>NC_138042.1:35961342-36561342 GCF_964106645.2 Podarcis pityusensis
GCTTCGAGGCAATATGTAAATAGAGCTATTGCTTATACCAGGAGGGGCTAGCATGGCACTTTTCAGTTGCTGCTGAACTACAGTTCCCATCATCCCTGACCACTGGCCATGCTGGCTGAGGCTGATGAGAGTTGGAGTCCCACAACATCCAATGGACACCATGTTGTCTTAGGCAGAGTGTGCTGGGCCTGAGGGTAACCCGTGAAACACGGTCCAGGACCAGTCGAGAATCCAAAGGTTCTGCTGGGAGTCAGTCCGACAGGGCCAAGGCAGGACATGAGGCAGGAAACCAGGCAAGGACAGGTACAGGATCTAGCATACAGCAATGTTGCTCCCGCAACCTGGGGCGGGGTCCGACAGCCTTTTATCTTTGTTGGGGTAGCGGCCAGTCCTGATCCCCCGGCCACTCGCCTCCCTGTTTTGCCTGAAGGCGAGCACTCCTCCTGCAAGTACTCAGGTCTCTCCTTCTCTCAGACCTGAGTCTCTGCAGCTCGGGAGACGTCAGTGGGTTACTAGACCCAGGGGTCAGCTCAGTCTCCCCTGACCCAACCGGTAGTGGAGCAGCTGTAAGTGATGGCCCAGCTGAAGGCAGCGAGATAATCCCCGCATCTGGAGCCAGGGCAGGCTCCGGCCCCTGACTCGGCCCAGCTGGTGTTTGTTGCAGGGGAACCTGTGCAGACTGGGACTCTTCAGGGTCAGGCCCCAGACTTGGTTCAGATGATGCCTGAGGCAAAGGATCCGATGCAGACTGAGTCTCCTCTGGTTCTGAGCCCGAGCCCAAGTACCAGGTCATCACACAGAGCCAATCAAGGGCAAGAGGTAATGCTTGCTTAATGATAACTAGCCAAGTCTGAGTCTTGCAAGCTGCCCATTCAATTCAGTATGGGTTTTGCAAGTAGTTTCCTGGCAGACTCTTTGAGTCAGATCTGTCTGTCTTCCCATCTGCAGCCTTAATGACCCACCTGAGACAGCCACCCCATAGCGGAGCCGTCAGTTCTCTCCTTGGGTCAGCCAATTTCTCTAATTAGCTGGAGTTTTCAAAGCAGCAATGGGCTTTGTTTCCATTACGGTCTCTTCATGCAGGACACAGTGTATGTTTCCATACTGAACACTCATCAAAGACACTCATCAAAGAACTTGTTCTCTCTCGTAAGACATCCCAGCAAAGAACATTTTCAGCCTTCCTGGAAGAAACTGGATGTATGCATATTTACGGAGAACAAATACTTTGTCCGTGATCGCCACTGTTGCCTTCATAAAACTTTCCCCTCTGGGTTTTGGTCCTCTGAAGTACCATCCTGCAATGCATCTTAGACATTCATAATAAAGACTTGAGGCAATTAACATCCAGCAGTTATTCTCCAGGTTATACTCCTCTCCCCTTCGCTCTCATGCTTGCCTTGTTCTAGCCAGCTTTTGGAAGCACCCGGATCTAAGCTAGAACTTCCGAGGGCTGAACTTGAGCAGATGCTAACCAGCAATAGAAAGAAAGTTGCAGGTTCCCTCTGGGTGTTACTGTACTTCACCTCTCACCAGACCAAGTCAATATGACCAATGGTCAGGGATGATGGGAGTTTAGGTCCAACAATATCTGAAGTATACCTGAAGGAGCGTCTCCACCCCCATCGTTCAGCCCAGACACTGAGGTCCAGCTCTGAGGGCCTTCTGGTGGTTTCCTCACTGTGAGAAGTGAAGCTACAGGGAACCAGGCAGAGGGCCTTCTCGGTAGTGGCACCTGCCCTGTGGAATGCCCTCCCATCAGATGTCAAGGAAATAAACAACTATCTGACTTTCAGAAGACATCCGAAGGCAGCCCTGTTTAGGGAAGTTTTTAATGTTTGATGTTTTATCGTGTTTTTAATATTCTGTTGGGAGCTGCCCAGAGTGGCTGGGGAAGCCCAGCCAGATGGATACGGTATAAATAATAAACTGTTGTTGTTGTTGTTGTTGTTGTTGTTGTTGTTGTTGTTGTGAGCCATGGATTCCCTATCCTTGCTGTAGAACTGGACCCTGAACCCTCCTTCAAGCAAATCTGTAGGGACTGTGGCCTCAGATTACCTCTTCCCAGGGAACTCTGGGAAGTGTAGTTCCATGATGGGAAGAGGGGTCTCCTAACAACTCTCAGCACCCTTGGCAAACTACAGTTCCCATGATTCTTTGCAGAAGGCCATGGCTGTTTAAAGTGATGTGATACTGCTTTGGACGTATAGTGCAGATGGGGCCTAAGCATTTTGGCTGAAATAATTATTTAAATCCAGTCTCCCCCAGCTCAAACTCAACACACTGGCTCCCTAGTTAGAGATCATTCTTAGAAAAAGATTGCTTTCTCCCTCCCATGCTTCCAAATTACTTTATGCATGCCTACCTTTAAAAAGAGTTTGGAACTCATTATCTATACACCGATAACTTCTGCTTTTACGTTTACAGAGATAGGTCTTAGTAATAACTCTTAACAAAACCTTGCACATGAAGAATATTTCTGTAACAGAAAGGAATGTGGGGTCTCCTTGCCTGAAGACTCCAAAAGTGAACCTTCTTGGAGAAAATCCAATGAATTCTTGTCATCTGATAAAGACATCCTATGTCCTTTTAAAATGTGGTTTTTGGGGGGCGGGGGGCTATTGAGTTGTTGTTTTTATTTTTATTAGGTATTTTGTGGTTTTATATCTTGATTTTATTCTGTGAACTGCCCTGAGACCCCCGGGTATAGGGTGGTATATTAATAATAATAATAATAATAATAATAATAATAATAATAATAGGGATGGCATGTTTCTTGCACAGGTAAATGGAAGATCTGGAGACACGCAAGGCACGTCGGATAGAGCAGATGGTAGCCAAATGGCTGCGGCGGTCACGGGATCATGCAGCCAGGTAAGTATTTTAAGGAAATGTCATTAAAAGGGGGGATGTGGGATACCCTAGTTTCATAGGGGCATAGTTTGGAAGTGGGTGTTTTCTTGTACCTCCTCTTGTCACTTGGGCCTCAGGTGGTAGTTATGGCAAGCAGTACCTATTACCAGACCCTCGGCTGATATTCCTACGGCAGTCCTTCACTATGCAAGTAGCAAACACCCTCAATTTTTACCCTCAATTGTAGCATTTTATGCATTGCAACCTGCTGTTGTTGTTATTGATTATAGTTTAGTAATTATTTGTTGTGATTAAGAGTAGATTTCTGTTTAATTATTACTTGGTGATATGTTGAGTTAATTTTATTGTGTTCTATTGATTGATTGATTGATTGATTGATTGGATTGGATTTATATACCGCCCTATACCTGGGGGTCTCAGAGTGGTTCACGGAATAAAATCAATATATAAAACCACAAAAATACCTAATAAAAATAAAAACAGCAACCCAATAGCCAGCCAGCCCCAGAAAAAAAAACATTTTAAAAGTAATGTAAATTACCATATTTTTCGCTCTATAGGACGCACTTTTTCCCATTCAAAAATGAAGGGGAAATGTGTGTGCATCCTATGGAGCGAAGACGCCATAGGCCCGCGACCCTCTCCCGGCTGGAGAGGTTACGTGCGGCTATGGCAGGAGGCTCTATAGCCGCGCGTCACCTCTCCAGCCGGGAGAGCGCGCGCGGGGCTAAAGAAGCTGCTCCCTGACCTGCTCTTTGGGGCTGGTGGTGGGCTTCCCCCCGCCATCCCTAAAGAGCAGGTCGAAAGGAACCTGAAGCCTGGAGAGCGAGAGGGGTCAGTGCACACCGACCCCTCTCGCTCTCCAGGCTTCCAAGGTAGCCGCCTGAACGCACCTTAAACGGCATCTTGTTTTAGAGCGGGAAAACAAGAGGAGGAAAGTTCTCCCCCTCTCTGCGCAGTGCCTCCTGCCGCTTCGCTGAAGGGGCGCTGGGCAGAGAGGGGGAGAATTTTTTTTTCTTTTTCTCCCCCCTCTAAAACAAAGTGCGTCCTATTGTCCGGTGCGTCCTATGGTGCGAAAAATACGGTAGATCAACCAAAGGCCTGGTTAAAGAGAAACGTTTTTGTCTGCCGCCTAAAAGTGTATAATGAAGGGGCCTGGTGAACTTCCCTGGGGAGAGTATTCCACAGATGGGGAGCCACTGCAGAGAAGGCCCTGTTCTCGTGTTGCCACTCTCTGGACCTCTCAAGGAGGTGGCACACGAAGAAGGGCCTCAAAAGATGATCTCAGGTTCCAGGTAGGTTCATATGGAAAGAGGCGGTCCTTAAGGTATTGTGGTCCTGAGCCGTTTAAGGCTTTATAGGTCAAAACCAGCGCTTTGAATTGGGCCCAGAAACTAATTGGTAGCCAGTGCAGTCGGACCAGGATCAGTGTAATATGCTCAGACCATCTTGCTCTGGTGAGCAACCTGGCCGCTGAATTCTGCACCAGCTGAAGTTTCCGAACCGTCTTCAGAGGCAGCCCTATGTATAACGCATTCTAATAGATTGTTGGAAACAGGCATCTCCCCACGAGAGGATAATGTACCTGGACTCTGCACGTATATGTGAAACCACGTAAAGCCGGGAGGGTGCTGTTGAGAGAGGCTGTGAAACAACTATCTCTCTCAACGGATCCCAATCATCCCACCCGCCTTCTCCGGGTGGTGATGAACCTCGGCATGTATGGTCCCTGCTGGCTGCCTCTGGTTTTGGAAAGCTGAGCTGGGGAGTTGATGGGTTGGCTCCTGGGTGGCTCCCGGCACCCAGTGCTGGCTGGCTTGACCAGGAGCGATGCTGAGGCTCCCAGCAGCATCCTCTGGTCCCTTTCCCTCTTCCCCACTGGAGGTGTGGCTTTCCCCACGACAGGAAGAGGAACTGCTTCGCAAGATTTTCGGAGGTTCCCTGTAACCCAACTGCCCCTCTGAAGAAGAAGAAGAAGAAGAGTTTGGATTTGATATCCCGCCTTTCACTCCCCTTCAGGAGTCTCAAAGCGGCTCACATTCTCCTTTCCCTTCCTCCCCCACAACAAACACACTGTGAGGTGAGTGGGGCTGAGAGACTTCAAAGAAGTGTGACTGGCCCAAGGTCACCCAGCAGCTGCATGTGGAGGAGCGGGGAAGCGAACCCGGTTCCCCAGATTACGAGACTACCGCTCTTAACCACTACACCACACCGGCTCTCTGCTTTCCTTCCCTGTTCCGATGGCAGTCCACTGACACATACACACACTCTTCCCCCCCCCCCCCATTTCCTGTCCAAATCCTGGTTTCCCCTGCCAGTCTTCTCTTTATTCTCCTCTTGTGCTGGTCCCGAGGTTTAACCGTGCGGCGAGGTCCGAGTCCAGTCCGAGGTCGAGGGTGCAGTATGGAGGCTGCCCGCCAAAGCTGAAGCGGTGTCTAAGGCAGGGAGTCGGGTGAGGTCAGGAACTCTGGCAGAAGATCAGGACAGGGTGCAGGCATGAACTAGCAACCAACAATGTTGCTCCCGCAACCTGGGACTGGGGCTGGCTGGCTTTTATCTGCCCCGAGGCATAGGGCGGCCCCGGTCCACAGGTGCCTCGCCTCTCCAGGCCTGGAGGCGAGCACTCCTCCTGCGGGAACTTAGTTCCCTCTGCCTCTCTGCCCTGAGCCTCTGCAGCTCAGGAGAGGCTGGAGGGTTACCGGACCCAGAGGCAACCTCAACTTCCTCTGACCGGGCTGAGAGTGGAGCACCTGCAGGCAATGGGTCCTCTGTCACCTCAGGGGCCAGAGCAGACTCAGCTGATGCCTGCACCTGAGGATCCAGCACAGGTGAGGACCCTTCAGGCTCAGGCCCCAGCCCCAGCTCAGCTGGTTCTGGAGGCGGGGAATCCTGTGCAGGCTGGGATTCCTCAAGTTCAGCCTCTGAGTCCGAATCCCAGGCCATCACACCTCTTCTCACATATCCTTCTGTTCCTGGTCTGTCCGCCTGCCTTTCTCTCTCACACACACCAGGCTGTGTGGTCTCAGAAAATGCCAGCCTCTGCCTCCTGCAATTGCTCCACTCAACACTGCTGCTCTCTGATTTCTCTCTCACCTTCTTTGCCCTCTCTGGGGCATATGCTGAAAGCTGGAGCCTTAATCTATCGAGGCTGCCATGCCAGTGCTTGCTATTCTTTCTGCCCGTCTGCCACTTAAACTATGCTACGTCCTGGCAAGCTCTGGAAGTTGTCACCCTGCGATACCCGGAGTGCTGCCAACATTCCTGTGCCTACTTCCATTATCTCCGCTTCTTTTCATGCCAGCCTCTCCTCCCTCCCTCCCTGGCTGCCCAGGGCACTTGCTGTAAACAGAAGTCCTAGAATGGCTGAAACAACTTGCCTGCCAACTCTACCCCTTCCTTCCTTGCCGCTGCCCAGTTCAATAAGAGCCTCTCTCTTTGGGCTCCCAGGCTGCCTGCCTAGAGAACAAAGGCTGTGACCTCATCCTGACATTTTCTGATGCGGACAGTGGCTTTTGTGACATCATCCTGGTGTTGCTCACCTGAAGCAGGAACAGGTGGTCCCCTCCCACAGCTGCTGTCCTTCTGGCAGAAAAAAAAGAAAAATGTTATGCCCCAATACCTGCACATTGTTGTCATTGCCATTACTTATTATTTACTCACTATACAACTAATCCAGAATGCGGCAGCCAGACTGGTGACTGGGAGTGGCCGCCATATAACACCAGCCCTGAAAGACCTACATTGGCTCCCAGTACATTTCCGAGCACGATTCAAAGTGTTGGTGCTGACCTTTAAAGCCCTAAATGGCCTCGGCCCAGTATACCTAAAGGAGCATCTCCACCCCCATTATTCAGCCTGGACACTGAGGTCCAGCTCCAGGGGCCTTCTGGCAGTTCCCTCAATGTGAGAAGTGAGGTTACAGGGAACCAGGCAAAGGGCCTTCTCAGTGGTGGTGCCCACCCTGTGGAACGCCCTCCCATCAGATGTCAAGGAAATAAACAACTGTCTGACTTTTAGAAGACATCTGAAGGCAACCCTGTTTAGGGAAGTTTTTAATGTTTGATGTTTTACTGTGTTTTTAATATTCTGTTGGGAACTGCCCAGAGTAACTGGGGAAGCCCAGCCAGATGGGTGGGGTATAAATAACAAAATTACTATTGTTGTTGTTGTTGTATTTGATTTCTTTCCCATCAGTGGTGGAGAATCTGCCTTGCAAGCAGAAGATTTCAGGTTCCATCCCCAGTGTCTCTGGGTACATCTGGGAGAGAGCCCTGTTTGAAACCCTGGAGAGTTGAGCCTTCTTCTCTTGGGGGTCCCCCAGTTTGTGCCTCTCACCATTCCTCTGTGTCCAAGCCAGTGCATGACAGACGCTTCCAAACTGTTGCTATTTTCAGGAAGGAATCAATAACGTCCTAGCAAATTCAGGTTGTGAATTTCTAGTCGATTGGGAGGCCCTGTGCAACAGACTCGGTTCTCCAAAAAGATCAGACTTCCTGCAATATGGAAAGTGACACAAAAATGCACCGGAAAGTATTTATATTTATTTATTTTATTTATACCCTGCCCATCTGGCTGGGTTTCCCCAGCCACTCTGGGCGGCTCCCAACAGAATTAAAAGGACTACAGAGTGGGATGGAAAAGGATACCTTCCTGCATCCCTATGGACAACCTTCTTTTTCATATATACATTTATTTATTTAATTTTACATAATAGTTATACATAACAAACATATCAATTCAAACAAACAACATCAGCAACAAAGAACACAAAAGGTTATCTCAAACCTTCAGACCTCCATCTACCCCTCCATGGCTTCCATTTTTATAATTTTGTTCCTGCATCTTTTCCTGTAATCTATCTACTGTAATAACAAATGTCCATAATATCCAATTTACTGTAATCTACTTAATAATAAATGTCCATAATATCCAAAGCCCACATTTCTTTTCAAGTGTTTTTTATATTCCTGCTACTGATTTTAACCGTTTACAGTGATCTCTCAAATATGTTTTAAAGTCATCCCAGTCCTTAATAAAGATTTGGTCTTCCTGATTTCTGATCTTTCCCGTCATTTTTGCCATTTCGGCATATTCCATCAACTTGGTCTGCCATTCATCTTTGTCTTCTTTCCGTCTCTGGGCTGAGAGCATCTGTGCTGCTGTCGCCGCATACATAAAAATAAATTTCTTATCTTTTGGTAATTCTGCACCTATAATTCCTAATAAAAAAAGCTTCTGTTTTTTTAACAAAAGTTACGTTAAACATTTTTTCCCCAATTCATTATATATCAATTCCTATGAACAACTTTCTTAAGCATTTTTCTTATATAAAAATTTTTTTGCAGGGGGAGAGCGTCAGTGGGTGACAGAGCATCGGACAGCATTAATCAGCCTCCAACTCGCGTGAAGCTCACAGTGGAAGTCCAAAAAGATGTGCTACTTGGACATTATGGCTTTGAAGTTTCCCAGAATATTCCCCTTCTTATCACCTCAGTTGCTGCAGGTAGGGATGCCTTTCTCGTCCCACATGGGGACTGTGATATCTCTCTAAGGTAACACCAAATAACATGCAATGATGACAGGGCGGTGGGGTGGGTGGCAGGAATGAATCACACAGAGTAGGCAAAGTTAACTCTTTATTCGAAGGAACAAGGTCTGCTCAGGAGCGCCGGGTCTAATGAGCACAGCAAATTATTTAAACTTTTCAGATACATACATTTCACTGATGTTACATTCATTTTGACATTTTAAAACTTGACTTCCTTCCCCCCCCCCCCTCTTTCTGCAGTTCCTTAAATTTATTTTCAATTTCCTCTGCATATCCAAATTAACTTAACTTACTCATTTATTTATCATTCATATATTCTTCTTTCTTTTTTGGCGATCACTCGTAGCCGAGTAAGATTGTCTTCCATAAACACGGTTTTAACAATGAGTCCGTAAGTGACTGTGGAGGCCAATTCTGGAAGCATACGTCCTTCCACAGTGGGGACATTGGTTCCCGGGTGGGAGTTGATCATGGTGTGGATTTGCCAAGCATGCCATCCTCTTAACATGTTTCTGCCTTGCGTTCTGAGTTCGAGTGTCTTCAAAGTCCATGACACCTTTGGTAAAAGCTGTTCATATATATATATATGTTCATACACACACACACACACACACACACACACACTTATATAGCTGCAGGTTATTACAATAATCTTGCCAATGTTTTTATCTGTTTACAGTTTATCTGTAAATATTCAATAAACCATTTCCATTCGTTTATAAAACGTTTGTTATCTTTATTTCTTATTCTTCTGGCCATTTTTGTATATTCCATAAGTTTTTTTATCATTCTTCCTTTGC
Organism: Podarcis pityusensis; assembly: GCF_964106645.2. Taxonomy (NCBI): domain Eukaryota; kingdom Metazoa; phylum Chordata; class Lepidosauria; order Squamata; family Lacertidae; genus Podarcis; species Podarcis pityusensis. Next base: position 35,970,565 of record NC_138042.1, read on the forward strand.
TGGGACTACTACTTTCCATTTTTGGGAACAGCAGCTCTTCGTCATAGGTCTTGCCCCTATGTCACAGTTGTAGAGACTGAAGGTGCCCAGCTTCACGCAACTGCCTGAATCTCCTCCTTCTCGGGTCCTTCCCAAGCAATCTGAGACTACACCGATGTGCCTGTCTCTGCTCCTCTCTCTTCATACCTCTTCTGGTTCTGGGAGACCGAGGAGAGGGGAGCTTGTTGCAGCAAGAAGGGGACACACCCAGCATGACTCATCTCCTGCTTCTGAGGAGGAGCACTACCATTCCTTCCTGAGCTGACTAGGGTGGGATGGAGTCACTCAATGGTGGAGTTACAGCTCTTTGGGTAACTTTGGTTTGTATTTTCATGTTGTAAGATGTCTGAAGTGAGGCTCCAGCTTTCTGCAATTCAAGTTGATTTTGTAAACCCGGAGAGATAATTTGTCCCTAACAAGGCCCTGACATTTTACAGGCAGCACTGCTGACGGGAAGCTTTTGCCGGGGGATCACATCATTGCAATAAACAACAAAGCAGCTGAAGAGGACGTTACCGGGGAACAAGCAGCCGCTCTTTTAAGGTGCTATGCGTGAACATGCCCAAAGCATTAGATAATGCAGCTGGGCTCCAGGAAAAGCTTAGGTTCTCTCTTTTTATATATATAAATCCATTTATTTGATTTTTCAGATTAAAGTTTTACAATCGCATATACAACATAAAAACAAGATTCCAAAGAATCTCTTGGACTTCCCTCCTCCCTTTTGTGGCTCCTATTGTTAATCATTTCCTCCTGCATCTTTCATAATAATCCAAATCTTTTACATCTCATGTCCAAAATTCACCATTAAACTGCAAGTGTTATTCCAATCCTACTAACAATTTTAACTGTTTACAATGGTTTTTAAGGTAAATTATAAATTTCCCTTTAGGGACATGGGTGGTGCTGTGGGTTAAGCCACAGAGCCTAGGACTTGCCGATCAGAAGGTCGGCGGTTCGAATCCCCGCCACGGGGTGAGCTCCCATTGCTCGGTCCCAGTTCCTGCCAACCTAGCAGTTCGAAAGCACCTCAAAGTGCAAGTAGATCAATAGGTACCACTCCGGCAGGAAGGTAAATGGTGTTTCCGTGCGCTGCTCTGGTTCGCCAGAAGCGGCTTAGTCATGCTGGCCACATGACCCGGAAGCTGTACGCCGGCTCCCTCGGCCAATAAAGTGAGATGAGCGCTGCAACCCCAGAGTCGGTCACGACTGGACCTAATGGTCAGGGGTCCCTTTACCTTTACCTATAAATTTCCCCCATTCCTGATTAAAATTTTGGTCTTCCTGGTTTCTTATTCTTCCGGTCAGTTTTTGCCATTTCGGCATAATCCATCAACTTAATCTGCCATTCCTCTCCGGTAGGGAGAGGGACAGCTTAGGTTCTCACCAGAGATTTGTGCTAGCTTAGACAGGGTTTGGGTATCCCAAGGAGGATCCAAATTTTTCTGTGGCATCTCCTAACCATGTTCAATCAAGAGTTACTTATTTCTGAAGTCCCATGGTGTCACGGTCCGGTTCACGGGTGATCGAAGTCCCGGCAGGGGACATCAGGACTGGGGGCAAGATGGTGGGGTGGGAACAGGAACAGGGGTCCAGAAGCCAGGAGTCAGGAAACCAGGAGAGCTGGGAGTCAAGAAGCTAAGGTCCAAGGGTCAGGAAGCAAGGAGTCATGAAGTCAAGGGTCTGAGGACCAAGAAGCAAGGAGTCAAGGAACCAAACCCAGCAAGGCAGGGAACATGTTGCTGTGGCAAAGAGCTGAAGGGAAAAGCTGACCTTATATCCCTTCCCAGCTCTTGCCACCAGGTGCTGTGAGTTACCAATTGGCCTCAACTGTGAGGCCACACCTTGCCTCTTCAGAACAAACTTAGGAAGGCCCCAATCCTGGTCACAGGGCCTGGCTTCTGCACGCATACCTGACACATGGCACTTTACAGAATACAGTGGTACCTCGGGTTAAGTACTTAATTCATTCCGGAGGTCCGTTCTTAACCTGAAGCATCACTTTAGCTAATGGGGCCTCCTGCTGCTGCCGCGCCGCCGGAGCACAATCTCTGTTCTCATCCTGAAGCAAAGTTCTTAACCCAAGGTAATATTTCTGGGTTAGCGGAGTCTGTAACCTGAAGCGTATGTAACCCGAGGTACCACTGTACAAGTCATATGGTGTTTGAGATGGCAGTGAAGCGTCCAGACATTGGAGAGACAGTTGGAGATGCAGGACTTGAATGAGGAAGACAGTTTAAAAGTAGAGCAATAGAGGTGACTTGGGTGTCATCTGTGTGGTGCTGATGGTCTAAACCACTGAGCCTCTTGGACTTGCCGATCGGAAGGTCGGTGGTTCAAATCGCCACAACAGGGTGAGCTCCCATTGCTCTGTCCCAGCTCCTGCCAACCTAGCAGTTTGAAAGCACTCCAGTGCAAGTAGATAAACAGGTAACACTGCGGCGGGAAAGTAAATGGCATTTCTGTGCACTCTGGTTTCCTTCCCGGTGTCCCGTTGCACCAGAAGTGGTTTAGTCATGCTGGCCACATGACCTAGAAAGCTGTCTGTGGACAAATGCCAGCAGCCTGAAAGCGAGATGAGCGCCACAACCCCATAGTCGCCTTTGACTGGACTTAACCATCCAGGGGTCCTTTACCTTTTTACCTTTTACCATCTGTGTATAAGTGGTACTGAAAGCAATGGGGTCTGGGTGAAGTCAGTAACTCATACAGTGGTACCTCGGGTTAAGTACTTAATTCGTTCCAGAGGTCCGTTCTTAACCTGAAACTGTTCTTAACCTGAAGCACCACTTTAACTAATGGGGCCTCCCGCTGCCGCCATGCCGCTGGAGCACGATTTCTGTTCTCACCCTGAAGCAAAGTTCTTAACCTGAAGCACTATTTCTGGGTTAACAGAGTCTGTAACCTGAAGCGTATCTAACCCAAGGTACCACTGTAGTACGTCTTTAGATAAAAGGTAGTTTTGCTACTATCCAGGGTATGTATTATCTCCCTTGTGGAAACAGCGGTTGTATATTTTCATTTTCTTTTCTTTTTTTGCATTACAGGGAATCAGAAGACACTCTCCAGTTTACAGTTCTCCGATGCACCTCGGTAAATTGCCTTCATGTACCACTGGGGTTTGAAATGCTCCCTGGGGGGGTCAGGGTTTGGCCTCCTGGTGGGTGTGCGCAAACGAGATGCTCCCAGAGGTAATCTTAAGAGTTACAAAGGATGGGTAGGGGGAGATGTCCCTGAGACTAGGGAACATGCACTTTTTGCAGCTCTGGAGAGGCCACACACATCAGTGGCGGACATTTTGCCCTCAACGTACTGTTGCTGCCATCCTGGCATTAGTGCAACATTATGGACAGAGGGTTGACCACCCATTGCATGCCAACGTGTGTGACCGTATCCTGTTGACAGCCTGTCAAGATAAAGATAAGCTGCTTCCAGGGGGCAGCTAGGGGGTAAAGAAAAGCAGGCACAAGGTGGTGCTTAACCCTTGCCCTCCTGCTGTTTTCCCGTTCCAAATCACTCTCCAAATATGTTTTCCTGCATTTAGAACCCTCCCGTGAGGACAGCCATACGAGTGGGGTCCACTTTGGTGCCCAGTGAAGACTTTCTCATTCGCTCTGATGTTTTCATTGTGTTTTAAATCTGAGCTATTTTGGGGGGGTTTCCCAGCTTTTCAAATTTTATTTATACTTTTCAAGTTTATACATTTCACTAGTTTTATACATTTCCCTAATTTTACAATCATTTTAACATTTCAAAACTGGACTTCCTTCCCCCTCTTTCTGCCGTTCCTTAAATTTATTTTTAATCTCCTCTGCATATCCAAATTCACTCAATTTGCTCATTTATTCACCTGCTTTAAATGCAGACTCTTATAGAAACTGCAGGTTATTGCAATAATCCATTCAATCTGATCTGTTTTACTCTGTCTCCATTGTAACTTGGATATTGCCCCAGCTTTGTGGTGGGTTTTAATGACGACATTTCACATTTTGAGCATGGTTTTATTTTGTTTTGTTTTGTAAGCCACTTATTTATTTATTTCTGGGGGAGGATGCACATTCAGTCAATAAATCTGGAGCAATTCAAAGAGCGAAAGCGTTGTCTCCCACTCCACACATTTCTCCATTTCTGATCCGCCCCCTCCCTGCAAGCAGTTTTTTAAAACAGCAACAACAACAGATCATTCTCTGCATTGGGTTGCCGTAGGCAAATGAAAAGGAAGTCCTTAAAGTGCTCTTTGTGAAGTTCCCAGAGGCGTCAGGCGAGCTGTTGCAGGAAAGAATGCTGGTCAAAATGGACGCTTGACCGGATCCAGCAGGACTATTTTTAATGGCTTGATAGCAGAGGCGGAGCTAGCTGCTCCAGCACCTGGAGTCGCACACATGCTGTGTTCCGAGGGGCGGGGCAAGCCGCCCACAGGGAGGTCGGGGTGAGAGTCCCAGGGGGGCGCAGAGGCGTGCGTCCCAGAGATGGAGCCGCCCATGGCGGGCTGCTTCCTGGGGGTGAGTGAAGGGAGCCGCACCGCTTTGCCAGCAGCCTTCCTCCCTTCCCTCTTCCTTTTGACAGCTCGGGGGAGGCTCCCGCTGTTGGCATGCAACCAAGGAAATGGGGGCAATTGGCAGGCCCCCAGCTGGCTCCAGCCCACCGGCCGGTGTGCCAGGCGGACTCCAGTCCTTGGTGCGGCATGAATCTGCGACCTGACCTTCAGAAGCTAGGGCACACTACTCAGCAGAGTAAACTCTGCACAAACAGAAGAGGCTGTGTGAGTATATTTACAGGCAGTTTATTCAGTGTACATCAGGGCAAAAGGAAACATGTCTGATCTCCTTTGTGTCCAAAGCAAAACGGCTAAAGCAAAAGCTATAGACAAATGGAAGTTCCCAGCATACTGTGCTGGAATGTAAACAGACATGTGACACACAACAATCATGCCTGTTCCTTAAGGTGAAATGGAATATCCCAACACCCCCCACCCCAGGAAGCAGCCTGGGAGTGGGGGGCAACGGCGCGCCACCCGCCTGCGACTCCCAAGCCTCCCCTGAGCTGTCAAAACTAAGGGGAGAAGGCCGTCAGCAAAGCTGCCCCTTCCCCCAATGGATTGGGGTAGGCTTGGGAGCCAAATGTCACCCCCCCTCAGTGATGACAACCGGGGCAGACCACCCCCACCAGTGGGGCAAGAGCCAGTGTGGTGTAGTGGTTAAGAGCGGTAGACCCGTAATCTGGTGAACCGGGTTCGCGTCTCCGCTCCTCCACATGCAGCTGCTGGGTGACCTTGGGTCAGTCACACTTCTCTGAAGTCTCTCAGCCTCACTCACCTCACAGAGTGTTTGTTGTGGGGGAGGAAGGGAAAGGAGAATGTTAGCCGCTTTGAGACTCCTTCGGGTAGTGATAAAGCGGGATATCAAATCCAAACTCTTCTGCTGCTGCTGCTCCTTAGGTGAGATTGCGAAAATCGTGATGATGTCGAACCGACAGGGTTTGTTGTCATGTTGCCATGTTGCTGTCAGGGTGTTGTACTTTGCAAACCCAATGCCATTGTCTTTGCAGGGTGGCCCTAAATCCTCCTTTCTTACAGCCGAGAAAAGAGCCAGGCTAAAGACGAATCCCGTCAAAGTCCGCTTTGCAGAGGAAGTAGTCGTGAACGGACATACTCAGGTATGTGCCAATGCAGCCATTATGCCGGAAGAAACAGCCTTGGAGCAATGGTCAGATTGTCAAAATACATATGCAGGGAGGTTGTCAGTCATTAACATCACGAAGGCACCTTGTTGGCTGCCCCTGCACTGGGCTAGTGGAATTGAAAGTTGTGCTGATAACCAGTTTAAGGATAGCTCAGTTGGTTAGAGCATGGTGCTCATAACACCAAGGTTGCAGGTTCAATCCCTGTATGGGACAGCCGAATATTCCTGTATTGCAGTGGGTTGGACTAGATGATTTTCAGGGTCCCTTCTAACTTAGCTGACTAGTTATTGGCCTTGTGATTGGTTTATTAGTTCTTTAAATTTATATATTTCTGTGTATTGCCAAAATCTCCTTGTTTGCGCCCCTCTTTGGCTGTGTACCCGTTACGGTTTACTCCGAATCCTGTGCGTTTCCACGGCTCAGGTTTTTTTTAATCTGCAGAACTATCCTGTGGTTTCTTGCAAAATGCTGCGGTTTGACGCATTCCAGCCTGCCACACGCCAGCTTCAATCCAACTTGGGTTAGATCTAAACACAGGAAAAACAGAACACAAGCATAAAAACCCCACCCCACCCCACTAATCACTCCCCCCTCCCCGTCTTTCCCCCTCTTTTCATCCTAGTTGTTTAAACCAATTAATGAACCAATAACTTAAAAAACTGACCACTAATAATGAACCATATGTTGTAAATATTACTCCACATTTATTATGCTGTTTTTGTGATATACAAATGACATGAGAAAACTTGGTATACTTATTTGTATAACATTATTCTTGTTTATAAAACCAATAAAATAAAATAAAAATAAACACAGGGAAAACCTCCTATAAATAAGTCAGAAATTAGATTATAACCAAAAAAAAAACACTATGGGAAATCGTGTTTTAAAATTTCCTGCTCTCTGGCGCCATCTGGTGTTGCATGTTTATAGCACATCCAAATCTTTTTTTCTTTACTAACGTAGCTGAGTTCTTGAAAACTGTAGCATCTGACTTGAAAACCTTTGAGGTGTGCACACCAATAAACCAAAGAAACAAACCTGTGCAGATGCACAGCTTTTCAAGTGGAAATCCTGGAGGCATCTTTATTGGGTACAAGTACAATAAACGAAATCTACTGCTCATTCTTAGAAGGGTTGGGCTTCTTTAATAGTTTATTTCCCTACTATGGTAAAAGAGTACTGAAGTCAGGCAATTAACCTTTTACTGTTCTTTTAAAAAAGATTTCCTCTGGTAGAAAATGGGAACTAAAACTGTTTTACATTATTTAGTCCATTTGTGTGTGTGTGTGGTGATTGCAAGCTGGCTTGTGTTCAACTGCAGAAAAGCAGGTTATACTTTCTGGAATAAAGAGAAAACTTTCTTCCATAGGTGTTCAGAGCCCACACTTGAAATATCCCCATATAGGGGCTTGTTTTTCATCACAAAACCTCTTTGTGCATGAATGTACACTGAGCAAGCACTGCAACAGGTTATTGTAACAAGGAATGGGAGGTCTGGGAATGCAGCCCACAGCCCCATCCAGCCCAAGGAGTATAAGCTAGAGCAGGGGTAAAGGTAAAGGGACCCCTGACCATTAGGTCCAGTCGTGAACGACTCTGGGGTTGCGGCGCTCATCTCGCTTTATTGGCCAAGGGAGCCGGCGTACAGCTTCCGGGTCATGTGGCCAGCATGACTAAGCCGCTTCTGGCGAACCAGAGCAGCACACGGAAACGCTGTTTACCTTCCCGCCAGAGCGGTACCTATTTATCTACTAGCACTTTGACGTGCTTTGGAACTGCTAGGTTGGCAGGAGCAGGGACCGAGCAACGGGAGCTCACCCTGTCGCGGGGATTCGAACCGCCGACCTTCTGATTGGCAACTCCTAGTCCCTGTGGTTTAACCCACAGCGTGGTCAACCTTTTTATACCTACCGCCCACTAATGCATCTTTCTTGATGTTAAAATTTTCAGTGCACGGTGGAAGGAGGATTCAGCTTGTGCTGTAGAACCCCCTACCGCCCACCTAGAATCCTGAAACGCCCACTAGTGGGCGGTAGGAACCCGGTTGACAACCCCTGAGCTAGAGTAAAGGTACAAAAGGTAAAGGATCCCTGGACGGTTAAGCCAGTCATAGGTGACTATGGGGTTGCGGTGCTCATCCTGCTTTCAGGCTGAAGGAGCCAGCATTTGTCCACAGACAGCTTTCCAGGTCATGTGGCCAGCATGACTAAACTGCTTCTGGCACAACGGGACACCGTGACAGAAATGCCGTTTACCTTCCCGCCTCAGCGGTACCTATTTATCTACTTGCACTGGTGTGCTTTCGAACTGCTAGGTTGGCAGGAGCTGGGACAGAGCAACGGGAGCTCACCCCGTCACGGGGATTCAAACTGCCGACCTTCTGATTGGCAAGCCCAGGAGGCTCAGTGGTTTAGACCACAGTACCACCCGCATCCCCTATAAGCTATGGGGAAAAGGGTCACTGCCCCACCATCAGTCAACTCCAGTTGACTCTGCTTAATGTTGACCCTGGCTCCACCTACTGTTGACCTCCCAGAATGCATGCCCCAAAGGTTAAGGGTGCAGGGAGAATGAAACATAGTTGTACCCTATGGCGATCCCTCTGAGCACAGCCACTGTGGCTGTGCAGGAAAAGAGCACTTCCAAATAATTTTAGCAGGTTTTCAAAAACGGCATAGTAACTTGCTTTTTAAAAAAATGCATATCAGAATGATCAGTTTAAATGAGAACATTGTTCTGAAACAAAAGTTTTGCTTGGAAAAAGCCCAGAATTGCTTTCACACAGCTGAAATATGAACCTTCGGTCTGAGGGCATGAATTGTTGATGAGACCAAATGCTTTTAAAACCTTAATTTTCCAGGGTAAGTCTTGTTTATTGCTTTAAGACAAAGCTATATGGGAGCACGAGGTCATCTAAGGATTTTTTGCAAGGTAAAAATGATGAGCTCCGGATCGGCGTATACTTTGTCATGTCCATTGAAAGAGCATTGTGCAACCTGGGCTTTTGATTCAACCCAAGACTTCGGTTTCTGCTTACAAATGATTTGCCAGTTGCTGTTCTGCTAAAAGGGCTCAAAGGAGACTTAAAACCAAAATCGCAGAATAATAAAACTCAACAGTAAAATGCTATTCGGTTGGGAATTTTAATATTGAAGTTTATTAATATTAAAGAATGGCTGCTAAGAAATAATCCACCACGGATAGCCACAAAATGTCTTCTGGAAGCCAAATGGTCATTGACTGACTGTACAAACTGCTTAAGTAAGTAAACTAGTGCAGGAATGGACAGCAGTTGCGCATCAGTTCTGCATGTACACTAGCGGCCAAAATTGTGGAAACATTTTGGGGAAAGTGTATTTCCGAGGTTTGATGGCTCATAACACCACTTTCTTTTTGGAGTAATATCATAAAATTATTCATCAATGGAAAGATTTTTTAATAATAATTTCTATTGATTTTTCAAAAAAATACACACAATTTGCACATTTAAATTTTAGAATAAAGATTCTACCGAATCTTTGGACCCCCTCCTGCCCTCTGTGGGTCCTTTAAATATCTTATTCAACTGCATGTTATAGTTCCTCCAAATTATAATCCTCCAAAGTCTTTGTAACGTTGCAAGAGTTATTCAAAGTTTGCCAAAGAATTGGAAAGATAATTTAATGAAGAATGTAAAAGTTTGTTCAATTCTGTCAAAAGTGATAGTCAAATAACCAGAAAAAGGAAACACAAATTGCTTAGGTTGATATGCAGTAGCTTGGCTTCATTTGAATGTAGCCAGTGAGCATGAGTGTTTAGAGAGCCAATCAGGTGTTAAAGGTAAAGGGACCCCTGACCATTAGGTCCAGTCCTGACCGACTCTGGGGTTGTGGTGCTCATCTCGCTTTATTGGCCGAGGGATCCGGCGTACAGGTGAACCAGAGCAGCACACAGAAACGCCGTTTACCTTCCTGCCAGAGCGGTACCTATTTATCTACTTGCACTTTAACGTGCTTTCGAACTGCTAGGTTGGCAGGAGCAGGGACCGAGCAACGGGAGCTCACCCCGTCGCGGGGATTCAAACCACTGACCTTCTGATCAGCAAGTCCTAGGCTCTGTGGTTTAACCCACAGCGCCATGAGCCATCAAACCTCGGAAATACACTTTCCCCAAAAGGTTTCCACAATTTTGGCCACTAGTGTAGAAGGTTCCGGGGTGGTGTGAAAATGTTCCCTGTCTGAAACACTGGCGATCTGTTAGCAGTCTTTGTAGACAATACTGAGGTAGCCAGACGAATGGTCTGACTTTGATTCTTTTATTTATTTATTTTTTGTATGGCTGTGCACTGCCCTGACCTTTTTTCTGGGAGGACGGTACAGAAATATAAGTAAACCACATTGCACCAAGGGCCTGGAAACTGATGGCGCTTGACCAAATCACATCTTCTAGGATCCTGGCCCCATGGGGCAAGTAGAATAGAGCGTGCCTGCATTGGGCAACTCAGCAAATGAGGGGACTGCAGTGCCGCAATTTGACTAACACTTTAATTTGATTCTGTTGCTATAAAACAGTGTGTTCTGGAGAAGGCAATAAGCTGCCAGATGTCTGGGAGATGGCAAAGAGGATATTTTCCATCCGTGGAAATGGCAGAGAATCTTTGACATCTCCCAAACATGGGTGTTTTGCTTTGTTTGCTATTGTTACCTTGTGTATTTTGCGTTTTTATTTTGTGTTTTTATGCTGGAAGCCCCCTGTGATCCTTTGCATAAAGGGCGGTTTACAAACGTAATACTTAAAAATTTAAAAATGACATGAGGTGGTGCGCTGCCTCATGATATGTTACTTTGTAAACCCCTTAGAAGCCAATCTGGCATATAAGTAGCATATAAATTAATACATAATACAGTGGTACCTCGGGTTAAGTACTTAATTCGTTCTGGAGGTTCTTAACCTGAAACTGTTCTTAACCGGAAGCACCACTTTAGCTAATGGGGCCTTCTGCTGCCGCCGTGCAATTTCTGTTCCCATCCTGAAGCAAAGTTCTTAACCCGAGGTAATATTTCTGATTTAGCAGAGTCTGTAACCTGATGCATATGTAACCTGAAGCATATGTAACCCGAGGTACCACTGTATTAATAATAATAATAATAATAATAATAATAGCAGCTCAATTTAAAATAGGGATGAGTTAATATTGTCAAGGTCACTTCCACTCTGTTTCTCATTTGATCTGTCTCAGATTAAGTTCTCCACATTTCTGTGTCAATTTGCATTTTTTTAAAAAAAGGTCCTGTCAGGGAACTGCCATCAGTGCCGGAGGGAGAGAGCAAAATCCAGAGGGATTCCGGAGAGCGTCCCGGGATTGGGAGAGGCAGCCCATCTTCTGGGGAAGAGAATCAGCGTAGCACCAGTGGAGAAGGGAGGGAGGTGGGGGAAGCGGCGAGGCGGTCCCATGACTCCTTGCCGGGGACCAGCGGGGAGAGTAGGGGTCCTCCGCTGCCCACGCCCTCCTTGCGCAGATGGCTTTCACACAGAGAGAGTAGGAGGAGACTAGGCGTCAAAGAGCTTCTTTGCTGGAAGAAGTTTAAGAAACGCCCACTGACGGATTCTGCCAGCGATTGAGACAGCCACGGGTGAGTGGCTGTCCGGACAGGAAAGGTTCACTCGGGCAACCCAGCCACGAGCAACCCCTAGAACCGTTACAGGTCCTAACAAAAATCCATTAGCATTCCCCCCCCCCCCAATAATTGTTATTAAATTTTCCACAATTGTTACAAATATTGCATCAAACATTGCACAACCGAAGGTCAAAACAAAACAAAAACAAAAGAATACATCAAAGGAAAAAAGATGACAAACAAACAATAAAAACGAACTTAATTGTTTAAAATCCAACCTTATGAACATATTAATTGACTTCCTCGAGTAACTCCCTCCTGAGTTTCCTTGTATCTGAATGTAAGAGCTTTCCAATATCATTATTAAACAACAATATTCCAATTATAATCAAATTTATTCACTTTTCTTAAAATCCATTAGCATTTTTGGGCGAAATTTTCATAATATGCACATTTGTATGCAATATTGTCACACATTTTACACAGCATTTTTGCCCAATATGACACTGAATGCTTTTGTACATTATTTTCACTGGTGTAGGCATTTTTATGCACACCAGTCGGGCACATGCATTTTTGTACAGGTTACTTGGCTCGGGAAGTGCATTGCAAAATTCGCAGCAGTGTGCCTTTTACAGGACAGCTGCGTTTCAGTTTTTGTATCGTTTTGGAAAGGGCAAATCTGGCAAGTTCGCTTTTAAATGGGAACTGAATCGAATTCCTAACCCTTCCCTAATTTAAATTAATCCTTGGGCCCTATTGACTTTGGTGGGCATTGGGGATGTAGCAGATGGGGAATGTAGCAATGACATTCAGTTTGGTTAAAACTTCCTCATTCACCCCTCTCTATCCTCCGTCCAGGGATTCAGGTGGCGCTGTGGGTTAAACCACAGAGCCTAGAACTTGCCGATCAGAAGGCCAGCGGTTCGAATCCCCGCAACGGGGTGAGCTCCCGTTGCTCGGTCCTTGCTCCTGTCAAACTAGCAGTTCGAAAGCACGTCAAAGTGCAAGTAGATAAATAGGTACCGCTCTGACGGGAAGATAAATGGTGTTTCCGTGTGCTGCTCTGGTTCACCAGAAGCGGCTTAGTCATGCTGGCCACATGACCCGGAAGCTGTACGCCATCTCCCTCAGCCAATAAAGCAAGATGAGTGCCGCAACCCCAGAGTCGGTCACGACTGCACCTAATGGTCAGGGGTCCCTTTACCTTTACCTATCCTCTGTCCAGATAAGGAAGAGTTGTTATCAGAGTTCAAGAGCACATTCCAGCCAGGGAAAACCACTCCAGGTGCAAAGGAAGACCAGTGCAAAGTGTGACCTGGGGAGAGGGAAGAGCTCCGAAAGCCAAATAGAGGGGTCTGGGGGCCATATTCAGGCCCCCAGGTCCGGGGTCCTCGACCCTGGGCTAAGTGAAGCTTATTTTGTAGGTGTGATAATAATTGTATTAAGAGATCCCGTTGTTTGCCTTTGGGTCATATGTGATCGCCGAAGATGACATGTTCCCGATAGATCTGCCAAGCCAGAACACTTGAACCAAAGGAAAACACTGTATGGCGGCTAGATGGTGTCTTTTGGTCTTCCAGGGAAGTTCTCTGCTATGTATGCCCAACGTTCTCAAGGTGTATCTGGAAAACGGACAGACGAAAGCTTTCAAGTTTGACTCCAGCACTACTGTCAAGGTACTCTGAGCCGGACCCTAGATTTTACCTGTTATGTTTTGAGTTTTATTATATTGCAGAAAGTGCTGGGGCCTGATGCACAAATGAACATTTGGGTATTGAGAAGTGTCTTGGAAATAGAATATGGAGGTTGCACACACACACACCAGTCTTAAATGGGTGACTTGTGCCACCCCAGTAAAGCGCCGAGGGCCTTCTGGCGGTTCCCTCATTGCTAGAAGTGAGGTTACGGGAAACCAGACAGAGGGCCTTCTCGGTAGTGGCGCCCGCCCTGTGGAACACCCTCCCTTCAGATGTGAAGGAAATAAGCAGCTATCTTATCTTTAAAAGACATCTTAAGGCAGCCCTGTTTAGGGAAGTTTTTAATATTTAATGCTGTATTGTTTTTAACACTTGATTGGGAGCCGCCCAGAGTGGCTGGGGAAATAAATTATTATTATTATTATTATAAAGCACTTCCTACCTGTATCAATGCGGGACGCGGGTGGCGCTGTGGGTTAAACCACAGAGCCTAGGACTTGCCGATCAGAAGGTTGGCGGTTCGAATCCCCGCGACAGGGTGAGCTTCCGTTGCTCGGTCCCTGCTCCTGCCAACCTAGCAGTTCAAAAGCACATCAAAGTGCAAGTAGATAAATAGGTACCACTCCAGCGGGAAGGTAAACGGCATTTCCATGAGCTGCTCTGGTTCATCAGAAGCGGCTTAGTCATGCTGGCCACATGACCCGGAAGCTGTACGCCAGCTCCCTTGGCCAGTAAAGCGAGATGAGTGCCGCAACCCCAGAGTCGGCCACGACTGGACCTAATGGTCAGGGGTCCCTTTACCTTTTTACCTGTATCAATAGCCCCATTCAGGCAATTTTGCTCCCTCTCCATGTAACATTGTGCAAAGGGGTAGCAGGACTGTGCATGCTAGTGCCACCCCACTGTCCTGCCTCCTGCCAGCCCTGCCTTCATGCTATCCATGCACTGGGGAAAGAATTGATGGGGGGAGTCTGATGAGCACAGGGTCATGTGGGTATCCTACACACATTCAGTGGGCTTCTCTATTCAGACGTTCCCCAATGCATAGATAGAGTGCGGGTGGAGCTGGCAGGAGACCAGGTGATGGGTCTACAGTTGATGTGTAGGTAGAGAAATGCCCAACTAGGGGTTATTTGGTAAGCTTATCTAGTTTTGATTTCATGCTGTTTCTGTAGGATGCTCTGCCTGGTAGATTTTGCTGTGGCCTGATGTGTTTTATCACAAAAATCTATGTCCACCATCCGGTTATGCTTGCTTAAGTACCACTGGTTCTTTTTATTTTTATATTTTTTAATTGAATTTGTATGTCGCCTTTCATCTGAACATCACAGTGCAGTTCACAACATACAAATACAAAATGGGAACGCAAAATACAAAAACAAGGCAAGCATCCATAACTCTGTGATGGGTTGTACCCCATGCTAATATCTGTTTTAACCCATATGGGCGTGACTTATTCTCCCCCCCTCCCCAAATCATTATAAAATCCCAGTGAAACCCATGAGATTTGGGGTGCTTAGTAACCCCTGGAATTAGACAATCCATCGCAATGGGTAAGCTTTTGTATCAAGAAACCTGCTGTGCTCTGAAACATCTCAGATACATTTGAAAGGGTAGTTTGCCAAGGAATTCTCCCCATGGGTCAGCTCTGCCTCTCGCCCATTCTGCTGCCATTAACGGTGCTCCAGATCTGCCACCCAAGATGGACGCTTCACGTTGCCTGACGTGTACTCCCAGCTGCGGGAATATCCACGCGTAGCCCTAGATAATTTATCCAGGGGCATAGATTTGCTGCTTAATTTGTTGCTTTCCCATCAATAATTGGCAGGACATTATTCTCACTTTGAAAGAGAAGCTCTCCATCCGGAGTATTGGTTATTTTGCCTTGGTCTTGGAAGAGCAGTACAATGTGTTGAAGATGTATCTTCTGCATGAGGATGAACTCATTGGACAGGTCAGTTGCAGTACTTTTGGTGCTCCCATCAGCGAAGGGTGGTGGACAAATGGGAAGAGCAACAGGAAGTACATTACAGATTGATAACTTCCTGTTGCAGGGAGTTTGATCTACCCTCAATGCTTTGGCACAATGGCCCCTCTGATTTATTACTCCTAACGAGCTCCTTTACTAATCCAAGCCTTGGGCTCCATTCTGAGGGGAAAGGCAGGGCCCATGTTTAAATGTTAGTGCAATTATTTCAGCTGGATTTTTAAAATACAGTGGTACCTCGGTTTTTGAACATCTCAGAAGTTGAACATTTCAGTTTTTTAATGTCTCGGAAGTCGAAAATTTCGGTTTTCAAATGCCAAAAACCCGGAAGAAACTGCTTCGGTTTTTGAATGCTTTTTGGAAGTCGAATGTGCCACGCAGCTTCCGTATTGAGTCTTCTGGAAGTAAATGCTTCGGTTTTCAAATGTTTTGGAAGTTGAACGGTCTTCCGGAATGGATTACGTTCGAAAACTGAGGTACCACTATATGCAATTGCCTGTGTTGTATTGTGAAATCGCTTTGAGATACTTCATCGGAAGATATAAATAAATGATTGATCGTGCTAGTCCGTCTAGACTAGCAGCTACTAAAAGGGGGGGGTGGCTCCTCAGAATGTGGGGGTTGTGGGTGACTGAGAGCAGCTTCTTTGGAACCCTCCAATATGCCAATTCTCACAAGGATATGTTCCTGCTAGCATTTCAGAATAGTGTTACAACAGCCATGCATTCTGTTTGTCAAAGCAAATCTCTGGCCCCCTTTCTAGGTGTTGCTGGTGGTGGTAGCTCATAAGTCCTGACTTTATCATATGTTTCTTTGTTCTTTGTCTAAAACACCATTGGAATGTCCTTTGAGTCATACCAGACTTCAGGTGGACTTCAGGCAAATGGTCCCCCCCCCCCAATACACTCCAGATAATCCTGATAAATATACTGTTCTGCAAAATCTATTCCACTTCCACTATAGACAAGGGAGGTGCGAGGAGCTAAACTGGATAGTGAAACTCCACCCACTTAGCCCTAAGATATCATATTCAACAGTTACCCCAGTGCCAGGTTACCAAATAGGCAGAATAGGCACCTGCCTGTCGGCCCCATTCCTTTTTGGGGCCCCATGAAAACGGATCAGAATAGTATTGATTTGATCTTGAAAGAAAATGACAATCAAGCTTTGTTAAAAGAAGAGAAGAAGAAGAGTTTGGATTTGATATCCCGCTTTATCACTACCCGAAGGAGTCTCAAAGCGGCTAACAATCTCCTTTCCCTTCCTCCCCCACAACAAACACTCTGTGAGGTGAGTGGGGCTGAGAGACTTCAGAGAAGTGTGACTGGCCCAAGGTCACCCAGCAGCTGCATGTGGAGGAGCGGGGAAGCGAACCCGGTTCCCCAGAGTCCATTGCTCCTAACCACTACACCACACTGGCTCTCTCAATGTTATTCCACTAGAGCACACACACAAATTAAGAATTGCCCACACTTTCTCAAGCAACCATCTTTGCAAACCGTAAGAACTTGCTTATTACAAAAATGAGAGTGGACATTTTCAGGAAGCTGGATACCGAGCCAAATCACTGTGTTGTGGCGGTAATTCTCTTTTTTCTTCATTTCAGGTAGTTCAGAGGAAAGAGTCTCATGATTACCGCTGCCTCTTCAGAGTCTGCTTTATACCCAGGGATCCACTGGATCTATTGCAGCAAGATCCAGTTGCCTTTGAGTATCTCTATTTGCAGGTGATGTGGTAATGCATCATGTGTCAGTCTATAGCCCTGTGTGCCTTGGTTGGGGTTTTTAGCAACACCTAACAGGAACCCAAAAGGTATTTCTCAATATTATACTTTTGCCACAGCTCTGCTGCTGTCACATCCCACTGAAGTGTCTGCATAGATTAGCAACTGTGCATCACATACATAGCTCATAGATCCCACAAAAATTGTGCTTTTCATTTTTTTAAAAATGCATTTTCAAAACAAGATCCAAAACACAATGCACTTGGTAGGATTTTCAAATTTGCAGGTCTTGAGAACTTCAGCATCCATATTCAGATGTGAATCTGACTCAGATAATTTGATCTATGATTTTTTTTTACTTGGATTTTATCAAGGAGAAAAACCCAAAGCATGTATGTTGTAAATCTTCACAAATACAGTAATAGGAATATAAAAGCAAGTACATAGCATTTTGTATTTGTATATTCATTGTGCATGTTTATTCACATTTGTGTTTCATTACATTTTGAGAGTCATTGTTTTGGATTCCAGTGTGCTTGCATATGTATGTATATATTCATGTATGCATATGTAGGAGATGCTATGACTATGCAGCTTTGGCAAGCCACTGGGAAAAACAAACAATTACTGTTAGAATTGTTGCTAGGTGTCCTCTACCATCATCAGTGGTGGATTGGGGTCATCTTACAGCCTGGATGTAATGGTCTTATGGTAAAGGGGGTCTTTAGATGGTATTATGTATTACTACACAGCGTCTTAAAAAGCAGAGACATCACCTTGCCAACAAAGGTCCATATAGTTAAAGCTATGGTTTTCCCAGTAGTGATGTATGGAAGTGAGAGCTGGACCATAAAGAAGGCTGATCGCCGAAGAATTGATGCTTTTGAATTATGGCACTGGAGGAGACTCTTGAGAGTCCCATGGACTGCAAGAAGATCAAACCTCTCCATTCTTAAGGAAATCAGCCCTGAGTGCTCACTGGAAGGACAGATCCTGAAGCCGAGGCTCCAATACTTTGGCCACCTCATGAGAAGAGAAGACTCCCTGGAAAAGACCCTGATGTTGGGAAAGATGGAGGGCACAAAGAGAAGGGGACGACAGAGGACGAGATGGTTGGACAGTGTTCTCCAAGCTACCAGCTTGAGTTTGACCAAACTGCGGGAGGCAGTGGAAGACAGGAGTGCCTGGCGTGCTCTGGTCCAGGGGGTCACGAAGAGTCGGACATGACTAAACGACTAAACAACAACAACACTTTAAAATGTTATAAGCCAGATCAGCTGCATTTGGGGGCTCTCCTACTCGTTTTGCTGAGTGGGACCCTAGACTTCTGCCCTAAAGTTCTGCCTTGACAGGACCATTTACCAACTTCTGGGTTTGCGGAGAGCAGATGGAGTGGTTGCTTGTGGATGGGAATAGCTTGCATGAATGAAATGGTGTCTTTCTCATCTTGCTAACCTGGCTCTGTCATTTTCAGAGCTGCAGTGATGTGCTTCAGGAGAGATTTGCTGTCGAGATGAAGTGCAGCGTTGCTTTACGGCTGGCTGCGCTGCACATCCAAGAGCGGATTATCGCCTGTGCTCAGCCACAGAAAATCTCTCTGAAATATATAGAGTAAGTCACACTTCTCCGAATGTGGCAATGTACTTCTCTAGCCAAGTAGGTATGTGCAAAACTAGTGTCAAATAGGTGTTGAATTGCATAAAAGCTAGCGGAAATAACATACAAACATGCATTGTATTAGGGGAAAATGCTGAGCAATTTTTTATGAGGGCTTAGAAAACTATACCAAATTGAATTTAGGATTGGGGAAACTGAGAAACTGAGGCAGATTTTCCCATCTCTATGTCTTAGTGCCACAATGGCAACTCCTGGTGTGCTAATTTTTCCCCCATTGCATATGATCCCCTGCAATAATGATGGCACTGGTGGGGGAAAAGGAAAAAGCAAATGCTTCCTTTCACTATGCCATTAGGACACGGGTGGCACTGTGGGTTAAACCACAGAGCCTAGGACTTGCCGATCAGAAGGTCAGCGGTTCGAATCCCCGCAACGGGGTGAGCTCCCATTGCTCGGTCCCTGCTCCTGCCAACCTAGCAGCAGTTCGAAAGCACGTCAAAGTGCAAGTAGATAAATAGGTACCGCTCTGGCAGGAAGGTAAACGGTGTTTCCATGCGCTGCTCTGGTTCGCCAGAAGCGGCTTAGCCATACTGGCCACATGACCCGGAAGCTGTACGCCGGCTCCCTTGGCCAATAAAGCGAGATGAGCGCTGCAACCCCAGAATCGGCCACGACTGGACCTAATGGTCAGGGGTCCCTTTACCTTTACCTTTTAGCACCAGAAAGGCAGAGTCAAGCAGTTTCTGATCACCTCTATCATATGCAGCCAATGACCCCCCTCCCTCTCTGGGATGACTTTCTTTAAACACAAACAGTTCTGTAGGGTTATCCTCTCCGACATTTGCTCTCTGGTTTTGTTGTTGTTGTTGTTGTTTTGTTTTTGAACAGGAAGGACTGGGGAATCGAAAACTTCATTTCCCCAACTCTGCTCCGAAACATGAAAGGCAAAGACATCAAAAAGGCCATTAGCTTTCACATGAAGAGGAATCAACTCTTGCTGGATCCGAGACAAAAGGTAATGCTGCTTTAGCACATCTCAGAAAGATCCCTGACTGCTTTGTTTTACGGAGTTCGCTTGCTGCTGTTGAACAAATCTGTTCAGTGATCTTGATCAGTATTCTAGAGTAGTCTAGGTTCTCCATTCCAGATTTAGTGGACTAAAGTAAAGAACACAATGTGGAAAAGAGTTAGATTGGTTTGGCTGCATGCATGTGATGCAAGCTGAATATTAAACACTCTCCTCTTTTTTTGTGTATATATATATATATATATATATATATATATATATATGAATTTTCTGTTTTAAAATTTAAAGTAGTCATTTTTACATCCTTAACATATCCATGACTTCCCTTCTCTTTCCATGGTTCATTTTACATAACAGAAATCCCTGCATGTTTTACAAAAACCATACCATCCAGTATTCCATTATTGCAGCCATCAAAACTTATTTACACTGTTGAATTTGTCTTAATGCGGCCGGCATTTTCAGCTGTACACAGTTATTTCTCATATATTCAATAAACATTATTCTCTAAACATATGTTCTTCTTGTTCTCTTTTTCTATATGTTAAGTCTGCAAGCTGTGCATATGCTGTCAACTTAAGTTGCCATTCTTCTTTGGTTGGGACCTCACTCACTTTTTATTTTTGGGACTAACAAAACAGAGGCCGCAGTAGTGACATAAATAAATAACCTTTTTTGACACCTGGGAATTTTCATCTGACTTATCCCCAACTGAAAGGACTCTGGTTTGTGGGGGAAGAAGTACTTTTAAACATTTATTTCAATTCATTATGGATCATTTCCCAATACTCTTACCCTTTTACAAGTCCACCGCATATGAAAGAATGTTCCCAGAATATTAAACTCTTAAGCCTACTAAGTGACTCATACACTAGAGGTTGATCCAAACACCTGGCTAGCAGTGATGGGGCTTGGTAGAGCAATACAGTAGTACCTTGGTTTTTGAACAGCTTAGTTGCCGAACAAATAAGCTCCCTGGTTCTGGTTTTCCGCTTGAGTGCAGGAAGCTCCTGCAGCCAATGGGAAGCTACACCTTGGTTTTTGAACAGTTTCAGGAGTCGAATGGACTCCTGGAATGGATTATGTTCGAGAACCAAGGTACCACTGTATAGTCACCACCACTTGTACCAGGGTAGAAGGTAGGTCCAAGGACAAATTCCAGCCAGGCAAAAGTACTCAAGGAGCATAGGAAGAGGGGCTGGCAAGGGGTGTGGTTTGGGGAAAGAGGGTATGTCTGGGAAGAGGGTGTGGTCTGGTAAGACTCCCAAAGGTCATATGGAGAGACCTGGAGGTATGCATTAGTTCCCAGGGCTTCCCACCCCTGTCTTAGATTATCGTTTCAGCATTGCGTTGCTTTGCTTACCTTGATTTGTACAATAGCTGGTTTTCTGAACTATTGCTAAGCATTCCTCTCCACCATTGCAGCACCTCCTCTCAGCAGCACATGTGCGTCTGTGTTATCTGCAGATCCTGGGGGATCTGAAACTCTATGGAGGAAAGATCTTCAACGCCACACTAATGGTAAGGTCGTTATCTGTTTAACACAGTGTATCAGCAATCTTTGAAAGACACTTTTCATGTATTTTTTCAGCTCCTTTACTGTGAGAACTCAAGAGCGTGGAAGCAGTCTGGGTCCAGGGTAGGGATGGGCAAATTTGTCAGTTTTGGGTACTCGTCGTTTCTCACTTTTCCAACCTTGATTTCACTTCTCCACATATCCACCTCAGTCTGTGATTTATTTATTTTTAAAAGTCCTTAAGAAAATGCATCAGCATTTTGGAGCGAATTTCACCTAATAAGCAATTTTTGTATGCAGTGTTACCTAATATATGTTTCTTTGCAAGCTACTTTCCCTAATATAATGCATTTTAATGCTATTTCCACTAATATACACACACACACACACACACACACACACACTTCACAGGAGAACTGCAATGGAGGAGTTTGTCAAAATTACTTCCTTATTAAATTTCTATACAGTTGTACCTTGGTTCTCGAACATAATCCGTTCCGGAAGTCTGTTTGACTTCCAAAAACGTTCAGAAACCAAGGTGCGGCTTCCGATTGGCTACAGGAGCTTCCTGCACTCAAGCGGAAGCCGCGTCAGACGTTCGGCTTCCAAAAAACATTCAAAAACCAGAATACTTACTTCCGAGTTTTCAGTGTTCGGGAGCCAAAACGTACAAGTACCAAGGCGTTCGAGAACCAAGGTACGACTGTACTGCCCTCCAGTCAAAGATCACAGGGCAGTTTACAATATAGAAACACAAAAATAAATGCTCTTGCTAGGAGAATAGTAGAACCAGGTTCCAGAATAGGAAAACGGGTTTCATTCAACATAGCGCTAAATGGAGCATTTGTGCATGGAATAAGGTCTGCTTGTGCAACAAGACTCCCCCCACCCCCGGCCGCCAACTCTCCTTCTAAATCTGTTTTTGGGGGGGTTCCCCCAGTCCTCCGGAACAGATTTAGGTGGCGCAAGGGGAGAAGGCAAAATGTCTCATTGCATGAGCTAAATTTATTCTGCACATGCAGCAATTTAGCTGAATCCTGCCCATTATTTATATTATTTTTAGATGATAGCTCGAAAATTATGCTTAAAGGAGTATCTGAACTTTTCAGAAATGTCCGTTTGAGGTCAAAGGGCATTGAAACTAACTTGGTCAATGGCCCATTCTTTCTCTTTCCTTTATTGTCTTTTATTTTGCATTTAACATTTGCATTCATATATAGATATATAGATCAAATAGATCATATACAAATAGAATCCTCTGAATCCTTGGATTTCCCCTCAACCCTGCGTGGGTTCCAAAATTATTCTTTTCCAGCTGCATTGTATAATGTTCTCCATATTTCCTTAAAGCTCAATTTTTATTTTTATTTTTTTAAGAATAATTTTTTATTAACCGACCAATCACATCAAATCAAACCAAATTACATAAATTCCAAATTACACAGCCGAATTTTAAATTTTTGTTGGGGGTACCCATATTTCAAGTTCCGAAGTAGCCATATCCAGACGTTTTCCATGTAACATCACTTTCATACATCAAAACAGTCTTAGCGTCATTAATCTTCACCAATCTGCCTCCTTTCTCAAAACCTCTGAGGAGATTCACCAGGAATGCAGTCTGAAAACAAGTCCGTTCCTTCTCCCGGCTATAAATCCTTTGGCAAGATGGCGACTCCAAATTAATTACTGCGCCATTCCAAAAGCTCTTATTGCTTCTCGATCTCCATAAAGCATACTTTTGGTTAAAGTTTATCTCCACACAGACCTTAATCATCCTGCTTGGGTCAGTTCAACTGATGATTCTAATGAGGAGGGGTTCTTGTAAATCACATAGAAGGAAAGTAAAAAAGGTCCCCCCCCCATTCAGTCCCGTTGTCAACATACCCAGCCTTTGGTGTATCTTCATCGTAAAATATTCCTGTTTCTCCAACCCGTCTTCTTCTTTCGCAGAGGTCACTTAAATTAGCAGACTTCACTCCCCTTCTTCACTTGAAATATGTGCATTTGCTTCTTTTGTAATTAATTATTCCAAATTGCTGCAGCTAGTGCGCGATCAGAGACAGCGTCCAGGAGAGCCGAGGTCCACACAGGGGCATTCTGCCTAGGGCCCTCACCCCCTTCTTTTGAATGAGGGGGTGATTTATGGGCACAGCAGGCAAGGGCAGTGTTCCCCATTTCCTTGGGGCAACAAGGGAGGCTGCCTACTCCCATAACAGCCTCTTAATTACCCCGTGTGGGTCGGAGAGATGGTATTGTCGGCCATCTTCCAATGCGCCCCTAGTGGCAGCCCTTAAAGCTCAAGTCTTACCATAGTTCTTGTTACAAGTGGTGTCAAAATCCTGCCAATCTTTTTAATTGTTTCCAGTGTTCTTCTAAGTAACTTTTTAAAAATACCCCATTCTTTATTAAATTTATTATTTTATTGGTTTCTGATCTTCCCAGTCATTTTTGCCATTTCGGCACAGTCCACCATCTTTAATAACCATTCTTCTCTGGGAATGAGCCCACTGTTTCTCAATCAGTGTAGAGACTGAGTCACCCATTTCCATTCCTTGATTTGCAGTTGAGTGTGTTTACATTCTTCTTTGTAAAATATTGAGGGCGGTGGTAGAAAGTTTTGTCTGTGGTCTTTGATGCATGAGGGCTCATTCCCACATGCAAGTCCTCATTGACCATGAACACGCATGCATGGGATCTTACCATGGGTAAGAAGTTGTCCGCTGGAGTGTAAGCAAACTTTCCCTCCATGTAGTTGCAGGACAGAGAATCATGTCTGGCCCTCCTGGTGGGAGCCAAATATGGAATCAGCCAAGTGGTTAATAACAAACTGAACATAGTCACCATGCTGGCAGAATTTGCGAACATCAGCAGACTGGAGCTGACCGAAGAATCCGACAAAGTGAGCATGGTGAAAATCTACCTCCAAGATATCAAGGTAACTATGACTTTGACTTAAAGGTAAAGGTACCCCCTGACCATTAGGTCCAGTCGTGGCCAACTCTGGGGTTGCGGCGCTCATCTCACTTTACTGGCCGAGGGAGCTGGCGTACAGCTTCCGGGTCATGTGGCCAGCATGACTAAGCCGCTTCTGGCAAACCAGAGCAGCGCACGGAAACGCTGTTTACCTTCCTGCCAGAGCGGTACCTATTTATCTACTTGCACTTTGACGTGCTTTCGAACTGCTAGGTTGGCAGGAGCAGGGACCGAACAACGGGAGCTCACCCCGTCGCGGGGATTCGAACCGCCAACCTTCTGATCGGCAAGCCCTAGGATCAGTGGTTTAGACCACAGTGCCACCCGCATACTTACTTATTTTTATTTATTAAATGTGTATTCCACCCTATACCCACAGATCCCAGGGCAGTTCACAACACAGAATCACAATATAAAGAAAACAGAAAATACATAATAAAAACAAACACATTTCCGCAACACATTTTTAAAGGGCATCGGATGTCTGACAAAAGTTCTGGTTGAAGAGGAACGTTTTTGCCTGGCGCTTAAAGGTGTATAATGAAGGCGCCAGGTGAACTTCCCTGGGGAGAGCATTCCACAGATGGGGAGCCACGGCAGAGAAGGCCCTCCTTGTGTTGCCTCCCTCCAGACCTCTCAAGGAGGAGGCACATGAAGGAGGGCCTCAGAAGATGATATCAGGGTCTGGGTAGGTTAATATGGAAAGAGGCGGTCCTTGAGGTATTGTGGTCCTGAGCCATAACTTTAAGAATTCTTTGGACTATGGGTGGAAGGGAGGTCTATTTTACGTCACGTTTCAAAATCCACCATTCTGTGCTTTACTAAGAAAGAGGAAATGGACCCCCCCCCACCCAACGCAGACTGAAGGTGTAAATAGGTGAATGGACTGTATTTCTTAAAGCTACAATGGTCTCTGTCATGTCTCAATCTTCCAAAGGAACGCAGTCCTGGGTGAGTGCCTGGAACCCCTTGGACTCTTGCCACCGCTTGACAGAGAGAGGGGAAGGCACCCAACTTTTGTAACACCATGTTTGAAGCACATTCTTTCCCTCAAAGAATTCTGGGCGCTGTAGTTTCTCCTTCGCAGAGATAACAATTCCCAGTGTAGCCTTATTAGATTATACCGATTGGCGGGGTCTGCGTTGGAGGGAGAAAGGAAGTCAAATGACACCGAGGTTGATTCAGAGAAAGAGTTTATTCTGCTCTCCGGATAGCAGAAGGCACTTGCATGGTCAGTTCACAGCAAGTCCAAAGAAATGAGAGATTTCATGCAGTATATATATCCTCCAGGCACCCTCTCCCCCTTCCCCAGGAATCCAACCACGTCAGCTTATACACGTAAACTGACATCCATGACCATAAACAGATATTCCTGTTCCGGTACTCTTGACCATAAAGGTTGTTCCTGTTCCTATACTCTTATCTTGGGGCAGGAGGTCACCAACTCTAAGAGCACTCCTGGCGCCGTTCCCGGGTCTCTTGTCAGACCTGACAAGGTCTGTGCGTCTTTGTGGTCAGGATGTAAGATAAGACCCAGACGTGCCATCCCTGCTCCACTCGGAACTGGCAAGGCCATCCATTGCCGTCACGGACTGATAAAGGAGAGGGCTTTGAGCACTTGTTTATACAGCTGGCTTTCTGTTTATACATTGACTCAAGAGCTCAAGTTAATGCATTTTAGAAATGCTCCCTTGGAGGAGGAAAAATGAGGATTTTAGGTCCCGTTTCAGACTGACTGCACAGAAACCCATTTCTTCACCAGCAACCCTCAACAAACTCCAGTAATGTGCTTCAGATGTGCTTTCAGGGTATATTTTGTTCACAGTATGAACAAACCAGAAGCTGGAACCAGATTGAGGGCACCTTCTCCTATTGTTTTGCAAACCATAATAAATGCCCGTTGCATTTCTTCCTCCTTGGGCCACACGTGTGAGTGTACATAGACAACGTGTGTGGACACACTCACCACACATGGAGTTGTAACATGTACATGAGCATTTCATGCGTGGAAAAGGTGGCACAGGCAAAGAAGGTTTCTTAGTGTGGGTGAGGGTTTGTGCAGATGCCTTCAGCTCTCTTTTTCTTCCCCTCCTTCAAGCTGCTGACTCTGCTGCTGGAAACGAACAACGCCAAAGACCTGGCTTGTCTCATCCATGGCTACTGCAGGCTGTTTGTCGATTCGAGCAGTTCCATATTCGTCTGGGGGGAGAAAAAGCCTCCGGTGCATCGTATCTCCGCCGAGGAAGGTAAAAACAACCCGAGAGCAGTGACCAAACAGTTAGGAAGACTCTTACAGTCCCGAGAACCGAGGTACCGTATTGGCCTGAATATAAGCCTCACTTTCCCCCCAAATTCCGACCATGAAAAGTTGAAGTGTGGCTTATATTTACGACCTCACGGTATGCAGCCAGGAGCAGGGCAAAGCAGCACCCACCCCATCATAGCTGTCACCCGTCCCTTATTTGGTGGGAAAGTCCCTTATCCCAGCGCCATGTCCCGCTGCTGTCCCTTATTGATGATGTCCCTTAAATTTCCCAGGTTTCAAAGGAAGCAGCTCGTCTCCCTCCCTCCCTGCCAGCCAGGGAGGAGGGAGGTTCCAACTGTGTTGCTTGGCTGCGTTGCTCACCCAATAAGGAGTCTAAGAATGACGGGGGGTGGAGCTTGCATGCCTTGTGCCGATCAAATCGGCCGCGTTGCGTGGGGACTCGGCTTTGCTCAGCGCTTCCCAGCGGAGAGGTGACGGTGGTTTTCCTTGCTGGGTTGCTGCGCTGTGGGAACCACAGCTTGAGCCTTTGTTTGGCTGCTGGCTGGGCTTTCTGCCTTTGGCTCGGAGGTGCTCAGAAGTTGAACATACCTGTGCCCAAAAAATCCCTTATTTTGGCTGCTGATCCCTTATTTTCGAGGCTGCTGGTCCCTTATTTTCAAATCTGTAAGTTGACAGCTATGCACCCCATGCGTAGTCCTGTCCTCTCCCCCAAGACTGGGAAGGGAGAGCGCAAGGGGGAGGCCACTAGTATGCAGCCAGGAGCAGCGAGGAATGGAGTGGCTTATATTCGGGTATTTTTTCTTTTTTTTCTTTTCCCCCCTCCAATTTTAAAGATGCTGATTATATTCAGGCCGATACGGTATTTGTGTTCTGTGTTATAAATCAAGCACTGCTAGGAGTTTCTTCTTTTCATTTTCCAATGTATTTCTTATCAATTAAAAAATCGGTGTGACACAAGTAGGTTTTTATTCTGAATATGTAGCCCAGAGGAAAAAAGTCTTGAGAACCACTGCTCTAGGCAGTAATGCAGACCTGAACAACTCTAGACGAGCCATATTTCCCTTTAAAAAAATAAAAATACATTTTATACATTTTTTTTTAATTTTGACAATGGAATACAGCGGTATAAATCCATTCCGGGAGTCCATTCCAAAACCAAAACGTTCCAGAACTATGGCGCGTTTTCCCATAGAAAGAAATGCAAAATGGATTAATCCATTCCAGACTTTTAAAAACAACCCCTAAAACAGCAATTTAACATGGATTTTACTATCTAACGAGACCACTGATCCATAATATGAAAGCAATAATCAATGTACTGTGCAATAAAATAAATAAGACAGTATTGTAGATGATCAAAGTTAAAATATATTTTTTTCTTACCTGCACTGATGATAGTCATTGTTTGGACTTTTGTTGGGCTTTTATCCATTTCCACAGTCATACAATCAACCAGTAGCTGAATTGGGTTCCACACAATGACAAAAACAAATTAACCAAAAAAGCCACAAAAACAAAAACACAAAATAAATAGAAAAAACAAAAGCGCCAAACAAATAGAAAAAACAAAAGCGCCAAACTTAATCCGTTCCATGGTCTGTTTGACTCCCGAAATGTTCGAAAACCAAGGCGCAGCTTCTGATTGGTGCAGGCGCCCTGGAAACAATAGCTGACAGCTTCATGGAGGCTGAAGGGATGTTTGGCTTCCGCAAAACGTTTGAAAACCGGAACACTGGGTTTCTGGGTTTTTGGCGTTTGGGAACCAAGGTGTTTGAGAACCAAGGTACCCCCTGTAATCATAAATGAATAAGAATAAAAATGTGCACCCCACCACCGAGACCATTCCATTGTAACTATCCAACCTCCCAAAATTTCAACACCTCTTGCGATGCTTTGACCCCTTTCCGACAAGCCCTTATTTCCATCTCTTGCTCGGCAGGGTATGAGTCAAGGACCTGCAGTGATTCCGAAGAGTCGTCTGAGCCGGATTCCTCCTTGGACCGTTTTTCAGACACGCAGTCGCCCCGGCACAACTGCACCAGCCCCCTGCCTGAGGATGAAGAAGAGCAGGAGGCGCTGCAGCAAGAAAGGAAGGATGTGGAGAGCGAAGGGACGAGCTTTTGCAACGGGTACGACAACACAAACGACAGCTTGTCGGAAGCCTCTGACTCGGCCAACACGGAGAGTCGGGGGCTGAAGACCAGCGGTTCGAGCGACTCTCTGGACGCTCTCGAAGAGGACGATTTGGAAACGTGCTCCTCGAGCAAGCCAGAGTTTTTCCACCTGTATGCCCCCACCCTTCAGGAACTGATGGGCAATGGCAAGGCCTTCTTGGGTGCAGACGGAGAAGAGGGAAACCGAGTGATGCAGGAGTCTGTGTTCTCCTTCCTCCTGCCACCCCAGCCACTTGCGCAGCCGGACGGAGACTTCCGAAGGGAAACTGAGCTGGCCGCTTCTGCTCTGGAGTCCAAGCTGTCGGAGAGCAACATCATGGAGTACTACAGCCTTTGTGCCAACATTTCCCCAGCCAGCAGCGGAGAGAAGACCGCCCAGAGCGACAGCCCAGAGGGTGGCTCTTTGAACGGCCCCGAGGGAGACGAGGGGCTCTGCGGAGGTGGCATGCGGGGCTTTATCTTGGCTCCGCCCCCCGGCTTCGGAGATGCCAGCTCAGACGAGGAATTCTACGACGCGGCCCGAAGGGTGACACAGGCAGAGGCGCAAGCAGGTGAGGCCAAAGGGATTCCCCGGGGTGGGGGGTCATGATCAGTTGATGGATTGATTGACAGATTGCACTGAACTGTCGCTTTACTTTTACAAACAGAGCCTAGGACTTGCCGATCAGAAGGTCGGCAGTTCGAATCCCCGCGACGGGGTGAGCTCCCGTTGGTCAGTCCCAGTTCCTGCCAACCTAGCAGTTCGAAAGCACGTCAAAGTGCAAGTAGATAAATAGGTACCGATCCAGCGGGAAGGTAAATGGCGTTTCCGTGCGCTGCTCTGGTTCGCCAGAAGCGGCTTAGTCATGCTGGCCACATGACCCGGAAGCTCCCTCGGCCAATAAAGCGAGATGAGCACCGCAACCCCAGAATCGGTCACGACTGGACCTAATGGTCAGGGGTCCCTTTACCTTTACCTTTAACCTTGCAAAATGGTACGAAGATTAAAAGCAGGATAAAATCAAGAGAGAATACAGTGGACACTCGGGTTGCAAACAGGATCCGTGCAGGACGCACGTTCGCAACCCGCAGCACCACGTCTCCGCACGTGCGGGTCACGATTCGGCACTTCTGCGCATGCGCAAAGTGCAATTTAGCATTTCTGTGCATGCACGAGCGCCGAAACCCGGAAGTAACCTGTTCCGGTACTTCCGGGTTCGGTGCAGTGGGCAACTCGAAATCGCGCAACCCGAAGCGTCTGTAACCCGAGGTATGACAGTAAAGTCTTTAATACACAGTGCCTTGCGCTAAATGTGAAGAGGACACAGGGAAACGGAAGAAAGGGAGGAAGGAACAGTGGTATTTCGTTCCTGTTATTTTTTTTAACACCTTTATTGAAAGTTCAAAAATGCATAATTATATATGCACTCAACATTGTGAAACATAAATGAAAGGAAGAGAAAGAGAAACAGAACCCATGTAGAAGGGAAAATAAAGGGGGAGGGGAAATCTTGATCCTGATGAATTGGGAAAAATAAAAATGTGGCTCCCTTCTACGATAGAATTGAAGATTTATACAAACCCGCAACATATGAACAACTTGCATATAAATGCAGACTTACCATGGAGAAATTCAATGATATTTGGAATCCATTCTTACAAATACTGTAATAGGTTAAGATCTGGTAAAGTACAGTAACAACCTTGTAAAGTATACAGTTTCGGGTTTCTGTTATTATGTTGAGGAGGAAACCTCAATTAAGAGTTTGATGATGATGATGATGATGATGAAACAGAATAAAACCCCCCAAACGCATCCATATATTAAAAATGCAGGCCTAATGCATCTCACCTGTGGAAAGAGGCCACAAATTAACAACCGAAAACCTGGGTAACGAAAAATGTTGTGGCAAGCTCCTGAAAATAGATAGCGATGGCGCCTGGCCTAGCTGCCTGGAGAGAATATTCTGTGAATGTACTGATTGTGAAGATAACACAAGAACGGCTTTAAGTGAGGTGCCACAGAGACAGGGAAATGGGGGGTGGACTTTCAGCCCGATTCAATTGTTCTTTTGTTTTGACTTTTAGTCTGAGGACTAGAGACCAGCAAGGACAGTAAGGTAAAAGTAAATGGACCCCTGACCATTAGTTCCAGTCATGACCAACTCTGGGGTTGTGGCGCTTATCTCGCTTTACTGGCCGAGGGAGCTGGCGTACAGCTTCCGGGTCATGTGGCCAGCATGACTAAGCCACTTCTGGCGAATCAGAGCAGCGCACGGAAATGCCGTTTACCTTCCCGCCGGAGCGGTACCTATTTATCCACTTGCACTTTGACGTGCTTTCGAACTGCTAGGTTGGCAGGAGCAGGGACTGAGTAATGGGAGCTCACCCCGTCATGGGGATTCGAACCGCCGACCTTCTGATCGGCAAGTCCTAGGCTCTGTGGTTTAACCCACAGCGCCACCCGCGTCCCTTCAAGGATAGTAGTGGATAGTAGCGGGTTGCAAATAATAATTCTTAACATAAATGTTGTGCTTTCACATTTGTGAAGTGTTTCAGGCAAGTATTTATGTATCCATGCACGTACAGTGGTACCTCGGGTTAAGAACTTAATTCGTTCTGCAGGTCTGTTCTTAACCTGAAACTGTTCTTAACCTGAAGCACCACTTTAGCTAATGGGGCCTGCCGCCGCGCCGCCGGAGCACAATTTCTGTTCTCATCCTGAAGCAAAGTTCTTAACCCGAGGTACTATTTCTGGCTTAGCAGAGTCTGTAACCTGAAGCACCTGTAACCTGAAGTGTCTGTAACCCGAGGTACCACTGTATATCGCTTAATGCCAAAGTAGACATCTAAGCAGTTTACAAAGCCTTAAAAACTGGTAGTGCAAACACTGAGGTATCAATAGCCACTGGTTTTAAACGAACAGATCATTTATCCTCATAATATTTTTTTTAAATAACATTTCTTTCTTCACACTGATAGTCTCTTCCTTATTTTTAGGTTCTGCAGGCCCGGCCCAGCCAAATGTACAAGACTGCAGCACCCTGAAAGTGTCTTCCAGCTGCAGCTCAGGTGAAAATGTTCTGTCAAGGCAAAGCAGGAGGACAAAACACAGGCCAGAAAAGGAGCCAAGGTGTGGCAACAGCAGCCTGAGGAAGAGGAGGTCTTTCCTGGAGACGAATTACACCTCCCAAGTTACTTTCCCTCAAGCTCCAACTCAGTCCCTAGAAAACATTGATCAGTTGTCCTGTGAAGGAGAACCTGAGTCTTCAGGTCTTTCCTCCTCACCCGTTGTGGCCTCTTTGAGGGACCCTGAGACAGATTCTGCTCTCCTTGAGGTCGAACAAATAGCTCAGATAGCCAAAAATACACCTGTCTTAATGGAGATGGAGCCCGATTCACTAGAAACCAAGTCATTAACCGATTCAGTTGTGTGTCCTGTCTTGGCCATTCGTCTTCAGGGTGCTCAGGAAGGGATAGAGAATTCAGACTTTGCCCATAGCTCTTTCTCCACAGTGAAGCAAGACGGTGGTTTAGCTGTGTCAGAAATCTCCTTTCATGACCTTGACACCACTTACAAAGAAAAACCAGAAGGTCTTCCAGAAACAGCTAGCCGAGTTCAGGACCATTGTGTCTCTGGAGGAAAGAAAATATCTGGCAGTGCAGCAGGGACAGCAAAAGTCTCACGTGAAGCAGGAGGAGTCAGCTATGTATTGATTGAGGAGATAATACACACCACTACCAAACCCTCCGGGTCTCTGAACAGCTACCAAGGGAAAGTGTCGCCTCGCGTGCCAACCTCGGAACAGGATCTCCTTCCTGCTGAGAAGGTGGAGAAATACGAGCAGCTTGTGCTAGGTCCCTGCAAAAGAATCAAAGGTGACCTGGCCTCTCGTGGCTCAAGCCAGGCACCTCCCGGAAACTTACTGCTCCAAGAAGACACCAGCAAAACGCTGAGTGAAGGCTCTGTAGCAACATCTGAAGATGCCAAACGGCTGGGTTTCTCCAAAGCAAATGAGCTCCTTTCCAAGTGTGATGGTGCTTCAGGGATCAAGACACACCACTCTCAGCTTGGCTTTAGTTCAGTGGGAGGTCAAAGAGAAACACAGCAGAAGGTAGATGACAAGCACCAGAGAATTGTTGGCCAAAATGACCTGGTTGCAGATCAGGTCTCTTTAAACGATGATGTCCCAAGTCAATGGTCGTCGTCAACCATGACTCCTCCTCTGGATAGGTCTTCAGAGCTTGCTGGGGACCAGAAGCCAGAGGAGAGAGTGCTCACAAATGATGCCTCCCATGTGGATTGTAAAAATAAACTTCCCAGTCCCCTAGTTGTCCCTACAGAGAAGAGTGTGGAGCAGGGAAAAGCTGTCATTTCAGATGGAGTGGATGGCTTTTCGCATGACAATCCGTGTAAGTCTACAAGGCTCAGTGAGGAAAGCGGTATTTCAGAGTTGTCTTTTTTGTGTTCTGGTAACTCAAGAGATGATGCTAAAGGACCAGTGAGCTCTAAGACCACAGTGTCTCCACCTGCAGTGAACACCGCAGAGTCATTCTCGCCAGAACATAAAACAGACAGGTGCAGTTGCCGGTTGACGTATGCAAGTTGTTTCCATGGGCTAGACGAGGCAGAATTAGAATTTGCCGGTCCAGTTGCACGTGGTCCTTCTGAGGAGCCGTTAACAACCCCACCAACAACAAGAAGTTCTCCGTCTTTAGATATTAACTCCACGAGATTTATTCTAGAGCATAACTACGTGAATGGTAACCCCAAAGACTGTAGAAATCACGCCTTGCTTCCAGACTCTCATATTCAAGTGCTGAGCTGTTTAAAGGATAGAACGTGTGCCTCACCTTTTGACTTCCACCAGTTGCTAGATAATATTATAGACCTACAGGGAATTTTGCGGCAGTTTGGGGGAAGCAGAATAAAGCACCCTCGGGATAAATGTTTGGCCCATTTTTCAGAAAACAAGAACACCTTGCACACAGAATCACAAAGGCTGATGTCCAGTTGCCAGAAAGTTATCAAAGCACACGGGCCTTCCTCGGAGATGCAAAACGCCATTCGGGAGACCTTCCAGAACCTTCTCCGGCTGACCGAAGTGTGCTTTCAGTTCACAAACTGTGGCCTTTGCAGCAAGAGGCACAAAGACCTCACGGTCAACCTGAGAGATGTCGCGTACAGCTATCGCCAGTTTGTCCAAGCGGCACAGCAAGCCTGGGAGAGGGGCTATCCCCAATTGAGCATAAGACTCCTTGTGTGCCAGTACACTGCCCTCAGTGCAGCCCTCTTCTGCCTCATGCAACGATTCAGGGACTCATCTTGTGTATGAGATGGGAGGACTTTGCACAGGTGGCTGTCCGACTTTCAATGGGGAACGACCTAGCCAAGTGTCTGTCCTTAAAAGCCCACCTCCCAGTCAAGACAAGCTGATATGTAACAGCTGGACTGAAGCAAGCAATTGAACAGTCCCCCTCTCTAATGGATATCAGTGCTCAGTGCTTAAATGAGTTGAACTTGACAGGATTGCTCAGCCTTCATGCAGAATAGTATTTTGGTGCATGTCCAACTTGCTTCCCCCGCCCCCCCCCCGTGTGCCACCGGTAAAGAACACAAGAGATTCGTCTCTATTGCGTGACTCAGGTTGTAAACAACTGCAGTTATATGCATGCAGTCTCCAGTGTCAATTTGCCGCTAACCCATAATAGCTGAGAGAGAGTGCTGTCTGTCGCCCGGACTGAAGTACTGAGAACATTCTAAAGTTATAGTTTGGGTGTGCCAACCTGCACAGATATCAGCCAAGGTTGAGGGAAGTGCATCAGACGATTCAGTGCGCTTGGGTGAAAATCAGGGCTCCTCATGCTTAAGCAATGCAGACTGGGATGGATTTTCAAACAAAACAACACAGAGAGCAGATAATTATCTAATCCAAGTGGCTCCAGTGTAGGGGACAGAGTGCCTCATTGTACCTATTGGACTCCCATCGCCCAGGGGTGCCATCTTGGGCAGCTAGGCCCGCCCCAAAAAAGTTCAATATTCCGCAGCCTGTGGCAGGCCCCATTGGGCCTTCCCACAGGTGTGGCGGTGTTGGGAGATGCTGTGCAGTTTAGTGCGACCTCACGCCAAGCGCACTGGTCGCCGGGGCATCTCCCGGTGCTGTGTGGCCCAGCAGGAGGCTGCAGCAGTGTGCACAGTGTTGGGAAATGCCGTGGGGACCAGTGTGCAGGCGTGAGGTCGTACCAAACTGCGCAGGAGCTCCCGACAGTGCGAAGGTCAGTGCAGCCTTCTGCTAGACCAGGGGTGGCCAACTCACAAGAGACTGTGATCTACTCACAGAATTAAAAACTGGCAGTAATCTACCCCCTTTCTGGGGGTTCGGGTCAAAGTAGTTGAGCTTGTTTTAGGCAGGAAAGCCCTGATTTTTGAGGATTCACGCCTAAGCTCAAGGGAGAAAGGGGATCAGCCACTCATCAACAGATCGCTGGGGAAACAAACAGTAAACTCTGTCTTCCATTCTGCAGATCGTGCAACAATGGAGGGCAGGGTGAGGGGGCGGGGCTGGATTCTCTTTTATCAACACTAAGGAAAGGGACCAAGTGATCGACCGCAATCTACCAAAACCTCCCAGGGATCTACCAGTAGATCGCGATCGACCTGTCGCACCGGCCTCACAAGACACACATGATATCACATATGCACGCCAGGCCCTCTCAGTCTTTGAAGCAACCCAGCACCTGTGCCAATGCTCATCAACCCCAGCCAGCATGGTCAGTGGGCAGGGATGATGGGAGTTGTAGTCCAGGTTAGCTACCCCTGACTCCCCAGCAGTGGCCCGTCAGTGGACATGGCTGACTGGAAGTGATCCAGAAAGTTGACGGTGCACACTTCCTGCCTCACAGGAAGTGTTGTGAGATGCTTTCCTTTGCTTATAGCCACTTGCTTCAGTGCCACAGGGAGGAGCTGTCATGCTGGACATGCCTCCTCATTGGATTTTAGTACAGTCATACCTCTGGTTACAGCCGCTTCAGGTTGCGATTTTTTGGGTTGCGGACTGCCAAAACCCAGAAGTACCTCAACGGGTTACTTCTGGGTTTCGGCAGTTGTGCATGCGCAGAAGCGCTAAATCACGCTTTGCGCATGCGCAGAAGCACCGAATCACAACCTGCGCATGCACAGACGCGGGTTGCGAATGCAGCGGGTTGTGAATGTGCATCCCGCGTGGATCACGTTCGCAACCCGAGCGTCCTTGGAATTTCCTTGGAAAATGGATTTCATTAGCAGCCAGTATTCTGAAAGCGACATAAAGGTAGTTACTTGAGAAGCAGAATCTGTCCACTGCTTGTTACCTTTCCACAAACTCTTAGCTGCACTTATAGAGGGACGCCCCCCCTGCTGGCTTTTCATCTGTCAGGACTCCTGTGTATGTACTCTTGTCTACTTCATGCATCTCGTTTGGATTGACCTGTTGTCTTCTCAAAGTTCCTGCCACAATAAACCAGTTGGTTTTGTCATAGAGCTTTCTTTGTCTGAGTTCCAGTCGGTCAGCCCTCACCAGAAACGGTTTATTTTAAAAGCAAATAAACACCCCCCCATCCAAAAGCTACATTTAGAGTCTTAAAATTGTAGGGTACTTTGGCAATAGCCACAAGAGCTTGAATTTGGTACCCACGTGATGGATTGCGGGTGATAGGAGGGTACAGGGGTTCCCCCCAAGCAGGATAATCAGTGAGTGAGATTGCCTCTGGATGCTTTGGAATAAGACATCCCGGCATGGCCGGTGGTCAGGGATGATGGGCGTTGTACTACAAAACATCTGAAGGGCAGCACATTGGCTACCCCTAACTTTTAAACAATCACTGTTCACTAGAAACCAACCAGGTCTCTGGTGGAAACCTCATTAAACATCTTGCAAGGAAGCAGAACCAAGAGATTTGGGGAATCCAGACTCATGATAGACAGGCAAGGAAGGATGCAAGTGAGCCCCAGGCACAAAATTAATATAGTAAAAAAATTAAGTAGTACTCAAAGAATCAGAGCTGGAAGGGATGCAGGGGATCATCAACCCTTGCAATGCAGAAATATGCAGCTGTCCCTTTTGGAACCTGCAACTTGGCGTTATCAGCACCACACCCTAACCAGCTGAGCTGATTGCACTGATTTTGAGGAAAACAGATCTTTACTCGATATTAAAATGAGCGAGTCCTTCATAGGCTGTGAACCTTCCACCCCATTGTAAACTGATAATAAATTGACTGGGTCGAGGAGCTGGAGATGGCATTATAAGTGGTCCACGTTTCGCAAGCATACAGTAAGGTTGCTAGTAGAATAGCATTGTAAACAAGCATTTTGGTTTCCCTGCGAATGTCCCCGTCCTCAAACACTCTGCACTTCAATTGGGAAGAAGACAAGGAGAAACTTTAGTGGTCTTCAAATTTCAGGTAAGCCCACACCAGGTGTCAGCCCCATTCTCACTGGAGGCCCCATGGGAGATGGAGGATCCCATTCTCTCACCCTGCTAGGCATAACCTAGATGAGATGACCCGGCACATTTGGATGCCTGACAAAGAAAATTTGTATGATTAAGACAAATGTAATAAATGAAATGACTGATGCGTTACAGTCCTGTCCTAAAGTCCCTAATCCATCACTGTAGGTTCTCCTCCACTTGAGCTACACATTCATGGAAGGGTCACAGTTCAGTGCTAGAGCTTCTGTGTCCTGGACTGTTGATGAGTGGTCAGAAGAAGACCACTTCTTCTATTGAGGAGGTAAAGAGGAGGTGTTGGAAGCTGAGGAGGTAACAGGGCTTAGTGAGCTGGGAGAGTCTGTAACAGAAGTCCGGAATCGGAGGCAGGAGAGGATGGGAGCCAGGAGACATGAGATTACTCTGGTGAAGAGATGTCTCCCCCTCCTGTTGCAACTAGTTCCCCAAATCCCAGAACCAGAAGAGGCATGAAACAGGAGGAGCAAAGACAGGCATGTAGGCGCAGTCTCCGATTGCTTGGGGAAAGCCCTGGAGAGGACGAGACATTGACGGCTGTGAGGAAGTGAGGACCTTTTGTCTCTGCACCTGATTTCATGGAGGAAGACCTACCAGGAATGAGCTGCTGTGTTCATTAGGCCTGGCACTCAGCCATTGTGTTTTTGCTAATAAAGAATTGCATAACTCCAACTTTGAACTGTGTAACTGACTGTCCGGCTCACTCTGTGACAATACAGTGGTGCCTCGCAAGACGAAATTAATCCGTTCCGCGAGTCTCTTCGTCTTGCGGTTTTTTCATCTTGCGAAGCACAGCTATTAGCGGCTTAGCGGCTTAGCAGCTATTGGCGGCTTAGCGGCTATTAACGGCTTAGCGGCTATTAACGGCTTAGCGGCTTAGCGGCTTTAAGAAAAAGGAAACAAACTCGCAAGAACTCGCAAGACGTTTCGTCTTGCGAAGCAAGCCCATAGGGAAATTCGTCTTGCGGAACGACTCAAAAAACGCAAAACCCTTTCGTCTAGCGAGTTTTTCGTCTTGCGAGGCATTCGTCTTGCGGGGCACGACTGTAAATTAATAATAATAATAATAATAATAATAATAATTTATACCCCGCCCATCTGGCTGGGCTTCCCCAGCCACTCTGGGCGGCTTCCAGAAAAATATTAAAATACTGTAATACATCAAACATTAAAAACTTCCCTAAACAGAGCTGCCTTGGCACATGGAAAGTCTCAATCCCAAGCATCTCAAGCTGGGGCTGGGAATGCCCGATCTGCAGTCCTGGAGAACTGCCACTTGGTATAAGGCATCGCTCTCTTGACACACAGAACTAGAATGTCATTTAACCAGCTTCCTTCCCGCTAAGGGGTTGGAAGCGTCATCCACCCATTAGCCAATGGTTGGACACTTGCTTGTTTTTTTGGGGGGGGGGGGTTGACAGGGGTTGTTTGTTTTTTAATTACATGATCAGGAAACACTAGTCACCCTGCCTGCACTCATTCAAGCCTGACTGCACAATTCTATAATTTATAATACAAGAACAAGTACATGTGTTAAGAACCATCCATGATCAAAAGTTCTCTGGCTAACATGAAGGCTTTTTGAAGTTGTTACAATAGAATGCATGTAAAAATAGAAAGTTTAAAAACCAATCCCATCAGAGAGTCCTTTCCATTTGTGTTGCTGAAATACTGTATTTTTCATCCCATAGGACGCACCTAGTTTTTTGGGGGGGAAATAAAGGGGGGAAAAATTTCCTTTATTTCCCCCCCAAAACCAGGTCGGGGAATCCAAACCAAGTCGGGGAACAGCGGGATGGTGGCACTGCGCCTCCCCGCAGTCCCCCGAGCTTGTGGGGCTGCCCGATGTCTGCCCGAAGCGCGGGGCGCTCTGCTTCAGTGCACCCCGTGCTCCGGGCAAGCAGGCTGCTATGCGCAGCCTAGGGAGCCCTGCGGGAACTCCCGCGGGCTCCCCAGGCTTACGGATAGCTTCCTGAAGCCTGGAGAGAGAAAGAGGGGGGTCGGTGCGCACCGACCCCTCTTGCTCTCCAAGCTTCAGCGAAAGCCTGCATTCGCCCCATAGGACGCACACAGATTTCCCCTTCATTTTTGGAGTGCGTCCTATAGGGCGAAAAATACGGTAAATAAGGCAGCAGAAGCCATTATTTAGAAGTGGCCTCCTTAAGGTATGCTATTAAATCTGCCCTCTCCCCCTTCTTCTTAATGCCAGCAAATATCATCTTGGTTCCTGGAATATACTTCTTGGGGTTTTCCAAGTAAACCATCAGTGTATCTTCTCCCCAGGTTATACCTTTGCTTTTGTTGGCTTCTGTGTAAGAGAAACCTTCGGCCTGACCAGTCTTTCGGCCAAAAAGACCATGAAGGTTAGGGCCAGTCTTGTGCTTGCCTCCCTTCTCAACTGTGTGGCACTGCGAACACTTCTGGACAAAGATCTTCTTGTCCTTCTCAACATCTCCCATGGTCACTGTACGCAAAGTAGAGGAAGGGATGTAAAGCCGCCACCGCGCGTTCTCCCGTCAAGAGTTCAGCAAACTGAGCCCAAGGCCACCCCGTACGCAGCGCTATGTTACCGGTGTCCACGCAACCAAGCTTTGGGACACTTGCTTGTTTATTAAATAAATTTATTAAACACTTTACCGCTAACAAAAAAAGCAGCAGCTCTCAGAACAAATGCCCTGGTTACCCAAGGAAAAAATGTTCTCGCCATTGGTCGCTAACAACAATATTAAAGAAGGTCAAGGGTATTTTAACCCCCTCTCCGAACACAGATTCAACAAGAACAAGCAACTGTTTAGCCCCACAACAGATTGGCTCCAGAGATGTGGGGATCAGTTCAGCAGGTGAGGATCACTGAAGACAGGTCCTAACCTAGCCGCCTCATTATCAACTTCTCTCCTGCTTTTGCATGCCGATTCCTCACTTCCCTGTGCTGGGTCTCGAAGAACGTATCCTTTTCCAGGAGAAACTGCAGCTTTGAGGGCTTCTTCCCAGCTCTTGGTCTCGTAGAAAGTTGACAAGGCATCAAGCACTGAGAGAAACACGTGTGATTATTATAGGGATTAGTGGGAACTGGATGAAAGGTGGGAGACAATTGTAAGATTGCAGAATTTTTTTATTATCAGGCGGCAGAACAGCTTGAACGTCTTGTTTATGGAAACCTCCCCAGTTTATATCAGAGATTTTAGGAGACTCGTAGAGAATTAGCTGAAATCTAATGCTCCGTGAACACATAGCTAGCTCAGTAGTCCTCATACTATCGAGTTACACAGTACCTTTTATAACAGTGCAACCTGAGGAACAAGTGAGAGACAGCAAAATGGATATTCTTCAATCCCAGACACCAAAATTGTCACAAGCTTAAAATGTGCAAGGGGTATAAGCATTGCTGTAAGCAAGACTTGTTGATTTCAGCAGTAGTGTCAGGCACAGGCTCAACTGTATCCTAGTAAAATCAATAGTGCCTGAAGTTATTTACCCATATTTTTCACTCTATAAGACGCACCAGACCACAAGACGCACCTAGTTTTTGGAGGAGGAAAACAAGAAAAAAAATATTCTGAATCTCAGAAGCCAGAACAGCAAGAGGGATCGCTGCGCAGTGAAAGCAGCAATCCCTCTTGTTGTTCTGGCTTCTGGGATAGCTGCGCAGCCTGCATTCGCTCCATAAGACGCACACACATTTCCCCTTACTTTTTAGGAGGGAAAAGTGAGTCTTATAGAGCAAAAAATACGGTAACTTTGGCTGAATTATGCCC
This sequence comes from Podarcis pityusensis, assembly GCF_964106645.2. Lineage (NCBI taxonomy): Eukaryota > Metazoa > Chordata > Lepidosauria > Squamata > Lacertidae > Podarcis > Podarcis pityusensis. Next base: position 36,011,107 of record NC_138042.1, read on the forward strand.
CTCATTTTAGTATAGGTGCAGGCGACCATTTGGTTGCAAGAATGGGCCAAAAAAACAAAACACATAAGAGCTCTAGAATGCTCTTGCTTCAACCAGCCTAACCACAATGGGAGGCTTTCTACTTCATCTAAAGTTTTCCTCCCTTCCCTGCTTCTCAAACTCCCCATTCTTCACAAGACCGAGCTACCAGGAGCGGCCAGTACCCACTGGGAAGGGTAGGGCATAAGGCTGGAAGACCAACACCAGGGGCAGCCATAGCTGGTTGGAAGTAATAAGGCAGACAACTAGGTTTGATGGCAGCCTAAGGTTGGTAGGGCACTAACCCATTCATCATCATCATCATTTTAATATTTATACCCCGCCCATCTGGCTGAGTTTCCCCAGCCACTCTGAGTAGCTTACAGCATCTATTAAAAAACTGTAGAAATTTCCTGATATTTGGGGTTGAAATCAAATCCCAAACCTCCCTTCCAATTACATTTCTAGCAACAGGGATTATAATTATTGTTTCCTTTGTTCAAAATAAATGCAGCAATATCATATAGATAGAAGGTATAGAAGATCTCCAACATCATATTGAAAAACGCCCCCAGAAATCCTCCCCAAACTGATAAAGGCCTATTTCTCCTACGTCCTAAGTGTACTTTATCATACACTCCTGTACACAAAATTCCAATATAATCTTATAGATCTTCAACAGTTTTCATGGACAAGGCGAAATTATATCAGGATAAATAATGGTTTAAGATATGGGATTATATCAATGGACCAGCTTCCACTGTGCACGACATAAAGCAACATTAATAAGACCATTGCATTGGGACCTGAGCAGACAGCGTCATTATGGTGTCCCAGCTCAAAAAGAGGGGGAAATACTTTAGGATATCCTCCTATTTAATGGAACAAACAGCAGCTGCAGGTTGCATTGGAAAACTGGTGGCAACACATCATCTAAGGGATGCATTCCTTTCAGGAGTTCAGCCTACACTCGAGTAGGACCCTGATAGAGACACATGCCTGACTGGCATGTTCCCTCCCTCTTGGTCGATCGTTCGGGAGCTTCATAAGCTTTCTTCTGCCCGAACATCACAGTGACCGATGCCAACAGCCACAGGCACACTTAGGGAGTTTGCGCACCTTGCGTGACAGACCTCAGCAACTCAGCATTTTGGCTAATCTACTTTATTTACGTATAAACACACACGGAGCACTGCAACATGGCTCCCTCTCTCTCTAGCATCAGACATCAAAGAGAAAAAGAACAAAGGACAATAGTCCCACTTCACAGAACACAGTAAAACAAACATCCTGTCTTCGTCACTTCCCACTCTGTGGAGTCAAAACATATACCGTCATGTGAAAGACAACAATCCTATGACTGCAATCATGGACCAGGAATTCTAACAAACTTCCAGCAAACACTGCAACCTCACCTTGATTGATGGCCAATGTTGTGGAGTGATAATTCTTTGCATTGACGTTCTTTACCATGTACTCTTGGATTGGCAGCCGTGCTGTTTGCAGATGTTCTTCCTGGGCTCTTTGGAAGGTGAGTCTCTGTAAATATATATATAAAAGAAAAGTCACACAAATGGTCCCTTGGGGACTGTCTCACCAGGAGCCCATGAGTGAGCTGCAATTCAACCCAAAGACTCAACAGCTGAGTTGAGAACAATAAGAACATACGTTTAAAGAAGACGGAAAAACGGTTATTGACTATATGGGAAATAATTGTGTACAGTGGTACCTCAGTTGACAAACATAATCTGTTCCAGAAGACCGTTTAACTTCCGAAACATTCGACAACCGAAGCACAAAGGGCGGTCTGCAAAGTCAATGGAGAAAATTGGGGGGAAATGCAGCAGAAGGCGTTTGACTTCTGAGGCACGTTCGAAAACGGAAGCATTTACTTCTGGGTTTCCGGCATTTGAAAACTGAACGTTCAGCTTCCGAGACACTCAAAAAACGAGGTACCACTGTACAGCTGAAAACGCTGGCAGCATTAAGATAAATTAAGCAGTGCAAGTAAGTTTTGGTGGATGTAATACAGTGGTACCTCGGGTTACATACGCTTCAGGTTACATACGCTTCAGGTTACAGACTCCGTTAACCCAGAAATAGTGCTTCAGGTTAAGAACTTTGCTTCAGGATGAGAACAAAAATCGTGCTCCGGCGGCACGGCGGCAGCAGGAGGCCCCATTAGCTAAAGTGGTGCTTCAGGTTAAGAACAGTTTCAGGTTAAGTACGGACCTCCGGAACGAATTAAGTACTTAACCCGAGGTACCACTGTAATGGAATACTGAATGGCATAGTTTTTTGTAAAATATGCAGGGATTTACGATATGTAAAATGAACCATGGAAAGGGAAGAAGGGATGTCATTGACATCTTAAGGATGTAAAATGAGTATTTTAAATTGTAAAACAGAAAACTTCATAAAATTATACACAAAGACTCAACAGCTGCTACAGCCACCCCACAGAGCGTTCACTAGTTTTAAAAGGAAAAGCGTTGCATCTGGACACCCTAGTAATTTTCTTCTAGCAGCAAGAACTGGAATACAGTGTTGTGGAAAGGTGAAGAAAGCAGCACTCGCTGAAATTTCCTCTTCCCAACAACCGCCTGAAAAGGTACAGGAACTTTTTTACTACGAGAGGATACCGAAGCACGGGCCTAAGCCGCAGCATGACTAACGCTAGAAGTTGAAAACGTGCAGAAGTTTCCATCAAAACCATAGCTTGTATCGTGTGCAACGCACTTGCCTTTTTGATGCTTTCGTCCACCAAACCTCCAAGGATGTACACTTTTTGCGGGTCGACTTCCTCGAGAGCTGGAATGCAAAAAAGAAACGTGAGCACGTGTGTAAACAAAAAAAACAGTGACACATTTATATGACAGCATTAGAATGGCAACAGAAACATAGATTATAGAATTGTATAGCTGGAAGGAACCCTGATGGTAATTTAGTCCAACCCCCCGCAATGCAGGAATCTCAAGTAAATCATCTGTGACTGATGGTCCCCCAAACTCTCCTTAAAACTCTCTGCAACTACAACTGCGGCTCATATTTTGTTAGCTAAAAAGTGGAAAACCCAAGAATTACCAACAATAGAAGAATGGCAGATGAAGACGATGGATTTTTCGGAGCTAGCCGACCTAACCGGAAGAGTCCGCGACCAGAAGGAGGAGTAGTATCAGGAAGATTGGATCAAATTTAATGATAACTTACATTAAATATGTTACGTTAAATTAACTGAAAACAGCTTGCAGATACTTAATTGGCTTAGGATTTTATTTAAGTTAAGTGATGAATTAATATGTTTAATTTCATAATGTGAAGATCTAAGGATGTTAATGTTTAAGTTAATTTTTTTTAAGAACTGTGATTTGGAAAACCGTTAAAAGGACGTGCAATGAAATTCAACCAAGGGGAAGCGAGGAAGTCACTTAACAATGTTAGTAAGTGTAATTTTTAATAAGGCTATGATTTGTGTTTGTTTGTTTTATGTGTTTGTTTGTTTATAATGTTGTGAAAACCAATAAAAAAATTGAAAATAAAATAAAATAAAACTCTCTGCAACTAGAGATTCAGCAGGCGCCTTCTGTGCCAGCTTCTAAATGCCTGCTGAAAAAAATTCTATTCTGCCAGGCAATTGTGGATACAGCACTACTTTTCAATCAGAGTTGGAAGGGACCACGAGGGCCATCTAGTCTAACCCCCTGCAATGCAGGGATCTTTTGGGGCTTGAACCCACAACCCTGAGATTGTCTCATGCTCTACTGACTGACACAGAGAGACAAAAACGTGTCATTCCAGACATGTGAAGCTGATCCACAAGTAAGCTAACAAGCACTCTGGAAATCTGGTGTCCATGCAAAGTTTGCTGCAGAAGATAATCACTTTCCCTCTCTCTCTTTTACATATTATTTTTATTAAATTTTCCGATATACAATTTAAAAATACTCATTTTACATCCTTAAGATATCAATGACTTCCCTTCTTCTCTTTCCATGGTTCATTTTACATATCATGAATCCCTGCATATTTTACAAAAACTGTACCATTCAGTATTCCGTTATTCAAGATCATGGGTAGGCAAACTAAGGCCCAGGGGCCGGATCCAGCCCAACTGCCTTCTAAATCCAGCCTGCAGATGGTCTGGGAATCAGCGTGTTTTTACATGAGTAGAATGTGTCCTTTTATTTAAAATGCATCTCTGGGTTATTTGTGGGGCATAGGAATTCATTCATTCCCCCCCCCCCCAAATATAGTCCAGCCCCCCACAAGGTCTGAGGGACAGTGGACCAGCCCCCTGATGAAAACGTTTGCTGACCCCCGTTCAGGATAATCACTTTCTCCACGCTTCGCATCAGAGGTTTGCTTGTATTTCTGTTGGCAGTGAGCACATAGGCAGAACTGCGTACTATCACCAGAGTGGGATGGAAGCTCCAGATGTGGTTAGGGCTCCAACTCCCCTCAAGCCACCAGCCAGCATGGCCAAAAACATCTGTAGAGAGCCTGGGATCTGTTTCACCCACCCCAAAGTGAAGTTGATCCCTGACTCCAAATTTAGAAAAAGACCTGAATCTGAGAATACAGAGGCCTACTTAATGCTGCAGAGATATCTCTCATTTGCCACCATTTGTTCTGACCAAGAACCAAATCTAAGATTTGTTGCTTAGGATGGCATATGCGGACGGCTCGTCCAGCACTATCATCACAAAGCATTGCCTTACGCTGATGGTTTGAGAGGAAGCTGAAAGAAGATGCAAATTTGAGAGTTGAATATTGCCGCCTAAGACAAGCAAAAGGCTGGAGACAAGTTTGGCCAGGATGACTTGAAACCTAAATCCCCAAGGCAAGAACTTATTCATTTAAAAGAATCTAAAGCTTTAACAGAAATCTTTCATGCCGAAGCTGCAAAGCCGTACCGTTCTCGGAGTCTGGAGTGAGGTACACAATTCTTTCTAAAGGATACAGGTCAAGGTAACTTTCTGGAGTAACATCCATCTGAAAAATAGTAAAACAATATAACCCATGTGTATGGGATTGAATTTTTTAAAAGGCAGTCAGCAGACATCTTTTGGAAACAAGAGGCCATCTCTGGCCTAATTCAAGCCTGGGGTTATTTGTTTTTCCAAGGTCTGCTAAATAATAAGCAAATGGCAATTACAAATCCAGATAATGAAATGAAATTAGCATTTAATCAACCTGGCAAATACAAATCCAGAGAATGAAATTAGCATTTATCCACAGCTTCAATGCTGAGCAACTCTAGAAAGTAAGGACATTTCCAGGATTAATCACCTCAAAATTCTTGGTTCTTCCAGCAAGAAATGGCTTTGTTTGCTCTTCAAAATGTCACTGACTTTATTTCTTGAAGGCAGGAGGGGGATATACTTACAAGATAACTGGCAAATCCATCATTCATCCTCTGGCATGCTTCGTAAATTGGGCTGTTTTTCACAAACCCTGTGAGGCAGATCCAGAAGGGGGCTTGAGCTTTCTTGTTTGACCCATAGAGCCGCCTTATCTGAGCAGCAAGCCGGCTTGTTTCCTTGCGAGGTAGAAAAGAAAAATGATCAGGAAAACTGGCAACGGGCCTTTTTGCCCTAGCACTCTGTGTACTTTCCAAGATGGCTGACTCAACCACCATACACTTGGTACAAATTACAGTGGTACCTCGGGTTAAGAACTTAATTCGTTCTGGAGGTCCGTTTTTAACCTGAAACTGTTCTTAACCTGAGGTACCACTTTGGCTAATGGGGCCTCCCGCTGCGCATGATTTTCGTTCGCATTCTGAGGCAAAGTTCGCAACCAGGAGCAGCTACTTCCGGGTTAGCAGAGCTCGTAACCTGAAGCGTTCGTAACCAGAGGTACCACTGCAGTGGCTACTCAGCCAAAGAGCAGAGGCCCACAATACCCTTAAGTTAGCCATGGAAAAAAAAGTGGTGGAGAGGATTCACTGCCACTACCTTCGGCGTCATGTGAGCGGTCATGCTCAAATCGATGCACAGCCGAGGGCCCGATTCCTTGGCTTCCAGAAGGCGCTCTCTGGCAATCACTTTCAAATCCCACTTGCTGAGCTGGGGAACAGCATCTGAAACCCAGGCAAATATGAGAATTGTATGAGAGAGAGGGGAAAAAGAGGAGAATAATAATAATAATAATGATAATAATAATAATAATAATAATAATAATAATAATAATTTATTATTTATACCCCGCCCATCTGGCTGAGTTTCCCCAGCCACTCTGAGCGGCTCCCAATCAAGTATCCCTCTCTTTTTTCTTTTCCTTCTCCTCCTGCGATGAGGCTACATTTTAATATTTTAACGTTGTATTTTAATTTTGTTTTTAAGTTGTAATCATTCAACTTGTTTTTATTATTGCTTGTTAGCCGCCCTGAGGCCGGCCTTGGCTGGGGAGGGCGGGGTATAAATAAATTATTATTATTATTATTATTATTAAAAACAATACAGCATTAAATATTAAAAACTTCAGGGCTGCCTTCAGATGTCTTTTAAAAATAGGATAGCTACTTATTTCCTTCACATCTGAAGGGAGGGTGTTCCACAGGGTGGGCGCCACTACCGAGAAGGCCCTCTGTCTGGTTCATCCAGTCACTCACATCTAAGCCAAATTAAAACGTGCAGACGTAGCATTGGTGCATAGTAAGGTCCTTGATGAGATTGTGCCCTATTTGAAAGTCCTCGCGGGTCAAAATCTCCCTGCCCAGAGAGGCTGTCTGATTAAGTCAGTGAGATTATTTGCCTGCCTTCTGGGTACCAAGGTCTTTTTTACAGCTTGATAGTGGAGTTTGGCAGGAATTATCACAGTTCATATTCATACGTAGAATAACAGTAGCTATGCATCTTACCAGAATAATGTGAGAGCAAGATACACAAGCGCACTCCATTTATTTGAATGTTTTGGGTGCCAACAAGGCCCCTTAAGAGATCCCAAGTTGATTGCTTCAACCTCAGATCCCACATCTAAAAAGCTTGGCTCCCACATCTAAAACTATCTATGTACACAGAGAGTCTTAAAATAAACGGATTTCTGAGTAACAGTCCTATGGAAGATGTTTTTAAGAGAATAAATCAGCGCCTCTAAATCAAGCACCATTTGAAGACAGTGGTTCTCATGCCTGTTAGCTTCAGAGAAGCCTTTCCACATTTGATGTTTTCTGCCAACAAACCCAGCAACCCAGAACGTTGCAAAAGATGGTGGAGCATCTTCTGGCGTGTAAACTCAGCTCATGCAGAATAGCAGCCAGGCCTGTAAAGCCTCAAAATTACCCTGCAGGAACTGAGAGTGAGCCCTAAAACAGACACAGCACTCTCTTGCAGCTGCACATTGCAGGAGAAGGCTAATGTTAGCAGGAACATAGGAAGCTGCCTTACGCTGGCTCAGGCTGCCCACACTGACTGGCAGTAGCTCGCAAGAGTTTTAGGCAGCCTTTAACAGTCCTACCTCGAGATGCCAGGATTAGAACTCGGAACCTTCTGAGTGCAAAGCAGATGTCCTGCTCCTGTCTTTTGGGGAGGCTTGTCCCACTTCATGAAGAGCCTGTGATCAGCTGCGACCAAACCCCATGGCTCCCCATACTATGGTCTTAAGAGATGTGGAGAGAAAAAATGCAATTTTCCTTGTACCTTTTCCTTCTGCGTGCTTAGCTTTGCGCCGCTCTCGCTCGTATTTCCTTTTGCTCTTTTTTGCCGAAATTATCTTCTCCCAGTGCCTCTGCTTCCTTAAAACGTTTCTCTTAGTGTACAGAAAACAGGAAAAAGTCTAAAATTACTCAGGGGAGCATTCATCAACACAACTGTCTTGTCGGAATTCAAAATGGTGTACGTGCTTTTAAAAGCTCCCAAACTTTCCCCTCCTAAACATACACAGCTCCATTGGTGCACATTACCTGGTGAGATACTTGATTGACCTTGCCTGTTCTCCTTGTGTCAAGGCTTGCAGCCCTAGTCTTAACTTAGATGTAATCATGTTTACATTTGGACACATAGAATCATAGAACTATAGAGTTGGAATGGGCGACAAGAGTCATCGAGTTTTGCAATGCAGGTATCCTGTGTGTTAAGGTAAAGGTACCCCTGCCCGTACGGGCCAGTCGTGTCCGACTCTAGGGTTGTGTGCCCATCTCACTTAAGAGGCTGCGGGCCAGCGCTGTCCGGAGACACTTCCGGGTCACGTGGCCAGCGTGACGAAGCTGCTCTGGCGAGCCAGACCAGCGCAGCACACGGAAACGCGGTTTACCTTCCCGCTATAAAGCGGTACCTATTTATCTACTTGCACTTAAGAGTGCTTTTGAACTGCTAGGTTGGCAGGAGCAGGGACCGAGTAGCGGGAGCTCACCCCATCGCGGGGATTCGAACCGCCGACCTTCTGATCAGCAAGTCCTAGGCTCTGTGGTTTAACCCACAGCGCCACCCGTGTCCCTTATCCTGTGTGTTACATCACTTTAAAAAGATCTGTACTTACACAGGTAGAGAGAAGTGAAGTGCATATACAAGCCATTGGGCTCTTTAATATCCACCTCCACACTGCAGGCAACAACAGGAATTCTGAATTCCTCCTTATTCACCAGTTACCCTCTCTTTTTTTTTATCGTCTTTATTGATTTAAAATACCGTCTTGTATTACAGATAAAGTCGTACATTACAAATGATTACAACAGAGTTATACACGAAAATGGAAAAAGAGAAAAAAGATAAAGACAATAAAAATAAAAAAGGAATTAACAATAATAAAAGAATATCAGTTAAAAAGCCAATTATTTATATGGCATCATAGCTTATCCAATAAAGTCTCCTGTAATAAACTTCCAATCGTTCTCATTGTACTTTTTATCTTGTCTTGGTTTTATCGCAGTTTGTTTTATAACTTTTTCTATATATTCCTCTGAGATATTTATTCCATTTGTTTATTATGCACAAGTATCATTCAAGTCTGCTAGGATAATATCATTTTTACAATCTATTCACCAGTTGCCCTCATTTCACGCCAACTTGGCTCACACACAAAGGAGTCAACAGCTGAGAAGCATAAAAGGGAAACTATGCAAGGCCACCGACTGCAGTTCACACTGGGAAGAAAGGGGCTAACTACTACAGTGGTGCCTCGCAAGACGAAATTAATCCGTTCCGCGAGTCTCTTTGTCTTGCGGTTTTTTCGTCTTGCGAAGCACGGCTATTAGCGGCTTAGCAGCTATTAGCGGCTTAGCGGCTATTAACGGCTTAGCGGCTTTAAGAAAAAGGAAACAAACTCACAAGAACTCGCAGTCTTGCGAAGCAAGCCCATAGGGAAATTCGTCTTGCGGAACGACTCAAAAAACGGAAAACTCTTTCGTCTTGCGCGTTTTTCGTCTTGCGAGGCATTCGTCTTGCGAGGTACCACTGTACAGTTGTGGCTGCCACCTCCACTATGTTTATATCCAATATTTTCTTATCATGTCCTTCATTCCATTCTCACAACCACCCTGTAAAGTAGGCTTGGCTGAGAGGCAGGGACTGCCTCAAGGTCATGCAAGGACCTTGATGGCTGAATGGAGCTTTGCACCTTGGTCTCCTCAGTTCTAGCGCTACACTCTAACCACTACACTACACTACCCTTGCCCTCTGCCTTAACAAGTGTGGCTAACAAATGGATTAAAGAGTGTCATGCGTCTTGCCTCGCAAGTGAGGAAGTCAGAAGGCCGAGACAACGTTGCTGACCTTTCAGACTTTCTGAAAGCAAAATATCACCCTTGTTTGAAAAATAAATTGGCAATCATCAATGCTTAGACTCTCAAACCATGTGGCTGGATTTATATTGGCTGGATATATATTTCCCTACCAGAACAGACTTTGCTCATGTGCTCAAGACATCAATTCCATAAAACATATTTTGTTGCATTGTGCAAAATATGAGCAAGCCAGGGCTGAACTGATACTACCCTTGCTGGTACCTTTCCCGGGAAAATCAGAGGCTCACTATGTCAGGTTCCTACTGGAAGATCGGACAAATGCTAGAACATTAGCAGTGGCAAAGTTTTTATCGTGGTTGCAAGAACAAATGATCCCTATATTCTGAACAAAATGCTTGTTTAACCTGGAGGTAGGCTGTATGAATTGTGTATTGCTTTGTAATGATTTGTTGGGTCTCTGGACCGTAATAAAGATTGATGATGATGATATTGGCAGCAGCTGCTGTTTGTGTGGATTATTGTGGCCCCACAGCGTTACGGACTCATTTCAAAATACAGGTCTGCCGTTTTCACTGTACATACCGAACACCAATTCTTGTTTTCTGCCAACCGGTCCCTGGGGCTTTCACATCCCACGTCAATCTGCAGAAGCCCAAAGGTGTCCCAGAGGTTTTCCCCATCGCCACTTTCCCAGAAAACAACCTCATGCTTCTCACACTGATCCTGCTGGTCTCCACAAGCGCTCGTCTCGCTTGCATACTCAGGGCAGGTCGTCATTTTTGCTATGCCCTTGCAGGTCAATTTGGGGAGCTGTGCAGAGACAAATGTACAAGATGTTAATATGCTGAAATACAGATTTTAACTTGATCTGGCAGAAATCGGCCCTCTAGACTGCTGCCAATGCAGCACTAGATTTGCATTTTTGTCCGTGCTTTATGTGTCTGCTACAGTGATCATAAGGGACGTGGGTGGCACTGTGGGTTAAACCACAGAGCCTAGGGCTTGCCGATCAGAAGGTCGGCGGTTCGAATCCCCGCGACGGGGTGAGTTCCCATTGCTCAGTCCCTGCTCCTGCCAACCTAGCAGTTCGAAAGCATGCCAGTGCAAGTAGATAAATAGGTACCACTCTGGCGGAAAGGTAAACGGCGTTTCCTTGCGCTGCTCTGGCTCACCAGAAGCGGCTTAGTCATGCTGGCCACATGACCCGGAAGCTGTACACCAGCTCCCTCGGCCAGTAAAGCGAGATGAGCGCCGCAACCCCAGAGTCGTCCGTGACTGGACCTAATGGTCAGGGGTCCCTTTATCTTTACAGTGATCATAATGAGCATAAAAATATGAATGGGGGGAAGTACATGCGCCTGGTCTCTGCACACATTCACACAAGAGAGGTCGTGTGTCGTGTTTTGACACACAACAAACCCCTCGCAAATATGTGAATGGCACAAAGTCACCCTCCTCTGCCAGCCCACAAGCCTCCCAGCTGCATCCCTCGCCGGCCACACGCTTTCCCAAACAAAGCATGTCCACTTGTACCCGCAGGGGCTCTTTCAGACGTTACAATAAACACAAGGGGATCAGGGGTACACGACTTCTCCTTTCCTTCCCACTATATAACGTCTTAAAAGGGGCTGTTTCTACATAATGGGATCCAATCAGCTAGGATGCCTTAATTAGCATTGCAACAAAAAAAGGGGCCAGCGTTTGATCAAGCGAAAGACTTAAATGTAAAATAAAACCGACTTCACTCCAAAACTCATTTAGCTCTCATGCGGGCGCAACCAACGCCCAAATCAGCTGAAGAAGTTGCTGCCATTTAATGGTCGGCAATTGCTGGACGTTTGCAACTCACCTCCCTCGGAGACTAAATAACAAGACGCTGGATAGGCTCCTCTTCTCTGCTTCGGAGTCAATCTGATTGCAAAAACAGGGCAGTTAAAGGCGCCCAGGTGGGAGCTGTTTCCTTGAGAACGCGCAGATCGCTTTGAACACGTGATGCGGTATCACCGTGCGAGACTTCCCTCTAACGTCACAATCCAGTCAAGGTGCATTCTGGGGGTTGTAGTTTACTTAATTGGACGGCTCTGATTCATAGCATGATAAGAGTTGGAAGGGACCCTAGGGTCATCTAGTCCAACCCCGTGCAATGCAGAAATATTTTTGCCCAATAATATTGGACTGGTCTCTTTTGGACTTTGAGATTAAGAGTCTCATGCTTTACCGACTGAGCTATCCCAGTTACGGTGATATTTGGGACGAGGCAGCGTTTGTGTGTTTCAAAAAGCGTTATCACTTGATTTGGAAAAAAAGCCATTTTATATTTTGATTTCTGGTGCTTAACGCTAAACGCTTGAGCCGCTGGTTTCCTTCACTGCTTACCCAGGAGCCGGAGACATGATACTGATAGCATCTTTAAAACAGTTTCCTGGAAGATTTTTACCACGCCTTTCAAAAGCAGATTGTAATTTTGAAAAACCACACGCATAAACTCAAAAGCCCACAGAAACCCGACAATCCTCAGTCCTCCGGCTGCCGGCCAGAAAAAGTTCCCCTTCGGCAATGCAGACCCAGAGCAAGCAGTAGTTATTTGCGGCAGGGTGGAAGTTGATGTTTTAAGGGTTGCAATTCAGTGGTAGCTCCCATCCTTTTGCATGAAGAAAACTCCTCGACATCTCCAGGTCGGGCTGTAAATAAAAGCCTACTGTGGGAAACCTGGCTATTTTATTTATTTCATAAAATTTGCACAATGCTCGATTGCAAAAAGAACAATGTCAAGTGTCTGTTTTGTGCAATTAAAGAAGCCGGGGGCGCGTGACTCTCATGGCACACCTTGCAATAAAGGCTTTTTGGCTGCAAGGAGGCTGCGAACCCAACGACAAAAGATGGGTTTTTCTGGAATAGCACCTGGCCACATTTGCCATTCGCTCTCGGAAGGTGCAATGTGACACACAGACACAATCATAAAATTGGAAGGGTCCCCCAAGGGACATCTAGTCCACCCCACTGAAATGCACACACGCATGGGAGCGCGCGAGGAAACCCAACTAAGTTCTCCATCGTTGGGAAGTAGGGTCCCGCGTCGACATGGGGGGCGGTGGCTTGGGGGGTGGGGCCGGCTAAGAGAGGCCTTTCCGGCCATGCGCGCATGCTCTCGCCTCCGGAGGAGCGCTTGGGTATAAAGGAGGAGGCGCCGAGCCGCGCCTGCTCGTCCTTCGGCCCTTCCCAAATCGCGCAGCAGCCGGATCGCGGCACCATGATGGCAAGGCGGCTCCTCCTGGGTACCAGGCTCCTGCAGCTCCGCAGTCGGGGCTCCCTGGGCGTGAGTATCCCCGAGCCCAGCGCAAAAGGCAGCCCGGCTCGGCTGGGATGTCCTGGCGGGACATGTGCGTCCGGGAAGCGGGCAGCGCTCCAGAAGGGGGCGCTTCCCCTTGGCGCAGCTTCCTGCGTCTTTACGCGCGGCTCAGGTTGCGCGTTTGCGCTCTGGGTAGGCAGGGCCGGCGCGCCCAGGAGGCAAGGGGAGGCGACCGGTCATAGAATGGTAGAGTTGGAAGGAATCCCGAGGGTCATGTAGCCCCAACCCCCCAACCCCTTACAAATTGCTAAAATGCTAAAAAAAACCAGGGGTCTCTATAACGTTTAACCCAGGAGACACCAGCCACACATTGCAGTCCTGGCGCCAGGGCACATTGTCCAGACTAAATAGCATTCCGCTCGGGTAAGGTCTGATTCCCTTGGTTGAATCAAAGAACATAGGTAACATTAAAATCACGCCCCAGTAGAAGTGACCCTTAAAACAGGAGAAGAAACACAAACCACCCCATCATGGTCCTTCAGTCCCATCCTAACCACAAATAAATTAGAGCAGGCATAGGCAAACTTGGCCCTCCAGATGTTTTGGGACTACAACTCCGATCATCCCTAGCTAACAGGACCAGTGGTCTGGGGTGATGGGAGTTGTAGTCCCAAAACATCTGAAGGGCTGAGTTTGCCTATGCCTGAATTAGAGAGCCTTCCAACAACTCTCCAAAACTACTTTAAAGAAAATGATGCTACAGTTCCCAGCATCCTTGACAAACCTCAGTTCCCAGGATTCCACTTTGGGGGCAACCGTGTGCTTTGAATGTGCTTTAAGTGCTGAAAACCTCTGTTCTTTCCTTGAATCCCTTGGCCCCCCTCTAACTCTTAATTAATTTCATTCTTGCTACAACCAGGTGCACAGAAGCCCCTCCCCCCCTCCAGAAACATTTTCAATTTTTTTAAAGCAAGGATAGCACTTCAAAGTTTGCACACGCTGCTCGTAATTCCACCCAGCAAAATGGGTATAGCATTTGAATTGTGGAGCCTGCATAGCTCAGTTGGTTAGAGCTTGGTACTGATAAGGCCAAGGTTGCAGGTTCAAGCCCTGTATGGAACGGCTGCGTAGTCTTGCATTGCAGAGGGTTGGACTAGATGATTCTGAAAGTCCCTTCCAGCTCTGCAATTCTGTGGTTCTATACTTTGCAGGACTGGCGTAGCCATAGCCCCACACCTCCAATATGAGGGTATTAATGATAAGACTTTGTTTGCACTGAGACTGGCAGGGTAGTTTTTTAAATGAACTCACGGGGTCACTTTTTTGGAATGCAGTCCAGCAAAGAGAAGCTGCCCCAGTGACCCCTCTGTTACTTAACCAATTTCTCTTTTCATGCTTGGAAAAGTTTATGTGTAAGGCAGGGGTGTGTGAGAGAGGGTGGTGCTACTGCTGTTAGACGTTCCAAGAGCTTCTAGCAGTTTTTGGTTAGAAATACATAAATGCAATCCCCGCAAAGTAAAAAAAAATCCTGCTTTTTGAAATATATAATGTTTTGCATTGCTTTATGTTGGGGTTAGGGACGCGGGTGGTGCTGTGGGTTAAACCACAGAGCCTAGGACTTGCCGATCAGAAGGTCGGCGGTTCGAATCCCCGCGACGGGGTGAGCTCCAGTTGCTCGGTCCCTGCTCCTGCCAACCTAGCAGTTCAAAAGCATGTCAAAGTGCAAGTAGATAAATAGGTACCACTCCGGCAGGAAGGTAAACGGCGTTTCCGTGCGCTGCTCTGGTTCGCAAGAAGTGGCTTAGTCATGCTGGCCACATGACCCGGAAGGTGTCTGTGGACAAACGCCAGCTCCTTTGGCCAATAAAGCGAAATGAGCGCCGCAACCCCAGAGTCGGCCATGACTGGACCTAATGGTCAGGGGTCCCTTTACCTTTACCTTTATGTTGGGGTTGCATTTTATATGCACTTTTCAACAAACTGCCTCAGATATTCCCCAAACAACCTGGTTGTTAAAGGCTTAATTATGTAGACCCACTGGTGAAACTCTAACCCGGGGTCATCCTGATAACACTGACATTCAGAAACGGACTTTCTGTTATGGTCAGGAAGAAAGAGATGACTGAAGAAACTTCGCTAACTGGGTGTTGTTTGACTAACAAACAATGCAAGGAGATTTCAACAGAAAGACGAGTTCTGCCTTTGCTAGTCTAAGTGAAATGGCTTATTCCTCTGTGTGTCTCTTAATTGCACAAGTATTTGTTTCATTGCAAAAGAATGGCTGGTATTTTTTCACACTGTGAACAGCTCATTTCATTGCTTTATGCCAAAGATCAGGAACCTGGGGCCATGCAAATACTGTTGGACCAGTTCCTTTAATCTCTGACCTGTGCCCATGCTGACTGAGGCAGATAGGAGATGGAGTTGAACAATATTTGGAGGGCCAGATTTGCCCATCCCCATCTACGGCCCAACAAGTAAATCCTTCCCCCGATTCTGCACGTTCACACTTGAGGTCTTATTTCGAATTTGGTGATACCGTTCTTCTTTTTAAAAGCTATTAGTCATAACAGTCAATCCATTGTTCTATAGCAACACAGTATGCTGCCTCCCAAGCGCTTGGTCCTTTTAGGAAAGGCAGCAACCATGTTTGATTAGAACAATAGGTCTGTTTGCTTTTAAAAATAAGAACACAGTGTCTCGAAAACATCATTTGCCCAGAGGAAAGCAAAAAGCCCACGAGAATAGAAATACGATTTGGAAAAGCACAAGCAAATTTTACTGCCTATGCAAATTGACTTTAAAGCTTAGCTGATTTCCCTCTCTTGTGAATGCACGCTAGACCTTTTGATTTTAAGAGCTCTAAAGTAGGAAAATGTTTGGCAAGCCTTCTTACTTCTGCTGTTAAGAGACGGCGTTGGTCAACATGGGGGGTTTCCAACGCTCATCAGCCTCAGCCAGCTTGGCCAGTATTCAAGGATGATGCGAATTGTAGTCCATAAAATATGGAAGGCACCACATTCAATCATAGAATTGTAGTGTTGGAAGGGACTCTGTGGACCATCTAGTCCAACCCCCTGCAATGCAGGAATGTGCAGATATCCTACAGGGTTCGAACCTGCAACCTTGGCATTATCAGTGCCATGCGCTAGCCAACTGAGCTATCCATATCATATTTCTTACCATCTTGAGATTACTTGCTGAACCAATAAATCAGCCTCACATTCCATTCACAGAAGCCTGGAGCTGGAATGTGTTAGAATGTAGGAATTTTAAGAGCAGCCCTGCAGAATCAGACTAAAGCTCCCATCTAATCCAGTATTCTGAGAGGTCAGCCCCTAAGGCTTCCCCAGCAGAAAGACTAAGCTCAGTTTCTTGCCTCTAATTGATACTGCAGACCCTCCAAGTGTCCCTATTTTCCAGGGGTGTCCCTGATTAAGAGAAGCAGTCTTGGTTTCTGATTTGATCCCAGAATGTCCCACTTTTCCTTAGGATGTCCTTATTTTCATTGGAGAAATGTTGGCGGGTATGGAGTTATCCGGCCCGCAAGGCAATCCTGCATAGGGAAGTTTTTTAAATGTTTGATTATATTTTTGTATATGCTGGAAGCAGCCCAGAGTGGCTAGGGCAACCCAGTCAGATGTGTGGGGTATAAATAGTAAAATTATCATTATGGAATGGGATGTCCTTATTTTCATCAGAGAAATGTTGGAGGGTATGCTAGTCCATCATCTTGCAATGCAGAAATATGCAGCTGTCCCATACAGGGATCAAACCTGCAACCTTGGTGTTATCAGCACCATGCTCTAACCAACTGAGCTATTGGCTGTCCCTGCCCTACACAATAATGAAAAGAGAAGAGCATGAGCCCAGAAGGCTGGAAGAAGCGTAATGGGAGAGAGTGCTTAGGAGATGATGGGCAGTTAACCCAAAAACCCAGGATATTCGAGCCCCAAACACTGAGGCATGTGAGCCCTGGGAAATTGAAGACACTCAGATTTATATATCTGTGCCAGGAGTCATAGAACCATGCAAGTTGTTCTGCATTCGGCCAGTGGCTTTGTCCTCTGCCATCTGGCAAACAGTTACAGTATTTGCTTTTAAAAAGTCACTCAGTTGCAGCACTGCTTGAAGCTCTCCTCTTCAAGCGTTGTAGGGACACGGGTGGTGCTGTGGTCTAAACCACCAAGCCTCTTGGGCTTGCCAATCGGAAGGTCAGCAGTTCGAATCCCCGCGACGGAGTGAGCTCCCATTGCTCTGTCCCAGCTCCTGCCAACCTAGCAGTTCGAAAGCACACCAGTGCAAGTAGATAAATAGGTACCACTGCGGCGGGAAGTTAAATGGCATTTCCATGCGCTCTGGCTTCCGTCACGATGTCTTCGATGTGCCAGAAGTGGTTTAGTCATGCTGGCCACATGACCCGGAAAGCTGTCTGTGGACAAACGCCAGCTCCCTCGGCCTGAAAGCGAGATGAAACCCCATAGTCACCTTTGACTGGACTTAACCTCCTAGAGTCCTTTACCTTTACCTTGTTGATTTCCTTTAAAAACCCCACTGCATTGGATCCTAGCCTTTTTTGCATCCTAGCCCTGCAGTGGTGCCAAACAGCAGAGAGATTGAGCTATTCTAGAATCACATGGAACTGCTAGATGGGGAACCAGCAGCCCTCCAGATGTTGTTAGATTCCAGCCCCACCAACTCCACAGACGGTTGATGATGGTCAGGGATGATGGGATGGGATCCAGAAACATCTGGAAGGTTGTAGGTTCCCCCATCCCCATGCTAGTGGGTTTACAATTTGGGTTTGTTTTCTACACCGATGAAGCCAACATTATGATGCTGCGCTTTGTTAAACAGAAGATTTCCCTTTATTTCTGTGTTTCTAGCTTCTGCCTCGCGGTTTGGCGTCTTCCCCGAAAACTCCTCAACACTCTGCACCTCAGAACCATGTGTACAGCACAGAGGGAGGGAGTGCCCGCAAACCGTCCGGGCGCTATCCAGTACCCAACAAGAAGGATTTGCCCTATGATATAGTAGAGCTCATGGAGGAAGTGGAAGTAAAGGTAAGGGGGGAATCTGCTGGGGAAGGTGGAATCTTGTCCTTTCAAAGAAACTTGTTGTTCAGTCGTGTCCGACTCTTCGTGACCCCATGGACCAGAGCATGCCAGGCACTCCTGTCTTCCACTGCCTCCTGCAGTTTGGTCAAACTCATGCTGGTAGCTTTGAGAACACTGTCCAACATTTCGTCCTCTGTCGTCCCCTTCTCCTAGTGCCCGCCATCTTTCCCAACCTCAGGGTCTTTTCCAGGGAGTCTTCTCTTCTCATGAGGTGGCCAAAGTACTGGAGCCTCAGCTTCACGATCTGTCCTTCCAGTGAGCACTCAGGGCTGATTTCCTTAAGAATGGAGAGGTTTGATCTTCTTGCAGTCCATGGGACTCTCAAGCACCATAATTCAAAAGCATCTATTCTTTGGCGATCAGCCTTCTTTATGGTCCAGCTCTCACTTCCATACATCACGACTGGGAAAACCATAGCTTTAACTATACGGACCAAAGAAACTTGGAACTATCTTAAAGGCAGATTTTAATGAATGGCTGGATTTTGGAGGGAGGGAGAACCAAAAACCAGAGTGTCTTGATTTGGCACACTAGGTGATACGACCTTCATATTAGAAGTTACTGAGCTGTGTGATTTATCTTTGACTAGAAACAGTGTTAGAAACTCAAATATATAAGCTGATCGCCAAATGGCACCTTAAACTTAGGTTATGGTAGCCAAAATGAAATGTGTAGGCGCTTCCCCCCCCCCCTTTTTTTGCAAGGCACTTTATTATTAGAGTGGCTGAGGAAACCCAGCCAGATGGATGGGGTATAAATAATAAAATATTATTATTATTATTATTATTATTATTATTATTATTATTTATTATTATTATTATTTATTACTATTTTTCATTTCTATACTGCTTTACCTTTTAAAGAAAAAATCTCAAAGCAGTTTACAACACATTAAAATATCAAATAAAACAATCCAGAATAAAACAAATTCAAGCTTCGAGGAAAATATTTCAGATGCTTGTCTATAAGTGGCATTTTGCTTTCCTCATATTTTTTTAACTACTGAATTTAAGTAGCTTGCCCATAGCAGAAGTACTCTAGAAAGGCAGTGTGGTGTAGTGGTTAGTGTCAGACTAGGACCTGGGAGATCAGGGTTCAAATCCCCTCTCGGTCATGCGGCTCATTGGGTGACCTTGGGCCAGTCGCAGCCTCTTAACCTACCTCAAGGGTCGTTTTAGGGGAGGAGGGTGTACCATGTACAGTGGTACTTCGGGTTAAGTACTTAATTCATTCCAGAGGTCCGTTCTTAACCTGAAACTGTTCTTAACCTGAAGCACCACTTTAGCTAATGGGGCCTCCTGCTGCCGCCGCGCTGCCAGAGCACGATTTCTGTTCTTATCCTGAAGCAAAGTTCTTAACCTGAAGCACTATTTCTGAGTTAGCGGAGTCTGTAACCTGAAGTGTATGTAACCTGAAGCGTATGTAACCCGAGGTACCACTGTAGTGTGTTAGGGAGAAGACTCCTATCTGACATCCTAGCTTTGAAAGTGCTGTATTTAAACTTGAGGAAGAATTCAAAGGTCCAGTCCTCTGCCCCATCAGCACTTCTTGGTGGTACATTAAGACATCGCCAAGTGATACCGCTAAACACACCCTTGTTCTCTTACAAGTGGCGTATGATGTGTTCAATAGTGGCGCTGTGGTCTAAACCACTGAGCCTCTTGGGCTTGCCGATCAGAAGGTCAGCGGTTCAAATCCCCGCGACTGGGTGAGCTCCCGTTGTTCTTTCCCAGCTCCTGCCAACCTAGCAACTCGAAAGCACGCCAGTGCAAGTAGATAAATAGGCACCACTGTGGCAGGAAGGTCAACAGCATTTCCGTGCACTCTGGTATCCATCACGGTGTTCCGTTGCACCAGAAGTGGTTCAGTCATGCTGGCCACATGACCCGGAAAGCTGTCTGTGGACAAACACTGGCTCCCTCAGCCTAAGAGCGATATGAGCGCCGCAACCCTAGTCGCCTTTGACTGGACTTAACTGTCCAGGGGTCCTTTACCTTTATCCCAGCTCTGCCGATTTGTATTTCTTGTCCAATATGGTCTACTGTAATAGGTAGCAGTTACCCAGGGTTTTAGGGGGACACGGGTGGCACTGTGGGTTAAACTACAGAGCCTAGGACTTGCCAATCAGAAGGTCGGCAGTTTGAATACCTGCGACGGCGTGAGCTCCCGTTGCTCGGTCCCTGCTCCTGCCAACCTAGCAGTTCGAAAGCACATAAAAAGTGAAAGTAGATAAATAGGTACCGCTCCAGCGGGAAGGTAAACGGCATTTCCGTGCGCTGCTCTGGTTCGCCAGAAGCGGCTTAGTCATGCTGGCCACATGACCCGGAAGCTGTACACCGTCTCCCTCGGCCAATCAAGCGAGATGAGCGCCGCGACCCCAGAGTCGGTCACGACTGGACCTAATGGTCAGGGGTCCCCTTTTTACCCAGGGTTTTAGGCAGAGGAGAGGGTCTTTCCTAGTCCCTGCTTCCCTAAACCTTTTAAGTGGAGAAGCCAAGGATTGATAAGCTGAGACCCGAGTGCAAAACATGTTCTCTGCCACTTCCTCCCGCACTGCTAGGAGGATTAAGAAGGGGAGACTTGCCATTTTCTAGGAACTGACCCGTGAAAGTGTGGGGGAGTGGAATGTTATTAGGATGATTATTTTACTGTTAGGCTCTCTGTCATGTTTTTATTACGCTTTTATTATTGATGTTCTGTAAAGTGTTTTTAACGTTGTACACCGCCCTGGGATTTTCTGATAAAGGGTAGTATCTAAATTGAAATAATAATAGAAGAAAACTGTATCAGCATCTTCTCTTAACTATTTTAAGGTGATTGACTGGTGTTTTATTCTTAATTCTTCCAACAGACCGGGTTTTTGCCCAACGTGTTTAAGGTTATGTCTCACCGACCGGCAGAATTTAGAGCATTCTTTGCTTATTACAATGCCATCATGAACAAGGAGACAGGTAAGAACAGAAACCAGACTTGGTCCATCTTAACGTGACTGTTGTTGAATTCCTCTAGGGTTACCTATGGGTAAGATGAGCACTCATGCTACAGGCCTTCCTTGCTTCTGTCAACAGAAATAAGTACCAGGCAATAATAATTTCCACCGGTTCCAAGATTCTTTAAGGCCTCTCTCCTAATGAATCTACCCAGACCTTGAGATCATATTCTGAGGCGCTTCTTCATGTGCCGCCTCCATGAGAGATATGGAGGGTTGCAAAATGAGAATGGGCCTTTTCTGCTGTGGCTCCCTGTTTGTGGAATGCTCTTCCCTTCTTGGTAGTGGCGCCCGCCCTGTGTAACACCCTCTCATCCGATGTCAAAGAAATAAACAGCTATATGACATTTGGAAAACATCTGAAGGCAGCCCTGTTTAGGGAAGTTTTTAATGATGGATGTTTTAATGTATTTTTAACCTTCTGTTGGAAGAGTGGCTGGGGAAACCCAGCCAGATGGGCAAGGTAGAAATAAACTACTATTGTTGTTGTTGTTGTCTATTTCCAGGGGGTTCGGCAGGCAACTAAATAATACACCTTTAGGCACCAGGCAAAAACGTTCTTCTTTAACCAGGCCTTTGACTGATTGACAGTCAATGCTCTTTTAAATGCGTTGGGGGCAGGAGGGATTATTGGGTGGTTCTTGTTTTTATTTTTATGTGTTTTGTAACCCATGACCTTGATATTAAGAGTTTCATGCTGTTCCTGAAGGAATGGGTTTCCCAAATCTAATACCTGACTGAGAGGGCTGTTTATACAGCTGGGTTCATTGTATATTGGCTCAAGTGCTCAAGTTCATGGATTTTAGCTAATGGAGAAGGAAAAATGGGGATTTTGGGGCCTGTTTCAGACTGACTGCACAGTCAGGTTTTAGATTTGGGAAACCCATTCCTTCATTCCAACTGAGCCATCCAGAGCTTTTTTTCAGTATACCTGCTGCTGCTTCTAACTGCTAGCATTTGGACATCTTCCAACCCTTATTATTTGGGAGTCCAGTCTATCTTATCTCTATATGGTGGTATTGGTGCATGTTGGTTAAGTGACTCAATGCCACTGCCACTCTAGAAATATGACCCACCTTCTGCATGTCTCTTCTTCTATAGGAAGCCTAAGCAAGGCTGACAAAGAGCTCATTATTGTGGCCACGAGTATTGTTAACAAGTGTCCATACTGCGTGATTGCACACGGCGCTCTCCATCGGATATACTCCAAAAAACCAGCGCTAGCAGATCAGGTTGGTACACGTGTCTGTCTTGCTCGTCTGTCTCCATCTTCTTCTGTTTCACTCCCTTGCTTAGGATTTCTCTCCTGTACAGTGGTACCTCTAGTTACGAACTTAATTCGTTCCGGAGGTCCGTTCTTCACCTGAAACTGTTCTTAACTAGAGGCGTGCTTTTGCTAATGGGGCCTCTTGCTGCTGCTGCGCCGCCGGCACACAATTTCCGTTCTCATTCTGGGGCAAAATTCTCAACTCGAGGTAACTCTTCCAGGTTAGCAGAGTTTGTAACCTGAGGTGTTTGTAACTCGAGGTACCACTGTACTTGTTTCCTTGCCACTTATTGGCTAGTTTTGCACAGATAATTGGCAAAAGAATTTCCAAACAGAAATGAATTGTATGAAGGGGAATGGTTTTTTTTCTGGATTCAAATGCTAGTTTTCTCAATACAGTCATACCTCAGGTTACAGACGCTTCAGGTTGCATTTTTTCAGGTTACGGACGCACCGAAACCTGGAAGTACCAGAACAGGTTACCGTATTTTTCGCTCTATAAGACGCACCAGACCACAAGACACACCTAGTTTTTGGAGGAGGAAAACAAGAAAAAAAATATTCTGAATCTCAGAAGCCAGAACAGCAAGAAGGATCACTGCGCAGTGAAAGCAGCAATCCCTCTTGCTGTTCTGGCTTCTGGGATAGCTGCGCAGCCTGCATTCGCTCCATAAGACGCACACACATTTCCCCTTACTTTTTAGCAGGGGAAAAGTGAGTCTTATAGAGCAAAAAATACGGTACTTCCAGGTTTCAGCGGCCGTGCATGTGCAGAAGCGCTAAATTGCGCTTTGCGCATGTGCAGAAGCGCCGAATCACAACCCACGCATGTGCAGACACGCCGCTGCGGGTTGCAAACATGCATCCCGCACGGATCACGTTCACAACCCAAGCGTCCACTGTATGTGAATTGCCCTTGTGAAATCTGCAAAACAGTTTTATACTTTCCTGTGCATCAAACCGGGAATATGATGGCAAAGCAGTCTAAAAGTGCTTTCTGATGGATATTTATGATAAGTGACCATGAGAGGCTACTGAAGAAGGCATAACAAAAATTACACAGTTATGATTCCTTGCATTCTGCATGATACAAAATCGTGGGCTTGATAAGTTTGTATTGTAGTACAAGATGCTGTGTTCTTTACCACTGGATCAGGTCATTTAAAGGTCCTATGAAGCAGCTGAAAAAAGCTGTTTTCCAAAGGCTTAGAATTCTATAAAATAGGGTTTTTCAGCAGATGCTAATCTTGCTGCCATTCATGCACTTTTAAACATTTTTGAATGTTTTTAAATACCTGGTTCTTATTGATAATTCTAATGTTTTGCTTTCTATTTTTGTAAACCACTTAGAGGTTCTCTTACAATCAGGCGTTATATAAAATTTTGTCAAGTAAAATAAAATAAATAAAATGGCGTTATGCGACAAACCCGAATTCTGCGTTCATCCTCTGAGGCCCTTCTTTGTGTGCCTCTTCTGTGAGAGGCTCAGAGGGTGGCAACACGAGATCAGGCCTTTTCTGCAGTGGCTCCCCATCTGTGGGATGCTCTCCCCAGGGCGGCTCTCCTGGTGCCTTCATTACATATCATTAGTTGCCAGGCAAAAACGTTTCTCTTCAACCAGGCCTTAATATTCTGCAGCCTTTTAAATGTGTTTGTGTGATGGGGGTATTGTTTTGTTGTCTGCTGTAAGGATATCAGGGGGTTACTCGAGAGCAATCAGGCAAATGCCTCCCTGGTCGGCTGTAAGGCCTCGTTATTGGTGCCAAAAACCCTTCACCATGCAGAGTGCCACTATTCCGTGGCTGGCTCATTCACTGGCAGAATCTGAGAGTGGGCGGCGCTTAAACCTTCCCCAGCAGAGTAGTTTCTTGACACCCAGTCTGCGCCTCCCCTCTCGGCGCAGAAGCCTACTGAGTAAGGAAGGCGTGGGTAACGGAGGACCTCTCTCCTCCCCGCTTCGCCCAGGCAAGGTATCCTGGCACCGCCTCGCCTCCTCCGAGCCCTGAAGCTCCTCTCCACTAGAGGCGTGGTTACTCTCCTCCGCTGAGGAGGAGCTGCTTCCCACAATCTTTGGGGGCTCTCTGTAATCCATCCGGCTTTTCCCCTCTCGCCCCTGAGCCGATGGCAGTTCCCTGACATCTTTCTTCTAACTATTTGTTTGTGCTTTTACCTTGCATTTTTATATCGTGAACCGCCTGAGATCTTACGATGAAGAGCAGTATATAAGTCCAATAAATAAAAATAATAAATAAATAAATAAGAAGTTGCACTTGGCAAAATTCCCTCTCCTGTACAAGGAGCAAAGATAAAGGAACCCTTTAGTCCTTTGCATCACCCTGTTTAGGATCTGGCAGCAGTACACTGTGGTTCATGTTCACGTTTGCTCCCTAATCCTTTTCAGCCCTCGTTCTCTTTGACCTACCGTATTTTTCACTCTATAGGATGCACCAGACCATAGGAGGGGGAGAACAGGGGGAAAAAAAATCTCCCCTTCAGCGAAGCGGCAGGAAAAACGGAGCCCCTTCCATTTCTCCTCCCACTTTGCTGAAGGGGCGCCCCGCAGAGAGGGGAAACTGTGCAGCGCCTCTCCAGCGAAGCGAAGCCTGGAGAGCAAGAGGGATTGGCGTGCACCGGCCCCTCTCGCTCTCCAGGCTTCAGGCGGCTATCCGCAAGCCTTCGGAACGCAGCGGGAACTCCTGCTGCGCTCCGAAGGCTTGCGGATAGCTGCCTGAAGCCCCCAGAGCGCAGTAGGAGTTCCCGCTGCGCTCCGGGGGCTTCAGGCAGCTTCAGCGAAAGCAACGCGAAGCCTCCAGAGCGCAGGGGGAGCTCTCCCTCTGTGCTTCGGAGGCTTCGCATTGCTATCACTGAAGCCAAGGAGTCTGCATTCGCTCCATAAGACGCACACACGTTTCCCCTTAATTTTTGAAGGGGAAAAGGTGCGTCTTACAGAGCGAAAAATACGGTAATGCTGCCTGTAAATTTGGTCCCCGTAACTGGTCTAGCGGTTGGCCATAACTGCCCATAACCTCCCTTGGCTCTGATTTTGTGCAGGTCACTGTGAACTGGCAAATGGCTGAGCTGAGTGATCGGGAGAGGGCCATGGTTGAATTTGCACTCGCCGTCTGCCGAGCGGATAATATCACCGAAGAG
The DNA here is from genome assembly GCF_964106645.2 of Podarcis pityusensis. NCBI lineage: Eukaryota > Metazoa > Chordata > Lepidosauria > Squamata > Lacertidae > Podarcis > Podarcis pityusensis. Next base: position 36,036,619 of record NC_138042.1, read on the forward strand.
CACTTTCAGAAACTGGAGGCGAACGGGTTTGACCGAGAAGATGCCTGGGACATCGGCACGATTGCAGCCTTTTTTGCCATGTCGAACCGCATAGCTCACTTCACAGAGATGCATCCAAACCCAGAATTCTACATCATGGGAAGGATACCGAGAGAGAAAGAGAAGAACGATGCCCCCTAACAAGGCTTTCTGGCACCCAAATCATTGCAAGGACATTGGGCTCAGTGACAGGCAGAAGGTCAAGATGGGCAAATGTTGCATCCGCTGAGAAATGAAATGTGCTTCACTTGCTGTTGTGCTATACTTTTGAAAAACGTTTTCCGGTAGGGTCTCAATTGTAATGAGGTGCTCTGAAGACACAGCAAGATTGGAGATTTGCTGCTCAGTTTCTTTTGATTGTAATAAGCTGTATACTGTGATTTCTTCATAACTGCAGAGTTAACACTTTTGTCATATCTGTTGTTTCTATTAAACGTATTTGAGCAAATACGTATCTGCTGTGGCAAATCTTTTAACGGCCAGAAATTGGAAAGAGCTTTTTATGTATACACTGGAGAAGATCTGGAGGAAGATCTCCTTTCCTCTACAAGTGTAAAATCTCGTTGGTCTCCTTGGAAGGTCTTCTCAGGAACAATTCCATCTGCATTTTCCCAACCTATACAAATGGGGAAAGTTTTCTAAAGTCAGCATCCCACAGCTCTGTTAAGCAAACTTGGTGTCTTACTGTTTCTTTCATTCTTACAAGGGGAATAAGCAACTACCGTATTTTTCGTCCTATAGGACGCACTTTTTCCCCTCCAAAAATGAAGGGGAAATGTGTGTGCGTCCTATGGGGCGAATGCAGGCTTTCGCTGAAGCCTGGAGAGCGAGAGGGATCGGTGCGTACCGACCCCTCTCGCTCTCCAGGCTTCGCGCAGCTCTCTGCAAGGCGCGGGAGCCCAGCGCTGGGCTCCCACGGCTTGTGGAGAGTTGCCTGCATGCCAAAGCCTGGGCGCGCTGAGCTCAGCGCGCCCAGGCTTCCAGCTTTGTGCAGCTCTCCGCAAGCTGTGGGAGCCCGGCTCACACGGCTTGCGGAGAGTTGCCTGTTCTGGGGGCTGGGGTCAGGGGAAGCTCGGGCTTCCCCAGCCCCGCGCCTGGGGGAGGAATAATTTTTTCCCCTTTATTTCCCCCCCCCAAAAAAAAAAACTAGGTGCGCCTTATGGGATGGTGCGTCCTATAGGGCAAAAAATACGGTATTTTCCATGAAGGAACATGCTCCTTATCTCACACATTGGTTGCAGTTTTGACCTTAGTTGTAAAATATGTATAAACGTCTTTCCTGGAAAGAATGTACTTTAAAGTTTGGATTCCATATCTGCTTTAACACTAACTTGCCTGAGGCCTTTGCCCATTGTACAGGAGATCACATCTTGTTGCATTTTTCATCAAACGTCATAACTAAAATGGAGTTGAACTTCACCTAATTCTGTCCCCTGTATAGATGAGAGGCTCTGTAAGAAACTATTAGATGCCCTCATATGAGATCTGTTGCAGTTCACATCCCAGGTCAAAGTGGGCTTTTTCTCTGTGAAAAGGATGCCCTGGAGGTAGAAAGTCTAATAAATACTAACCTTGAGAGACGGGCATAAGAAGAGATTCAGTGTCTAAGAATGAGGTGTACCGCACTATGAAATTACTGCAATGACGTCTAACGTCATCGGCCTTTCCTGATAAACACCCTAAATATCAGACCCTCCCTTATAATTTGACAACACTTGTACAACCAGTCATGCCATGACTACAATATATCTGCATTCAGCTGACAACACATGGGTAGTGTCTTTTCTGATTGATGGAAGGGCTGTAGTTTTGTGGTAGAGTAGGGGTCGGCAAACTTTTTCAGCAGGGGGCCAGTCCACTGTCCCTCAGACCTTATGGGGGCCGGACTTTATTTTGGAAAAAAATAATGAACGAATTCCTATGCCCCACAAATAACCCAGAGATGCATTTTAAATAAAAGGACACATTCTACTCATGTAAAAACACGCTGATTCCCAGACCGTCCACAGACTGGATTTAAAAGGCTATTGGGCCGGATCCGGCCCCCGGACGTTAATTTGCCTACCCATGTGGTACAGTATTTGTTTCGGATACAAAAGGGCCCAGGTCCAATCCCTGATGTTCCCAGGAAGGGCAGGGAAAGCCTGTCTTAAAACTGCAGAGAACTGCTGCCAATCACTAGATTAGGGGCAGGCAGGAAATCTCTGGATCTCCTGATCTCTGGGTGATTTGCAGTAGATAGATTGGAAAACGTTCATGACTTCCTTTTCTTTAACAATAGCAGCAATAGCACAACTGTCTTCCCACCCCAAATTATATTTTTAAAATCAAAAAAAGCTTGGGTAACCACTAATTGCTTTTTGTGTGTGGAAGGACTGTGAGCTCCTCTCACTTCTGTCAACTCAACTTCTTGGATTCAGAATTCTTTAATTCTAGGGCTGCAATCCTAATCCTAACCAATGACCTGAAAATGAATTCCACTGAATTCAATTGCCTCTACATAGATATGGTTAGGAAGTAAGTGCTGTACATGGATTTTGCACCAGGTCCAGTTTAGGGGAATCTCAGGATACCAGAAGAAAACAGAAGCAGAGCCTACAATTTGAAATCTGCCCACTCCTGCGGAACACTTGTTGTTGACTAAGCAGGGATTTCAACAGGGCGGGACTTGCTACTCTTTACTTTTCCACGGGCTGCTGTTCCTTGTGGTCTAAATAGATTCCCCCCCCCCCCCCTTGCACTGGGGAAGTGTCGAAATGTGGGCGGGCTAGGGGAGACACCGCCCTGCAAGCGCGCTTGGCTGGGTTACTAGAAAACGGCTCTCCGCCTCGCCTGCGCCTCCGTCGGTGCCGCCCAGAAGCGCAAGGAAAACAGCCGCGGTTTGGCAATGTGGCGGCTTCTCCGCAGCAGCCTCCTGCAGCTCGGCCGTCGGGGCTCTCCCTCCGTGAGTATCTTCATCGCCACAGGCGTTCAACCCTGGCTGTGGATGCGCGCTTCGGAGGATGGCAGTGGTCCAGAAAGGGACGCGCGTCTCCTTGGCGCAGCGGTGCCATTGGCTCCGTGCGTCTTTGCGCGACCGAGGGCACCTGGATCAAGTCAATCTAGTTCAGCCCCTGGCCAGACAGGTGACACTGAGTCAGACCATTACATCGAGTCAGACCATTCATCCCCCTAGCTTAGGGCAGTATATTGCCGGGCTGGGAGATCAAATGGCTGCAGCGCTGGTTCTGAAAAGCTGGTGAGCTCCTCCGAGGGCGAGAGGTGCAAAACTTATTTTTAAGGAGAGTGAGTGCCAAATGCCAGAACCGAGGGACTTCCGGCTGGCGCAGGCACTTGATTTCTTCAGTTTTGCCTTGCAGTGTTTCCCCCGCACCTCCCTCTGGTCACCTATATGCCATGCGCAACCATTAAAGTAAATCGAAGAGGGAGAAAGTGGGAAGCCCTTCCAGCGATGCTGCGGAGCATCTCTATGTGCCCTTTTCATTATTTATTGCCTCAGCACAACTGGTCTTTTTAGGGTAAAGGTAAAGGGACCCCTGACCATTAGGTCCGGTCGTGGCTGACTCTGGGGTTGTAGCGCTCATCTCGCTTTATTGGCCAAGGCAGCCGGCGTACAGCTTCCGGGTCATGTGGCCAGCATGACTAAGCCGCTTCTGGCAAACCAGAGCAGCGCACGGAAACGCCATTTACCTTCCCGCTGGAGCAGTACTTATTTATCTACTTGCACTTTGACGTGCTTTCGAACTGCTAGGTTGGCAGGAGCAGGGACCGAGCAACGGGAGCTCACCCCATCGCGGGGATTCGAACTGCTGACCTTCTGATCGGCAAGTCCTAGGCTCTGTGGTTTAAACCACAGTGCCACCCGCGTCCCAAATGGGCCTTTACTACTCCATAAATATGCCTCAGAACAAGATGTCAGTGGGATCAACTTTTAATCTTAACAGCAGAAAGAGTGTTTCCCTATGTTGCTATCTGGCCGTTACACAAATACCTGATTCCTGTAAGCGTTAAGAGCACAATTTCCCCATATCTCGGATTGCACAAATGTCTGTTTCATTGCAAAAGAATAGAGGATATTTCTACCTAAATAAGGGTATGGTGCTGATAACGCCAAGGTTGCAGGGTCCCTTCCAGCTCAAGAATTCTATGATTCCAAGCTCTTTTCATCAGATTGCTTTATTGCAGAGATGAGGAACCTGTGGCCCTCCAGATGTTGCTTCCATCAGTCCCAGCAAACATGGCCAAACTCCAGCTTCCATAAGTCCCAGCAAGCATGCCCAATGGTCAGGGATCATGGGAGCGGAAGTCAAGCAACATATGTACAGCTATAGGTTCCCAATCCCTGTGCCAAAGAGTTTTTTCAGGCCCTAAACTGTGCAGTTAATCATTTTACAAATAGCACTTGAAGCTGACGGAGCCAACTTTGCACGATACTACGGCAAATGGGTCATTTCTTCCTTTCCGTGTTTTAGCTCCTGCCTCCTGGTGCGTTGGGGAGCTTTGGGGTAAGACCCAGAACTGTATCCTCGAACCATGCATATAGCACAGGCGAGAGGAACGCCACCAAGTCCACTGAGCGCTTTCCGCTACCTAAGGAGGAGGATTTGCCAAACGATATAGCAGAGCTTATGAAGAGAGAAGAAGCAAAGGTAAGACTGACATACTGGAATCACCTTATAAGACAGCTGAGCACCTAGCAGGCCAACTGGTTCACTCCATTAGGTTTAGCATGTCAGAGGCTTGCAAAATTGAGGCAAAGAATACTCACTAGACTTTATTTAAAAGCTGCCTTAATCCCAGGTCAGCCAATTTATTCGCCTTGTCCCGCATGGTTTTGCTGAACTGAACTACAACTCACAGCACCCCTGGCCATGCTTCCTAGGGCTATGAAAGTTGTAGTTCAGCAACATCTGGAGGGTCAAAGGTTACCGTATTTTCCGCTCCATAAGGCGCACTTTTTTCTTCCTAAAAAGTAAGGGGAAATGTCTGTGCATCTTATGGAGCAAATGCATGGTCCCTGGAGCTGAATTGCCCAGGGGCGAAGAGCAGATCATGCTTTTTTGGGGGGAAGGAAAGTGGGTGTTGAAACAAAGCCGCCGATCGGCAAGTGATCGGGGAGGGAGATAAGGGACGCTAGCAATAAAGGAGGCTGCCTGGGAGTGGGGAGGTAAAGACAGCAAATTTGCAAGGAGAGGAGACAGGAATACTAAAGCAATGAGGAGAGAAATTAGAAGAAAAGGAGGAGCAAAAAACTGCTCCAGCTAAGGAAAAGACACTAAGGCAAACAAGAGGGAAGGGAGTGTTGAAAGGAAGCAGCTGATCGGTAAGCGATCGGGAGGGAGATAAGGGACGCTAGCGATAAAGGAGGCTGCCTGGGAGGGGGGAGGTAAAAGCCCATGGATCCTCAGGATTTTTGCATTGTGTCACCCCAAATTCACCATCAGCTCACATAGCATGTCCATGGCTACAATCTGCACCAAAAAACACACGCATCCACTGTTTCGTGGGGCCGCAATGGTGCAAAAACGTGGTTACAAAGCACGGATCCACATGGTTCCTCAGGATTTTTGCATTGGGCTACCCCAAACTCACCGTCAAATCATATGTCTGTGGCCACAGCATGAACCACAAAAATCATACATCCAACGTTTCGTTCAGAATATTTTTTTCTTGTTTTCCTCCTCTAAAAACTAGGTGCGTCTTATAGAGCGAAAAATACGGTAATTAAGCACATTGAGCACAGTAAAGCATCAAGCATGTTCCCTATGTCTGGTCTATTCTGGCTGGTAGCAGCTCTGCAGAGCCTCAGACAGCGGACTCTACCACTGCCTGATTCTTCTGAGTAGAGAGATTAGGCTGAGAAATTAGGATCTTCTCTGCAAAGCACGTCAGCTGTGGCTCCTCTCCACTGCTTGGATGATTCGGAACGAGAGACTTGGCAACAGCCTGCAGTTTTCTAGAGAATGGCCCTTAGCTAATTGTGCCATATCTGAGAATGGATGGCATTGTATAGACTCTTCCCTTAACGGCAATTTCAAGGTGTCTTGACTAGCTTTCCCCCCCTCGATTCCGAACAGCGTGGGTTTTTGCCCAACGTGCTCAAGGTGATGTCTCACCGCCCAGTAGAACTCAGAGCATTCCTTGCTTATTTCAGTGCCGTCGTGAACAAGGAGACAGGTAAGCATGGCGATCAGACTATGATCTTCTTTCCTGTCCCAACAGTCATAAACCCCCAGTGGCAATTTTATTATCATCTACTTTTCTATTTTTATACCAGTTCTCATAAAAAAAGAGAAATCCCAGAGTAGTTCACACCAAAATATGCTGGGGTGAGCATTGGCTCTGTGTGCACTCCAAATTATAGGGCAAATTGGGCCGATCTGGGGAAGGTCCTCAGGTTCCTGAGTTGCATCATACCATGAACGAGATGCCTCAAGGTGGACCTGGGGCTCCCTAAGCTTTTAAGGCGCTCTGGGGCTTCAGTTTTCTCCCACCCCCTCATCAGAAATGAAACCAAGCTGACTTAGACAACACCCAGAACTTGAGAGGAGGGAAGGAATGAGGGCAGGATGGGGCCAGTGCTGTTCTCAGCACCCCTGAGCCAGGGCTTTTTCGGCTGTGGCTCCAATCTGGTGGAACACTCTGTCACAAAAGACTAGGGCCCTGCAGGACTTGACATCTTTCCGCAGGGCCTGCAAGACAGAGCTGTTCCACCAGGCCTTTGGCCAGGGCACAGCCTGACTCCCTCCCTCGGCAATCTTCGCGGAGCTCTGGCCCAATGGTTGCCATTAATCTGATTTGAACTGGCTTCGGCTGGGGAGGGCGGGATATAAATAAAAAATTATTTTTTTATTATTATTCAAATCACCCCAGGGTGCTACGGCACACTGGTTGAAAACCTAGGCACTAAAGCAATTATAGAACATAGTAGCATAGTACCCTCAAACTCAGATACAGGGTATAAGCCCAGGATTAAGTGACTCATTCCCATGACTAGATATATGATCCACCCTTTGCATGTCTTTCCTCCCACAGGAAACCTTAGCATGGCTGACAAAGAGCTCATTATCGTGGCTACGAGTGTTGCAAACAAGGTCCCCTACTGTGCAATTGCACACGGTGCCTTACATCGGATGTACTCTAAGAAACCAGTGCTGGCAGATCAGGCGAGAACCCATATTTGCTAGTCTTAGTGTGTATGTGCGCCTTTCACTTCTGTGCTGTTTTAACTAGCAAGCTTCCACTTGCGACCTTGCTTCTGCGCTTGTTCCAGGTTCAGGCAAAAATCCGGGCTCTACCTACAGCTTGCAAGAAAGAGAGAGAGAGAAGGATGAATTGCATGGAGGGGACTTGAGTCTGAATTTGAATGCTAGTTTATGCAAATTATTCTGGTGAAATCTTTAAAGTAGGTTTTTTCCTTTTAGTGCTGTGCACTGGAAATATGATTGTAAATTAGCATATACAGTGGTACCTCGGTTTACGAACTTAGTCCGTTCTTAAACCAAATCTGTTCTTAAACCAAGGTGCGCTTTCCCTAATGAGGCCTCCTGCTGCCGGTGCCCTTCCACTGTTCAGCTTCCATTCGTAGACCGAGGTAAAGTTCACAAACCGGGACACTACTTCCGGTTTTGCGGAGTTCGTAAACCAAATAGTTCGTAAACAGGACTGTTTGTAAACCGAGGTACCACTGTATAGCAATTTAAAAGAAACTTCAAAAGATTACTGAACAAAAATTTTGGGATTATAATTTATTATATTCATATTTATACAAACCTATGATTAGTTTATATTAGCTTTCTCTAACCTGGTGGCCTCCAGATGTTTTGTAGTGGAACTTCTATCATTCCTGATCATTGACCAAGCTGGCTGCAGCAGATGGAAATTGGAGTCCATCTAAAAGCAGCAGGTTTGGGAAGACTATAACATTACAATATGCTGGGCACTTTATAACTAGATAAGTGCATTTAAAAGCCTTATGCGGCAGTGTTTAAAAAGGCCCTTGCCCAAGGCTAAGAACTGTATGGAAAAGGTCCGTTTGCTAGGTGCTAAATCTCATGCCACAAAGCTGAGGAGTTTGCATTTGGCAATATTCCCTTTTCTGTACAGCCAAGCTGGTTGCAAGCATATTGCTCTGCTTTCTTTTGGACGACATCAGCGAGGCTGAGATGGTGGGTCTAGTTGTCTGAGCATCCCTGGACCTCCATACACACTGCCCAGGTTTGCGTCCTAGGGAGGTCAAATCACTGCTGCTAACTTAGTGGTGTGTCTTCACCCCCAGAAGCGCACTCCATTGTTTCTTGAGACAGCCGAATGCCAACAACCCAAAACAAGAGCAAAGATTGGGGGAGCACTTTACTTCTTTGCAGCGATGCATTGCAGTTCCTATTCAAGGTCACTCCCTAATCCTTCTTTTCAGCCCTCGGTCTGTTTGTCACTGGTCTGATGCTGCCTGTATATATGTCCTTTATGTCCCACACTTGGCCATTACGTACCCCAGCAGCTGTGTTTATGATTTCCTGCTGCTTTGTTTCTGTGCAGATCACGGTGAACTGGAAAATGGCTGACCTAAGTGATCGTGAGCTAGCCATGCTCGACTTTGCACTCGCTGTCTGTCGAGCAGATACCATCACCAAAGAACACTTTCAGAAGCTGGAGGCACACGGGTTTGACCGAGAAGATGCCTGGGACATAGGCGCCATATCAGCCTTTTTTGCCATGGCAAATCGCATAGCTCAGTTCACAGATATGCAGCCAAACCTAGAATACTACACCATGGGAAGGACACTGAGAGAGAAAGAGAAGACCAAATAGCACCCAAATCTTTGGGAGGAAATTGGACTCCAGATGCTAGGGCCAAAGTTCACTAATTAGTAAGTGGCGGGTACAAGTTAAAAATGGCAGGCAAAGAATCCAATGAGAAGGGAAATGTACTTTCTATTGCACAATAGTCCTGAAGTGCTATTTTTCTAGAAAAAGAGGTCCTGGAACTCACCATGAATGCCTCCCTTGTTCTCTTATAATGGCACCCACTTAAGAGGTGCTGGAGCTGAGTTCAGGTGAGTCCGCCCTGAAAAAAGCCCTGCTGAAGAGGATAGCCCTTTACAAGTACTATATATAAACTATATCCCTATATATCTTCTTAGGAACATTTCCATCTGCACCATCTCAAACTCAAATCATAAAGATGTGAAAGGTTTCCCAAGTTATCTGTTAAGATTAATAGGGCGAGCCTACGAAGAGTAATTACGGAGCCTCTCATTTCATCAACCTGTGTCTTCCAGGAAGTCAATATTTAACCCTGGTATGCTAGGAAGCCAGTGAAAATATACAGCTAAATAAATAACCAAGAAAGTAAATCTCTGCAGGTTTAATGATGTACTTTGATCATTGGATTCCATTTCAGACTGGTAAATAAATAAGATAAAAATGGTCAAGTATAATGGTACTAGTATGCTTTCTAAATCCCTGAAAACAGTTTACTCCTCTATTTACTCTGGCAGCAATGGCTGTGTGTACTATCTTAGCAGCCAGCTGGCAATTTGAAATCATTCTAATAGGTGCTGAAATTACACTTCAGATGGATCTGCTACTCAGTGAGAATACACACAAAAACACATGGTTTATTTTTAAAAATTCAGATAAATCTGATGGCATGAAGGAACACGGCAATCTCAACAGTGCAAGATCATTCCTTCCCAAGTTACCAACATATATATTTTGAAATAATTTTTATTTGATTTTACAGCTCTAACAATTCAAAATACATACCCATATTTAGAGATTTCTCTGAATCCTTGGACTTCCTACCTTCCCCTCCATGGGACCTATTGTCAACCTTTTCAACTGCATATCCGTATTATTTAGTAATCTGTATTTTATGCCTCTCCATTTTGTCCATAATAATAATTACTACATTACAAGTGGTATTGCCATCCTGCTAATGTTTCCATCTGCTTACAGGGGTCTCCTAGGTAAATTACAAATTTGTTGTTTAGTCGTTTTGTTGTGTCCAACTCTTCGTGACCCCATGGACCAGAGCACGCCAGGCACTCCTGTCTTCCACTGCCTCCCGCAGTTTGGTCAACCTCATGCTGGTAGCCTCAAGAACACTGTCCAACCATCTCGTCCTCTGTTGTCCCCTTCTCCTTGTGCCCTCAATCTTTCCCAACATCAGGGTCTTTTCCAAATGTTCCCCCACAAACATTTTGTTACGGAAAAATTTAGGTGTGAGGCTGCTCAGTCACCCAGCTCATCGGGCAGAGTGGAATAAAGGAAGGATTCCAGCCAACCGGAGCAAATAGCTGTAGACCAAAGTCTAGGTTCAAAGAGCAAATTTGAACCCTGAGGACCGGGTGACAAAGACTTTTAAACCTTTCCCACCATATCCCAGAGTACAGTTTGTACAGCATCATTGCTACATCACTGACATGTCACAAAAGGGGAGGGGTTAACTTTGGCAAACATGATCCAGACAAGTCCTTGGTACAAGATTAGCATAAGCAGACATGGCAGGGCAAGACTCAGGTATAAGAGTAGCATAGACAAATATGTCTTAAGTGCCCAGCATCCAAAACTACAATAGAACTTCCTTTGCATGTCTGGAGCTTGAGGCGAGTCAGGTGATGAGATCTGGCTTCCTTTGGCTAACAATGAGCCCAGCAATTGTCACCTCTGGGAACTTCCTGGAGTCCTTTTTCAAGGGGAAAATAGCTTTGGAATGGAGGAAACTGGCAAGGAGTTGATTTTATATTATTTTAAAGCTAGGTAGCTTCCCTGAGCTGTCAAGTTGAAAGGATACATTCAGGCATAATATTTGTATCATTTAACAACTTTAAAGATAATAATAATTTTAAAAAATATAATAATAATAAGATGTGCCCCCCCCGTTAATTTCCGTAACAATTTATTTTTTATTCCCCCGCTCCCGCCCCCCCAGCTTGCTTGGGGGGGGGGGCAGAAATCATAGGGGGCGGGGCAACCCACAAGGAGGCGTGGCCTTCATAAGGGGCGAGGCTTTAAAAGCAGGGCGCCAGGGAACCTCCCCTCTGGGGGAAAGGAATCGCGGCGGCCCTTCGGAGCCGGGTCCGTGTTTCCGGCCGGCGCCTTTTCGAAGGGTGCTCCCCGCACCGGAAGTCGGGGGGGAAAGGAGGCGGAGGAGGCCGAAGGGTGTGTGAGGGGAGAGAGGAATGCCGCTGCCGGTGGCGGCGGGGCCGGGCTCGGGATGAGCTGGAAGGCGCGCTGGGGCCCGACGCCGGAGCGGCCGCCTCGCGGCGAGGGGGACCAGACGCCGCCGCCGCCGCCGCCTCCGTCGCCCCCCCGGGAACCGCCGCCCCCGGACGCCGCCGCCGCCTCAGCGGCAGCAGCCTCCTCAGCAGCAGCGGTGGCGGCCGCCGTTTCGGTGCCCGGCGGGGGCCTGTTCGCGTGGGTGCGCGGGCGGCGCCTGGGCCATGGCGGCCGCTGCGTGGAGCCGGCGAGGGACACGTTCCGGGCTATGACGGGGCTCTACGGCGCCATCCAGCCCGCCGACTCGGTTTCGCCCATCACCCGCACGCACGGCGCCGTCTTCAACCTGGAGTACTCCCCTGGCGGGTAAGGGAGGCGGAGGTGACCGGCGGTGGGAAGCTCGCCTTCCGAGAATCGTAAAATCTTGGAAAGGGACCCCGAGGGTCATCTAGACCAGCGTTTCCCAACCTTGGGCCTCCAGCTGTTTTTTGAACTACAATTCCCATCATCCCTGACCACTGGTCTTGCTAGCTAGGGGTGATGGGAGTTGTAGTCCAAAAACATCTGGAGGCCCGAGGTTGGGAAACACTGATCTAGACCCACCCCCTCTGCGAGGCAGAAATCTCGGCTGGGCCCTACAGGGCAGGGGGCCTCCCAACCTCTGCTTTAAAAAACCCCAAGGAAGGAGAGTCCTTCACCTTCCGAGGGAGCCCTGTCCGCTGTCGAACAGCTCTTCCTCTCAGAAAGTTTTCTTTTTTTCTTCCTGAAATGGATTTTATTTTATTTTACAAGTATAAAATTATAACAATACAACCATTCATATCCACATTTACAGAGGAATCTGTGCATTTTACAGAGGAACCTGTAAGTTTACATTTACAGAGGAATTTGTAAATGTCAGAAAGTTTCCCCATATGTTTAGTTGGAATCTCCTTTCTTATAACCTGAAGTTACTCAGTTCAAGTCCTACCCTCCGGAGCAGGAGAAAACAAGCTTGCTCCATCCTCCGTGTGGCAGTCCTTGACATATTTGAAGATGGTTATCATCTCTCTTTTCCAGGCTAAAAATACCCAACTCCCTCAACTGCTCCTCTTAAGGCTTGGTTTCCAGACCCTTGATCATCTTGGTCGCCCTCCTCTGCATACACCGGCTTGTCAATATCCTTAAATTGCGGTGTGCAGAACTGGGCAGAGTACTGCAGTGTTCAAAAGGGATCTATTTAGATACTGAGCTACAATGTGTTTCGCTTCTTTATAGTCTCTCTGTCACACCCACCCACCCAAAAACCCGAAGTATGGTTCTAGCAGCTGGTATTGAAATTTGAAGCATAGAATTGTGCCCTGCACATGCTTACTGACTTTTGTCCCCATATCTTAATCTTCTTTGGAGATACTGTATTGCATTGCAATGTGATTTCGGATCTTTCTGCCCCCTGTGACTGTTTGTGAAAGTGTTGAGGAATTCTATAGTCGAGTAATTGACCCCACAAGACTTTTGAATAATAATAATAATAATAATTTATTATTTGTACCCCGCCCATCTGGCTGGGTTTCCCCAGCCACTCTGGGCGGCTTCCATAGAAACCAAAATTACACTAAAATATCATACATTAAAAACTTCCCTGAACAGGGCTGCCTTAAGATGTCTTCTGAATGTCAGGTAGTTATTTATCACTTTGACATCTGATGGGAGGGCGTTCCACAGGGCGGGCGCCACTACCGAGAAGGCCTTCTGCCTGGTTCCCTGTAGCTTTGCTTCTCGCAATGAGGGAACCGCCAGAAGGCCCTCGGCGCTGGACCTCAGCGTTCGGGCAGAACGATGGGGGTGGAGACACTCCTTCAGGTATACTGGACCGAGGCCGTTTAGGGCTTTAAAGGTCAGCACCAACACTTTGAATTGTGCTTGGAAACGTACTGGGAGCCAATGTAGGTCTTTCAAGACCGGTGTTATGTGGTCTCGGCGGCCGCCCCCAGTCACCAGTCTAGCTGCCGCATTCTGGATTAGTTGTAGTTTCCGAGTCACTTTCAAAGGTAGCCCCACGTAGAGCGCATTGCAGTAGTCCAAGCGGGAGATAACCAGAGGATGCACCACTCTGGCGAGACAGTCCGCGGGCAGGTAGGGTCTCAGCCTGCGTACCAGGTGGAGTTGGTAGACAGCTGCCCTGGATACAGAATTGACCTGCGCCTCCATGGACAGCTGTGAGTCCAAAATGACTCCCAGGCTGTGCACCTGGTCCTTCAGGGGCACAGTTACCCTATTCAGGACCAGGGAGTCCTCCACACCAGCCCGCCCCCTGTCCCCCAAAAACAGTACTTCTGTCTTGTCAGGATTCAACTTCAATCCATTAGCCGCCATCCATTTGAAGTGTATTCCAACATGAATGTAAGAACACAGTATTCATAAACTACATGAGGGTTGATGCCACATTTAAAACTGTTGGTGTGCGTTCGTATGGCACATACAGATGTTTTTAAAATAACCTAAACCTAATTTGTAAATCCACCTTCATTTCAGTCTTATGTCAACTAGAGATAGTGGTGCAGCAATAAAACTGCTAGCACATTTGCAAATAAGCAGGGTCTGGTATGGTTTCAAATTGGATGGGGGGGCACTGCATGTTGAGATTCCTGCATTGCAGCGGGTTGGTCTAGATGACCCTCAGGGTCCCAACTCCACAATTCTGTGATTCTATGAACTTGTCCCTGACTTTCCACAAGGTTTTCTGCTCTTTCACCCCATCTGTTGGGCATCCCTGGAAACACATGACATATCTCTGATGCCTACAGTTTATCAATAACTGATGTCCATAAGTGCATTTCTTCCCAGTCTAAGCTTCAGTACTTATTGTGCATTTTCTAGTAGCAGGAATATAGGAAGCTGCCAGATAACAATTCAGACCATTGTCTGTTTAGCCTGGCATTGTCTACACCAGGAGTGGAGAAGTCTTTCCCCTTCCATCCCAGTCATTTACTCACAGGAAAAGTAAATTGGGTGCTTGAGATAACGGTGACGAGAGTCTTCTCTTCTCTCTCTGCCTCCTCTTTTCTTTCATTCTGCACCCCTCACCCCCAGTGATGCTTGGTAAATGGTGCTCCTAATCCTTAGTCCATTGACATAGCAACTAGTGAGTCAATTGGCATTGGAAGTATGCTTTCTGAGTTTTATGGAAGAAGCAACTGAGTGGTATTCATCTTTGTTTTACTTAATGAACATGATGACATCACACCTAAGAGTTTTGTTGCACATACCTAATTGGGGGAGGAGAATTGGGCACTGAGGTTTGATCAAATAGGAGTGGCCTTTTGGGGTAGGCAAGAGCAAAGTAACATGCACACCATACTGTTATATGACTTTAACAGTCATGCTTTCCCCAGAGAATCCTGGGAACTGTAGTTGGTCACAGGGCTATAATTCCCAGCACCCTTAACAAGCCAAAGTTCCCAGAATTCTTGCTGTGACAGTTAAAGTGGTATAATACACTCTCATTAAACATATGGTTGGGTTGGGATGGGTGGTGAGAGGAGCATGTCCCTTTGCCTTCTGGTTTCAGGGATCATTTGATTGTGGTCATATAACATGTGATCAATTGGTGGCATTTAATTGATTCACGATCCACTACATTGCAGCAAATAAGAGAAAATAAATGTAGTTCTAATTAAAAAATCCAGTGCGTAGAAATTCTGCAAGCTACTCCATGGAACGCCTCTGCCTTCGGAACTATTATTCACGTTTCAGCTCTGTGTTTGTGTGCCCTTTAAGTAAGGAAACCTTTCTGTTCTTTACCAGATGTCATTGAGAGGGTGTTGAGTTTCTTTGGGCATAATAGCCTGTTTCTTGTTTCTTTCCTATCCAGGTCAGTGCTAACTGTTGCTTGTGAACAGACAGAAGTCCTTCTTTTTGATCCCATATCTTCAAAGCACATCAAAACTCTCTCCGAAGCTCACGAGGACTGTGTAAATAATATCAGGTTGGTTGGCTGGGAAATAAAAGCCAGTTACAGATATCTAAAATTCCAGTACTTGTTTTATTTAAGCTCTGGAAGCATTGATGCTGTAGTGACAAACATATCTTCTGTTTTCTCTTTTATGTTTTTCCCTCCCATCAATTAGTAATGAGAGTCATGGTACTAATTTTTAACTTTTTGCTGCAAGCCAGAACTTGAATGCTGTTGCCCATAAACAGGCACAGAAAACTGAGGCAGCCCCTGTCTGCATTGCCCATCCCTGAATCTGTTCCTTGGTTTGAAGCTAGTCTGCGATGGAACCAAGGAAACTGCCTTCTTGGTATACAAGTTGGACCTTTCCCTCTGTACACTGCTTCACCGCCCATCCCCAAATAGTTGTAATTGTCACTTGCCATTCTCTCCCTCCACCCCAAAAAAATTGCGAAGTGTTTTTGTTTTTTGGCTAGTGCCTTCCCTAAAGAAGCACAGGTGTGTGCACATTTTGGACAGCTCATTGCATCAGATAACAGTGTAATGCTCTATTGAAATTTTGCATGTTTTGATGTTATTGAAATCTCGGGAACAAATGTGCATTGAAAGGATGATGAAACCAATCCAAACATGGGAATGCGTTTTGGCAGTTTGCTAAATCTGTTTCTGAAACTCTAGCTAGCTCCGGAATATACACCTCCAATCCGACAATGTCGGTCTTTGTTTCCACATCAAGATGTTATGAAAATCAATATCCTGGCATTTCTCTTCATGTGGCTGTCATCTCAAAGTTTCTTTTGCGGGGGCCGATTTAAAGAGGTTTTGCATGAATTTCAAGATACGAAATGGCCTCCCTCCTTGTCCATTTTATTTGTAGGTTTCTTGATAACAGACTGTTTGCAACTTGCTCTGATGATACTACCATAGCACTTTGGGATCTGAGGAAGCTGGACACGAAAGTGTGTACTCTGCATGGTCACACTAGCTGGGTAAAGAACATTGAATATGACACTAACACAAGACTGTTGGTAACATCGGGATTTGATGGAAATGTTATCATTTGGGATACCAACAGGTAAGCAGATTTTAAAGTGGCATCTCTCTTGATATGGAAATATTGAGGGAGATAGATGTCTGTTGCTCTGAAATGCCTTTATTCTGTACCTCATTTGCAAACGTGCCTGTTGCAAACATGGTGTTATGGCACCTGGGGTTGCATAGACTCAGTGCATGGGTTAAATCGAACAAGTGCCAAGTAGATGTGTATAGAAAAAGGGGCTGGGTAAAAGTCTGCCTGCTGTCATCCCCATTCCCCCACAGTCTGCAGTAAGCCAAGGCATCCCTCTCAAAATTCAAATAACAGATATAACTCTGGTTTCAGTTGATAAGAATGAACTTCTGAGCATGCTCACTTGAAGCAAACCTTGATAGTTTCAAATAACAACAACAACAACAATAATAATAATAACAATAATAATAGTTTATTTATACCCTGCCCCTCTGACTGGGTTTCCCCAGCCACTCTGGGCAGCTCCCAACAGAATATTAAAAGCACAATAAAACATCAAACATTAAAAACTTCCCTAAACAGGGTTGCCTTCAGATGTCTTCTAAAAGTCAGATAGTCATTTATTTCCTTGACATCTAATGGGAGGGTGTTCCACCGGGCAGGTGCCACTGCCAAGAAGGCCCTCTGCCTGGTTCCCTGTAACCTCACTTCTCTCAGTGAGGTAACTGCCAGAAGGCTCTCGGAGCTGGACCTCAGTGTCTGGGCTGAACAATGGGGGTGGAGACGCTCCTTCAGGTATACTGGGCCGAGGCTGTTTAGGGCTTTAAAGGTCAGCACCAACACTGACTTGTGCCCAGATACATACTGGGAGCCAAAGCGTGAGAGGGAGTTTAAATACTAATCGCTGGATTACAATTACAATACTTTATACTTAACCAATCCTACGGCTAGAGGTAGTAATCCTTTGTCACTACTAAACAATATTGTGATTGTATTAAGCCTGAAAACATGGAACAGTTGAGAAAGAGAGAAGGAATGAAAGAACATTGGAACTTGTGTTGTTTGGTCTCAACAGTCTTTCAGTATTCACAGCAAAACACCCAGTGTAGCTGGATGTGTTAATGCAAAATTTCCTCCATAAGATCTGACTCAGGTGGCCTTGTCTTGTAAAACAGAGCTTGTGTATAGACAAACCCCAGACCAGAAAAGTAACCCAGTGAGACCAGCCTTATCTCCTTCTTTCATTGTACAGTGGAACCTCGGATTGCGGACGTAATCCATGACGGAGGCACGTCCGCAACCCACAGCGTTCGCAAGCTGAAGCGCCGTGTCTGTGCAGCTGCCAGCGTGATTTGGCATTTATGCGCAAGCAGCAAAACCCAGAAGTAACCTGTTCCGGTACTTCTGGGTTTCCCGTGGTCCGCAACCCAAAAACACATAACCTGAAGCAAACTTAACATGAGGTATGACTGTATGAATTAGAAAGGGAGGAGTTACAATGAGCACTATATTGCTGTTAAGATACATACCACCTTAAATATAAGGCTGAGGTTCTTCCACATGTGCCTGCTCCACAAAAAGCAACAGAATGGGCCTTTTCTGCAGTGGCTCCCCGCTTGTGGAATTCTCTCCCCAGGGAGGCTCGCCTGGCGCCTTTGTTACATATCTTTAGGCACCAGGCAAAAGCATTCCTCTCCTCCCAGGCCTTTGGGTAATTAAATAATCTATGACCTTTTAAACTGAGGGAGTACTGTGTATGTTTGTTACTATGTTATGTATTTTTGTGCTTTTTATATTGTAAACCTCCCTGTGATCTTCGGATGAAGGGTGTTAATAGAAATTTAATAAATAATAATAAATAAATGGAATTCTTGAAACTAGAAGCCGACAGTGGATGTGGTTTGATGCTTCTCTTTCCCCAGGTGCACAGAAGATGGTTGCCCTCACAAGAAGTTCTTTCACACCCGCTTTCTCATGCGCATGAGGTTGACACCAGACTGTTCCAAAATGTTGATCTCAACCTCGTCTGGGTATCTCCTGATCTTACACGATCTTGACTTAACCAAATCCTTAGAGGTTGTCAGCTATCCGATTTTAAGAGCTAGGAGAACGACATCCAATTCGGGTAAGTCCTTGTGTTTGGATTAGTATATGCCCGTGTCATGTCTGCTATTCATTTGCCTAACAAGAGATAGCTAGCGCTGGGGGAGCTGTGCTGTGAGCAGTGAATTAGCCAACCCATCCGTTATTTATTGCATCTCATCAAGTTTATACAACGTTTCATTGCTTTAAAAAAACCTCAAAGCGGTTTACAAAAGATCGACTTGTCCACTGAAAAGTCTTTACATGATGCATTGGATTCTGGGTAGTGTTTTAGGGCATGTGCTCAAAGTTCATATATAGTCCCTGCTGTGATTCCACCATCAGCTCATGTGAACTGAATGTGTTACACTTCCCCCGACCCAAGGCTTCTCTGTGGCTGCAGCATCTGTGGAAGAACATTGGTAGTGGTGTGTGCAAGATGCCTTTCAGATTCACCATTACAGTGGTACCTCGGGTTACATACGCTTCAGGTTACAGACTCCGCTAACCCAGAAATAGTACCTTGGGTTAAGAACTTTGCTTCAGGATGAGAACAGAAATCGTGCTCCGGCAATGCGGCAACAGCAGGAGGCCCCATTAGCTAAAGTGGTGCTTCAGGTTAAGAACAGTTTCAGGTTAAGAACGGACCTCCGGAACAAATTAAGTACTTAACCCGAGGTACCACTGTACTGATCTACTCACTGAAGAACTCTGATCAGCTTCCAGAAACCCAGGGTTTCACAGCAGGCAGTTTGTAAATCTTTGCTTTGTAGTGGTTTTGAGTTGTGTTTTTTAAATAAAAAAACACTGCTGCCTTTTTCCTTACCTGCAACTATGACAAGTAACCATTTAATACAAACTGTTGTCCACAACCTTAGGAGGCAAATAAGAGAAACCTAAATAATGCCTCCCCAAATTAGAAGCTTATCAAGAAGATCCGTGGGCTCTGACATTAGCAGACATCCACAGGGAAGAGTTTAAACCCGTGGTTCCCAAAATGGGGCACAAGCCCCACAGGGGGGCAGTTTGATTTTTAGGGGGGGGCAATTCGAGAATGAGTTATTAACAGTGAATGGCCTTTTAGGCTTCCTCCACGTGAATAGGAGTTCACTTTTTGAATAATAAGAATTATATGTCGGGGGGGGGGAATCAGGATTTTGGAGATGCTTAGGTGGGGCATGGCCAAAGAAAGGTTGGGAACCACTGGTTTAAAGTGATGGAACACAGGAGACTGAATGGTTGGACAGGATCCCTTCTGTACATTTCATTTTATACGTTACTGCTTTCTTCTCAGATTTGACATCTGCCACATCGTCCATTCCTCGGAGCGCTGGGTCACCGTGTCATCAGAGTGACACAAACCCAGTGTCTGAGAAGCATATGGTACGAGCTACCCAGCGAGAAGGTGTGTTAAAACAGGGTTAAACCAGGGGGGGGGGTGTTCCACCAACAAGGGTGTCCCAGAAACTAAAAACGGTCTCCTACATTCAGGTTCAATAAAGTTAATGCAGCCTTGCAACTCCATGTAGGCTGCTTGAGGACTGGTTCAGAACTTCATGCTTGTCCTTTGATAACTACAGGCCACACACTTGCATGTTTCGATGAGCTCTGGGCCCAGTGCAGTACAGTAGACTTCCATTCATACTATAGTTCTTATGGTCCATTGTTTGCTTTGGCTGACAAGCAGTTTGGGAAATGAAAGGGGGATAGCGACAGTGATGCTTTCTCTCCCTGCAGGTGGATCTCCGCGCAATAGTCTTGAGGTTTTAACCCCAGAAGTTCCCGGAGAGAGAGATCGCGGGAACTGCATCACATCGCTGCAGCTCCATCCCAAAGGATGGGCTACACTTCTTCGATGCTCAAGTAACACTGATGACCAAGAGGTATTTTGTGTGTGTGTGTGTGTGTGGTGTTATCACATAAGGTTGGTGGTTTGAATACCTGCAACGGGGTTCTGTCCCAGCTCCTGCCAACCTAGCAGTTCGAAAGCACGCCAGTGCAAGTAAATAAAATAGGTACTGCTGTGGCAGGAAGGTAAACAGCGTTTCTGTGCACTCTGGTTTCTGTCATGGTGTTCCGTTGCTCCAGAAGCGGTTTAGTCATGCTGGCCACATGACCCGGAAAGCTGTCTGTGGACAAACGCCGGCTCCCTCAGCCTGAAAGCGAGATGAGCGCTATAACCCCATAGTCACCTTTGACTGGACTTAACCGTCCAGGGGTCCTTTACCTTTTACTTTACCTTATATGCAAATAATTTTCTTTTCTTGAAGAGAAATGCCTTCAGATGTCTTCTAAAAGTCAGATAGTTGTTTATTTCTTTGACATCTGATGGGAGGGCATTCCACAGGGAGGCACCACTACCGAGAAGGCCCTCTGCCTGGTTCCCTGTAACCTTACTTCTCACAGGGAGGGAACCGCCAGAAGGCCCTCAGAGCTGGATCTCAGTGTCCGGGTTGAACGATGCGGGTGGAGACGCTCCTTCAAGTATACTGGGCCAAGGCCGTTTAAGGCTTTAAAGGTCAACACCAACACTTTGAATTGTACTCAGAAATGTACCGGGAGCGAATATAGTCTTGGCAGCCACTCCCAGTCACTAGTCTAGCTGCTGCATTCTGGATTAGTTGTAGTTTCTGGGTCACCTTCAAAGGTAGCCCCACATAGAGCGCATTGCAGTAATCCAAGTTATATTCTTGGACCCACATGAGTAGGATGAACTGGCAGTTAGCAAAGTGGATTAATTGTGCTTTTCTCCCCCTCACCCCTTGCTGTAGTGGACTTGTGTCTACGAATTCCAAGAAGGAACTCCAGTCCGGCCCGTTTCTCCTCGCTGTTCCCTCCGATTGACTCATTGCATTGAGGAAGCCAATGTCGGCCGGGGCTATATCAAAGAACTCTGTTTCAGCCCTGACGGCCGGATGATCTCCTCCCCGCACGGCTACGGGATTCGCTTGTTGGGATTTGACACCCAGTGCAGTGAACTGGTGGACTGTTTGCCCAAAGAAGCCGCCCCTTTGCAAGAGATCCGCTCACTCTACTCGCACAACGACGTGGTCCTGACCACCAAGTTCTCGCCGACGCACTGTCAGATTGCCTCCGGGTGCCTTAGCGGTCGTGTTTCTTTATATCAGCCAAAGTTCTAGGCACTTCTTGCCTTGAAAAGAACATTTGACTTTTTTTTTTTTTTAATTACTTCAGTTTAGTTGGAGTGTTCTTTTTTTAAAAAAAGAAAAACTTGTAAATTTGGACGAGTACAGAGTTACTCTGACCCTTGGACTGGGGGAAAAAAAGACAGGTTCAGTCCAGCCCTTTATGTGTGCGTGTGTGTGTGTGTGTGTGCGTATGTGTGAGTGCTGTGATTCTGAATTCACACACCAGACCTCCTGCTCATTCTCCCTCTTTCCTCCTGCTGAATCCACCTGTGTCGTTTGGATGTAGCATGGCAGCACTTCTAAGTCTTGTCTTTCCACGTGACTCTTAGTGCAAGATGCTAGCTGGGCATGAGAAGGGAGGGAACACCCAGACATAGCCCACATGCTTCCTTTGCCTGGAGTTCGCTGTATTTTTCTTATTCTAGGAATGAAGCAGTTTTCTCGCACACTAGGTTAGATACAGCCAGCAAATGCATTGTTTTCTGTTTGTTTGTTTTTTTGTGAACTACGGGAAATGCGGTTGCTACATTTTGGTATTGTTCTGCTATAGTTCAATCTGTTGGCTGGAGTTCCTAAAATTGTACGCTGTTTATTGCCAGTTCTTCCCCCCAACCCACCCCAAAAATGACTGGAAGCACAGTTATTCTTCCTTGTTTAACTAGATATAAAATTTATTGAGAACTGGATAGCTTAACATCTTGCCCTCACGAGTCTTGTACAGGAGCACCTTCTATAATAATGTATGGGCATGGGAAGGGGTGTTAGTTGTTCACCTGAATATGTGCCCAAAAACTTAGATATACAATCCAGCAGGAAGTCCTGCACAAATCTCATTGAGATGAGACTTGAACAGCAGAATTTTCTGTTGAACCGTGTTCGAACCCTATGATGGCTTCCATCACTGTGGAAGGCTTTTGGAATTAATAAAACCATTTCCCCCCCCAATATCAGACTAAAATGTTGCCCTGTACTGTTTCCATTTTGCAACATTATAAAGGCCTGCTGGCCTGTTATTTATGTGCCTTGCGAGCCACAAAAGTATGCCACTCCATCTGAGGAAAAGCCCACCGAATATGGTCAAAAAGATTTGTCCGAATGATACTTTCTCTCCCGTGGCAGTAACAACGCAGAATTCTTAGCACATAATTGTTACATCCTTTAGAAGCATTCTGCAGATCTTCATTAAAATAGCTTTAAATTGTTTCACCGTTACAGACGCTTGTGTGAAATAAATTGAACCATCATATTTGTGTAGTTTCATTTTGACAAAAGGAAGGGTAAATACTGCAGACAGTCAGTAGCACCTGCTGCATATGGTTATGGCGACTCTGCCTCATCATTCCACAGGATCAGACACTGGACAGTGGAATTTAAACGTGGCAGCAACAGCTTTGAAGACGATCCAGGAAACAGAAGTCTTGCAACTCTCCATGACAACAAAGAGATGGCCAAAGTAGAATCTGTGATTGTGAAGGATCCCCAAGTCTCCATTGAACATGTTGTGCACAGACTGAATGTTTGGATCACTCCAGTTATACACAACCAGCAATATTCATGAGAATACAGCAATGTCTCTTAAGTAATTTGTCCTGAACTGCTAGAGCAGATTGCAAAAAGATCTAGAGAAATGTCATCAAAATCAGTGCTCCGAATGAATGCTAGGTCCATCACTAGGGTGCAAGCAACAGAGAGCTGGCATGCGGTGTGTGTTGCCTCACTCCCACAAAAGAGGTTCGGCATCCTGAAATCGGCTAGAAAGCTGATCTTGAGGGATGATAGGGTGCATTTCTTACTGATTTGGGGGTTGGCAGGAGAGCAACAACGAGACCATTGCAACAGATTTTAAATTACATGAGATTATAAAGAAACGGGTATGTTCCACATTAGTGCACAGAAGTGCTCTGGCAGCTCAAACGACCATCACAACCATTAAAACAATCTGATTACTATCTGTTTGAAAAATTAGAGTCTCTGTGGCATGTGCTCTTATCTAATGATGAAACCCTGAAAAGCGATACCATGGTTTGAAGACCAAAAAGTAGTTTGTACGAAGAAAGGAGTTTTTGAAATTGAGACAATGGTTTCGGCTGTGATAAGTCACTGTCAGTTGTTTTGACAAGAATGACAGGGTATAAATTTGTAAAATAAAATACATCATGGGGGGGGGGGAATATGTAACTTCATAAGGAGGCCATATTGAAGTGTTAAACTTGTATAAAATTTGGCTAATAAAAATACGTTTGCAAATACAGTTTTGACCAAACCTTTTGACTGAACCCTCAGAGCAGTGGCTAGTGCGTTGCCTGCATGGGGAATTTCTGGTCCTCTGAATCTGTTTCTCATGAGATTGTGGAGCTTGACTCCTCTTGCAGGGAAGCTGCCCTAAATACCAGCAATCCCAGGTTTCTTATTTCCTGAAATGTCATTTGAATCCAATATACCTATATGTGTGTTGCAAAAGCTAGTTATTCTGTTGTCTACGAACTTTGTTTTAGACATCATTTTGAATGGTGAGACTCGATTTGTAAGACTGAGCATTGATGGGATTTGAAGAAAAATAGGCACCCACACTCCACACAAAAAAAGCTCAGTAACATTGGCTCATCCTCCCTTTAAAAAAGCTCAACAATGGGTAGATCACTGCCAGTTTTTTTTAATAGTGGGAGTAGATCGCAGTCTCTTGGAAGTTGGACATGCCTGGTCTAGGAGGATACATTTGCACCAAAGGCATTTAAAATAAAATGGGGGGGTCATAATCCAGAAAATACCCATTTGCCATATTTGAGGTTATCTGCTATGCTAACAGTCTCAAAGGCTGCTGGGCATGGAGATGGGGAGCAGCTCTCTGCCCCCCTCCCCCCCCCAAAACCTTTGGACCTGATGTGCTCCTAGGTGAAAGGAGGAGGAAAAGGGGTGGAGGGGGGAAATATTTTGCAAAACGCTCCACATCTTGTTCTTTTCTCTCTTGAGTTCTGAGCTGTTGGCTCTTCCGCAGAGGCCACTGCAAGATAGATAGATAGATAGATAGATAGATAGATAGATAGATAGATAATATCCCACATCCTCGGCCAAAGCCGGGCTCAGAGTGGCTAACAACAGGTAAAAATAGCACAGTACATAAAATTGCACAGTCAATTAATTAAAATACATTCTAGAATCAGTAGTGTGTAATCTTCACTACAAAATTTTTCAGTGGCATGTAACTGATTTATACGCCCTGTAGTTACACAAAACTAGTGCTCTCAAAATGGAACATGCAATATCACCCCATCTTGGATTTTTCTTTTTTAATTGAGGTGCAAAAATTCATAGAACATTTTCAGGTTAATTTTACTCTGGCTTAGTAGAAACTAACATTCTCCTCAGGAAAGGAAAAACTTTCCATCCCTCAGTTAAGAGAAAATTCATACCGAAATAGCTAACTTGTTCTCCGGTTATAAAACACAGCCTTGAGAGCAATGTCTATTTTATGCTTATTTATTCA
The DNA here is from genome assembly GCF_964106645.2 of Podarcis pityusensis. Classification (NCBI taxonomy): domain Eukaryota; kingdom Metazoa; phylum Chordata; class Lepidosauria; order Squamata; family Lacertidae; genus Podarcis; species Podarcis pityusensis. Next base: position 36,061,539 of record NC_138042.1, read on the forward strand.
AAGTTCCTTAGAAATCAGTGGCTCTTTCTAAGAAAACATGCATGAAATCTGGATGTAAATGAAGTTATGGGTTAACGTCAAGTGTTTTACTGTTGGGTTGACCTTGCATTATTCCTATACATTTATATATTAGTACACACAACTAAAGCTTTAGCAATTCTGTTTGTGATTTTGAAGTGTGAAATCTACACACACATATGCTTTGAAAGCATTGTTTTGTCACCTTTAAATTCCTGCAGAATGTTGTTGTTTAGTCGTTTAGTCGTGTCCAACTCTTCGTGACCCCATGGACCAGAGAACGCCAGGCCCTCCTGTTTTCCACTGCCTCCCGCAGTTTGGTCAAACTCATGCTGGTAGCTCCGAGAACACTGTCCCACCATCTCGTCCTCTGTCGTCCCCTTCTCCTTGTGCCCTCCATCTTTCCCAGCATCAGGGTCTTTTCCAGGGAGTCTTTTCTTCTCATGAGGTGGCCAAAGTATTGGACCCTCAGCTTCAGGATCTGTCCTTCCAGTGAGCACTCAGGGCTGATTTCCTTCAGAATGGATAGGTTTGATCTTCTTGCAGTCCATGGGACTCTCAAGAGTCTCCTCCAGTGCCATAATTCAAAAGCATCAATTCTTCGGCGATCAGCCTTCTTCATGGTCCAGCTCTCACTTCCATTCCTGCAGAATTCCATAAGCCTAAAGAAGCATGCTTGCCCAGCCAGAAGCAAATTAACTAGCTATATTTGGGAAGAACAGCAAAACCTATAGAATGTTTACCAAAAACCACTGCTAATGTAATCTGAAGCTGGTAGCTGTTGTGCTGGTCCAGGGAGCGCAGTATTGAACAGATGGTGCACTTTTCAAAAACCCCCACTAGAGGTCATATTTAATTCTCAACCCACTTAGAATTGTGGAGCTGGGATTCCAAAGGGAATCTAGTCCAACATTACTAAGAAAGCACATTGCAACTCCAATTTGCAAGCAAGTTAGTCATGCTCAATGAGATGGCCCCTAACTAACTTGTTGCACTGATATTGAATGGGCTCAAAATGACCAGAAATGAAAAATGCAAATATTCAAAGTTTGCCGATTGCACCAACTTCACCATTCACATTTTAAAAGCAAGGGGTTCTTCCCCCCCTTTAACCATGGTGAAACTATCAGTAAGCATGGACAAGCTTTCCTGAAAGACAATTTGACAACCACAATTATACATTACAGAAAAAGATCAGTGGTGTGCGAATGCTGGATTTCCCAGAGGGCACTCTCCATTCAAAATTCTGACACCCAATAAAACTCTCTGTGAAATGGGTATGCGCCATAGAACATACCATAGCCATAGCCATAGCCAGACCCCCCCCCCCCCGTGGCAAACCCACCAAAGTTCCTTTGCAAAGGAAGCAACGTATAAAATGTTACTCGGAAATATTTGCCAAAGACCAAAATTAATTTGCGTCTCTGCCCAATGTCACTCACCACCATCACTTCAAGAGAGTCATATTCTCCCCGGCCCTACATGACACCATAGTTTGTGAGATGTTACCTTCATTAAATACCTGTGCATAAAATTTACATACAAACACCAGAACATCAAATATATACCTCATGAATTTAACATTGATTTTCCCGTAACATGAGTTTGTTGATGTGAAGAGTTAACACTCAGGAAAACTCTTTCTATGCTCCATACATTTAAATGGTTTATCTCCTGTGAGAGACCAATAATAACCTCAGCTATTATTTCTTGCATGTCAACTATCAAATACCACTATGATTGGATGTTATAGGCAGACAGTCTCTGCAAACACTTGAGCAATCAATACTGAAATACTTTTGCACATTTTGAGGATTTTGTGAATACATTTGTAAAAGGAAAAACAAATACTTGAGTTGTGTGCACACTTACTGTGGTATAAGCACTGTTGAATGTAGTGGGGCTTCCATGCATTGGACTGGGTTGAAAGATTAACGCTGGTATAGCAAGGGCTTTTCCCCCTCCGTAAGCAATAATTTCAGCAAAGTGTTGGGTGAAATTTTCAAGTCACTATGATAAAATCCCACGAGGCCGAAGGTGGTCCTGGAAAGTAGGATAAGCAATGGAAGCCACCCACTGTACCTTGTTTGATCTTATAACAGATCTGTGGCAACAACTTATTGGTATATAATAATTTTCTCATTTGGCATTAAAAATACATAATGCGGAAGTACACATTTGTGCATGTATTTTTAAAATTCTTAAAATTTTGTAATAGTTGTGAGCTTTAAATACAGCGCACTTCCAAGAGCTGTTTGGAAAAACTTGTATTTATTCCTATAAGAGTGATGTTAATGTTTCATTGGTTTATCTTGCTTGCATAATAAACGTGTTACAACTGTGCTCTGAATTAAGTTGCAATGGCTTGTGTTATTCAGTGGAACCCTGAGCTGAAGACTGTACTGTGTGAGTTGGCAAAAAAGTAGCTCTTGGTCATCCGCCACCTGGGGGCGAACTCCAGGTGTCTCCAAGTTTTAGTGGGGATTTCTGAGTAACAAGAGAGCAGATGCAATGATGGTGAATTAGGCCAAGTAAACTCTAGTAAAGGTAAAGGGACCCCTGACCATTAGGTCCAGTTGTGACCGACTCTGGGGTTGGGGTGCTTATCTCGCTGTATTGGGCGAGGGAGCCGGCGTACAGCTTCCGGGTCATGTGGCCAGCATGACTAAGCCGCTTCTGGCGAACCAGAGCGGCACACAGAAACACCGTTTACCTTCCCGCCGGAGCGGTACCTATTTATCTACTTGTACCTATTTATCGACTTGCACTTTGACGTGCTTTCGAACTGCTGGGTTGGCAGGAGCAGGGACCGATCAACGGGAGCTCACCCCGTCGCGGGGATTCAAACCGCCAACCTTCTGATCGGCAAGTCCTAGGCTCTGTGGTTTAACCCACAGCGCCACCCACGTCCCTAAGTAAACTCTAAGCTTCACCTGAATACCCATTCCATGGTTTTGATGGCAGCAAATAGATCTCTGCATTCTCCAGAGTGGAGCTTTTTCAAGTACTGAAACAACCAGTTTCCACAGTTAGAAGGCTTAGAACCTCAGTGACCTGCCGTGATAGGTTTGTGGCCTTCTTTTTGGATAAGATCACTAATGCCTAGCCAGACCTTGATGCCATCAGACTCAGCAGAAGAAGATCCAGAGTCTCATTATATAGTTTTGGAACTTGCAGCAGCCACAGCATGGGACTGATATCAATGTCCATAATCACAGGTAGCTTTGGGAAACCAGAATAAAATGGATGCATCTGTTTTGCTGAATGTCTTCTTTCTTCTCTGGCAATCGTCCGTAGCCGAGTAAGATTGTCTTACATATAAGGTTTTAAAAATGGGTCCGTGACTGTGGAGGCCACTTCTGGATCCACACATCCTTCCACAGTGGGGATGTTTCCAGCAGGAGTTGATCACGATGTGGATTTGCCAAGCGTGCCTTCCTCTTAGCACCTTTCTCCCTTTCATCCTGTGTTTGAGCATCTTCAAAGCCCACGACACCTTTCGTAAAGGCTGTTCTCTAATTGGAGCCCTCGCAGGCCAGCGGTTATCTCTTGTTGGTGTTAATACTACATTTTTGTATATTTGCCTTGAGAGTCTTTGAACATCTTTTGTTGACCACCAGCATTATGCTTACTTATTTTAAAGTTCGGAATAGAGTAGTTGCTTTGGAAGACGAAATCCAGCATCGCCTGAGCTCTGTGAGTGCAGCTTTCTCCTGATTGAAGTGCAGTGTTTGAGGACCAGGACATTCACAGGGAAACCAAAATGCTTGTTTACAAAGCTATTGTACTACCAACCTTCCTGCTGAATGTAGCCTGTTGAGCGAGGGCTTTGTTCTAACTTCAGCGAGGCTGTAGTGAGATTTGAAGCCCATGAACTGGGCAAGAGGCAGACAATTACCATGGTGGTACCTAACTCTTGTGTTATTGCCCAGCTGATGGCTATGGCTATTATTACTGAGAATGTTTCCTGTGACTGTAATCCTAAATATGGTAGTATAGTCTCTACTCTGCCATGTTGTTATAAAGAATTCCGCATCCCAAAACTCACTCGTGGACATTATGCTATTTATGCAATTATTTTCTAACAATGCAATATAAATTGAGAAGAAAAAAGGGAAGTCTGAGAACAAGAACAATATTCTTCATTGCCTTTCTTTTTCAAGTGTTCAATATACTTCTAATCTCACATGGACTAAACTTGTAAGATAATGTTTGAAAAATGCTAGTCTACTTCATTGCAGCAAATAAATTCATGTTTGTTTATTCCATCAAGGGAAAGATATCAAAAAATAAAAAACACACTGGTAAAATCAGATTTTACCAGCTAAACATTCCAACAGACATTTTATTTAAATGCAGATAATCACAACATTCAAAATATCAAACATTCTTTCATTTTGTGCTTGGCAATATGTGAGGCTAAACAGCATACACTGGTACAGTACAAGAATCAAGAAATAGGATAAATAGGTTCACAAACTGCTGTTGAAGGGCAATTTTCGGGTTGACAACAGGCAACATAAAGTAAAAAACAAAAAACACCACACCATCTCAATAGTGAGATATTAGTTCCACTTTAAAAAAAAAAAACCTCACTCTGAGGATAAACTCTTGGAGGATTATCAATTCAGCTAGGGAAAGCTTTCCTGTGTACCACAAATAAGGAAAATATTAACTCCTATTTGCATTAAAAAAAAAAAACTATACAAAATAATTTCACCCTCCCCCACCCCATTAAGAGCATTATTTTGGTATTCAGACATGCTTTCCTCTCTGACTTGAAACCTCTTAGGTTGCTTCTGGTCATCTTTTGCTTTTTACCTGAATTCCAATGTGCAGAGAAATGTTTATTAGCATGATTGAATAAACACAGAAAATCAGCTTGCAGAAGCTTATGTCCTTTTTACATACATGCATGGTCCTTCGTACCGAACTATGGGCCAGTTCGCACGCTTGATGCGAGTTTTATATATATATATTTGCAAGGCCTGAGTCAACAACTTCTCTGTTGTAAAGTGAGTGGACGGATCTCATGAACTGGACCTACCTGTATTGATTCTATACTGAATGAGATACAGGTGAGGGGGGGCGTGCATGAGGCACATTCCCAACATAAAACAAGCCTGAGCAGCGTGTGAAAGGAGCTATTTAAATTCCTTTTTCAACCACAGTGAAATAGCCTGAAAATTGCAATACCTGGGTAAGTCATTTTCATTCAAGCACACAAAGCCTTGCTTAACTAGAGCATTCAAAGTTTAGGTGACAGCACATAACATTTCAGATCCGAATACCAATTAGCTATGCCAGAATTGTAGAAAGTATTAACAAATAGACCACAACCCACCGAAAAAGCTAAAGCAGTTTAAATATCACCGGGGGAGGGGGGGAGAGAATTCAATGGGGAAAATGCATAATTTTGGTTGGATTGCACCAATTGTCATTCGCACCATCCTTCCTAAAGCAACCCTTTGGAGAAGTATATTCATTTGCAACAAAACTTAGTAGTATAAAGAGCCACACAAAAGACCACATTGACAAGTCAGGTGGCAGTGTAACATGAAGGGCACTTAAAAGCTTTCCTCACTTTTCCAGCAACGCACACCTATTTATTTTTAAACAGATACTCCCACCACTGAGCTTACAGTGAATTCAGTTTCTGAAATTTAATACGAAATCTCGACAAGGTGTCATTTGCACCAACAGTCTAGCAAAAGCTATTTGACAACTTTTACAGAACCTTAAGGTTTGGGGGGAAGGATTTCTCTTCAAAATTTGGCAGTCTCTGCTCAAGGAATAGTATTTTTTTAAAAAGTGGGGAAGGGGAGACTTGAGACATCTTGGGAGTTTATCACAGCATGCCACTGTTTGTTCCGAAAGGGCCAAGCGACAAATTAAATATCAGTCTTCTGCCCATTTATACATTTCTTCAAAGTGCATTCTTTGGATCACCAGGAGTGTGAGAATAGTTGAAGGTGATCTGGAGCAAATGAATCCATCTTCAGGCATATCCGAGGAAACTTTTCAAACAATTGTTCTAGCCGTTCAGTTCACTCGCACCCACAGATTGAAAGGCCATTAATATGACTGAATACAATTATTTTTTGAGCTAAGTAGGCACTGTTTAAAACTGGCATCTTTACCTACGGATTAACTATTATGCTGGAGTTCAGTGTTATTAGTGTGTTTGATTTCTCCCTGGAAATTGACAGTTCTGTGTTTGTCTGGCGCCCAACTGAGAAAATGAACTTCACAAGCACTTTTCACAATAATTTGAGCAAGAATTCATACGTCGCATTGATTATTCCCCAAGAAATCAGAGACCGGTGATAATTCAGATGGGCGCCTCGGAAGAGGTGCGTCAGTTTCCTGTCACGCTCCAGCCAAATCTTCATGAAAACCTTGGAAAAAGACTGGAATTCCCCGCCGATTTGTGACTGCATGCGAGCTTTTACGACGTTCAGTGGGAAAAAGAGGAACCCCAGCATAGCACCCAAAAGACCTCCACAAATAAAATCATTGATCAAGTGAGTACTGTATGTTGTGGCTTCAGGCAAACACTGCTTGATAGGTCCTCTGAGACCGAAGAAGAGAGCATTGCTCGGGCCGTTCCGGAGGAGGATTGGCACTAACCCCCGGTAATATTCCCTGGCCCCATGGTCTCGGAGAACTCTGAACGCCTGGTAAGTGTTTGTAAATTTGTCGTGATGTTTGTAGTCCTGCAGAAGTGTCTGAACGCGCTCAAAGGGGGTCAGGACCGCTTCCGTGGTCCCAGCGAGCACGGCTGCCAAGCTGCGGGTCAAAATTTCAGGCGCGCTCATGTGTCTCAGGAGTACGGAAGACAGGTCCTCATACAGGCCGAACATGATTGCCAGGGTTGTGCTCTTCTGCATGAGCGGTGGAAGGATCCCACGGTACAGATTCCTGAGCCCGTCTTTCTGCAGCTGACGTACTGCATCTCTGGTTCGTACGCCGTACAACTGCTGTCGAAAGAGGACTTTCTGGACAGGGAAGGTGACTGCGACATTTGTGATGGCTGCACAATAACCACAGAAGTAATGTTTGCCTGAGCTAACTTTTACAATGCGGTGGCCGACTTGGTCTGCCTTGGATTTGTTCAGGACAAGGTCTTTTGAATCCATCATGCTGATTGTTCTGTCTTCACAGTTGACTTCTCTTCTCCTACAAAAAGAGTGAACAAAGCTGTACGTAACTCGGCTTAGTTTTATGTACTTTGCTACGCATTCCCCCCCCCCCCGAAAGACTCAAACTACCCTAAACACTGAGTAAAAGGGGAACATCTGGCTTTAAAAGCATTGAGGACATGTCTGAGCCAAAATCGGCTGGCTATGAAAATGGATTAAAACTAACAGAAGGTTGAGAAGGTGATCAAAGAAGAAGAATGAAGCGGTAAAATCAGGAATTTTAATGGACATACGCTTGCAACGGGAGTGGAAAACCTAATTACTTTTTGGGAAAATGTATTAAATTTAAATAATTTGGATGGATTTGTTAAAATTTGAAAACACACACACATATATGGACATGTCTGGGCCAACTATTTTTCCCGTAATAGTATGAACCACCCTGAAAATATTTATATTGAAGTCAGCAAAGAAAAGTTTACAGTAATTTTTAGTAGTCTGATCAGCTTATGCAATCTTCACCTCATCCCATCTCAACTGACACCCCACGTCTGGATTTTTTAGGATGCAATTTAATTATTGCATTTCACAAACCACTATCTTAGGTCCACGCAAAGTTAATTTCAGGTTTCTCTGGCAGGGACCATTATCATAAAATTCATAGTGCATTTAATTACAGAAGGTAACTGGGAAGAAAAGTTAAGTCTTCCATGAACAGAAAACATGTATAATGCAAACCATTCTCTTCAAAAAGAAAAACAGAACCCTGCAAACCTAGTTCCCTTTCTTACTGCTTGCTATCTTCTTTTATCTACTCGCACTTCACTCAGCTCAGCAAACAGATAAATTGCTTCCAAGTTTCACCATAGTTCCCAAACAGTTTCATTTTCTTACTTTCTTCTTGCAGAGCTCTGGGTAAACAACTTTCTCCAAATAATCACTTTCACAAAGAAGGCAGGGTCTTAAAGGGCATGTTAAAAAGAGAAGCACTGGGAATGTTTGTGTACTTTTTGGGCAGTATCTGGAGTGGCAATTGGGAAAGGGAAAAATGGCTGGTCCAAGCTGCTCTACTCTATTGCACAGGCTAGTAACAAGATTATCCAATGCGACATAACTTGAGGCTTGGGTACCTGGAAGAATCTCTGCTTCCACATCAATCTGTCCTTGCATTATAATCATCTGAAGATGCCCTTCTGTCAACTGAGATGAAGTGGTTAGAAACCAGAGAGAGGGCCTTCCCCCCCAGCGACACCCCACTTACAGAACTGTACCCCCAAGGTGGTTCAGCTGGCGGCTACATTTATATATTTCCAGCAACCGGCGCAAAGTTCGTTTACTATCTGAGGAATTTTTCTCATCTACAAGAGTCTACCCACATAGCAACCAAGTATTTACGGCATGTAATGCCCTAAGAGAAAATATTATGAAAATGATATACAGGTGGTACATAACCCTAGTCAAGCTTGCAAAAATCTATCATGTGCCTGATAATAAATGTTGGAAATGTAAAGAAACTGAAGGGACATTTTTTCACCTTTGGTGGACGTGCCCAAAGATTAAGGCTTTCTGGGAGATGATATATAATGAACTAAAAAAGGTATTTAAATATACCTTCTTGAAGAAACCAGAGGCCTTTCTCCTGGGCATAGTCGGCCAATCGGTGTTAAAAAAGGACAGAACTTTCTTTATGTATGCTACAACAGCAGCAAGAATACTTATTGCCAAGCATTGGAAGACACAAGATCTACCCACACTGGAGGAATGGCAGATGAAAATGATGGACTACATGGAATTTGCGGAAATGACTGGCAGAATCCGAGACCAGGGAGAAGAGTCGGTGGAAGAAGATTGGAAGAAATTTAAAGACTACTTACAGAAATATTGTAAAATTAATGAATGTTAGAATGATGTTGGATTGAAGTTAAGTGGTTTCTAGCTATATAGGTACAAAAGAATATGGAAAAATTGGTTTTTAATATGTAAAAATCTAACGTTACCATATATCAGGACTAAGGATTAGGATTAAAAAGGAGGGAAAGGAATTGTTGGATTAACAAATTTAATTGGAATACAAAAGAGGGAGGTATGAGGAGGTCCGGGAAACAAGTAAACGTAAAAGAAGTGAGGAAAAGATGGAATTGTTTTTAACTGTTTTTTCTTTTTTTTCTACTTTGTATTTTTCCTTTTTATTGTTATTTTTTTTATTAATGTGATTTTTTTTCTTTTCCTTTGAAACTTTAATAAATATTATTAAAAAAAAAAAAGAATCTCTGCTTCCACATCAATCTGTCCTTGCATTATAATCATCTGAAGATGCCCTCCTGTCAACTGAGATGAAGTGGTTAGAAACCAGAGAGAGGGCCTCCCCCCCCAGCGACACCCCACTTACAGAACTGTACCCCCAAGGTGGTTCAGCTGGCAGCTACATTCATATATTTCCAGCAACCGGCGCAAAGTTCGTTTACTATCTGAGGAATTTTTCTCATCTACAAGAGTCTACCCACATAGCAACCAAGTATTTGCATCTGGTTAAAAGAGTTGGGGTCTAGCCAGGAAAAGCTCCAATGTTTCGCCGTTTTTATTTAAACCGACAGCATTTTCCTTTTAAGCAGCTCCGCCAAATCCATTACTCATTCTTTTTCAATGTTTAAACTGTAACAGTCCATAACAAATCTGCATTGCAGAATCACAGACTTGCAGGGACCATGACGGTCATGTAGTCCAACCCCCTTGCAATGCAGGAATCTTCACCCAATGTGGGGCTCAAATCCATGGCCCTGAGATGAAGAGGCTCATGCTCTGCCAACTGAGTCATTCCTCATATATTCTCAGACTAAGCAGATCACTATTGCCACCAATCATGTGATAAATATATTTCATTTTCTGTGCATCAGGACACAAGTTGCAGGAAACTGCTGTTGGTGCGTCTTAAATCTTGCCACCCAAGCACGTTCCTGGTTGACTGAACAGGAGCAGCAGCCAGTATTTTAAAACTTCCACTTTATTTTCCTCCGTCTGTTAAGTTCCTATTTCCTTGCAGCAGCCTTCATCTGCCACAGATTCCTTCTCCATTCCCCAGCCCAGGGGTCGGCAACCAAAGGTCCAGGGGCCACTAGAGGCCCCCAGGGGTTGTTTAACCAGCCCACGAGCTGCTCCTGAACCAAGCTGCCTGCTCAGTGAGCCCCCGCGTGCTGCGCTAAAGTGGCGCAGCACGGCACAGGGACTTGCTTCCATGGCACCGGAAATCGCGTCTGCGCAGATGCAGAAAATTGCAGGCGCACATAATCTGGCCCACAGAGGGATCTCCGCTGGAGTGAACTGGCCCAGGCTCTGCCCTCCTCTTGACAAGTGGTCCTACAGGTGTTCTCTTTCTCTTTCCCCTCTTTCCACTTCTGAAATGGGGAAGGAACCCAGCCGTTTTGCTCCAAAGCCCTCTTTTCATCCTTTGGTGATGAGGCTGCATATACCCTAGACCTTTAAAGCACATCCTTTCCCTCAAAGAATTCTGGGACCTGTAGTTTACTCTTCACAGAGTTACAATTCTCAGCAACCCGCTACAAACTACAGTGCCCAAAATTATTTTGGGGGGGAGGGGGAATGTGTTTTAAACTGTGCACACAGCCTGGCTGGTTTGTGAAGAACTGAGCTGCTGTGAGGAGGGCAGAAAAATCTGACCAACTACTTTTGTGGAAAGATTAGAGTTTGTGATCCTTTTTAGCCCTGGTGTGGAAAGCCAATGCCCTCTGTGCTGGTGTTGAATTGAATTGAATTGAATTTTTTATTATTACGGTCACAGACCAGTTCCGGCTCACTTACAATAGCAGGGAAATCATAAAACATAACAGGAATACATTAAATTGCAATTGGATATAACAGAGGTGTATATAAGATTTTGCATGTCTGGACCTTATGACTCACCTGATGAAAAGCGAATGTTAGTACAAGTTAGTCATTGTATTGAAAATCCTCCATTCACGTGCATATATATATTCTGTTTCTCCTCCCCTCCCTGCACCCCACACCCTCAACCAAAGTTCTTTTGCCAGCTTCTTCATGCCTACCAAGCAGCCTTAGCCCTGCAAGTTGGCAGGAAGGAAATCCTCTTCAAATTCATTTGGGAATCAAAATATTTCTCTTTGAGGTTCCCTCCCCACAAATGTATTATATGTATTGCTAACACACGCCTACTATAACAAATAAAGGAAATGTCCCTTATGGAACTAGCCTCCTTTGTGCACGAAAATATGTGGGGGGTTTTGGGTGGGGGTGTTCCCACACTTTTGAGGCAGCGCTGCCTCCTATTATTATTATTATTATTATTATTATTATCAGTAGTAGTAGTATTTCACCAGCCCTGCCCCTGCGCCTTTCAAAGCAAAACATCATCATCATCATCATCATTATTTTGCCAGCTCTGCCCCTGTGCCTTTCAAAGCAAAACATTATTATTATTATTATTACTATTATTATGATGCCAGCTCTGCCCCTGTGCCTTTCAAAGCAAAACATTATTATTAATTATTATATTATTATTATTATTATTATTATTATTATTATTATTACTATTATTACTATTATTATTATTTTGCCAGCTCTGCCCCTGCACCTTTCAAAGCAAAACATTATTATTATCATTATTATGATGCCAGCTCTGCCCCTGTGCCTTTCAAAGCAAAACATTATTATTAATTATTATATTATTATTATTATTATTATTATTATTATTATTATTACTATTATTACTATTATTATTATTTTGCCAGCTCTGCCCCTGTGCCTTTCAAAGCAAAACATTATTATTATTATTATTATTATTATTATTATTATTATTATTACTATTACTATTTTGCCAGCTCTGCCCCTGCACCTTTCAAAGCAAAACATTATTATTAATAATAATAATTATTATTATTCCTATTATTACTTTGCCAGCTCTGCCCCTGTGCCTTTCAAAGCAAAACTATTATTAGTAGTAGTAATAGTAGTACTATTATTATTATTATTTCACCAGCCCTGCCCCTGCGCCTTCCCAAGCAAAACAGGATCCCGACCTCTCCTCCCCAACAATGGCAAAGAGAAACACCTCCAGCAAGAAGGCGACGAGACCGCGAGAGGAAGGCGGCAGGGAAGCAAGGGAGCCCCGCCTTGCAGCGAGCGGTCCGGAAGGGCCTTGGCCTTACCCTTGCCCGAGGTCAGCAGGCAGCAGCCACCTGCAGGAGGAGGAGGAGGAGGAGGAGGAAGGCCCGGCCCGGGTCCCCATCTCGCCCTCCTCCTCCTCTAACCACTAGGCACTCCTACCCCCGAGCCCAGCTGACTCCACACTCACCCGCCGGGGCTTCATGGCGGCGAAAGGATGCCCCGAATCGCGCGCGCTCCCGTGCACGCGCACGCGCGCGTCCTGCAGCCCAGCCCAGCCCGGCCCCGCGCACGAAGCAGCTCCCGCTCTCGGCAAACTGCTCTGACAGCGGCAGCCCCGCGGGAACCGGCCGGGGAGCGGGACCTTCGCCACGCCCTGACGCAAAAGACGCGTGACGTCAGGAGGAGGAGGAGGAGGAGGAGGAGGAGGAGGAGGACGGCGTTCACGTGACAGGCGCCGCCTCTGTCACTCCCCCCCCTCGGAAGGCGCATGCGCGGAGAGGGATTCGAAGGCGCGCCCCCTTCCGGCTGTTCAAGCAGGGCGACTTTTATCTGTTTATTTACCTCGTAGGATCTATAAGCCGCTTGGTTTGCGGTTTTCTGAGCGCCAAGCAGCTCCAAAGCGGTTTACACATACAAAAAAAGGAAAAGGAAAATTCACAACCCAGTTTTTTAAAGATACGTTTCTGTTAAAAGTTCCTCTTCGAAGCTTTTAAGTCGCAGGATCACTCAAAAAATAATCTGTCATATTCAAAACCAGGCATCACTGCTGCAGGTAATATGGAAAATAAAGTACCTGTTAATGTGACTGTTATGTACTGAAGTTCGCACCCTGGGCCAGCAGTTTTCACTCAGGTCCACATATGCAAATAAGGGATTGAAAGTGACGTTCAGTGATTGGATAGTTACAGAAAGTGGTTACTGTTGCGCTGTAGTGGAGCTCTATATAAGCAGGCTGGCTGAACCCTTCAGTTCTGTTCTGGCCTGTGAATAAACAAGAGCTGTTTGAAGAATCGCTGTGGCGTCTGATATGTTCATGCACAACTTAACAGTGACACCTACGCAAAAGTTTTGTTCACATACAGTGGTACCTCGGGTTACAGACACTTCAGGTTACAGACACTTCAGGTTACAGACTCCGCTAACCCAGAAATATTTGCTTCAGGATGAGAACAGAAATCATCCTCCGGTGGCGCGGTGGCAGTGGGAGGCCCCATTAGCTAAAGTGGTGCTTCAGGTTAAGAACAGTTTCAGGTTAAGAACAGACCTCCGGAACGAATTAAGTACTTAACCCGAGGTACCACTGTACTAGGCAAAAGAATGAAATTCTACTGTCTGTCCTAAACCTCCTTTCTCTCTTCCTACTTCTCTTTCCCCATAACCCTTCTTTTAAAACATGTTGGCATCTGTCCTTCTCGAGAGACAATGGAGTAGGTCTCCCGGGTGAAGTCAAACCACTGTGAAAGCAGCACCAAAGTGTCCTTCCCAAGGCCCAAGGTAAAGGAAAGGACCCCTGGACAGTTAAGTCCAGTCAAAGGCGACTATGGGGTTGTGGTGCTCATCTCGCTTTCAGGCCGAGGGAGCCGGCATTTGTCCACAAACAGCATTCCAGGTCATGTGGCCAGCATGACTAAACCGCTTCTGGTACAACGGGACGCTATGACAGAAACCAGAGCGCATGGAAACGCCATTTGACTTCCCACTGCAGCGGTACCTATTTATCTACTTGCACTGGTGTGCTTTTGAACTGCTGGGTTGGCAGGAGCTGGGACAGAGCGACAGGAGCTCACCCCATTGCGGGGACTTGAACCACCAACCTTCTGATCAGCAAGCCCAAGAGGCTCAGTGGTTTAGACCACAGTGCCACCCGTGTCCCTGGGTAGTGTGTATGGAGGTCCTGGGCTGCTCAGACCTTGTTCTTGGCCTTGCTGATGTGGTCCAAAGGAAAGCAGAGCAATATGTTTGGCAGCAGGAATTGCCGCAAGGAGTTGTACAAGGCACCATCCAACCGTCTTAGGGACTCCACTCCAGATTTGTGTTGGGTTTACTCCTGAGCCTTTTCTTCTCCCCAAAATATCCCACAAGGCAGCAGAGGTTTAGGATCAGGGTTATCCATCTTTTAGGTAAGCTACCTTCCCAGGTTGACAAGCCCCATCTGTCCCTCACTTCCCTCCCTCTACAGCAGGTGCAGAAACCTTCTTGACCATTGGACCCACTATTGGTCTCGTCTGCTCAATCTGCCGGAGCCTGTCTTTGCATGTAGTAAAGGTAAAAGGACCCCTGACCATTAGGTCCAGTTGTGACCAACTCTGGGATTGCGCCACTCATCTCGCTTTATTGGCCGAGGGAGCCGGCGTACAGCTTCCGGGTCATGTGGCCAGCATGACTAAGCCGCTTCTGGTGAACCAGAGCAGCGCACAGAAACGCCGTTTACCTTCCCGCCGGAGCGGTACCTATTTATCTACTTGCACTTTGACGTGCTTTCAAACTGCTAGGTGGGCAGGAGCAGGGACTGAGTAACGAGAGCTCACCCCGTTGCGGGGATTCGAACCGCCAACCTTCTGATCGGCAAGTCCTAGGCTCTGTGGTTTAACCCACAGCGCCACCCGCGTCCCCTTTGCATGTAGTGGAAGTCCCTAACTCCTGAGGGTTTGAGACCCATCAGCTTCCCTCACCTGGTTTAGCCGGCCAGTCCATGCCTTCTCCTGAGGTGTACCAGGAAAAAAACATGCCAAGAACTCAGGCCAATGTAAGCTTCAATCGTGGGAGTGATCCCTACCCACAAATCAATAGTCAGTAGTAACAAAAACTAATCCATTCAAAAGCATGTATTCTGACAAGGATCACAAATTCAAACAGAGACTACAAACTCTAACAGAGACTACAAACTCAAACTCATAAAGTCACCTTTCCCGAGGTGTGGCTGCTGTTGCATGCTGGCAGCTTCTAGGAAGCACAGATGAGAGGTGAATGTAGTGTTGGGAACAAAGGTGGACCAACTACCCCAGGAGGAGCATGACATTTCCCCCACTACCCCTACTGTAACACCCAGTAAAGGTAAAGGGACCCCTGACCATTAGGTCCAGTTGTGACTCTAGGGTTGCGTGCTCATCTCGCTCTATAGGCCGAGGGAGCCGGCATTTGTCTGCATGTGGCCAGCATGACTAAGCCGCTTCTGGCGAACCAGAGCAGCACACGGAAACGCTGTTTACCTTCCCGCTGGAACGGTACCTATTTATCGACTTGCACTTTGACGTGCTTTTGAACTGCTAGGTTGGCAGGAGCAGGGATCGAACAACGGGAGCTCACCCCATCGCGGGGATTCGAACCACCGACCTGCTGATCGGCAAGCCCTAGGCTCTGTGGTTTAACCCACAGCGCCACCCTCATCCCTCCGTAACACCCCTTACACCCCTTTAAAAACATACAGAAGTTAAAATACTGTAACAGATTAAAAGTTCCTTTGACTTTACTAAGCATCTGGCTGCATAGGCTTGTCTTAAACAGGAATGTTTGGGGCAGGTGCCGAAAACAGTACAGCAAGAGTGCTTGCTTGCTCTCAACGGGCAGAGTACAGGTGTTGCAACACTGAACGATCAAGTTCTTACAAATGTGGAATGGGTATTTATGTCACCTGTAGTGGTGCCAGTTCTGAGCTGGCGCATATGAGGTAAGGAGATCTCATAGGTCAACTGGTCCCAAGTTGTTAAGGGCTTCATATGCTAATGGTAACACCTTGAGCTTGCCCCAGTAGCAAACTAACAACCGGTGCAGAGTGAGTGCAGCTGTTATATGCTGACAAGGTGTCACTGCTGTCAGCAATCGTGCTGCAGCATTATGCAGCAACTTTGTGAGGTTTCTCTCTCTCTCTCTCTCTCTCTCTCTCTCTCTCTCTGTCTCTCTGTCTCTCTCTCTCTCTCACACACACACACACACACACACACGGGCGCGCGCGCACAAACACACACACACACACACACACACGCACGCACGCACACACACACACACACACACACGATCTTATTGTCTACAGGGAGTCCCCCCATAGCAGTGGGCAGCCCTTGTTTACACAGATAGTGATGATAATGTGAAATGCATCCAACAAAATTATGGTGGGGCACAAATATTTATCCATCTGTCACATTTTCTGACAAAGAAGGCCCAATTTTAAAAAAACAAAACCAGTTGAATTACTGCATTGGTAAAGCATTTCACTTCCGTAAAGTCTTTGTTGGCAACTCGGTTTACTCCCTACTGAGGAGAGTGAAGAGTTAAGAAGTGAAGTATTTTATTGCTTGATGTTCTGGGATAAGCATGAACTTTAGCTTCTACTCAACCTTGTGTGTTATCTAAAATTAATCTTCAGCATTGCTAATGCAAGCATTATTATGTTTTTCTTTAATTCTCTTCTTTAGATCAAGGGGCACAGGATCCAATCCTGCAAGTTCTGACTAATACGAAGAAGAAGGAGGATAGTATTTCCAAGAGCAGAGTCTCCATTGTTGTTTCCTGCTTGTCTTTACAACCAGAGACTGTTTAAACAAGGCACAATTCCAAATCTAAATTAGTCCGCTGTCTTCAGGAAGACTGAAACCACCAGCAAATAAGTTTAAGCACCAGATATTCTCCCAGAAATAGTCTTTCCTTCCTTATAAAGGATTTCTGGAGCAGTCAAACTGAAGACGAAAAATTGTAATGCAAAGAATAATTCCAAAAGCTTCACAGACTACTCAAATGACCTTGTTCTGCCTGTTTCTTTGTTTTTTGTCTGTGACTTCTAAAATATTTCTCCCAAGGTCTTCATATGCATTTATTTATTATATTCAGTGCTTTTTTCTGGGGGTACACATCCCCCTAAACATTTTGTGAATCTTTGTACTTTTGACCATTTACTGTATTTATTTCCCCCAATTTGAACTATAAAATGATGCTTTTCTTGAATCAAAATGAGGATACCCCTAAACATTTTTAAAAGAAAAAAAGCACTGATTATATTTATGTTATTTATACAGTGGTACCTCAGGTTAGTAGGGATGCGGGTGGTGCTGTGAGTAAAACCTCAGTGCCTAGGACTTGCTGATCGTATGGTCGGCGGTTTGAATCCCCGCGACGGGGTGAGCTCCCGTCGTTCGGTCCCAGCTCCTGCCCACCTAGCAGTTCGAAAGCACTCTTAAGTGCAAGTAGATAAATAGGTACCGCTTTATAGCGGGAAGGTAAACGGCATTTCCGTGTGCTGTGCTGGTGCTGGCTTGCCAGAGCAGCTTCATCACGCTGGCCACGTGACCCGGAAGTGTCTTCGGACGGCGCCGGCTCCCGGCCTCTTGAGCGAGATGAGCGCGCAACCCTAGAGTCGGACACAACTGGCCCATACGGGCAGGGGTACCTTTACCTTTTTTTACCTCAGGTTAAATACTCAATTCATTCCGGAGGTCCGTTCTTAACCTGAAACTGTTCTTAACCTGAAGCACCACTTTAGCTAATGGGGCTCCTGCTGCCGCCGCGCCGCTGGAGCACGATTTCTGTTCTCATCCTGAAGCAAAGTTCTTAACCTGAAGCACTATTTCTGGGTTAGTGGAGTCTGTAACCTGAAGCGTATGTAACCCGAGGTACTACTGTACTCTGCCTCGCCATAATTATATGTGGATCAGCTAACAAATTGAAACTTGTTCAAAGCAACGGCAACAAACACACTGGAAATGATTGTAACAAACATAAAAAGGAAGGTTAACCAGTTTGGTGTTTTTTACTCTGCTGGTATTTGTTGATGGTGACCGCAAGTCCCCATGCTTTAACTTGTTAAACTGGAAAAACTAGAATGTACTTGCACGCACAAAAGGCAGTAAGTAGTCCACTGGGGGAGGCGGTTGATAAGGTTGTCTGAGATTAAATAAATAAATAAAGTAAATAAATAAAACTACTTAACTAAAAGTAGAAATAATCAGAATATTTCTCTGTGTTGGGGTTACTTGGATGATGTTGCAACGCAACTGGCAACCCGAAATTGCAAGTCTTCAACTCCGAAGCTGAACCATGCTGGAAGGAGAAGCTCAGCAAATAGCAGTTAAAAGAGCTGAACATAGCAGACCTAGTAAAAGAGGCAGAAATATTTTAAAGGTAAAGGGACCCCTGCCATTAGGTCCAGTCGTGGCTGACTCTGCGGTTGCGGCGCTCATCTTGCTTTATTGGCCAAGGGAGCCGTTTACCTTCCCGCTGGAGCGGTACCTATTTATCTACTTGCACTTTGATGTGCTTTCAAACTGCTAGGTTGGCAGGAGCAGGGACCAAGCAATGGGAGCTCACCCTGTCATGGGGATTCGAACCGCCGACCTCCTGATCAGCAAGTCCTAGGCTCTGTGGTTTAACCCACAACGCCACCCGCATCCCTTGTGCTCTTTGTACTTGTTGCCATTTCCATTGGCAGAGGAATATCCTTGCAATGATGCCCACATTTTCTTGCAGTTCTGCATTGCATGAGAAGATCGGTCGTTTTGAAAAGCTGTATTTCCGCTCAGTTATACACCATATTTAAGTAACCCCCCGTAAACTTCTGTGGACTCCTATAATCATGCGGAACACAGTTTGAAAACTACTGCTTTAGAATTGCATCATCATGGCAAACTTTATTTTTATTTTTTATTGTAATATTTTTAATCTGATTTTACAAGTACAGAGCTACAACAATACAAAATACATATCCATATTTGGAGATTTCTCTGAATCTCCAGACTTCCCACATTCCCCTTCATTGTGTCCTATTATAAACCTTTTCAACTGCATATTATTTCAGCATCCAAATCTCATGTTTTTTCCTTTTTATCCATAATATCTTCTGCATTACAAGTGTTATTGCAATCCTGCAATGTTTTCATCTGCTTACAGTGGCCTCTCAAGTAAATTATAAATCTTTCCCATTCTTTAAGTTTTGGTCTTCTTGGTTCCTGAGCTTTCCGGTCAGTTTTGCCATAGCTTATTTTGCCATTCTTCTCTTGGCAAACTTTACTACCACAATTCTATCAGCACTTACATAGGGATTATAACATCTTGGACAGAGCTACCTTGATTTCCAGTTTCGCAGGTATTAATCCCTTCCTACATCTCACGTAATCAATGCTGATCAATCAAGGCAATGAGGTTCTGCTGCCATCTGATGGCTAAGCCTCTACATTTCACAATTTGCGCTGGTGCCCACACTTATAGGAGCATCGGAAGCTGCCCTGAACTGACCCTCATCAGTGCAGGTAAGAAAAAACTTACCGTAATTTTACTTTTTATCATCTACAATACTGTCTTATTTATTTAATAGTACAGTACATTATTGCTTTCATTTTATGGATTAATGGTCTTGTTAGATAGTAAAATTTGTGTTAAATTGCTGTTTCAGGAGTTGTTTTTAAAAGTCTGGAAGGATTAATCCATTTTGCATTACTTTCTATGGGAAAACGCGCCTTGGTTCTGTAACGCTTTGGTTTTGGAATGGACTTCCGGAATGGATTAAGTTTGAGAACCAAGGTACCACTGTATTACAAATAAGTACATTGATATTAGTCTGAGAGACATAAATTACACTACCAGCTTCACAGTATGTTCTCTTATCTGCTAGATATTAAGCGAGATGAACACCACACTCCATAGTAGCCTTTGACTGGACTAAACTGTCCAGGGGTCCTTTACCTATCTTTTTTTAACCTATTGTACACAACACTTCTCAAAACCCAGATTAACTAGGTCTTTACAGCACAGACTTCTCCACCCAAGTCTGTCCAATTCAACAAGCTCCCAAATTGGTCATCAGAATATATTTGTATCTAGATAGATAAAGGTAAAGGGACCCCTGGCCATTAGGTCCAGTCGTGACCGACCCTGGGGTTGCGCTGCTCATCTTGCTTTACTGGCCGAGGGAGCCGGCATGACTAAGCCACTTCTGGCAAACCAGAGCAGAGCACAGAAACGCCGTTTCCCTTCCCGCCGGAGTGGTACCTATTTATCTACTTGCACTTTGATGTGCTTTCGAACTGCTAGGTTGGCAGAAGCAGGGACCGAGCAACAGGAGCTCACCCCGTCACGGGGATTTGAACCGCCAACCTTCTGATCGGCAAGTCCTAGGCTCTGTGGTTTAACCCACAGCGCCACCCGCATCCCTTATAGATAGATATCTAGTACCAATTCCTTTGCTCTGATGAGAATAAAGCAGAGCAGCATTTTGAGTACAGAGAAGGCTTTCATAAAAATATGAAACAGAAATAAACTTGCACAACAACTTCAAAAGCCCATCGAAAAAATATGGGAGAGAGAGGAGATCCCAGCAGACTTCAGGGATGCCAAAAGTTCAATCTCTTTTTTAAAAAAGGTGACAGAATGGGTTGCGGAAACTATCGAGGCATCTCTTTATTAGCTGCCTTCTACAAAATTCTTGCAAGGATCGTAGCAAACCATCTCTTAATAATATCCGAGCAACCCTTCCTGAATCCCAAAATGGTTTTAGACCCACTAGGACAGGCATGTCCAAAGTCTTTTTTTAAACAAAAGTTATTTTGAACATCCTTTTCAATTCATTGTATATCATTTCCCAGTAACCTTACCACAGGACTGCCACATATGATAAAAAGAACCTTCTTTCTAGTTACATTTCCAGCACTTATTTGATTTAGATTTACAGTGGTACCTCTATTTACATTCACCTCCAGTTACGTATCCTTCGGGATACGTGCGCAGCAAACCCGGAAGTATTTTTCCGGGTTTCACCCCGTGCACACGTGCAGAAGCAGCACCTCTAGATACGCACACCTAGGGATCCGACAGGAGCTCCGGAACGGATCCTGTGCTCAACCAGAAGTACCACTGTATACATTTTTGCCAGTTTACTCGGTGTTAGATACCAACGATGTATCGTTTTCATATAATTTTCTCTTAGACCATAACATGCAATAAAATTTTATATCCCACAATCGTTCCCATGCTTCCATACCTATATTATGACCAACACAGAGAACAGCAACTACCAGACTTTTAGAAGACATCTGAAGGCAGCCCTGTTTAGGGAAGCTTTTAATGTTTGATGCTTTACTGTATTTTAATATTTTGTTGGAAGCCACCCAGATGGGCAGGGTATAAATAATAATAATAATAATAATAATAATAATAATTATTATTATTATTATTATTGTCATCCTCATCTATTGCCCAGTGCATCAATGAGTATATCATCATCCTCTGTCTAGCACAGTGTTTCCCAAACTTGGGTCTCCAGCTGTTTTTGGACTACAATTCCCATCATCCCTGACCACTGGTCCTGCTAACTAGGGATGATGGGGGTTGTAGTCCAAAAACAGCCAGCGACCCAAGTTTGGGAAACACTGGTTTAGCAGATTCGGAATGAAATGTCTCAACATCAGTTGTTTGAAATTACTTTCTTTTGACCCCCAAGTGCTCAGGGGGGAAAAACCCTCTCAAAACCTTTCTACAATGTCTACACTGAGTTAGGTATTTTTATTTACTTGATTGTGGGGGGCAGCTGCCCCCTCCCCGGCTACGCCCGTGCATAACTGTCAACCGTCCCTTATTTGGCAGAAAACTCCCTTATCCCAGCGCCATGTCCCGCTGCTGCCCCGGATTGATGATGTCCCTTAAATTTCCTGGGTTTCATGCTGGCCCGGCTCGGGAGGGAAGCTCGGGGTCCTCCGCCGTGAGAGAGAGAGCGCGCACGAGCTGCCATGTCTCCATCTCTCCCTTTTCCCCCTCAGGGGCGCATCGTGAGGAGACGGGTGGCGGCGGGCGGGCGGGCAGCCCCTCTCTTGCGAGACTTCCGCTGCGCTGCCAGGGGAAGCTGGAGGCGGCAGCGGCGGCTGAGGAGGCAGCCTGAGGGAGGAGGAAGAGGGGGTGATGGGGAGGGACGCAGAAAGGCGGTGCTTCAGCGGCGCCGCATCCGCCTCATGCCGGGCTCGCGGGCGTCGTCGTGGGCGAGAGTCCCTCTCCCTCCCTCTCTCGGGCGGGGAAGGGCTGATGGAACTCCTCGCTCCAAGACTACCGGCAGCCCCGACGTGCTGCTTAGCATCCCCTCCAACCAGTGCAGCATCTAAATGTAGTGATTTCCCCCTCTGCATCCCTTTCATAACTCTATTTTCATAAATCATTTGTCCATCCATAGTTCAAATTTTTACTACAAGTTTTTTGTCAATCCTACCAATGTATGTAACTCTTTACAATAGCTTTTCAACTAAATTATAAACGTTCCCCATTCTTTATTAAAGAGGTCCTCTTCCTGGTTTCTAATTCTGCCAGTAAGCTTTGCCATCTCGACGTCGTTCATCAGTTTTGTCTGCCCCTCTTCTTTGGTGGGAGTTGTAGACCCTTAGGATCATCTGGTTCAACCCCCTGCAAAACACAGTCAGGGGCAGCCAAAGCAGCATGGCTCCATCAGTGCCGGATTTCTGTATAAACTATCCCTTATTTTGGCTGCTGATCCCTTATTTTCGAGGCTGCTGGTCCCTTATTTTCAAATCTGTAAGTTGACAGCTATGCCCGCCCTATCATGGAAGTGAGTTTTCCAGGGACTGCCCTGCGCACACGTGACGAGCCTGAGCCCCCGAGGCTACTTAGAAACAACATCGCCAAAGATACACGCGTGTGCGTGAACGTGGCTGGTCTGCAATGACACTGGCGACCCCCTTCCTCCAAACCAGGCTCCCCTCTCTTCTCCCCCCTTTGCTGCAGCCGATCTCTCTCCTCCAGGACCCCGGCGACCATGTGATCGCCATGATAGAGATCCCGAGGAAATGCTCTCTTCGTGCGCCTCCCTTCCTTGGGAAGATCTCTATGATCGGCGCGGCCGTGCGCGCCGGAGCCGGGGGAGTGGCTCCGATCCCGGGGTGTTTCCAGCAGCCTCCGGGCTCGGCTCGCTGGCGGAGAGGCGCTTTCTCGCCAGAGACCGGGATGCCGTCATAAGGTAACGAAACAAAAGAGCAAAACCAGATCGGGAAACTCATGTTTGGCGGTGTGTTTTTTTTGTGTGTGCACTTTCTTAGCTCTGCTAGCAAGCGGGGCCGGGGGGGCGCGCGCCCTGCACGGTGCAACCCGCTTCGCTTTTGCAGATCTTCAGGGTCGGCTGCATGCATGGCTTTTCCCCGGGATGTGTTTTTCTGCATGCATAGTTTTTCTTGGTGTGTGTTTTTCTGCATGCATAGGTTTTCTCGGGGCGTGTTTTTCTGCATGCATAGTTTTTCTTGGTGTGCGTTTTTCTGCATGCATAGCTTTTATCGGGGCGTGTTTTTCTGCATGCATAGTTGTTGTTTTCTCGGGATGTGGTTTTTCCTGCCTGTGCCCACACTTCTTCTCTTGGAGCAAGTCCCCTCGGGACAGCAAACATGGAGCGGGTTGCACAACGCGCTCACAAAACGCGATCTGTGGATGTTGTCCGGATGTGCTTCCGATTTCTGGGTGGTTTTTGGTGATATTTTTGGAGGGGAGGAGGAAGGCGGGATTTCCCCCCTCCACACAATGGCTTTAGACTTGTTGGCTTCGCTCTTTGTGCTCAGAGCATCAATCCCTATGTTTGAAAACACGGTGGGCTCCCCACTTTTTTGGGGGGGGCATTAGCAATGTATATGCACAGCGTTTTCAAGTGGTAGATCTGTGCATAGGATGTGCTTTGCAAGACGCACATAAAATGCGTTTGATTAGAATTATTTTTTTATTATTAATAGCACAGGAGAGAATAGAAATGGAATTTGCAAGCAGATCCTAGGAACCTAGGTGAAATACATTCGGAGTCGAGTGTGAATTTCATGCTCTTTATTCAGCTCATAGTAGCAATGAATGAAACTTTCCCCAAAACGTCTAGCTATATATACATTATTTACACAATGGGCCCCGCGTGATTGGCTAATTCCGGGGTGCTCCTGTAGGCCAATCAGGTTGCTGATCCACCACCTCCAGAAGCCTGATTGGCTGTTCCTGCAGGCCAATCCGGTCGCTGATTCACTTCTACCTGGAGCTGGATTGGGTGGCTCTTGCGGACCAATCAGACTGCTGCACTCTGGATCCTATTGTTCTAGGATTCAGCTCAGTACACAACACTAGGAAAATGCTTTATGGTAAACCAGACCAGTGGTCCATCTAACTACAACCTTGGCTGCTGTCTCCCAGCCCTGCCTGGAGATGACAAGAACTGAACTTGGGACCTTCTGCTCTAGCACTGAGCTGCCACCCTTTCTTAAATGTTACCGGGGTTTACCTG
This sequence comes from Podarcis pityusensis, assembly GCF_964106645.2. NCBI lineage: Eukaryota > Metazoa > Chordata > Lepidosauria > Squamata > Lacertidae > Podarcis > Podarcis pityusensis. The sequence continues at coordinate 36,086,067 of NC_138042.1, forward strand.
CCTTGGAAGAGTCTGGGTGCTTCTTTCATTTCTTTGGGGGCTGCAGGTAGGCACCTCGGACTTAACAGTTCCCCTACAACAGGTGGATTGTGATCTACTGGTAAATCACTGGATGTCTCAGCAACTTTGCCTCGCCTAATCACAGCTAGTATTTTTATAATGTGAGCACCGTATTTGCTCTATAAGATGCACCAGACCATAAGACGCACCTAGTTTTTGGAGGAGGAAAACAAGAAAAGAAATATTCTGAATCTCAAAAGCCAGAGCAACAAGAGGGATTGCTGCACAGCGAAAGCAGCAATCCCTCTTGCTGTTCTGGCTTCTGGGATAGCTGCGCAGCCTGCATTCGCTCCATAAGACGCACACACATTTCCCCTTACTTTTTAGGAGGGAAAACGTGAGTCTTATAGAGCAAAAAATACGGTAGATCACAGTCTCTTGGGAGTTGGACGTGCCTGCCGTACGGTAAAGGAGCGAGCTAGAGAGAGACCCTGATGTTAAGGAAGTTGATACAAGTTTTAGTTTGCATTGGTAAAACACTTGCTTTCAACCCTTAGGGGCTCATGCAACTGTGTGGCTTTTGCTTTCCTCTTAGGCTTAATTAGGCTTCCAATTAACCCTCTTGTTATACTTGCAGTTCAGGATAATGAAAGGGTGGGTTTCATTTTTGCACACAGTGTGTATCCAGCAATCGAAATCTGCCAGGCGCATTTTGCACCTGCCTATTGGCCACATGCAACCGAGTGAAGATGCCCAGGCGTCAGGATGGTGTCTCACGTCTCCACCGTCTGGAGGTGCATGCCTTCAAGATCCTTGGGATTTTTTTCTTTTTTAAGTGGCTACATACAAATTCAATAAAGCAGAGACTACAGCACAAAGCAACACATAGTGTCGCAATAGCATTTCCTAAGCAGCTGCAAAACCAGCCACAATGTGTTGATTAAAAACCAGAGGAAACAAAATAGTTTTTCAACTACCTGCCTATATTATACGAAGCAGGTGCCAAATGTCATTTTACATGGATCCTTGGATCTTGACTCTTTTTACACGCTAGCAACGCACCCTGCAGAATTCTAACCATTACAGTGGTACCTTGGGTTACAAACGCTTCGGGTTACAAACTCCGCTAACCCAGAAGTAGTTGCTCCGGGCTGCGAACGTTGCCCCAGGATAAAAACGGAAATCGCGCACCAGCGGTGTGACAACAGTGGGAGGCCCTGTTAGTGAAAGTGTGCCTCAGGTTAAGAAAGGTTTCGGGTTAAGAACAGACCTCCGGAACAAATTACTGTATTTTTCGCTCTATAAGACGCTCTATAAGACGCACCACAAGATGCACCTAGTTTTTGGAGGAGGAAAACAAGAAAAAAAATATTCTGAATCTCAAAAGCCAGAGCAACAAGAGGGATCGCTGCACAGCGAAAGCAGCAATCCCTCTTGCTGTTCTGGCTTCTGGGATAGCTGCGCAGCCTGCATTCGCTCCATAAGATGCACACACATTTCCCCTTACTTTTTAGGAGGGAAAACGTGAGTCTTATAGAGCAAAAAATACTGTAAGTTCGTAACCCGAGGTACCACTGTATATTTTATCTGCACAATCAGAATTGATTTCAAGGAACCAAAAAGTCATATTGAAAAATGCAGCTTTTGAGCCAGTCTGGGCCCAAAATGGCAACTGGACATTCTGTTTTGGTGACTGCAATTCTGACTTAAGGACCCATTTGGCGCCTAGTTTATATATCTGAGTTTCTAGCACTAATACAGTGGTACCTCAGGTTACATACGCTTCAGGTTACAGACTCCGCTAACCCAGAAATAGTGCTTCAGGTTAAGAACTTTGCTTCAGGATGAGAAGAGAAATCGTGCTCCGGCGACATGGCAGCAGCAGGAGGCCCCATTAGCTAAAGTGGTGCTTCAGGTTAAGAACAGTTTCAGGTTAAGAACGGACCTCCGGAATGAATTGAGTATTTAACCTGAGGTAAAAGGTAAAGGTACCCCTGCCCGTACGGGCCAGTCGTGTCCGACTCTAGGGTTGCGTGCTCATCTCACTCTAGAGGCAGTTTCAGGTTAAGTACAGACCTCCGGAGCGAATTAAGTACTTAACCTGAGGTACCACTGTATCTGGAGGGTGAAGTGGAACTTATACCTTGCCTTAATGGTGTTGTACAGTGGTGCCTCGCAAGACGAAAAGAATCCGTTCTGTGAGTCTCTTCGTCTAGCGGTTTTTTCGTCTTGCGAAGCAAGCCCATTGACGGATTAGCGGATTAGCGCTATTAGCAGCTTTTATCGGCTTAGCGGATAAGCGGCTTAGCGGCTTAGAAAAAGGGGGGGGGGAAGGAAAAAAACCCCGCAGGAACTCGCAAGGCATTTTCGTCTTGCGAAGCAAGCCCATAGGAGATTTGTTTTGCGAAGCACCTCCAAAACGGAAAACCCTTTTGTCTAGCGAGTTTTCCGTCTTGCGAGGCATTCGTCTTGCGGGGCACCACTGTATGTGGATCCAGGGAGCTATTGAGCTATGGGGTGTGTTTGAAATGCGGATACCCCACAAGCCGCCACTTTGATTAAAGTGGGACTAATAGCTGCTTTCAGGAGATGGGGGCGACTTCAGTCTAAAAAGCACCGTGGGGGGAGTTAACGCCTCCTTTCCCAGCACCGCCTGCTCCGAGCCAATTTAGCTTCTTTGAGCTTTTTATTTTTTATTTAAAGACATTGAGATGTTCAACAATAGATCTCCTGCGTCATGCGCGGTTTGGCTCTGAATGTGCGTGTCAGTGGTGGCCTTGAGGAACTGCTTTTAGCAGAGCTGAAAAACTACAGTATAGCAATTTACCTCCAGGTTAAAAAAAATAACAATTTCCCTCCAGTGAAGCTAGTGATTCATGTTCTTTTATTAAGAAAAAGAGGTTTGAATAGACCAATATATATATATATGTGGATTGTCACTGGATCAAGTGACTTTTCTTCTTTAAGTTCTCAAAGCTCTTAGACTAGCTCAAGTTTGTAATCTGAACTCGCCGGATGTTTAACTGAGAAAAAATCACAGCCAGTCCATCATTTGAAAAATAAGACTTTAGAGCCGTCTTGCTCAAAAATGGCAACTAGACAGTCTGTTTTGGTGACTGTAACCTTGATTTAAGGAGCCATTTTGTGCCCAACACTGCTCCATGGCCTGCAAATGCTCAATTTTCTTGTGCTTTCTTGTTGAGATTTGCAACTTGTCTTACAAGGTAAATAACGTGAACTACGGAAGGGCTATTTTGAGGCTGCCGAGCTGCCGCTGTGGCAACAGCGGAACAGATACAAGTTCTAAAAGGTGCCTGGTTTTTAAAAGGGATTCTTTCCCTATATCCCCTCTTTTGTTTCGGGTACGTTACAATTTTTCATTGTAAAAGAAAAAGAAAAATGCCAGTATTTCCCCAGAAAATGGAGAGCACTGGCTGGTGCTGATAGGAGTTGTGATCCAAAACACCTGGAAGGCAACAGGTTGAGGGTATAACATTGCCCGGTTTGCAGATGCATATAGATCACTTGATTTCTGAAAAGTGTTGTTTTTGTGGGGATGTGAAATGATATGAACATCTGCATTTCTCTTGGAGGCGGAATTTGAGGGGCTGGCTTATTACAGGTGACAAGTCCCTAAAGTGCTGAGGTTGGACACACATTAAAGCATCCAGATGTTTTGGAAGTTGCAGTCCAAATCATTCTAGACGATAGCAGGTTGCTGATGGTTGCTTTTAGAAATTGCATTCCCTCGTGTGAGGGAGAAGAAAAAAGGGGGCTTGTTGGTCTCAGGTGCAATAGGTCGGTCGATTTGAGCCGCTTGCATTGCAGGGGCTTGGACTAGCTGGTCCTCATGGTCCATTTCAGCTCTAAAATTCTCTGCTTCTCTTTCTAAAAATCTTTTTTATTGATTTTTTCACAGAAAACTTTACAGGTTTTGACACAGACCATAAATTACTTTAGCCATAGACTTCCCGCCCTGCCCCCCTTTTCCATGGTTTCCATATTTACCCTTTAAAGCTGCAAATTTCACGTATAATATTCATTACAGCCATTTTAACCTATTTATCTTAATACAGTGGAACCTCGGTTTCCGAGTGTCTCAGAAGCCGAATGATTTGGAAGCCAAACACCGAAAACCTGGAAGTAATTGTTTCTGTTTTCGAATGCACCTCAGAAGTTGAATGGCTCCTGCTGTGTGTTTTTCCATTTTTTCAATGGATTTTGCCGCCTATTGTTTTTTGAATGTTTTGAAAGTTGAAAGGTCTTCCGGAACGGATTACGTTCGAAAACCGACGTTCCACTGTAATTAATACTGATGCTTGTATTTCAAATCGTGCTCACGTTTTCATCTCGCTATAATAGTTCTTTAAATACGCGATAAAAAGTTTCCAGTTCTCAATGATCATTATTTTTTGTCATTTTGTCCTCTAATCATTACTGTTAATCTCGCCAGTTCCACCTACTGCATCATTTTCAAAAACCATTTACAGTTCTTTGATTCTCTGATCCCCATCCCTCATACAACCTTTGAAAGGAAGGGGAGGAAAGAGGCGAGCATCTCCTATTAAGTCTAGAGAGTAATGAGTCTTTGTGCCTTGCCGTTCCTAGGTGACGATGGAAATCAGTGGCTTGCCACTGGAGTTGTGGCGCCTGATATTGTCCTACTTGCGCCTTCCGGACCTTGGCCGCTGCAGCTTGGTGTGCAGAGCATGGTACGAGCTCATCCTCAGCCTGGACAACACCCGGTGGAGGCAGCTTTGCCTGGGCTGCATCGAGTGCCGGCACCCAAATTGGCCCAACCAGCCCGACGTGGAGCCCTGGTCGTGGAGGGAAGCCTTCAAACAGCATTACCTCGCTTCGAAAACCTGGACCAAGAACAGCCAGGACCTCGAATCCTCCAACTGCTTCTACCTGTTCAGAAGGAAGAAGGACCGGCGCGTCCTTTGCGTGGGTCCCGGCTGCGAGTTCGAAAATCTCCGGAGCGCCTTGGTTTCGGCGTGTGTTTATGACCGGATCGTCCTGTTGCCCGGAGTGTACGAAGAGCAGGGCGAAGTCTTCCTTAAGGTCCCTGTGGAAATTATGGGGAGGGGCAAACTCGGAGACGTGGCTCTCCTGGTGAGCTTCGACCAGCACTGTCCAACCGTGAGGTTATGCAATTTGGTCTTCATGCCAGCTTGGTTCACGCCCATCATATATAAGGTGAGTGTGAATGGGTTGGAGGACTGTAAGGCTCTCCAGATATCGTTGGACTACAATGCCCATCATCCTGATGACTGGGGCTGATGGGACTTGGAGTCCAACATCTGGAGCTACCACCACCTTGTCTACCACTTACCGTATATTTTGCTCTGTAGGACACACTTTTCCCCTTCCAAAAATTAAGGGGAAATGGTTGTGCATCCTATGGAGCGAATGCAGGCTCCTTGGCTTCAGTGAAAGCAATGCGAAGCCTCCAAAGCGCTGAGGGAGCGCTCCCTCTGCGCTCCGGAGGCTATGCGTTGCTTTCACTGAAGCCTGGAGAGCGAGAGGGGTCGGTGCGCACCGACCCCTCTCGCTCTCCAGGCTTCAGGGATAGCCGCCTGAAGCCTTTGGAGCGCAGCGGGACCTCGCGCTGCGCTCCAAAGGCTTTGGGTTCCCTTTGCTGATGCCGGGAGAGCAAGACTCTCCTGGCTTCAGCAGAGAGGGAGAGCTGCACATCGCCCCTTCAGCCAAGCGGGAGGAGAAATGGAAGGGGCTCCGTTTCTCCTGCCGCTTCGCTGAAGGGGCGCTGAGCAGAGAGGGGGAGAATTTTTTTTTCTTGTTCTCTCCCTCTAAAACACGGTGCGTCCTATGGTCAGGTGCGTCCTATAGAGCGAAAAATACGGTACCTTTGTGGATCAAGCAGGGAACTCGGCACCACTAAGTATAACAGAATGGGCAATGGATGGATCTGAACCAAGTGACGCAGTCCATTGAAGGTTCTCTTGCTCAGGTTGTAGCACATTGAACGAGAGCTTCGCGAGAGCATGATGGTTTCTGTTTCGGGCATGAAAATGTCAGATTGGTCCTGCAGCAGGGGTAGGCTGGGATCATGCCTCAGTCATAGGTTTCTGCTCCCCCCAGGACAGGTAGAAGACCAAGAGTAAACTGGGAGAGGTTTCTGCTCCCCCCAGGACAGGTAGAAGACCAAGAGTAAACTGGGAGAGGTTTCTGCTCCCCCCAGGACAGGTAGAAGACCAAGAGTAAACTGGGAGGTCCTGTGCTTATGACTCTTCCTTTTAAAAATGTGTTTTTATTAAAAGGTGTACAAAGGTACACACAGGTTCTCCATTTTCAGATCATAGAGTCCTTTGTACAGAGACATTACTGTTGTAGGCAGTATGGGGTTGGGGGGGTGAGGGAAGTGGGGAGAGAGGGGAGGAAAAAGAAGTGTGTGGGGGAGACAGTAAAGATCCATTCTTGATTAATAAATTTATTTATTTGTTTTTTCAAATTAGAGTTTTACAATCACATATCCAACATACAACATAAAAACAAGATTCCAAAGTATTTCCCTCCTCCCCTTGGCAGGTCCTATTATTAATCATTTTCTCCTGCATCTTTTATAATAATCCAGATCTTTTACATCTCCCATTATATCCAAAATTCACCATTAAACTACAAGTGTTATTCCAATCCTACTAACAATTTTGTTTACAATGGTTTTTAAGGTAAATTATAAATTTCCCCACGTTTCATTCTTTTACATAGTCTACGAGCAGAAGTTTTGTTTTGGCATCACTTGAGTAGGTATCTTTATTTTTTGCTGGCGGTGCAAGAGATCAGGAAGCCCAGGGCATGGCCGGTTGTAACCGGTGGGTTGCAGTGTGTTTTGTTTGTGTTTGCGTCATGGGAATGTATAGTAACTGTATCAAACTAGCCATATCGATTTGTGTGCTGTTGGGGGATCAGTCATTGTCTTGTTGGCCCACATGTGTAATAAAGGGGAGCCACACCGGGGTGAAGGCATCTTCCTTCGTTTGTCCCCATGCTCGTTTCCATTGGTTAGCTACCTTTCTAGTAGGGCAGCTTCCCATGCAGTCTCCCTTGGGTTCGTTTGGTAATCTTCTTGGTGTCTGTTGTGAAATTGTTTTGTGACTGTGAAATAGTGGTACAGTGGTACCTCAGGTTAAGTACTTAATTCGTTCCGGAGGTCCGTACTTAACCTGAAACTGTTCTTAACCTGAAGCACCACTTTAGCTAATGGGGCCTCCTGCTGCTGCTGCTGCTGCTGCCGCGCCGCCGGAGCCTGATTTCTGTTCTTATCCTGAAGCAAAGTTCTTAACCTGAAGCACTATTTCTGGGTTAGCAGAGTCTGTAACCTGAAGTGTATGTAACCTGAAGTGTCTGTAACCTGAGGTACCACTGCACAGTCATACCTCAGGTTACAGACACTTCAGGTTGCGTGGTTTTGGGATACGGACGCGCCGAAACCCGGAAGTACCGGAATGGGTTACTTCCAGGTTTCGGGACTCACGCATGCACAGAAGCGCTAAATTGCGCTTTGCACATGCACAGAAATGCCGAATCGCAAGCTGCGCGTGCGCAGACACGGCGCTGCGGGTTGCGAACGTGCCTCCCGCGTGGATCACGTTCGCAACCCGAGTGTCCACTGTAGTATTAATAATAATAATGATAATAATAATAATTCTATGTCACCTATCTGACAGGGTTGCCCCAGCCACTTGGGTGGCTTCCAACAAAATATGAAAAACACAATAAAACATCAGCCATTAAAAACTTCCCTGAACATATATTGATCTGGTGTCATTCTTTTTCTCTAGACAAACTCGGGCCACGTCCAGTTTGACAACTGCAACTTTGAGAACGGACAGCTTCAAATCCATGCCCCGGGCACTTGCCAAGTTAAATTCTGCACTTTCAACCAGTCCACCATCAATTTCCACAGTGTAGCCATCTGCCTGCTGGAAAACTGTGAGTTTGTGGGCAGTGAAAATGCCTCGGTGACTGTGGATGGCTGCCCATCTGTGGACAGGAACTGGGCCTGTAAGCACTTGAGCACATTGGCCAAATCCTGCTCTGCTTCGCTACAGACGCCGGAGCCACAGACACATTGCAGCGCATCGAAGCTGGAGAGCCGGGGGCCTCTGCTGACGAGCGTACGGACCTGTGAAATTGTGGTGGGTGGGGACCCTGGCAACACGCTGCCTGCTTCGCACCCTCCAGCAATGCCGAAGAAAGGGTGCGAGAAAGGGAGCGATGTCGCTGGGCATCTCCAGGGGGCCAACAAGGAGGAGGCCGCGACAATGGAGACGGATTCTAGCGACAGCGAGCTGAGCATGAGCAGCGAGAATGAGGAGGATGACGAGTCGATGTGCCGGCTGCCTTACCAGGCGCATAGCCTGAGTCACATGCTGGCCAAGGTGATTGACGGCAGGCCACAGGCCGACGGCTTGGCGGCGCTTCCGAGCGACTACGAGCTGAAAACTCTGCAGCAGGAGCTTCAGAAAGACAAGGAGGCGCAGTCTCTTGCCAACGCCATGCAAGGATGCCTCGTTCGGAAGTGTCTCTTCAGGGATGGGAAAGGCGGCGTCTTTGTTTGCTCCCAGGGGCAAGCGAGAGTGGAAGGGAGCATCTTCCGGGACTTGACCTATGCTGTGCGATGCATACAAAACAGTAAGGTGCCGTACAAGACGAGGAGCAAAATCTTGCATGCCTGGGTTAAGTGGGCGGTAGTGTTCGGTCGGTTTGGGATTTCCTTTTATAGGCAAACATTTTATAACAACCTTGAGCTTCACGCCTCTTAATAGTTGGGGATGTCGGCCTCCTAATTTATGTCGCGACTTGGAATAATTTATGCCTGCCATTCCTCCCTAAGGAGATCAGAGCGTTGTGTGCTGGAAACAGTAGAACACCGCAGAATACAGTCATACCTCGGGTTGAATATGCTTCGAGTTGAGCGTGTTCGAGTTGCGCTCCGCCGCAACCCGGAAGTAACTGAGTGCGTTACTTCCAGGTTTCGCCGCATGCGCAAATGCTCAAAATGACGTCACATGCATGCGCAGAAGCGGCGAAAACGACACGCGTGTGCGCAGACGTGCCGTCACTAGTTACGTTTACCTCTGGATGCGAACGGGGCTCTGGAACGGATCCCGTTCATATCTAGAGGTACCACTGTATAAGAAAAATGGTAGAAAGCAGTAAAGCAGCAGCAGCTCAAGTAAGCTAAGATTAAATAAAGGACCGATTAAATAGGAAAGTTTTCACCCAAACAGAGGCTGCAAAGAAGCCAAGAAGAAGAGTTTGGATTTGATATCCCGCTTTATCACTCCCTAAGGAGTGATAAGCCAAATGGAGGTTGAATTGTAGAGTTGGAAGGGACCACAAGAAGCATCTAGTCCAACCCCCTGTTACTCAGGAATCTTTCGTCCAACTGGAGCAACCCAGTCAGTTGGGCAGGGTACAGATAATAAAATAATAATAATAATAATTATCATAACGTGGGACTCAAACCCACAACCCTGAGATGAAGAGTCTCATTCTCTACCGACTGAGCTATCCCTCATCAGTCTACTTTAAAACAAGTAGGCCAGTAATTCTGCCATCTGTATAAATTATACAGATTAAGATAATTCACATGAGTATTTATTATTTTTCTCACCTGAATTCTTCAACACTGTTTTTGCTCATTTTTTTGTATACTTCTACTAGTTATGGAAGGGACGCGGGTGGTGCTGTGGGTTAAACCACAGAGCCTAGGACTTGCCGTTCAGAAGGTCGGCGGTTCGAATCCCCGCGATGGGGTCAGCTCCCGTTACTCGGTCCCTGCTCCTGCCAACCTAGCAGTTCGAAAGCACGCCAAAGTGCAAGTAGATAAATAGGTATCGCTCCGGCAGGAAGGTAAACGGCGTTTCCATGCGCTGCTCTGGTTCACCAGAAGCAGCTTAGTCATGCTGGCCACAAGACCCAGAAGCTGTATGCCAGCTCCCTCGGCCAATAAAGCGAGATGAGCGCCGCAACCTCAGAGTCGGCCACAACTGGACCTAATGGTCAGGGGTCCCTTTACCTTACTAGTTATGGAGAATGGCAAAGACCAGGATATTTGAAAGGTATTGAAACACCAAACCTACGACCTTTGAAAAACTTCGCCGGCCTCTCCCCTGGTTTCAAGTCACCAGGCGTTCATTGCCTGTACACCTGCAGGCATATCATCATATCCATAAGGTTTCTTGCTTTCTTTAAAACGAAGCAGTAGCAATGGAAAAACAGAAAACAGGAGTTTGTAGGTAAAATAATTTGTGATTTCCCCACACTTAGCTTTCAAAGCATACCTAAAGCTTGCCTGCCTTTTTTGCCAGCCCCCAAACCAGAAAGCTCATTTGAGCACTTGGTTGTCGGGTGCATTTACCGTATTTTTCGCTCTATAACACGCACCTGACCATAACACGCATGTAGTTTTTAGAGGAGGAAAACAAGAAAAAAATATTCTAAACGAAACAGTGGATGTATGATTTTTGTGGTTCATCCTGTGGCCACAGACATGTGATCTGACAGTGAGTTTGGAGTAGCCCAATGCAAAAATCCTGAGGATCCATGTGGATCCATGCTTTGTAACCATGTTTTAAGTGGGGAGGGGAGGAAAAGCACTCAAGGGACAAGGAGCACGCGTGGGGTGTGTGGAGAAGGATGCTGCTAATAATGCAGGAGAGGAGTTTAAGGGGAGAAGGAACACGCGTGGGGTGGGTGGAGAAGGATGCTCCTAATAATGCAGAAGAGGGGTATAAGGGGAGAAGGCTCCTCTCCTCTCCCACTTTGCTCCTTTAAAGCAAGCAGGCTCTGCTTTTCTCCCTCCTCCCCGCTCATCCCCGGCTTAGTGAGCTGAAAAACTTTGCTGCTATGTAGCGAGCTGAGTGGGGAGGAGAGAGGGACAAAGAGCCTGCTTGCTTTAAAGGAGCCAACCGGACAGGAGCCGCTTACATTCGTGTAAGCAGCTCCTCTCCCGCTCTGCTCCTTTAAAGAAGCAGGCTCTCTGTCCCTCTTTCCTCCCCACTCCACGGCTCTTCTCCCGCTTTGCTGTTTCAAAGCGAGCCACGGAGGAGGGAAGGAAGGGGAACCATGGATCCTCTGCTCACGACTGCAGCAGGACCCCCCCCCCCGCCACCCATAGGCATTCCCTCCATAACACACACAGACATTTCCCCTTACTTTCCAGGAGGAAAAAAGTGAGTGTTATGGTGCAAAAAATACGGTAGTTGCGGAGGCCTGGCCAAAGAGCTGATTTCACCCAGCCACCCTCCTTGAAGTCAGAGATCAAAATATGGAGAGATTCTATTTTCTGAATGAGCTTTCGCAAACCTGGACCCACCCCCAGATGTTGGCAGTCTAAAACATCTGGAGGACACCAGGTTGCTGAAGGTGGGTCATTCCTCAGAGAAGGGGGCTCTGGGGAGAAAGGCAGAGTTGTGGGAGTCCTCCTTGGTTGCGATTTCCACGCCGAAGAATTCAGAGGTCTAGCCAAGGTAGTTTTGAAAGGGCTTGGGAGATGTTATGTGAATTGTAATGCACAGTTTATGGTGCCTGCAACCATTTATGACTAGGTCTTAAATCCTGTGCGTATCTCTTCAACAATCTGGCGAGCGTGCTTCTGCTCCTTGCTTAGCAACCTTTAAAAAGGAAGCCTTTTGTGTAGGGAGCTGCTGAAGATTCTAGGATCCTAATTATTCGGAGACAGTGGCTAGGATATTGGCAGCTCCTGGGTACGGAAAAAAGAAACTGGGCCACGTTAATTGCTTATGCTGCACCCTTCATCCATGAATGCTTTGCTGCAGGGCTGGCTGACTGACCTTTTTTGGGGGGACTGAGGGCCACATTTGACCTCTGCCAAGCATCTGAGAGCCACAGGGGATGTGGCCACCCACACACTTGCACACACATTTTTCCATGCGCGCGCGCGCGCACACACACACACACAGAGCACTCCTTCCTCGTTTAATTGTGATGGGGAGGGGGTTGTTGACCCATCCCCAATCTGATGACTGGTGAGGGGGCCATTTGCATCCCTGTCAGGGTGCTGGGCTGGGCAGGCACCCAGCTCCCCCCCCCTTCTTTCTGCCGCTTCCAAAACAGTAGAACTGTTTCCTTGGAATCCGTTCCCCCAGGGGGACAGCGGCTGGGGGTCTGCCGCTTTTTACAACAAAGGTGTTGAGTCGTACCTTGATGGCTGACAAATTTATGGTGGCATAAGTTTTTGTGGACCACAGTCCTCTTCATTAAATGCATGAATATACCCATGCGTTGTGCTTTCATCTTGGGGTGCGCATGTTACAAGCAGTGAATTCAGAGGGAAACAAAATTCAGGAAATATAGTGATGGTTGCATCATTAATACCAGCAATTCTCGAAACAGTAGTAGACGATGCAGTGATCCTGGCATCAGTCAGCCAAGTAATGCATGCAGCGTGGTGAAAACCTGTTGTCCTGATTCGGTCCAGAACTGATGGCATTGAATTTCTTGATGAATTCAGCAGTTCCATATCACAGTCTCCCTTGGAAGGTTGCTTCTTCATCTATTAAGGATAGCACTTCATGCATCTCAGCTGGTCAGAGTGTGGTGGTGCTAACGCCAAGGTTGCAGGTTCGATCCCTGTATGGGGAAGCTGCATATTTCTGCATCGGACTCCCTCAGGGTCCTTCCCAATTCTACAACACTGATTCTGTCTGATGCCATGTGATGTACAGTGGTACCTCGGGTTAAGTACTTAATTCGTTCCGGAGGTCCTTTCTTAACCTCAAGCTGTTCTTAACCTGAAGCACCACTTTGGCTAATGGGGCCTCCTGCTGTCGCCGCACCGCCAGAGCATGATTTCTGTTCTCATCTTGAAGCAAAGTTCTTAACCTGAAGCATTATTTCTGGGTTAGTGGAGTCTGTAACCTGAAGCGTATGTAACCTGAAGTGTCTGTAACCCGAGGTACCACTATAGTCAACAGTACAGTGGTACCTCGGGTTACATACGCTTCAGGTTACAGACTCCGCTAACCCAGAAATATTACCTCGGGTTAAGAACTTTGCTTCAGGATAAGAACAAAAATCACACGGCGGCAGCAGCGGGAGGCCCCATTAGCTAAAGTGGTGCTTCAGGTTGAGAAAAGTTTCAGGTTAAGAACAGACCTCCAGAATGAATTAAGTACTTAACCCGAGGTACCACTTTAGTTTATACCAGCGGTAGCCAATGTGATGCCTTCCAGCTCTTTTGGGCTACAGCACCCATCAGCCTAAGCCAGCATAGTTGATGGTCGGGGATGGTGGGAGTTGCAGTCTGCAACATTGGCTGCTTCCAGCTTATGCCATACCGGGTTTGTAAGCCTTAAGGTATCACAGGAGTCTTTGTCGATGTTGCTGTACCAGCCTCAACATGATGCCTCTTCTGGGAACATGGAAATGGAGGGATGGCCTCCGCAGATTGTGAAGGACGGCGTAAGCATTCTCTGTCTTGCCCCTGGATTTGCTCCTTTGCAATAACAGCATTGAGAAGTGCAGAAGTCAAACCGGGAGATGTCATTTGTCAGTGCAGGACTCCTGCGCTCTGCGCGTTCGGCTTAGCTGATGAGTGAAACATTAAGTGGGGGTTTGTGTGCCGTTCGTTACGCAGCTATTGTTCCCGGGTGAAACACTCTGCAATTACACCTGCATTTTTCTGAGCAGCGTTCAGCCTGCCGTTCCAAGCCAGCAATTTGCTGCTCGCTTGTTTCAAAGAGGAGGAAGGGAGGAAAGAAAGAAGGGGGAAGTTTGTTTTCTTGGCTTTTAAGAACAGAACTTTGAACAGAAGCAGAGGCTTTTTTCTTAAAGGAATGTGTACTTTTTAAGATGGAATCCCATTTGTTTTGGTTCCTAGTCCACTGCACCCCCAAAACCTAGAAGGGCAGCGAGAAATGACTCTGTATCTCATTAATTCTCGTAACACTGTGAAGGGCAGTTTAAGTTTCAGGAGTGAGGTTACGGGGAACCAGGCAGAGGGCCTTCTCGGCAGCGGCACCTTCCCATCAGATGTCAAGGAGATTTAAGTAACTATATAACTTTTAGGAGACATCTGAAGGCAGCCCTGTATCGGGAAGTTTTGTTTGACTTTTTATTATGTTTATACGTGCATTGGAGGGATGCGGGTGGCACTGTGGGTTAAACCACAGAGCCTAGGACTTGCCGATCAGAAGGCTGGCGGTTCGAATCCCTGCGACGGGGTGAGCTTCCGTTGCTCGGTCCCTGCTCCTGCCAACCTAGCAGTTCAAAAGCACGTCAAAGTGCAAGTAGATAAATAGGTACCACTCCAGCGGGAAGGTAAATGGCATTTCCGTGCGCTGCTCTGGTTCACCAGAAGCGGCTTAGTCCTGCTGGCCACATGACTCGGAAGCTGTACGCAGGCTCCCTCGGCCAATAAAGCAAGATGAGCGCCGCAACCCCAGAGTCGTTCGCGACTGGACCTAATGGTCAGGGGTCCCTTTTTACCTTTATAGCACATATTGCTTTATTGATCTGCATAAAAGGCCAGATTCAACTAACCCGTTCCGCTAGTGCAGGGCAGTCCAACTTTTCATATCAAGTGGGTCGCAAGAGTACTTAGACATGGAACCTGTGGGTCTCACACTGCCTTGTCGGGTGGGGGATCAAGGCGGAAATATGAGCCTCCTGCCCCCATCCCTCTTGCTGTGTCCCCAAAGCTGGAGACGCCGGGTTTGGAGAAGGAGGTGTGAGTCTCTGGCAGGGTCCTTCCCAAATCTGAGAAAGCGCTAACTAGGCTTTGGGAAGGAGGAGGGAGAACTCTAGGGCCCTGCCAGAGCCTTCATGCGTCCTCCCCAAAGCCCAGTGCCTCCCTTAGTTAGCTTTGGGATGGCAGCATGAGAGTTGAAGGCCGTGTGTCACCAGCTAGACTGGGGACTGGGGACAGCTGCCGAGACCATATAACACCGGTCTTGAAAGACCTATACTGGCTCCCAGTATGTTTCCAAGCACAATTCAAAGTGTTGGTGCTGACCTTTAAAGCCCTAAACAGCCTCGGTCCAGTATACCTGAAGGAGCGTCTCCACCTCCATCATTCTGCCCGGACACTGAGGTCCAGCGCCGAGGGCCTTCTGGCGGTTCCCTCGCTGCAAGAAGCCAAGTTACAGGGAACCAGGAAGAGGGCCTTCTCGGTAGTGGCACCCACCCTGTGGAACGCCCTCCCGCCCCATGTCAAAGAGAAAAATAACTACCAAACCTTTAGAAGTCATCTAAAGGCAGCCCTGTTTAGGGAATAGGTTATTGTATTTTAGTGTTTTGCTGGAAGCCGCCCAGAGTGGCTGGGGGGACCCAGCCAGATGGGCAGGGTATAAATAATAAATGATGATGATGATGATGATGATGTTGACGAGAGCTGCATGTTGGATCGCCCTGCTCTAGTGGAAGCCGGTGTAAGGACGCCCATTAGGGATTTCCTTCCCCCCTCTCTTTCCCTGGGCACCTCCCAAATCTGCCACAAACCCCCCGAAATTGCACAGATGGAGGAGAAGGGAGATCATTCCGTCAGCGGGAATGCTTGCGTTGATGGACCGATCGCATCAGTGCAATGTGGAATTCCACCCAAAGTCTCCGTTCAACCATACAGGACATACGTCACAATATACCTAATAAAAATGTTCGTATTTACATGTTCAGGACATGCGAATCTGTAGCTAGATAACCGGCTGCCTGGCTCTCACCAAACAGTTGTTGCAGGCCAGTCACTTGTGTGGCGTTGCTTACGAGACTGACCTTGGCGTCCATCTCCTCCACCCCTGGCCCGGCTGAATGATTCCGTAAGTCCCTGAGGTGGATCCGTCCCGGTCAGAAATTAAGAGAGCTGTAAACACCTGTCATCCTATTAACTTGTTATGGGGATAACCACAGTATTTTCTGTTAATGCGTTGGAGAGCCGAGCTTAGTATTCTAATCGGAGCTTGACCTCCATGCCAGGTCAATGGTGAGTGACTAATAATGAGAGGAGCACAGCCATCTCCCCCCCCCCCGGCTCCAGCATTTTAATTAACGGATTGGGGGGCGAGCCACCTTTTCAAATGAGCAAATAAAGGCGGCGTAATTTAATTATAATCTTTGATACGCAGCGCTTACCAAGGCGAGGATATTGCAATTTGTAGATTTATTCCTTTACGCTTGTCAGACATGGGTTTAAAGGTTTATTCGACTGGAATGGAATTAGGCAGCGCGGTACGCATGAATATCTAAACCACTTACATGCGCAAATAAAACAATGGCGGGATTGAAAGCGTCTCCTCACTTTTCACTTTCGCCAGCCTGCGTAGATTATGCTCCAGGGGTGTGGGTGTGTGGGTGTGTGGGTGTGCTTTCGGTCTCCTCTTGCTCTGTAAACCAGGAACTTCAAAACTGTGTGTGGTGGGACTGCTGGCATACTGTGAGTTCAAAGTGTCCCCGCATTGAGGAGGCGGCCTGCCGCTTCTCTGCATGATTTACTGCTCTCGTCTTGCTTCCTTCTGCACAGCTTTCGTTCTGTCGTTCTTAATGCACATAAGGTATTCACCTGGGAGGAGTGCACCACTTGTATGTTTTCTACTCAGTCACTGTTCTGAAAACAGTGATGTGGAGCGGAAAATTTTCTGGAATATTTTCCAGTGCTTTGTCCTTCCACAGAGAACGTTCCGCTTCCTAAGTTCATACGCAAGAATGAATGGGTGTCAGCTTTTAATAAATATCGGGCGAGCTTGGCAGTTTCAGCGTTTTTCTAAGCTTTCTTTACTAAATGCAAGTAAAATGAATGGGCTTAATTTAGATCCCTCTCTAGGGCAGTGGTAGTCAACATTGTGCCCTGTGACTGTCATTGGACTCCATCTCTGATCATCCCTAACCAAGAATGGTAATTGATCAGTGATGATGGGATCTGTAATCCAACAACATCCCTGCTCTAGGGCATCAGAACAATTTCTGAGTCAAATTATTCCATGCAAATTACTCTAACCTGCAAAAGACTTTTTAAACAGTGCATTATCAGCAAGGTTGAACAACAAAAAAATACCCAGCTTATGCTCCCCCACCCTTTTCAGAGTCTTGGGAGTAAGACCATCAAGTTTTATCCAAAGCACATGATTTCTCCCAGAGTCCTTTCCCCGACAACTCCTCTCCATAACTATCTGGGAATTTTTTCCAACTCAACATTCTCACTGCGAGAAGTGAAGCTACAGGGAACCAAAGAGGGCCTTCTCGGTAGTGGCGCCCGCCCTGTGGAGCGCCCTCCCATCAGATGTCAAGGAAATAAACAACTATCTGACTTTTAGAAGACATCTGAAGACGGCCCAGTTTAGGGAAGTTTTTAATGTTTGGTGTTTTATCGCTTTATTATTAATAATATTCTGCTGGGAGCCACCCAGAGTGGCTGGGGAAACCCAGCCAGATGGGTGGAGTATAAATAATTAATAATTATTAATTATTAAGAGCATGGAAAGGGTTCTTCCAAAGGCAGGCAGTTCTGTAGTCTCTCTATTGAGTATTGAGAGTAACTGGATTTTTCAGCATACATCAACCAGCCCTCTCTGTGTCTCTGCATGAGTTATTGCTCTGAGTTTTCTCATTTCTGATCATGCCTCTTGACTGAGCACCGACTTGTGGGGCAGAGAAATCGGGGTAGGTTTTCTTGAGGGCAAGTATGGAGCAATCCCGTCGCTTCCAATGAACAATTACTTACCACTGGAGGAGCCCACCCGCTTTGTCTCTGTATGGGTTACTGCTTTGGAATTGCCTCCTTGTCAAGAAGCGTGCCAGCGCAGTGATGACTCGTGCAGAGACACAACGAGGTGGGCCTCCCGGGAGAAGGTAACTCTACTTCATACTGTAAAAGGCAACTTGTTTCTGGATGCAAGAGTGAAGCGTGCTTCCATTTTAATTCAGAAAATTACGCACCTCAGCTGCAAGAAGTCTGGGAAATAATTACCGTCTTTTTCGCTCCATAGGACGCACTTTTTCCCTCTTAAAAACTAAGGGGGGAAGTCTGTGCGTCCTATGGAGCGAATGCAGGGGGGAGGCAGGCAGGAAAAGCCCCCAAGAGCCGCACACAAGCTTCGCGTGGCTCTTGCGGGCTTTTCCCCAGGAGGGAGAAGGGACTGACGCGGCCAGTCAGTCCCTTCTCCCTCCTCATAGAAAAGCCCGCAGGAGCCGCGCGCTCCTTAAAAGGTGTGCGGCTCCTGTGGGCTTTTGCGGGAGGTGGGGGAATTGCCATTTTAATTCAGCCTCTCCAGCCGGGAGAGGTTGTGCAAGGCTAAAGAGGAAGCCAAGGCAGCGAGCGGGATGGATCGCGCTCGCTGCCTTGGCTTCTTTAGCCGCGCTGGAGAGGTTTAGCTCCCGGCTGGAGAGGTTGCGCGGCTGTAGCAGAAGCCAAGACAGCCAGCGGGATGGATCCCGCTCGCTGTCTTGGCTTCTTTGCTCTTTGGGGCTGGGGGGGAAACCCGGGCTTCCCCCGCAGCCCCGAGAAGCTCTGAGAGAATATTTTTTTTCTTGATTTCCCCCTCTAAAAACTAGGTGCGTCTTGTGGTCCGGTGCGTCCTATAGAGCGAAAAATACGGTATGCAGGCACAGTAAAACAGGGAGCGGATGAGCTGGGATGCTGTCCCTCATTTCCCCTCGAGGCACAAGTGGTAGGGATGGCTGGATAGCGTCAAAGGAGAATAGGGACTTCCCTAAGGCCATCAAAGCAATTTGAGACAGAGACAAGATTCAAATTAGGGACTTCTTGTGTCACAGCTCAAGTCTTGACCCTGTTTTGTTTGACCATCTCAGCCTGCCAAACGCTGATGTCTGTTCACTCGTAGCAAGCTCCTCCTCAGCCTTTATCTAGAAAAGCATTTGCCTTTTCTTTCCTTTAGATTGTCATGCTGAAGAATGACATTCACCACTGCAAGACCTCCGGGATATTTCTGCGCCTCGGGGCTGGAGGCTTGATTGCAGAAAACAACATTCATTCCAACTGCGAAGCTGGCGTGGACATTCGGAAGGGAGCCAACCCTCTGATCCTGGTATTGACCTTTGCACGCTTGGGTTTTTACCCGAAGAGCTTGACGCAACAAACTTGGGATTCGCCTAACACAAATGTTTGGTGAATGTGGGCATTCGTAAGAGAGAAGCAGCAGGCGGGAGGCAGGTGCTTACCCCTCCCCCTGCAAGTCTCCCTCCCCGGGGCACTTTTCCTCCTAGCTGGAGTCTTAAGCTGGAAAAAGGGCCTGGAAGGAAAGGAGCCTGGGGCAGAGGTTGCATGAAGGGGTGTAATGGCAAGCAGTCACACCCGTAAACACTTCTCCCCAGTGTATGCCTCCCTAAATTCACATTATGCTGCAGCCAGAGGCTTAGGAATCCCATGTTTCTTGCATAACATGACACCCGCTTTTGATCTAAGGCTACCGTATTTTTCGCTCTATAAGACGCACCAGACCACAAGACGCACCTAGTTTTTGGAGGAGGAAAACAAGAAAAAAAATATTCTGAATCTCAGAAGCCAGAACAGCAAGAGGGATCGCTGCGCAGTGAAAGCTTCTTGATAGCCGCGCAGCCTGCATTCACTCCATAACACACACACATTTCCCCTTACTTTTTAGAAGGGAAAAAGTAAGTCTTATAGAGAAAAAATACGGTACTTGTTTTATCCTCAAATTCTTCTTCCTATGTTTGCATGAAAAGTCTGTTGCTCTCAGCCACTCCCAGTAAGTTTTAGGTTATCCCCATGCCATGCTAAAGATGTTGGAACTCCATAATGATCACACAGCTTTCATTGCCGTCCAAGAGTTATTAATTAGTTATTATTAGTTATTAATTAGTTATTATTGGGACGTGGGTGGCGCTGTGGGTTAAACCACAGAGCCTAGGACTTGCCGATCAGAAGGTCGGCGGTTCACATCCCCATGACGGAGTGAGCTCCCGTTGCTCAGTCCCTGCTCCTGCCAACCTAGCAGTTCAAAAGCACGTCAAAGTGCAAGTAGATAAATAGGTACCACTCTGGCGGGAAGGTAAACGGCGTTTCCGTGCGCTGCTCTGGTTTGGCAGAAGCAGCTTAGTCATTGCTGGCCACAGAACCCGGAAGCTGTATGCCGGCTACCTTTAATTAGTTATTATTAGGGACGTTTTTAATGTTTGAGGTTTCATCATGTTTTAAATATTCTGTTGGAAGCCACCCAGAGTGGCTAGGGAAACCCAGCCAGATAGGTGGGGTATAAAGAATAAATTATTATTATTATTTGGGTTGTGTTCTGTCCCCACTACTGTAGAGCTTTTCCTAGTGTTGTGCAAGAGGAAGGCACCATTAGTGAGAGGCTCCATCCTTGCACAAGATCAAGGGAAGTAATAGTGCCACTGTATTCTGCTCTGGTCAGACCTCACCTGGAGTACTGTGTCCAGTTCTGGGCACCACAGTTCAAGAAGGACACTGACAAACTGGAACGTGTCCAGAGGAGGGCAACCAAAATGGTCAAAGGCCTGGAAACGATGCCTTATGAGGAACGGCTAAGGGAGCTGGGCATGTTTAGCCTGGAGAAGAGGAGGTTAAGGGGTGATATGATAGCCATGTTCAAATATATAAAAGGATGTCACATAGAAGAGGGAGAAAGGTTGTTTTCTGCTGCTCCAGAGAAGCAGACACGGAGCAGTGGATCCAAACTACAAGAAAGAAGATTCCACCTAAACATTAGGAAGAACTTCCTGACAGTAAGAGCTGTTCGACAGTGGAATTTGCTGCCAAGGAGTGTGGTGGAGTCTCCTTCTTTGGAGGTCTTTAAGCAGAGGCTTGACAACCATATGTCAGGAGTGCTCTGATGGTGTTTCCTGCTTGGCAGGGGGTTGGACTCGATGGCCCTTGTGGTCTCTTCCAGCTCTATGATTATACGATACTATTCTATGATTCTATGCACAATTCAAGCAGGTGTGGACCTAGGCTTTCTGATGGACAGCAGCCTTCCTTTAAGGAGGAGCAAGCAATTCAAAATTGAATCAGCTGCCCAAGACAAGGGCTGGAGGGACTGGAGACACTTCCCATTTATTCTGACCTGTCGGTGCAAGGAGGTTTCCTTGCCTGATGTGGTTCATTCCCATGCATTCTTTCCCCACCCTTCTTTGGGTAGAAAACAGAGCGGACCAAACCTTTTCCTGTCCATTGTGGTCCTGATTCCTCACAATACAGTGGCATGGGATGATAGGTTGGTGACGTTTAATGGCTCATTCAGATATGTGCCTGTATTTATAAAAAGCATTTATCCCATCCTCAGTCAAACTGTTCTTAGGACAGTGTCAAAGAACGCATTTAAAGCAATACTGTAATTCCACCAGGAAAACAGAAGGCTGGCAAAAGAACAAATAATCTTAGATCACTGAGTAACTGATTTCTGTTATTACATAGCAGAGTGGTAATTCAAAAATGCCTGAGAAAATTGCCGTGTCTTAACCTGGTTTCCAAATTGAGCTGATATTGGTGCTAGGCAGGCCTCAGAGGGGAGGGTGTTCTGAAATTTGGGTACCCTCAGAGGAAACACCTCTGAATAAATGGGGCGCTTGTAGAAAATTGAGGAGACCCGGCAAGATGGTCTCTGACTTGCGTTTGGAATTTTAGCTGGCTCACTCACCCCCAAAATCGGAGCTACAAATGTAACATTGGCCTGTGGATGCCATTATTCTCTCTGCCCGAGGAGCTAGGGTTGCTAACTGACAAGGAAGAAGAAATCCTGCCTGGCCAACTCCTGTGCCTTTTTAACAGCAGTTTAATCTGCAGAAATCAGTAGGTGAGGCTTTTTACACAGCAAGAAACCAAAACAACATCACTTGCTAATGACTGCATATTAAAAGCCACAGCTGAGACACAACTGAGAAGCTGTTAAGAGCTGATTGATCCAATAAGCCTTTACCCTCTCCTTTATTCCTGTCCAGCAAAATTGGGAATTGGTGGGTGAGATTATGTATTTATCTGAGTAACAGGGCCAAGGTAGGATGGGAGCCCTTTTGATTTCCATATCGAGTGGCCACTATAGAGGCAGAAGGCTTAGTCGCAGCCAAAATGCCAGGCCTTCTCCAAGGAAACACAAAATTGGGCTCTTCCACTCGAAAACAAACCACTTCCAGCTTTGAAAGAGCTGGGCGCTTTTGTCCGGAGGCTTGCTGACCTTTCTGCTATTGTACTGAGTCCTTGACTTTTCTGTGGCTGATCTCCCTCTCTTGCTTTCTATTTTTCATTCCTCTTGTGCTTGTGCATAAATCAAACGGCAGTGTAATAGGATCCACGGCGGCCTTCGCTCCGGCATCGTTGTCCTTGGCAACGGGAAAGGCATCATCCGTAGCAATCAAATATATGGAAATAAAGAAGCTGGCATTTACATCCTGTATAACGGCAACCCTCTGGTGAGGTAAGTTATTCAACAGCAGCATTCCTTGCCGTTTTTTGGATGTCGGCTTGAAACAAAACACCCACACATCCTCCATGCAGCTAAAGAGCAGGAACGTTTATTATTATTATTAAGAACACTGACAGGGAGATGAAGTCTTTAGGCCAATGTACCTGCACGGGTGGCGCTGTGGGTTAAACCACAGAGCCTAGGACTTGCCACTCAGAAGGTCGGCGGTTCGAATCCCCGCGACAGGGTGAGCTCCCGTTGTTCGATTCCTGCTCCTGCCAACATAGCAGTTCAAAAGCACCTCAAAGTGTAAGTAGATAAATAGGTACCGCTCCGGCGGGAAGGTAAAAGGCGTTTCCGTGTGCTGCTCTGGTTTGCCAGAAGCAGCTTAGTCATGCTGGCCACATGACCCGGAAGTTGCACGCCAGCTCCCTTGGCCAGTAAAGCAAGATGAGCGCCGCAACCCCAGAGTCGGTCACGACTGGACCTAATGGTCAGGGGTCCCTTTACCTTTACCTTTGTCTTTGCAGTCGCTTTCTGGGGAAGTAGCTTTCATACTGTGTGTTCTGGGCAACTCAAAGGTTGCTGATCTAGAATGGTGAGCAATGTTTCCCACTCTATGTGGGGGGCTACCTTTGAAGGTGACTCGGAAACTGCAACTAATCCAGAATGCAGCAGCTAGATTAGTGACTGGGAGTGGCCGCCAAGACCATATAACACCAGTCCTGAAAGACCTACATTGGCTCCCAGTACGTTTCCAAGCACAATTCAAAGTGTTGGTGCTGACCTTTAAAGCCCTAAACGGCCTCGGTCCTGTATACCTGAAGGAGCATCTCCACTCCCATCGTTCAGCCCGGACACTGAGGTCCAGCACCGAGGGCCTTCTGGCGGTTCCCTCACTGCGAGAGGCCAAGTTACAGGGAACCAGGAAGAGGGCCTTCTCAGTAGTGGCCCCCTCCCTGTGGAACACTCTGCCGTCAGATCTCAAGGAAATAAACAACTATGTGGCTTTTAGGAGACATCTGAAGGCAACCCTGTTTAGGGAAGTTTTTAATGTTTGATTTCTTGCTATGTTTTAATTTGTTGGACGCCACCCAGAGTGGCCAGGGTAACCCAGTCAGATGGGCAGCATATAAAAAATGGTTGTTCTTCCTAGAAAGGCAGCTTTCCCTCACACAGTCCTGCAGCATCAGATCGTGGTTCATGTAAGGGCAGTGGTCCGTCCCAATGGAACATGGCCTGAGGGTGTGTTGTGAAGGGATGGGGAAACTGGCTCTTCAGACATTGCTAGCTTCCAAGTCATGGCAGTTTCAGACCACCTTGCCAATGCACAAAGGGGGATGGGAGCCATACTCTGACAATAGCTGAACGGCCCCAGTGTTCTCCATCCCTGGCAAAGGGCTACTTTGGGTAGGCAGTCCATAGAGCCAGTGTGGCAAAATGGCTAGAGTTCGAATAAACCAGAGTTTGAATCCCAACTTGGCCGTGAAGTTCAGTTCATCACCTTCCAGGTTGTGGAGTTTTCAAACTTGGGAGTCTATAGGGCATGCAAACCTCCTACTGATTTATTGGCGGTTCTTGTTTTGAGATGAATGTCGGAGCTGTGTTGCGAATGCAACAGCAGACACTTCTTGCAGGAAAACAACAGCCCCACAACGCTCTTCCGAAACACAAAGCAACCCAGACAGGCTTAAGCATCCGTTTGGGAACGGCTTGTTCCGGCATAATAGCCCGACTGACAAGTGTGAAACAGATTTTATTAATCTGCAAACCATAAGGGTCATGACTGGGCTGAAACAGACCTGTCAAATAAGTAGCAATTTCTAAATAGGCAGCTGTCTTGTCTGGTGATTATGATGCAGCGAATGAAGTCTAGAGGAAATGAACATTAAAGAAGAAGGGAGCTCAGAGCGGAGACATAATTTCTCTTCCTAGACAACGCTGTCAGCAGCATGCTCATCAAAACAAAAAACCCTGCAAGTCTATTATAATTGAGATCAGTTTGTCCCTGCTAAAACAAGAGGCATGTGACTTGATCTTGCCTAGTGTTTTTGTTGTGGGAGATGAGGCTTGTTATTCTTAAGAAGATATTATTGCTATGCTAATTATTCCCAAGCAGCCCTGAATGTATTTCAAACAGAAGTCTCACTTGGGTCTTTGGACCAATCGGAAAGCTTGTTTCTCCGGCCTTTTTTCTTAAAAGCCTCAATCCCAGAGGCATCCAGAGAATGGCTCCAGGAGATTCTCTTTAGGTTGACAGAGATCTCACCACACTATTATTCCCCCACAAAGATCATTTTCAGAGAAGGGATGGGGACAGGGTGGAAATAAGCACTGCTCGTTCTCCTTGATCTCCCAGCAGCTTTCAATACTGTTTTTTTAAAAAATAATAATAATAAATTTTAATTGAAGTAAGCAAATCAATACTATAAAAAACTCCCAGAATATTCAAGGGCTCAAGCTGTCATAATGAAAAACAACTGCTTCATGTTAAGGAAACTCAGCTACCATACTCTTTGCTGATACCTTTTGAAGTTTCTGTCTTCAGTCTGACAACAGCAAAGTTTAAGATAATGCCTTTTTGAATTCAGATATAGTCACTTACTGGCATCTGGTGACAATCAAAATCATTTTTGGGTACCACTAAAATAAAACTGCTGTAATATTTTCTCCTATGGAAGTGTTGGCAGGCATTTGTTGAGATGGCTAAACTCTATAGTAAAATCTCTTTTAAAAAAGATAGCCAGTACTATAAAAATAATAGCAGTACAAATGCAAAAAATGAAACGGTATATTCTGGGAACTGCCCTGAGATGTTATGAAGGGCAAAATATAAATTTAATTAATTAATTATCCAAAAAAGACATAAGCCAAGTACTTAGGACTATTAGGAAAGCCAAATTTCACAGAGGGAGTTCTTTGTGTTTGCACTTGTGTAGAAGATAAAACCCCACCACTATTTTCTCACCTTGTGCTGTTATACAAATAAGCAAACTGTATAAAACACTGACAGTGTCTCCACCCCTTTTCATTCCAGTGGGAACCACATCTTCCAAGGCCTTGCTGCTGGCATCGCTGTGAACGAGAACGGAAGAGGCCAAATAACAGGTGTGGGAAGGAAAGCATTTCTGGGGCATGGGTTCAGATCGGGCAAAAAATAACCTCCAAACAGTGAATCCTCATTTCAGTTTTGGCAGGGTTTTTGGCCCCCCCCCCCCACCACTACAATCCTGGGCAGGAAGGTCCCTAGCTCAGTGGCTGAGCAAGTAAGACTGGGAATGAATGTCAATTGCCTGAGCCAACCCCCTGGAGCTGCTGGCAGTCAGTGTAGACAATACTGAGTTTGATAAGGCTGATTCTGTATTGGGCAGCTTCCTTCACTTGTGTGCTTCAAGTTTCATGTGACAAGGTTTTGGTGGTCCTTTCCCATAACCCTGTAAGGTAGGCCAGTGTGTACATCCCCATCTTACAAAAGAGAGACTCTGGCTGCTTGCCTAAAGCCACTTTTTGACTTCAAGTGCTGTTTGATCCATGGGCTTCCTAGCTCATAGGAGAGTCACCTCAGAACTGCTGCAGCCCTGAACAACAAAAGTCTGGTGACCACTTCATGGTTATTTCTCTTGTCCGTTTGGCGCCACCTGCCTCTCAGAACTTCCCTTTTTGAGCACGGCCAGAGCATTTCCTTAATGCAGAGCTTTCCAGACTTTTCACGTTGGTGACACACTTTTTGGACGTGCATCATTTCACAACACAGCAGTTCAGTTTTACTAGCAAGCCGGAGGTTAAATGAACCCTTTCCAGCCCCAGGAGGAATGCAGGGAACATTTGTGTGACACGCCTACTCACTGCGGCCAACACACTAATGTGTTGTGGCACACAATTTGGAAAGCTTTCCCTTAGTGGTCTGTCACTGCGGTTCCCAGTGTGTCATAGTAGCCAAGGATCTGTGCTGGAAAGAGAACGCTCTCCTCCTTTCTCCTGTTCCCCCTTCTTATCATAACAAAACAAAACAAAACAAAACAAAAGGTAAAGGACCCCTGGACGGTAAAGTCCAGTCAAAGTTGACTATGGGGTTGTGGCGCTCTTCTTGCTTTCCGGCCGAGGGAGCCAGCGTTTGTCCACAGACAGCTTTTTGGGGTCATGTGGCCAGCATGACTAAACTGCTTCTGGCACAACAGAGCACCGTGGCAGAAGCCAGAGTGCATGGAAATGCCATTTACCTTCCCGCTACAGTGGTAGCTATTTATCTACTTGCACTGATATGCTTTTGGATTGCTAGGTTGGCAGGAGCTGGGGCAGAGCAACGGGAGCTCACCCCATCGCGGGAATTCGAACCGCCGACCTACTGATGGGCAATCCCAAGAGTCTCAGTGGTTTAGACCACAGCGCCATCCTCGTCCTTCATAGCAAACACAATAATAACCTTTCATAACAACAAGCATTTTGCTAGCTACATGCTGGATGATGACACAGCCCTTGGGCTGCCTCAGGTTGATACAGAAGTCGAGGTAGAAACTGGCTTGACGTGAAATAGTCTTTTCACGTCATTCCTTCAGTGCTCCTTTGGATAATTGGCAGTCCTTTGTTTACCCTTCCTTTCTTAAACTGCTTTAGAAAACGTCATCCGGGAGAACCAGTGGGGAGGTACAGACATCCGCCGTGGAGGTGACCCTGTCCTCAGAAGTAACCTGATCTGCTGTGGCTATTCAGACGGCGTGGTGGTCGGGGAGCGTGGGAAAGGACTCATAGAAGGAAACACCATTTATGGTAAATCTTCTGACAGTGGGGTTATTACCCCCTACATATCCTTGTTTCCCTGGGTCTTGTGTACTGAGTGTAGCAGAGCAGCTCTCCACAGACTGTTCTAGAATCCAGTTTCAAAATGGATGATGGCCTGTCAGGGACTGGCTGGACACAGTGGAATGGTGAGAGGCACCAGCTAGGGAACATCCAAGGGAAAAGGGCTCAGAGCCCAGGATTGGGGGGCTGGACAATGATGAGTCAGAGGGAGATGACAGGCAAGAGGAAGTGTTGGAAGCTAAAAAGGAAACAAGGCTTTGTGAGTGTTGAAGTTGATTTATTGGTTTGGCGTGACCCCCGCTAATTGATTTACGATCCACAATTAGCTCTTTATGCCCGGCGCGCTTCCTCCGAGCTGCGCCACTCAGCTCCGTCTTCAGTAGCTCTCCAGTCACGCCTCAGCAGAGTTCACACAGCGTCAAAGCTGTCACGTAGCTTCCACTTAGCTTCCGACAAACACAGACAGAGACCAGGTTTGTCTAATATCAGTCCTTTATTCCGACTTTCCCCAGGAATCTCCTGGGCTCACCGCCTCCATGACTAAAAACTGCGACCTCTTCCCTCAGAGACCAGAGAGGAACAGAACGTAACTCCTCCCAGACTCCTCCCAGCTTCTAAAACTGACGTCAGAATGCTGAGGCATCATGGGAACTTCTTAACCTGTTAAGTTCCAAACCCAACACCCCCTCTTGCCGAACCATTCTGACAAGACCTTGTTGAGTTCAACACCTTCCCCTTTGCCTTATGCCCCTTCCCGGCATCTTTCCCAGGCACCTGTTGAACCCCTTCAACACTCCCAGAATCACACTGTGCGACACTTTTTCACGCACTTGTGACCTGATACCCTACTGACCCATTTGGGCCAGCAGTTGTGTCTTCTCCGTCAGATCCTTCCCCCTCTGACTTGACACCCTGTTTGTGAGCTTTCTCCATTACGCTAACCGGAGACGAAGCCTCACACCTGGACACTCCTTTCACAACCTTTGGAGATGCCCAAACCTGCCCTGAACCCTGATCTTGGACCTGGTCCCCATCACCGGGTTCTGAACCCTGATCTTGGACCTGGTCCCCATCA
Organism: Podarcis pityusensis; assembly: GCF_964106645.2. Taxonomy (NCBI): domain Eukaryota; kingdom Metazoa; phylum Chordata; class Lepidosauria; order Squamata; family Lacertidae; genus Podarcis; species Podarcis pityusensis. The sequence continues at coordinate 36,114,318 of NC_138042.1, forward strand.
CCGGGATCAGCCTCTGGCTCCCCTTCCTCCTCAGAATCAGACAGACATTCTGAGAGAAAATCAGAACTATCCCTGAGTCTTGAACACCCAACCTGTTCACAGAACTCAGCCTGCTTACTGACCAGCAGCTTGGTTTGATCACCCTCTGGGTATGCAAACTTCCACCCATTGGTTGCAGGATCATATCCACAGAAGATCATTTCCTGAACCTTTGGACCACCTGCCCCAAAGAGCTCAAAGGGCTCTTTGGCTACCCTCCCAAACCCGGGAAAACCATGTACCTGTGCACCCTTGCATGCCCTGCACCCTAGGGACCTCCCACATTTCCGGAGTTTGTACCCTTTGTGCACCTGTGCAGCTTTTGCACATGACTGGGAACCTTAGCACACTGCGCCTGTGCTTTTCCAGCATTCCCACCACCCTCCAGAGGTGACTCCAGAACAAAGAGATTGTTCTGCCCCCTTTTCACGTTGGCCACTTGTTTCCCCCCTCTGAAAATGGATAACAAACAACAATTCAGTCCCGGCACAACGTAGACCTCTTGCTCCTCCTGTAAAGGAGAAAAAACATGTTAGCCACAGCAGAAACCGACTTTCTCATTCCGTCTGCTAACATCACAGTTGTGTCCTGTCGAAACAGCCCTGCAGTTCCGCATTTCGCCAGCAGGCTCGCTTAGCAGGTGCTGACCAACAGCAGTATCCAACACCCAGCGCGTCACCGTGTCCTGGCTGGAGTTGTTCTTCACAGTTGCCATAGAAGCAGTGATAAGAAAACAACCCTCCCCAGCGTCTGAACCACGTCTTTCCCTTGCGTTCCCACGCTGGCCTCCTCTCCGAGACTGACTCCCATGGGAACTCAGCTGGTTGACCTTGGGACCTTCCTGCCCAGCTGTCTCCGCTCTCCATGGGCATCAACGACGAACTCCAGTGGAAAAACACTGCCCGGGGCTCCTCCCAGCCGGCTTGGCCCTCCTTCTCCGGAAAAGCACTCCTTGCCAGCTCCGCCCCCTCTGGCCTGGCTCCCACTGCGGCTTTCTGGGAACCTGCTTTGTTGACATTCCACTCCAGCACGCACAGTGGAAAACTTTTCAAAGTGGCCTTTGGAATCCTTCGCCCCCCCGATCTGCTCACTAGCACTCCTTGAGGCTAAAACATCAGGAACAGGGGCTGCAGCCATCTCTAGGCTTTTGCAATACTTCTCCAGGGCTCTGGCCTCCTGCTGAAGCTTCACAGCACATCCCAGCAGCACATTCCCAGACAGCCCTTGCTTACTTTCTTAGAGTGAGCTGTTGAAACGCAATGTCCTCCAAGACCTGGCTGCCTGCCATTGTCTTCCGTTCTCCCAAGGGGCCCCAAGCTGTACTCACAGATTACAAGCTCCTCCGGCACCCATCCGTGGGGAAACGATTTTCCAGCTGCTCTCAGCTCCCAGCACTCAGCTCTCAGCACAGGCAACCACTTAGTGTCTTTCAGCCAGCCGCTCTGAGCTCCGCAGCTCTCCTTTGCCTCTTAACACCAGGCAAAAACTCACCGCCTCCTGCCTCGGCTCCAAACGCATTCCGGCACTTCAAAGCGTTCCTGTGACAGTTTTTACGATCGGTGATTAAGGGTCCATAACCTGTTGAAGTTGATTTATTGGTTTGGCGTGACCCCCGCTAATTGATTTACGATCCACAATTAGCTCTTTATGCCCGGCGCGCTTCCTCCGAGCTGCGCCACTCAGCTCCGTCTTCAGTAGCTCTCCAGTCACGCCTCAGCAGAGTTCACACAGCGTCAAAGCTGTCACGTAGCTTCCACTTAGCTTCCGACAAACACAGACAGAGACCAGGTTTGTCTAATATCAGTCCTTTATTCCGACTTTCCCCAGGAATCTCCTGGGCTCACCGCCTCCATGACTAAAAACTGCGACCTCTTCCCTCAGAGACCAGAGAGGAACAGAACGTAACTCCTCCCAGACTCCTCCCAGCTTCTAAAACTGACGTCAGAATGCTGAGGCATCATGGGAACTTCTTAACCTGTTAAGTTCCAAACCCAACAGTGAGCTTGGGAGAGGCTGTGGTAGAGGGAAGTCCGGGAAGCTGGAGAGGAGGGAGGCCAAGAAGCAGAGATGAGTCTGGCTGGTGAAGAGTCACAGGTGTCTTCCCCTCCTGCTGCAACTGGCTCTCGTCTCCCAGAACCAGTAGAGGCATGAAAAGGGCGGAGGAAAGGTTGGTTGCATACAGACGGCCTTGGAGAAGAGGGACTTGGATGTCTGTGGGGAGGCAGGGACTTTCTGTTTCAACAACTGATTTTCATGGAGGAAGACCACCAGGAATGAGCTGTCCTGCTTATTAGGCCTGACACTCAGCCCAGTCTGCGGAGATTCTGCCTCTCACCATTCCTCAGCCTCCAACCAGTTCAGGACACCTTGGACCCGGCCCAAGATTTTTCAGGACACCTTGGACCCGGCCCAAGATTTTTCAGTCTCTTGCACAATGTTACATCAGGAAGACAGGCCAATGTGCTTTCTCCCTTTTCTCTTGGCATAGGGAACAAGGGCTGCGGTGTCTGGATAATGTCCTCCAGCCTCCCGCACATCGCAAACAACCAAATCGGTCACAACAGCATCTATGGGATTGCGGTGTTTTGCCGCAAAGATGATGCTAATGACTACCTCGCCAACCAAGGGGGCAACGAGAATTTCAATGACGAAGGAGAAGCTGCCAACTGGGAGAATGAGCTGGAGAGTGAGGATGAGCGCGTGGTTATCCGGAGGCCAATCAGCGTGGCTCTCGTGGAGTCGAACAACATCAACCACAATGGAGGTGAGTGCTGGCCGGGAACATTGTGTAGCCAGCCTTGTCCATGGGAAAGGCCAAAGAGGCTCCAAAGAACATTCTGAGAATTCCTTCTGGGAATAATAATAATAATACTTCTCCCATCTGGCCGGGTCTCCCTAGCTACTCTGGGTCTCAACAGAATATTAAAAACACGATAAAACATCAAACATTAAAAACTTCAGATGTCTTCTAAAAGTCAGATAGTTGTTTATTTCCTTGACATCTGACAGGAGAGTGTTCCACAGGGCAGGTGCCACTACCGAGAAGGTCCTCTGCCTGGTTCCCTGTAGCTTCACTTCTCGCAGTGAGGGAACCGCCAGAAGGCCCTCGGAGCTGGACCTCAGTGTCTGGGCTGAACGATGGGAGTGGAGACGCTCCTTCAGGTATACTGGGAAGCTCCTGCAGAAATGCTACGCTTGCCCCACCACCGGTTTCGGTGACTTATGGTGCCGCGATCCACCGTGTGGCACCAGTCACCGTGCCGCCTGCAACCTGGAGCAATGTGACGCTGAGCCGCCGTGCCAAAACACTATAAAGTAGTGCCGGAACTCAGCAAAGATGTGCCATAGCTCAGTTCCGGTGAGTTCTGGCTGAAAAAAGCCCTTCCGGTTGGTATAATAAAATATCACACCTTCCTTAAAATCATGATCCTAGCCATATAGCTGGGGTCTGTTTAACTGGGGGCAATTTTTTGTTTTTAATGCAGATATTAACATTGCAGCATCTTCATCGTTTGACTTCAGTGTAGGTGCATTTCCGGGTTTCTGTCCCTTCTTGCCCCAGGTGGTTGTTGTTGGTAAAATAGGTTATTGATTCAGGGGTGCTTTTCCTCCTCTCGTAGCTGCTGGCTTGTACATCAAGAGCAGCGAAGCCCTGAACATCATTGGAAACGCCATCCACGCCAACCACGACTGCGGGGTCTCCGTGTTCCAAAGCTCGCAGCTGACGAGAATCGCAAACAACAGCATCTCTTGCAATAGCCTCGGGGGAGTCGTGGTGGAAGCAGAGTGCCGGGTGGAGCTTCGTGGGAACGGCATTTATGACAACAGCAGCCACGGGGTGGCCTCCAAGGGCGAGGGAATCGTCACCGAGAATGACATTTTGGGCAATCAGGGCTGCGGCCTCAAGCTGCTGCAGGCAGCCGATATGAAGGTGCGTGGCGAAATAAAAGAGAACAAGCTTGCTTGTTACCAGGGAATCGTGGAGTTGGAAGGGATCCCAGTGATCATCCAGTCTAGCCCCCTGCAGTGCAGGAATTACAGCTGAAAAATCTCTGGCGGGTGGCCTTCCATAGAATTACAGAGTTGGATGGGCCCCAAGAGTCATCTAAATAGTCATAAATAATCATTATGATGATTTGTGGTTATTTAGATGACTCATTATGATTATCTATATTTCACCAGCCCTCCAAGAAGGGTTGCATGCACAAGTCACCGTATTTTTCGCTCTATAAGACGCACCAGACCACAATACGCACCTAGTTTTTGGAGGAGGAAAACAAGAAAAAAATATATTCTGAATCTCAGAAGCCAGAACAGCAAGAGGGATCGCTTCGCAGAGAAAGCAGCGATACCTCTTGCTGTTCTGGCTTCTGGGATAGCTGCGCAGCGTGCATTCACTCCACATTTCCCCTTACTTTTTAGGAGGGAAAAAGTGAGTCTTATAGAGCAAAAAATACAGTACCTCGTTTTTTCCTTCCAGCAGTGATATTTATATGTGTGAAAGCTGCCCCAGGTTCTTTGGCCATTTAAAAAATATAGTTCTTTTTTTTTCTCCTAGAAAAGACTGCACAAGATTTTCTGTTTAGATTTCAAACATAACACACTACTTTACTTGGAATACTAAAACGTGTGTGTGTGTGTGTGTGTGTGTGTGTGTACACACACACACACACAAATACGTTTTAGTATTCCAAGTAAAGTAGCCACTTTATATATAAAGGGATGCAGGTGGCACTGTGGTCTAAACTACTGACTTGGGCGTGCCGATCAGAACGTCGGCAGTTCGAATCCCCACAACGGGGTGAGCTCCCATTGCTCCGTCCCAGCTCTTGCCAACCTAGCAGTTTGAAAGCATACCAGTGCAAATTGATAAATAGGTACCTCTGCGGCAGGAAGGCAAACGGCGTTTCCGTGCGCTCTGGTTTCCATCATGGTGTCCCGTTGTGCCAGAAGGGGTTTTGTCATACTGGCCACATGATCCGGAAATCTGTCTGTGGACAAATGCCATCTCCCTTGGCCTGAAAGCGAGATGAGCACAACAACCCCATAGTCGCCTTTGACTGGACTTAACCACCCAGGGGGCCTTTACCTTAGCCATATCACACACACACACACACACACACACACACACACACACACACGTACCTTGGTTCTCAAACTTAATCCGTTCTGGAAGTCTGTTCCAAAACCAAAGCGTTCTTAAACCAAGGTGCGCTTTCCCATAGAAAGTGATGCAAAATGGATTAATCAGTTCTCGACTTTTAAAAACAACCCCTAAAACAGCAATTTAACATGAATTTTTATGGACCATTGATCCATAACATGAAAGCAATAATCAATGTACTGTACTATAAAATAAATAAGAGAGTATTGTAGATACTTGGTTCCAGGAGCACACTTGGAGAGCTAAGAAACTTCTGTGAACACCGCAGAATACCTATTTCACAGGAAGGAAGAAAAACGCGATGCTCAGAACCACCACCACCCCGCCCCCAAAAGGAATCGGAACACCTACACACACGTTCCCAAAGAAATAAAACAGACAAACGAGCTGCAACCAAACAACAAAATTCCAAAAAAAATCCCACATCGCTCAATTAAAAAAAAAAACAATTGCAAAAATGGGGAGGGGTGCAAAGTGCCCACACACCTCTATATTGATAAGTGAGCACATTTTAATAGGAAGCCTAAGGCTTGTTTGTTGCCTCTGCTGCTGTTTTCTCATTTGCGTTCTGGCAAGAATCCATTGCCTACCCCAAGAGAAGTAGAAGAGCAAGTAAACAGGTTGGAACAGTCCTCAGAGAAGCAGGGGGGAAAGCTGCTGCTGTGGAGAGAAATATCATGTTGAATGTGGTCCCAGAAAATGACAGGCATGAAGGAGGCAAAAGAAATAAAGAAATGGGAGAAGATGAGGATCTACCGATCCATTCACTGACAAGAGCCCTTAACACCCCAGCAAAACACACACACAAACGTGCAAGTTGTGCAGTAGATATTTTTTAAAGGAAATTGTGTCTTTGTGTACCAACCTCCAGGAAATGCTCCCATTTCTTTCCCAGTTGTTCTTAATAATAATAATAATAATAATAATAATAATAATTTATTATTTATACCCCTCCCATCTGGCTGAGTTTCCCCAGCCACTCTGGGCGGCTCCCAATCAAGTGTTAAAAACAGTACAGCGTTAAATATTAAAAACTTCCCTGAACAGGGCTGCCTTCAGATGTCTTTTAAAGATAGGATAGCTGCTTATTTCCTTCATATCTGAAGGGAGGGTGTTCCACAGGGAGGGCGCCACTACCAAGAAGGCCCTCTGTCTGGTTCCCTGTAACCTCACTTCTCGCAATGAGGGAACCGCCAGAAGGCCCTCGGCGCTGGACCTCAGTGTCCAGGCTGAATGATGGGGGTGGAGACGCTCCTTCAAGTATACTGGGCTGAGGCCGTTTAGGGCTTTCAAGGTCAGCACCAACACTTTGAATTGTGCTCGGAAACGTACTGGGAGCCAGTGCAGATCTCTCAGAACCGGTGTCGATTCTTGTCGATTTCAGTATCGCCATATAGTGGAATTTGAGTGTGTGTTGCACCACCAGCAGCTGGTAATTTTACACAGTTTCCCACAGAACTGCTGTTGGCCAATTCCCTCTTGGACATGGGCATAACTAGAATTTTTGTTGTGGGGATGGGTGGACAGGACACCCACCTGACCTCATCCTCTGTCTGGCTCCGATTTGGAATGAAATGTCTCAACAACAGTTGTTTTAATTTACTTTCTTTTGACCCCCAAGTGCTCCGAAAAATCTGTCAAAATCTTCAGTCATTTGTTTTGTTTTGTTTTTAAAAATAATATTTATTAATTTTCCAACAGTTTAAACACAACACTACCAAAAAAAAACATAAAAAAGACAATACAATACAAAAACACTACAAAGCACTAACACATAAAACTAACAAAACAAAAACAAGACCCATTTAAAACACATCGAACAATTTCATTATCTTATCTTTCATTCACTTGTTTCCACGACCTCCTCACACCTCCCTTTTTGTATTCCACTTCTGTTAATTGTTTCAGCAATTCCTTTCCATCTTCCTCTGTTTTCTATCCTATAATAATCTTGACACATTCTAACCTTATTTTTCCCTTTAATACTCTATTAATCTATTTATACTTAATTCCTTATAACATTTCTACTAAAGCCATATAACTTCATTCCAACATTTTTCTAACATTCATTAATTTTACAGTATTTCTGTAAATAATCTTTAAACTTTTTCCAGTCTTCTTCCACCGACTCTTCTCCCTGGTCTTGGATTCTGCCAGTCATTTCCGCCAGTTCCATATAGTCCATCAACTTCATCTGCCATTCTTCCTGGGTGGGTAAATCTTGTGTCTTCCAATACTTCGCGATGAGTATTCTTGCTGCTGTTGTTGCATACATAAAAAAAGTTCTATCCTTCTTTGGCACCAATTGGCCGACCATGCCCAGGAGAAAGGCCTCTGGTTTCTTCAGAAAGGTATATTCAAATACCTTTTTCATTTCGTTATAAATCATCTCCCAGAATGTCTTAATCCTTGGGCATGTCCACCAAAGGTGAAAGAATGTACCTTCAGTCTCATTTCCAGCATTTATTATTGGGCAAATGGTAAATTTTTGCAAGCTTGACTGGTGTCATGTACCACCTATAAATCATTTTCATTAAATTTTCTCTTATGGCATTACATGTCGTGAATTTCATACCTGTGGTCCATAACTGTTCCCAGTCAGCCATCATAATATTATGTCCAACATCTTGTGCCCATTTAATCATAGCTGATTTCACCATTTCATCCTGAGTGTTCCATTTCAACAGCAAGTTATACATTCTTGACAAATTCTTAATTTTTGGATCTAACAATTCTGTTTCCAATTTTGATTTTTCCACCTGGAAACCAACTTTTTTGTCCAAATTGTATGCCTCAATTATTTGGTAATAATGGAGCCAATCTCGCACTTTGTTTTTCAATTTTTCAAAGCTCTGCAATTTTATTCTGTCTCCATCTTGTTCCAGAATTTCCCAATATTTCGGCCATTTGGCCTCCATATTGAGTTTTTTCTGTGCCTTCGCTTCCATTGGTGACAACCATCTTGGGGTTTTCTTTTCTAACAAATCCTTATATCTTATCCAGACATTAAACAATTTCTAACAATATGATTTTTAAACGCTTTATGTGCTTTTACTTTATCGTACCACAAATATGCATGCCAACCAAATGCATTATTGAAGCCTTCTAAATCCAACACGTCCGTGTTTTCAATAGTCAAAATAAAAAAAATCCTTCCAGTAGCACCTTTAAGACCAACTAAGTTAGTTCTTGGTATGAGCTTTCGTGTGCAAGCACACTTCTTCAGATACACAGTGTATCTGAAGAAGTGTGCTTGCACACGAAAGCTCATACCAAGAACTAACTTAGTTGGTCTTAAAGGTGCTACTGGAAGGATTTTTTTTGTGTTTTCAATAAGCAGCCATTCTCTCAGCCAGCAAAAAGCAGCTGATTCATAATAGAGTTTAAGGTCTGGCAGGGCAAAACCACCTCTTTCTTTAGCATCAGTTAATATCTTAAATTTTATTCTAGGCTTTTGCCCTGCCACACAAATCTGGAAATATCTTTCTGCCACTTCTTGAAACAATCCATCTCAAAATCTTCAGTCATTTGAAAACTTGGAAGTTTAAAAAAGACGAACACCACCAGAGAATATCTTTCCTGCGGTTACTGAGCATGTTTTGCCAAATTACAAAGAACACACTTTCTTTTCCATCTTATTGGAAAAAAACCACAACTAAATTAAAACAGGGTTTTATTGGATTTGCTGAAAACCTTTCAGCACTTCCATCTCAAATTCCTTCTTTTTTCCAATGCAGTTTTTCTGTGCACACTCAGTAAGCAGAGCCCATTGAGACCCTCCCCGTCACAGTCTTTACCCTCCGCAAGGTACTAAATGACTGCTCTATGGTACAAGAGGTGCGTGGCTGAGCAAGAGAGATGAGCCGAGGGGGATGCGGGTGGCGCTGTGGGTTAAACCACAGAGCCTAGGACTTGCCAATCAGAAGGTTGGCGGTTCGAATCCCCGCTACGGAGTGAGCTCCCGTTGCTCAGTCCCTGCTCCTGCCAACCTGGCAGTTCGAAAGCACATCAAAGTGCAAGTAGATAAATAGGTATCACTCTGTTGGGAAGGTAAACGGCGTTTCCGTGCACTGCTCTGGTTCGCCAGAAGTGGCTTAGTCATGCTGGCCACATGACCTGGAAGCTGCACACCGGCTCCCTTGGCCAATAAAGCAAGATGAGCGCCGCAACCCCAGAGTCGGCCACGACTGGACCTAATGGCAGGGGTCCCTTTACCTTTAAAATATTTCTGCCTCTTTTACTAGGTCTGCTATGTTCAGCTCTTTTAACTGCTCTTTACTGAGCTTCTCCTTCCAGCATGGTTCAGCTTCGGAGTTGAAGACTTGCAATTTCGGGTTGCCAGTTGCGTTGCAACATCATCCAAGTAACCCCAACACAGAGAAATATTCTGATTATTTCTACTTTTAGTTAAGTAGTTTTATTTATTTACTTTATTTATTTATTTAATCTCAGACAACCTTATCAACCGCCTCCCCCAGTGGACTACTTACCAGGGCCTTGGTTTTGTGATGGAGTTGTAGCATTTTAGGTGTAACGTGGTGCTACAGTGTTCTAGAGCTGCATTTGCATAATACATTTGCAAATACCTCCTCCTCTTCTTCTTCTTCAAATTTATTTATTTGGTTTCTCAAATTAAAATTTTACAGAGATATATCAAACATAAATCAAATCATAGAAACAAGATTCCTAGGAATCTCCTGAACTTCCATCCTCCCCTTTATGGGTCCTGTTATTAAAAATCCTTCCCTCCCGCATCTTTTATGTTAATCCAAACCCTTTGCCTCTTCCATTATGTCCAGAATTCAACCTTAAACCACAAGTGATATTCCAATCCTAACCATTTTAACGGTTTGCAATGGTCTTTAAGATAAGTTATAAATTTTCCCCATTCCTTATTAAAATTTTGGTCTTCCTGATTTCTGATTCTTCCAGTCATTTTAGCCATTTTGGCATAATCCATCAAGTTGATCTGCCATTTTTCTCTGGTTCGGACTTTATCTTCTTTCCATCTCTGGGCCAGTAACATCCGCACAGCCGTGGTCACATACATAAATAGTCTTTTCTGCTCCTTTGGGATTTCAGCACCTAGAATTCCTAAAAGGAAGGCTTCAGGTTTTTTAACAAAGCTTGTTTTAAACATTTTTTTCAACTCATAATATATCATTTCCCAAAATCCTTTTACTACTTTACAATTCCACCACATATGATGAAAGGCGCCTTCTTTTTCCTTACATTTCCAGCATACATTTGAGCCTGTTTTATGCAATTTTGCTAATTTACTAGGAGTTAAAATACCATCCATACATCATTTTCATATAATTTTCTTTCAACGTATAACATGCCATGAATTTTAAATCCCAATTCCATAACTTCCCCCAAGCACCATAATACCACTTTAAGCAGACATGGCTTCTACCACCGAATCCTGGGAACTTTTGTTAAGGGTGCCAGTAGTTGGTAAGGAGACCCTTATTCCTCAGAGCGACATAACCGTCAGTTCCTCTTCGCAGGGAACAGTCTTCCTGATTTCTAGTTCCTTTAGACCAGGCATAGGCAAACTCGGCCCTCCAGATGTTTTGGGACTACAACTCCCATCATCCCTAGCTAACAGGACCAGTGGTCAGGGATGATGGGAGTTGTAGTCTCAAAACATCTGAAGGGCCAACTTTGCCTATGCTGCTTTAGACCTTTTCTCTCTTGAGGTTCAACTGGCACCAAATTTCCATGCTGTTCAGAAGCTCACATAGGTCCCTGCCAAGCTGTCTTGGGCACTTCTTTTTAAAATCACCTGCTTCTGGAAAACCAACTCGCTCTTTCTCTTCCAGAATGATGAATCATCTCATTTTGCTATTGGAGTGCTATGTTAACAATAATTGTGTTTTCCTCTTTTCCTTCAAGGTAACCAAGAACAGAATCCACTCCTTTCGAGATTATGCGATTGAGATGCTTGACCAGACCAAGGCCTTGGTGCAAGACAATGTGATTTTCCAAGGGAAGTCCAAAAAGAGCATTTTGCAGCAGGCCTCCGACACGGAAGCCAGTGTCGTTCAAAGCAACAAGCTCCTGGCATTCAAGAAAAGGTGAGTTAGGAAGCCCTTTGGAGACTTGAGAATATGAGGACCCTTATTCCATACAGCTGATGCCCTCTACATTTTAAGCATACAGTGGTGCCCCGCAAGACGAATGCCTTGCAAGACGGAAAACCCACTAGACGAAAGGGTTTTCCGTTTTGGAGGTGCTTCGCAGGACGAATTTCCCTATGGGCTTGCTTCGCAAGACGAAAATGTCTTGCGAGTTCCTGCGGGGTTTTTTTCCTTCCCCCCCCCCCTTTTTCCCAAGCCGCTAAGCCGCTTATCAGCTGATCCGCTAAGCCGCTTAACAGCTGATCGCTAAGCCACTTATCAGCTGATCCGCTAAGCCGCTTAACAGCTGATCCGTTAAGCCACTAAGCCGCTTATCAGCTGATCCGCTAAGCCGCTAATAGCGCTAATCCGCTAAACCGCTAATGGGCTTGCTTCGCAAGACGAAAAAACCGCAAGACGAAGAGACTCGCGGAACGGATTCTTTTCGTCTTGCGAGGCACCACTGTACCGTGTTTTTCCATGTGTAAGGCGGCGTTGATTCAGACTAGGTTATCTGATGAACGCATTGTTATGTCTTCCTGTCCTTCCAGGTCGGACGTTGCCTGGACCCTGGAGAACCCCCCGGCGCGGCCTCACATCGAAGGAGCCTCCAGAGGTGTATCAATGTCTGGGAATAGTCAGAAAGTCTCAAACATGACCGCCAGGATAGCAGCAAGAGTGGATGGGGGCTGCCATAACAACGGGAGCATCTTTTGTACAATTGTGTGATCCTGGCCTTCCTCAGGGGCTGCCCTGGAAAGACCCTTCCCCATGCGTGCTCATTGCAGGAGGGAACGAGCTCATGTTCAGTTGCTTTTCAGTGCAGCGGCTACAGTACGATGGGAACGGAAATGATTTTGCTGATTTTGCTCCCTGGCATGGTTGCTCCCTCACCTGTACCCTTACCTCAGGCCTCAGCTGCTGCCTCCTCCTCTTCCTTGCAGTCCTCTTCAGCTGAGTAGTCTTGTTTGTGAAGGGGAAAGCAGTGCCTTTGTGACATCAGCAGCCACCATGCCAACTCTCACTCCTGTCCGACTCCTCATTGACTTTTCCCTTAGTGACACTGGCTGCTCAAAATTTGCTCTGGGATTCGCCTAGTGGATGATGTCACAAAGCCTGCCGATGTCACAAAGCTGGGGAAACCAGTACTTTCCCCTACATACAGCTTTTAAGGAGTGGGGAGAAGTTACAGGGTGCTGTGATGGGCTCCCAAATTGAAAGCTTCCCAAAAAGTCTGTTACTTCCCCATAGTTTTCAGTCAGTACTTCTCCTACCTGTAAAAACAAAATGGTGGTGAGTAGGTAATAAATAGAAATGGGAGTGACAGCATCATGGAAGATGTTGTCTCTTCTGATAAATAAAGGTAAAGGGACCCCTGACCATTAGGTCCAGTCGTGACCAACTCTGGGGCTGCGGAGCTCATCTCACTTTATTGGCCAAGGGAGCCGGCGTACAGCTTCCAGGTCATGGGGCCAGCATGACTAAGCTGCTTCTGGCGAACCAGAGCAGCGCCCGGAAACGCCGTTTACCTTCCCGCCACAGCGGTACCTATTTATCTACTTGCACTGGTGTACTTTCAAACTGCTAGGTTGGCAGGAGCAGGGACCGAGCAACGGGAGCTCACCCGATCACGGGGATTCGAACCACCGACCTTCTGATCGGCAAGTTCTAGGCTCTGGTTTAACCCACAGCGCCACCCACCTTTCCTTTCCTTTCCTTTCCCCCTTCCCTCTTCCCTACCTACCTACCTACCTACACACACCCTTTTAGTGATTGCCAAAAAGCCAGCTGGTCAAGTTGCCACAGTAATGTTGACTATTCAGCCACGGAGCTGGTCTTTTTGATAAGACAGTGAAGCCTTGCTCAGAATGAATCTCCCTTTCCTCCATTGAATGTTAGTTTTGTTTTCTTCTGTGCTGGGAAGTCCTTGGATCACGGCAAAATAGGCCTATAAAGCAGACAGAATTGGAATACGCCGACTCTTCAAGAAGGCAAACAGATCACTGTTTCTAGGCGGTTTTGCTGCGTGAAGTTTCAGCAGATGAACACAGCATCTCCTGTACATTGCAAGAAGAAAAAACCTGTAACTTACTCTTGACTAGCAACGTCAAAATAACACGGTGTTGGCTTTTAAAATAATGTACAAAAACGACCGGCAAAATTGACTCCCAGGCAGCTGGCAACCATTTTCATACCAGGGCAGCTCAGAACTTGAAATGATTTTATGCAAGAATGGCAAAGCTGCACGTTGTGCCTTTGAAAATTATCTGCAAGATAAAATGGACCTGTACGATTATGAAGAAGAAGAGGAGTTTGGATTTGATATCCCGCTTTATCACTACCCTAAGGAGTCTCAAAGCGGCTAACAATCTCCTTTCCCTTCCTCCCCCACAACAAACACTCTGTGAGGTGAGTGGGGCTGAGAGACTTCAGAGAAGTGTGACTAGCCCAAGGTCACCCATGTGGAGGTGCGGGGAATCGAACCCGGTTCACCAGATTACAAGACTACCGCTTATTATGGGGGAAAGGTATTCATGGAACTCCTTGGCCTAAATAATGAGTTAGTTGAGTTGCTTCTTATTAGACACACGCAAAGCAGAAGCTGGAAAGTGGTGAATAAATGGGGAAAAATATTTTGCTGTCCTTTTTTTATGAGACTCGGGGGCATGGTCAAAGAGGGACTAGGATTAACCCCCTTTTATCTTGTAAGACTCCTCAGTCTTTCAACAGGTACCCGGCAGGCAGAAATGCAACAGGTGAAGCCCTCCCTATTACTTTCTGCATGTCAGAATCTGCAAGCAGGGTTTTTGCTTGTTTGTTTTAGTGCAACTGTTAAAAGCACCAAAACTGTGGGGGTTGCCCAACATTAGGACACAATTCAGATGCTCCGGAGTTGATGGAAGGAAACTGTACAAGAACCGAAAAGCCACATTAAGCGGGTTAGAGGCGATAATTTTTTGTGTGCATTCAGAAATGGCAAACAAAGTAGGAATTGAATTTTTTTGCTTATATTATCCCTTACCCGGCGGTGGCTCCCTGTGACTTGCCTATAGCATCTGCGCCCAGAGAAGGTTCTTTCTCTATATGTATATAGTTGAATTCTAACCCCTTGGGTTTCTCTGCGAAGTTGCCAACTTATTTTCCATTTTAATGGCCTTCACTCTTGTGCCTTTAGCAGCACTTTGGTCTGCAGCAGGAAGGTCACTCGAAGAACTCTTACTCAGAGTGACCACCAGAGTTTGAGGCAGTAGGTTGACTTGTTCTGCATTAACTTTGCATGTGCAAGCGAAAACTCGTCTGAAAGAAGAATGCTGGACTACAACTCCCACGATCCCCGACCGTTGGCCATGCTTGTTGGGGGCTGATGTGAGTCCAACGAGACCTGAAGTTCTGTTGGTTCCTCCTCCCTGCCTTACCTCTTGAAGAGAGCCTGAGGCCCCCTTTTTATTGATACAAGAGCTGGGTGGGCTGTGCGCTAAGAGAGCAAAGATGGTAGCATTAGTTTTTAGTTGGCAGCACATACCAGTGACACGCATGAACAAGGACCGAATTGCCTTTTGTTTATATCTCATCGATGTGCAAGTTGGACTGGCTTATTCTGATGGCACGACATGGAACAGTTCTCTTGAGCGAAAACACTAGCAGTCCTACATCCTAGGCAAGTCAAAACTCTGCGTAGCCAACCGGCCACGACAATAAATAGCTATGACCTTGCATGGAGCAAAAGAAACTGCCTTATTCCAGGTCAGACTATGTCCTCAAGCCCAAGGTTGTCTACTCCAGGGCTGGCTAACCTGTCGCCCTCCAGGTGATATCTTGGATGTCGACTTCATCGAAACAAAAACAAAGCAAAATTTTAAAAATGAATTAAAACAATGTGTACATAAACAACACCTGTACACATGTGTCATGAGGGAATCTTCTTGGATGCAATGTAGAAACTGTTGTAGAAATTCCTTGCAGGATGTGGCTGCCATCCCCTCTCTACTTACTCCAGGGGAAGTACCACTGAAATGAGTAGCATATATTTTGGAATAAAAATGCACTAGACCAGCCCATGTCAGCCATAGAAGCAAACCAAGCTACGAATTATAAATAGGTCCTCCGATGCAAATCAAGATAGTTTGTAATGGACCCATTGAAACTAAATGACTCCTCATTGCTTTAATATTTAGGCTATAATCCTATAACCGCTTCTCCAGGTGTAAGCTCCCCCCCCCCCCCAATTCAATGGGTTTTACTTTTGAGTAGACACAGAGAGGCTTGCCAGAACTAACCTTGGCTGGATCAGGGCCACACACATCCCCTTTAAAAGTAACTGGATTTCAGTCACAGAAGGCCACTAACCTTTCTAAGAACTTTGTAAGGCTTTTAACTTTATGTTGGATTATGTGTTACAAACTCCTTTTTTAAAAAACAGAAGTTAAACATTCTATGTAAAGTTTTATGAAGGAAAACCTGTATATTGCAAGAATAAAAGGCTCTATTTTAAACACCAAACCCTTCTTAATTAACCGGCTTGTTAGATATTGTTAGACATGTTATGGAGACGGCCAGCTGCAAAAGGACAGCATGGCTCCTATAATGTCAGCAGCAAGCATGTGGGTCCAGCTGTGGGGGGGGAAGAGGTGCTCTGGGATCTGCTCAGCTACAGCAGGCCAGATCTGGACAGGCTTACAGTACTGATTCCTGGCTGTCATTTCTTTCCATCTCTACAAAGTAGTGGGGATGCTTCAGTGAAACTAGAATTTTTGGTGGCATCAGCATTCAAACTCAGTGGGTCTTGTTTGGAGGAGAGATCAGTGGTGGACTACTAGATAGCATGTCTCATGGATTGGTTGGATGCAGAGGAATGGTGGGAGAACCTGCTGGGGAACCCCCAAGGGAGGAAGGCTCAGAGCCTGGGGAGTGATGGTGGGACAACAATGCATAGGCAGAGGGAGAGGGAGAAGATGGGGAAAAGGTGGTGTCGGAAGCTGAAGAGGTAACAGGGCTTAGTAAGCTGGGAGAATCTGTGGCAGACAGAAGTCCAGAATCAAGAGGCAGAAGCTGGAGCAGGAGAGGAGGGACGCCAAGAGGCAGAGATGTCAGGCTGGGGAAGATTCACAGGTGTCTCCCCTTCCTGCTGCAACAAGCGACCCTCCCTGCTGGTCTCCCAGAACCAGAAGAGGCATGGAAAGGGCAGAGGAGAGGGTGGCTTCACATAGGTGCGATCTCCGATTGCTTGGAGAAAGTCCTGGAGAGAAGGGGACTGAGGGTGGCTGTGGGGAGGTGTGGGCCTTCGGTCTTGGCAACTGATCCATGGGGCAAGACCTACCGGGGATGAGCTGTTGGGCTCATTAGGCCTGATGCTCAGCCAAGTCTGTGAAGATCAGTTTTACTAATAAAGGGTTAACTCCAACTTGAACGGTGTGATTTACTGCTGGCTCGCTCTTTGACAGGACGACTATGTTTTGCTTCCAGTGTTATCAAGAGCAAATAAGTACCAATTGTTGGGAATTGCAGGTGGGGAGGGTGTCGCTGTACTTGGGTTCTGTTTGTCGGCTTCCCACCTGTGAGAACGGCACACTAGACTAGATGAGCCTTAGGCCTGATCCTGCGGGGCTCTTCTGCTCATATACAACAACAGGCACATGTATCTCCATTTATGTGTGACGAGGGTGGCTGTTTGTGCAGACCACCACCAAGACCACTTCTGATTACAGTTTGATGGCTGCTTCTCCATCAAAAGCATGACAGCCTGGTTTCTTGCAATTTGCCTCCCTGGAATAAAGGGTGGGCACACAGAGGGCCTGAAACACGCTGTCCCATCCGCTCCATTCAAAACAGTGGGAGGCGGGATACAAGAGGGAGAAATGACAACCAAGTTGATTTTTTTAAAGGTCTTTGCTGTTAAAAGTTTTGCAGCATAATAGCAGAAAACGGTTGTCAAATGCCAGCAGCAAAACACAGCCAGGCACACCCACATTCATCATATGGAGAACAGCTTCCACAGTCAGTGGGAGGACAGCATCAGCCGCCGTTTGTGACATGATTAATAACAGCAGTGGAGTGACGCATGCTGATGCTTCTCATTTTTCTGCCTGGGAAATGGATAGCTATTCTTTTCAAAGACTCGCATACAACAGAAAAATAAGACTTCTCAGATCTACTTGCATATAGTAGGTACCTTTGTAGGGTACCAGAAAGCGTGACCTTATACGGTAGAAGTTAGCTCTGAGAGGAACAGAGGTCCATGGGTACAAGGATGTTTTGGTACGAGTCCCACCTATGTGAGGTGATGAGGTGGGAAAGCATGGTCTAGGGGACAGGAGAGAGCCTCTATAAGAACCAGGAGTGGGGTGGCTAGGGGCCTGGGGTATAGTGTGGAAAAGGATAAAGTGATGGCAAAAGACTGACCGGGGTCTAGGACAGGGATGCATAATTCCTGGCCTTCCAGCTACAGTTGGGGTATACAGCTTTCCCCACTCCTGGGCCAAGAGAATCTTGAGTGCTGCAAGTTGGCAGTGTTTGTCAAACTTGGGTCCTGAGCTGTTGTTGGACTACAACTCACTCTACAAGAGCAGATGTCGGTCTAATCCTTTATTAAGGCCTTGCCCAGTTCAAGAAGGTGCTCAGTTGCAACAACTGGAAGACGAATTCATTCCTTCAGCCTGGTGTGACACTGGAGAGCAGTCAGGGCTTGACAAAGAGTGACAGTCGCCATTTAGTTCGCCTTGCGTTTCCTTCCGCCTGATGGCATTTTGTACACAGGCAAGGGCAGAGACAGTGTCCCCAGTTTGTGTTCATCCAATCCAGAGAGGCTTTTGCTTTTGGAGATCTTCAGCCTCATTGCCTTGGCAATGTCGAGTATCCTGACAGGAGAAAATAAAATATGCATGTAAAGAGACCAATGTACTCATATTTGTGTTCCACCACCTTCACATTGTTTGTTAGCCTTGTCTCTAAGGCCAAACACCCAGCAACAGAAAGAAGGGGTAACGTATCCTTCCCCTGCTTCTGGTGCAACGGGACACTGTGACGGAAGCCAGAGCGCACGGAAACGCCGTTTACCTTCCCGCCAGAGCGGTACCTATTTATCTACTTGCACTGGCATGCTTTTGAACTGCTAGGTTGGCAGGAGCTGGGACAGAGAAACGGGAGCTCACCCCGTCACGGGGATTCGAACCGCCGACCTTCTGATCAGCAAGCCCAAGAGGCTCAGTGGTTTAGACCGCAGAGCCACCCGGATCTTTGTAAGCTGTTCGGAGAGAGACACTTTTGGCTGAAAACTCTGATAAAGAAAATCTTCAAATTTTTTTTAAAAATCCCCTTATCTGGATCAGAAGATAATAGGCCTTGAGACCAACACTGAAATCCATGGTGGGGTGTGGAAAGAGAGTCTTTTTAAGGTTCTCCAGGAAGCACTGGAGATGCTACAGAAGCCATGAAGGACTCGCATGAGCAGTCAAGGTTAACCTCACCTGGAGTCCCGCATTTTCAGGTCCCGCTGTAACACTGTCAGGTCTGTTTGGAAGTTGTTAATATGCAAAGCCAGCGCAATGGCATAGGCCGTAATCTTCACTTTCATGGAAGCAGAAACTTGATTCTGTAGCCTAAGACACCAAAAGAGGAGAGGGTGAATCAGGGCAGTGTACACCCTACAGGCCAACCCACGCTCAGAAAGAACAAAACGGGAGACCTTCACCATAAAAAAACTTAAATTCTGGCACGAAAGATGAATTCTACAGCTGCAAATTGGAATCATTTGCCCCATTTTGCATAAATGTTCAGCAGTTTTTACTCCTTTACTTTGCTTCCTCTGTGCTTTGGCCTGTGAAATCTTGGCCCACATGCAGGCCTGAGTACATCATGGCTTGGGGGAAAGTGGTGCTTGTTAGAAGAGCAGTATTTTAAGATAAGCAGCAAGTTACGCTTTGTACGAACCAGAGCAAGGTATATTTGATGATTCATAGCATTCGTCAGGTGCAGAATTTAGCTTCTGGAGTACTTCCTTCCTTTCCTTTTTTCTAAAAAAAGCAAGACCCAGACTCCAAAGGATGCAGCCAATGTGTGGTGAGATCTCTGAAGACAGGAGGGGATGCTTAAGATTTCCACAGGTCAGGGAGTTGAGCTTCTACACCCTGCAGAACATTTACTCCCCACGACTAACGGAAGCACACTAAATAGATACACGTTTGCCTTTTGGCAGCTTCATCTCGTTCACCAGCTACAGCCGTTCCTAGACAGAGATAGCCCATGCATTGGGAACCTTTGAGGCTGGACTACTGTATTGAGCTTTATGTGGGGCTGCCCTTGGGTCTGGTTCAGAAACTCCAGCTGCTGCAGACATCTGGCCGAGAACACATGGCACCATTTTTTTAAATAAAAAAAAACCCCTGTACTTTCTGTCCATCTACTACACAGCCAGGTTTAAAGTCCTTCTATTGATTTACAAAGCCCAGAGCAACTTGAGTCCAGGGTACCTCAGATATTGCCTGAACCCTTATATTCTAGCTCAGTTGCAGAGATCACCTGTAGGAACATTGTTGGGTGTTCCCCGAGTTGGCGAGGCTCATCAGACAACAAGGAATTTAGGAATAAATAACGCCCCACCACCGAAATATATTGCTGTATACAGCTGAAATGCACTGGGAAGGAAGAACATACACACGCTCTCCTGGAAAGAGGTGTTTGGTCCTTGTTGTGTTAGGGTACTGCAAAACCCCAGCTTAGTGAGTGACCAAGGCCTAGCCAGTTCAAATTAAGATCAACAAGTTTTGATAGACGTGCAAGGCGAAAGATTTATACGATCTGAAGAGAAACCAGAATGGGAAACTGTTTTAACTGATATAACAAGGGTGTCTCTGGATCTTAAATTGAGGCTCATACAACAACAAAATAATATTTAAAATGTACTGGACCTCATTACATTTGTTTAAAAAAGGGCTATCTAAGGTATCTAACTGTTGGAGATACAATAGGGATAATGCTTCTCTAAAACATAAGTTTTTTCATTGTCCTATATTGAAAGATTTTTAGCAGAAGGTAACTGAAACCATCAACAGAACTGTACAGAACAACCTTACATTTAAAGAGCAACGTATCCTCTTGAATAATATACCCAACACATGGAACCTTACAAAAGGACAATATGAGTGGACTCTCTGTGCCCTTACCACAGCAAAAAGGCTGATACTGATTAATTGGAAAAATAAAAATGTGGCTCCCTTCTACGATAGAATTGAAGATTTATACAAACTCGCAACATATGAACAACTTGCATATAAATGCAGACTTGCCATGGACAAATTCAATGATATTTGGAATCAGTTTTTACAAATACTGTAATAGGTTAAGATCTGGTGAAGTACAACAACCACCTTGTAAAATATACAATTTTAGGTTCCTCCCCTCCCCCCTTTGTTTTACCTTCTACACGGGTTCTGTTTTTCGTTTTTCTTTTCTCTTTTTTGTTTGCGTCTCACCATGTTTGGTCACATAGTTATGCACTTTTTGAACTTTCAATAAATATGTTAATTTTTAAAAAAGGGGAAAAAATTTAAAAAATTTTTTTGAGAGACGTAAGAGCAAAGCAGCATGTTTTACCTGCCGTTGCCAAAGGATAGTGCTGTAAAGTTTTTCACAAGTTGGTTGCTGACAATGAGTGGACAATCGGGTCCCAGTGCAACTAGAACAAGAAGCATTGTAAAGTTAGTTCACCCCCCAAAAAAACCCACTTTATCTGGATATATGGCATATATATTGTATATACAAATACTGCAAGGTACAACCCGGCAGTGCTCACTGCAGAGTTGAGCATGCACATAAAAATGACAGAATGAGCTGTTGGGCATACAACGCAACATCCAGAAAAATCTCAACTTCCATTTAAAAAAAGCAAGACATCTGCACCCTCCAGATGTTCATAAAGCAAAGATTGGAACTGAGGGAAGTCGGGGGGGGGTATGGGAGGGAGGAAAATGGGGAAAAATTAAGGATGTGATGTTTTTGGATAATATGTTTTGTTTAAGTTTCTAATAATTTTTTTTTTTAAAGCAAGACATTCGTCCTTCCAGCTGAAAGTATAAATCTGAAAACAGAAGCCAGAAGAGAGCTCTGTAGGTTCATGGCATGGTTGCTCCTCCCCTTGATTAGCAGATTAAACCATACAAAACAAGTTTAACTTGCATAAAACTCATGCAGGTTGCAAAAATTCCCACCCTGCCAAGTTTCCAGAAAGATCAGCTGGGTCTCCTCAAGAGCAGAAGTTCAACCTCTCTACATCTGCATGTTGTCCACATGCTTCCAAGACCTGCTCAAAGATATCTGCTTGAATCTTTGCACCACAGAACGTCCTGTAGGCTTAAATTACCATTTTGAAATCCACAATAGCTTGACTACCTTTATGTTGTGAAACGCTGTGGACATATTGCAGTCAACGTGAACAGGTCACCAGCCACTGCGCTCATTTGCCAGATATTGTATGTGCACAAGTGAACAGCAAAAATCAGATTTTGTATACTGCACAGCTGATACAGTGGCACCTCGGTTTTTGAACAGCTTAGTTCATGAACAACTTGAAATTTGAACGCTACAAATCCAGAAGTAGGTGTTCCGATTTGCAAACTTTACCTCGGAAGTGGAACATGCTCTGTTTTGAGTCCTGAGCTTCCGTCTTTACTGTTGCAATCCTAATTTGCATCCCCCCATTGCAACTGAAATGGGACGTGGGTGGCGCTGTGGGTTAAACCACAGAGCCTAGGACTTGCCGATTGGAAGGTTGACGGTTCGAATTCCCATGACGGGGTGAGCTCCTGTTGCTCGGTCCCTGCTCCTGCCAACCTAGCAGTTCTAAAGTAGATAAATAGGTACCGCTCCAGCGGGAAGGTAAACGGGGTTTCCGTGCACTGCTCTGGTTCGCCAGAAGCGGCTTAGTCATGCTGGCCACATGACCCGGAAGCTGTACGCCAGCTCCCTCAGCCAATAAAGCGAGATGAGCACCGCAACCCCAGAGTCGGCCACGACTGGACCTAATGGTCAGGGGTCCCTTTAACTTTACCTATTGCAATTGAAGGCTTCCCTTTCCGTCTTTACTGTTGCACTGCTAATTTGCATCCCCCCCCCCCATTGTAATTGCAGTGTTCTGAGGTGATATTTGGAGCTTATATTTGGAGCTTTTGTTTTTGCTATTTCTTTTTTTTTGCTATTTTGTTTTCGAGGCTTTTTTGGGGGTTAATTTGTTTTTGTGACTGTGCGCACTGATTGGGAAAAATGAGGGGGGAAACGTCCCCTGGTAGAGCTCCACAGCCCAGCTGATTTGAGGAGAGATCGCACGCTGGCTTGTGGGGGAGAGCTGCCCGCCCACCCACCCTGCACCCACCCCAGCCCCTCGGGGGAAGTTGGATATGCCTGATCTACAATACTGTTTTATTTATTTTATAGTACAGTATATTTGCTTACATTTTATGGATCAATGGTCTCGTTAGATGGCAAAATTCATGTTAAATTGCTGCTTTAGGGGTTGTTTTTAAAAGTCTGAAACGGATTAATCTGTTTTGCATTACTTTCTATGGCAAAGCACACCTTGGTTTTGGAACGCTTTGGTTTTGGAATGGACTTCCAGAACAGATTAAGTTTGATAACCAAGGTACCACTGTATAAGTAGCTGCCAAACATGTCAAAAGAGCATGCGATACGTGACGGCAAATAGATTTTTTCACACTGCCCATGGCACCTCTGCAGATGAGGTGTGGTTCTCAATGAATCGAAAGCCAAGTGGGTTAAAAGGATTACTGGTGACATGAATAGATTATTATCTTACAGCTAAGTAAGAGGTGCAAGGAGGGAAATCTTACGTTTCTTTTTAACTACCCTTTGCGAGCTCAGCTTGACAAGACAATCCAAAAACCAAAGACATCGAGCCTTGTGATCACGCTTCTTCTCATCCAGAGGCATGGTCTTAAGTTCATCCAGGACAAAGGAGCAGTATCTAGGGAAGACAGAAGAGGCTGGCATTAGGCCAAAGTGCATCTGGCAGCAGAAGTAGCTTCTCCAGCTACTGCAAATTAATAGAATTCTGTGTGATTTGAAAGCAAGCGTAGTCTTACAACAGAAGCTGCCCTGTTAAAACAAATATATTGGGTTGTGTCCAATGTTAGCCCTTTTCAGAGTAGATCCATTGAAAGAAATGAACTTCTTATTAATTTCAATGGGTATACTCCGATTAGAATTTACTTTGGACATTTCCTGTTCTGTGAAACCTACTGTTATGCCCTGGCACCCTCTATAATTAGGACTAAGGAACACAGATTTAAGAAGCTGGATGGATATCCAGCTCATTGTACCCCGTAATCATGCCCTCCTGTATAGCGTTCCTCATCCCGCTATGCTGCTCAGCTCCCACCAGGCTATTCCCAATTCCTTTTTCTTTTCTTTTCTTTTAAGAAAGCTTGGTTTATTACAGAAAATAGGAGGGACAGAATATATAAAAATGCAGCTTTAGACAGCAAAGTTACAGTCTAAGTAGGTAGCAAATTACAATACATAACACACCTTGATTAAGAGTAAAAGATTCCCTAACTATTCTGAAAGCCTACAGTAGCATGGCATGACAATTTCGCCATAAACCCACACTAGGAGGAGGAGAAAAGGAAAATATACCTCTCTCTCTCTCTCTCTCTGTGTGTGTGTGTGTGTGTGTGTGTGTGTGTGTAATTTTTATTAGATTCTGTTTTACAATTTAGAATATTCATTTAAACAACCTTAAAACATCAATGACTTCCCTTCTTCTCTTTCCACTGTTCATTTTGCATATCATAAATCCCTGCATATTTAACATAAACTAAACCATTCAGTATTCCATTATTACATCCATCAAAACTTATCTACCCTGGTGAATTTATCTTAATTCTGCCAGCGTTTTCAGCTGTACACAGTTTTCACCCATATATTCAGTAAACATTTTCCAGTCTTCTTTAAATGTATGTTCTTCTTGTTCTCTTATTCTATATGTTAAGTCTGCAAGCTGCACGTATTCTGTCAACTTAAGCTGCCACTCTTCTTTGGTTAGCGCAAGGCAGTATTTCAATACTCCCTTTCCTCAGCAAAACGTTAAGACTGCCCATACCTTTTCTCTTCTGCCATTTTGAGGATTTCTTCTGAGGTTACATTCATGAAAGCTGCCGCAGGAGCCTGAAGCGCCTCATACTCAGCAGGTGGAATAACTAGAGCCTTTTTCAGAAAAACAATAACAACACAGCTGGCTTCTGATGACTTCCTAAAGGGTAAAGGGGACCCCTGACCATTAGGTCCAGTCGTGGATGACTCTGGGGTTGCGGCGCTCATCTCGCTTTACTGGCTGAGGGAGCCAGTGTACAGCTTCTGGGTCATGTGGCCAGCATGACTAAGCCGCTTCTGGCGAACCAGAGCAGTGCACGGAAACGCCGTTTACCTTCCGGCTGGAGCGGTACCTATTTATCTACTTGCACTTTGACGTGCTTTCGAACTGCTAGGTTGGCAGGAGCAGGGACCGAGCAACGGGAGCTCACCCCGTCTCGGGGATTCGAACCGCCGACCTTCTGATCGGCAAGTCCTAGGGTCTGTAAGGTTTAACCCACAGTGCCACCCGCGATGACTTCCTAGGGTCCTCCAAATGCTAACTGAGGTTTAGCTCCCAGAGGCAGTCCTACCATGAGGCAAAGTGACATGAGGTGGGACACCACTAAGAATGGCAGCCAGCCCATCAGGACTGCACCACCCCTTTTCATTTCAGCTAGGCACATGTAGGAGAACTTTCTAATTAGTGGGGAAAGACAAAACGTCTTTCGCCAGATCTATTTAGCCTGTGAGGGAGGGATGCTCTCTTCTGTACCAATGAAAAATGCTTTCTAAGTATTCTATTACAGTCGTACCTTGATTCTTGAACGCCTTGGTGCTCAGATGTTTTGGCTCCCAAACGCCACAAACCTGGAAGTAAGTGTTCCGGTTTGCGAACGTTTTTTGGAAGTCGAACGTCTATTTCGGCTGTCGGCATTTTTTCCGGGGTGAATCAGGCAGTCAGAAACCGTGCCTTGGTTTGCCAACATTTTGGAAGTTGAACGGACTTCCGGAACAGATTCCGTTCGCCAGCCAAGGTACAACTCTATCAATCCAGTATAATTTCTTTTAATTGTTGAATGATCCTGTGTACATTGCGGCAGCCTTTGGCTATGTGCAATAAAACTGACTGTATAGCAAAGCAGATTATAGCACAACCATGAGTGAACTCCAGTATATTTCTGACTTTGAGCTAATGTCTCAGGGTCATTTATTTTTACCAGAATCTAGCCCTCATCCCTCAAAGAACCAGTTTCAGCTATAGCATCACTTCAAGATTTATGAAAAGACAGAGCAATCTAGCAAGGTCCTGGGATACTCAACACTCTCACTCACACACACACACAATAAATCTATATATGGGTGGGGGGGGGGACACTTCACTATCCAATCACTGTCATCAACCATGATTATGGAACAGTGAAATAAAGGAGGGTAGTCTGGGGCAGATCGATTTTATGGAAGCTGAGAGAACCTTCAACCTGCCAGGCCAAGGCAGGATTCCCCCAAGGATACCATTTAGGTAAGGAGAAAAATGCTTCCTTCCTTACAATGGTTAACGTTATATGGGATCAGACTTCACGAGTGCCCAAATCTCTAGCCTACACATTAGTTCAGTGCTACCATCGTACTAAAGGTAAAGGTCCATTAGGTCCAGTCATGACTGACTTTGGGGTTGTGTGCTCATCTCACTCTATAGAACGAGGGAGCCGACGTTTGTCCACAGAAAGCTTCCGGATCATGTGGCCAGCATGACAAAGCCGCTTCTGGCGAACCAGAGCAGCACACGGAAATGCTGTTTACCTTCCCGCTGAGTGGTACCTATTTATCTACTTGCACTTTGATGTGCTTTTGAACTGCTGGGTTGGCAGGAGCAGGGACCAAGCAACGGGAGCTCACCCCGTCGTGGGGATTCGAACTGCCGACCTTCTGATCGGCAAGTCCTAGGCTCCCGTGCCACCCGTGTCCCGTTACCATCGTACTATTTCCCACTAAAACTGAGCTTCTGAAACCCCCAACGCATTAGTCCGCTCTTTCTTATCACGCCCAAAGAGATCCAACTTGTAAGTCTAACAGGCTAATGAGCCATCTGTGGTTGAACTAGGAATACTCCTGGCCACACACACTTTCTCTTCTCCTGCCCCATGACACTGAAGCCTATTCCTTTACATTAAGGTTGGGTTCTGCCCACATTGCGATGCAAGCTTATAAAGGATACTGTCCTCGAGCTTGTAGACATCCTCTGGTCTGCCAGCATCTTCGTGGCATGGGGGAAGAACGAGAGAGACATCGGCCTTATCGCCCTCTGCCGCATCGCTGACCAAAGCTATGAAAGCAAACGGAATGTTATCCCGAGAAGCAGGAAGAATATGCAACACCGAAATGCAATAGCTGCAACTGCCACTGTGGTCTGCCAGTACATTGGCTCCCAACTAATGTGAATGTGCCGTGAGCACGTGGCCTGTAGTTCTGGTGAGCATGAGCAATTTGGATATGAGTGGTTGATTGGGCAAGGTATAAATAAATAATTATTTTATTTTTATTTTTATTATGCGTGGAGCACTCCCTGGTCCTGAATGGGGTAACTGTGCCACTGAAAGACCAGGTGCACAGCCTGGGAGTCATTTTGGACTCACAGCTGTCCATGGAGGTGCAGGTCAATTCTGTATCCAGGGCAGCTCTCTACTAGCTCCCTCTGGTATGCAGGCTGAGGCCCTACCTGCCCGCAGACTGTCTTGCCAGAGTGGTGCATGCTCTGGTTATCTCCTGCTTGGACTACTGCAATGCGCTCTATGTGGGGCTACCTTTGAAGGTGACCCGGAAACTGCAATTAATCCAGAATGCGGCAGCTAGACTGGTGACTGGGAGTGGCTGCCTAGATCATATAACACTGGTCCTGAAAGACCTACATTGGCTCCCAGTACGTTTCCAAGCACAATTCAAAGTGTTGGTGCTGACCTTTAAAGCCCTAAACGACCTCAGCCCAGTATACCTGAAGGAGTGTCTCCACCCCAATCGTTCAGCCCGGACACTGAGATCCAGCTCCGAGGGCCTTCTGGCAGTTCCCTCACTGTGAGAAGTGAAGCTACGGGGAACCAGGCAGAGGGCCTTCTTGGTAGTGGTGCCCGCCCTGTGAAATGCGCTCCCATCAGATGTCAGGTAGTTGCTTATCTCCTTGACTTTTAGAAGACATATGAAGGCAGCCCTGTTTAGGGAAGTTTTTAATGTTTGATGTTTTGTTGTGTTGTTAATATTCTGTTGGGAGCCGCCCAGTGTGGCTGAGGAAACCCAGCCAGATGGGTGGGGGTATAAATAAATTATTATTATTATTATTATTATTATTATTATTATTATTTGCATGGGTGGTGAAAGAGATGCTATGAAAGTGGTTGTGTGAACAGTGTTTATGCTGCCTAATAATTTCCTTTGATTTTTGTCATATAGTTATGGATACAGTTAATACAGATTTGGTTTTTTCTTAACATAAATAGTGTTCTTCGACTATGCACTCTGTTTTTTTCTTCTTGTAAACCACGTCTGTTAATAGATCAAATAGATAAGTTCAGAGACTGAAATGGACTCTGGGAAATCTATTAGGCAGGCTTGGTGCTCCAATTTTTCTTCTCCAAAGCTGTCGTTACTTACCAGCAACCCCCTTTGTCTCTATAATGTCTTCTGCCGCTTTGGTTACAGCCTTATTCAACACCTCCTTGCCAACCTCATTCATCCTCCGAGAGTTCAGGGCTCTTCTCTGCTTGTTGGTTCCAAAGGCTTCAATGCACATATCTATCTGCAAATGCATAATCAAGAAATTGCTGCACCAGCACCACAAGGCTATTCTCACTGGAATAAGTCACAAGGCAAGCTCACTTTGGGGGCAGCTAATAAGGTGCTAATAATAAATCTCGTATTTCAAACCCATTGAAGGCAGTGGAATTATGAGAAGGCAACCAGGGAGTTAAATTATTCCAAATTATCTGGCAAACACTGTTTAAACAAAACATACCCATTCTCTTCCCAGTTACAGCTGGGTCATCTTTTTAGATTCAGCAACATAAAAACAGCTTGTTATGTAGTGATTTCTAGAAACATTGCTGAAGCAATAATCCACGAAAAAACAAACCATTAAACTATGAGCAGACGTATACTATTGCCAGAGATTCTATTGAGGTTCTATTGCTAGAATCAAAGACTGTGAAATTAATGGCAGTTGAACACTCCAGGAAGACCCTGTGTGAGGGCAAAAGTAGGAATGAGAGGTCATTCACATACTTTTATAGGAACCTATGAGTCTATCTGGTAAAGGTAAAGGACTGCTGGACGATTACGTCCAGTTAAAGGCGACTATAGGGTTGCAGCGCTCATCTCGCTTTTAGGCCAAGGGAGCTGGCATTGTCCACAGACAACTTTGTAAATTGTACCTTCTCTCGATAGGATTTAGTCAAATATTCTGACAGGTCATCATCAGCTACACCATCTGTTAAAAGAAAAGAAAAGGATAACAATTTAGCACAATCAGGACTGACAGCCCTCAAAGTCAGTCTGTCCCTGATCCCCACCAATGGGAACCTGAAGCATGGGGAAATGAAAGCATCTACATTACAACACCACGAAGCACAATGAAGCTGTTGTTACAGGTCCTCTCATCGAAATGGCTTTCCAGTAGGATCTCTATGCTCTGCCAATCAGAGGTTAGTGAGGACACCATGTTCTCTTTGGCCTACAAGGGGTTCTAAAGTGCTGTCGAAGAACCAACTTAAACATTCAGAAAAAAGCATGTACTTAACCAGGATTAGGAAGTGCATGTTTTAATATCCTCCCAAATCATAGAATTGTAGAGTTGGCAGGTACAGTGAGGGGGGAAAGTATTTGATCCCCTGCTAAATGTGCCTGTTTGCCCTCTGATGAAGAAATGACCAGTCCATAATTTCAATGGTAGGTTTATTCTAGCTGTGGGAGACAGAAAAACAACAGGAAACCCCCCCCCCCAGAAACCCAGAAGAGATTGATGTGCATTGTAATGAGTGAAATAAGTATTTGATCCCCTATCAAGCAGCCAGATGTCAGGCTACCTGGTATCTTCACTGTATGTAACGAGCTGAGATTAGAAGCACCTGCTGTAAGGGAGAGGTCTTACCTGTAATCCCAGCTCGTTACAGTACCTGTACATAAGACACCTGTCGACAGAAGCAATCAATCCAGCAGATTCCAAAGTAGCCACCGTGACCAAGACATCTAGTCCAACCCCCTGTAATGCAGGAATCTCAACTAAAGCATCCGTAACAGGTGGCCATCCAAACTCTGCTAAAAACCTCCAAGGAAGGAGAGTCCACCACCTCTTGTAGGATTCTGTTTCATAGTCAAACAGCTCTTACAGTCATAAAGTTTTTCCTGATGTTTAGTCGGAATCTCCTTTCTTGTAACTTGAACCAATTGGTTTGGGTCCCAGTCCCCACCCTGAGCAAGAGAAGACAGGCTCTCTCTATCTTCCATGTGACAACCCTTTAAATATTTGAAGATGGCTATCCTATCTCCTCTCAGTTTTCTCGTCTCCAGGCTAAAAATACCCAACTCCTTCAACTGTTCCTCATAAGGCTTGGTTTCCAGACCCTTGATCACCTTGGTTGCCTGCCTCTGCCCACGTTCCAGTTTATCCTTCTTAAATTGTAGCACGCAGAATATTAGCTTGTCCAGGAAACTAGCCTGGAACCCTTGTCCCTCTTGCATTTCTCAGGCAGGGAATGTTTGATGTGGAAGGTCCACGTGATTGATTTGCCACCTGCATTCATGTGTTGGCAGGTTCTCAGCAAGCTTCCAGAAGACCAAAACAAGTCATTCCAATCTTCCAATCAGTAAGCAGGAAGAAGATACCATGAAGCAACAACTGCTTCTCACATGGCTTGATGCATCTGTATGAGTGTAATCCATATTTGACCACAGAAACCCATCCCAACACCAAGAGGGCAGGAGTGAGGCAACAGCAGTGTATCTGGGGTTCATTTAACCAAAAAGTAATACACCAAACCTTGCCTTCTAGCCTGAAACTGGAGGTAATGGCTCCTCATAGGCTGCATGCTCCTCTTTAGCTCTGAGCTACATTGTCAGCAGTCACATGTGACACGCCTCTGGCTAGACTGTATTGCTTCACAGTGTGGCAAAACCACCTGGAAGAATTTTACCTTTATGATTTCTATATAATCATATATCCATATATAACCATATATCCTAATGATGATTTTTACATATCCATGTATCCTAATGATGTTCAAATCACTAAGGCTTCAGCAGAGCTAAAAGTGCTTAAATCTCAAGCCCTTTGCCCTACTTCTCTCTCTGCCCAGCTATTGTGCTTGAAGGAAACAAGAAATCTGACGTGTTGGCATTTTTCTATAGGGAATCTTTGCCAGACTGCTTCTCATGTTCACGAGATGGGGTGGAGGTGGGGAACAGGAAAAAGCAGTCTACCACAATGCCATTTTCTAGCCGATAACAGATGGTGGGAGTTCCTCAGGTTTCAACGGTCAAATAGGTTTCTTTTCCTCTTTATTGCTGAAAATTAGAGGGCAATGATGATGCACCATCTGAGAAAAGCAGAAGTATTCTTGACATGGGCAGAGGAAGAGCTTGTGCCTGCTCATTGGTTTGATTTTGCTGCAATTTATGAATATGTCATGTTTTCCGCTGTTTGTAATCAGGTACAGTGGTGCCTCGCAAGACGAAATTAATTCGTTCCGCGAGTTTTGTCGTCTTGCGATTTTTTTCGTCTTGCGAAGCACGGTGTCGGGAAAGTTTTGGAAAAGCTTCAAAAATCACCAAAGTCTTTAAAAACCTCAAAAAAGGCTACCACACTGCGTTCTATGAGTTGCTCCTCAAAGTCAAGTCGCAACTGTATTAACGGTGTTAAGAAAAAGGAAACAAACTTGCAAGACGTTTCCGTCTTGTGAAGCAAGCCCATAGCGAAAATCGTCTTGCGAAGCAGCTCAAAAAACAAAAAACCCTTTCGTCTAGCGAGTTTTTTGTCTTGCGAGGCATTCGTCTTACGAGGTACCACTGTATAAAAAAAACCCAGTGCCCAGGGGCTTCGGCACCCAGACTCTGGAAACTATTCCACTGGGTCTTTATTGCTCAGCAATAAACTTTGCCTTCTTTTTCTCCATTGCTGCGTCTGTCGATTCTTGGACACATTTTGAGTGGGCAACAGGTATTCCTTATATGCTTGCAACAACAGTACTGGAAGGGGGGGGGAATCACATGCTTGAATGTCCCTTCATATTGAAGGAATCCTGCGCACTGAAAAGTTGCATATGAGGGAGAAGTATTCCTTACTAGCCTTTCTCCCTGACAGGCTAGGTTTTTATTTTTAACACGCGACAGCGTTCAAGCCAGAACAATCCGGCAAGGAGTGTGTCATACAGCTGGGGTGACTATGCAGCTTGCTTCTTAGAAAGCCCCAACTTTTTCTTTGAGAACCGCAATCAAAATGCAACCTAGACAACATTCAGTATATATTACCTGACTCTGTGTTAGTACAGGCCACCAGGAATATCAGCAGTGCCCCTCAAATCCACTCTAAATATGAAGAAGCATATTTTACCCACCTGAAATCAATGGCTGCATGTTGAATAACTCTGCATTATAGACTTCCATTTGTCCAGAGTTCTTGTCTAATACACCAACAAAGTATCTAATGGAAGAGATAATATTTAATCTCAAAAGCTAATCGGCTGTACTATTTTTTTCCTAGTTTAGTAATAGCTAGCACATTGCATTGGGAGGACATCTTTTGTTTTCTACAGCAATTGTAGTCGTTAGCCAGATTTATTATTTTAGCAGTTTTTGCGTCTATAACTCAAATAGTATTTCTTACTTGAAATCACTGTACTGTAAGCCTCCTTATGACCCGTTTCTGTGGCAAAAGGCTAGCTAAAATTATTACCGTATTTTTCGCTCTATAACACGCACCAGACCATAACACGCACGTAGTTTTTAGAGGAGGAAAACAAGAAAAAAAATATTCTAAATGAAACAGTGGGTGTATGATTTTTGTGGTTCATGCTGTGGCCACAGACATGTGATCTGACAGTGAGTTTGGAGTAGCCCAATGCAAAAATCCTGAGGATCCATGTGGATCCATGCTTTGTAACCACGTTTTTGCACCATTGCAGCCCCAGGCAACAGTGGGTGCGTGATTTTTTTGGTACAGACTGTAGCCATGGACATGTAATGTGATCTGATGGTGAATTTGGGGTGACCCAGTGCAAAAATCCTGAGGATCCATGTGGATCCGTGCTTTGTCACCACGTTTTAAATGGGGAGGGAAGGAAAGCAAAAGCCCCCCCCCCAAGCCAGACAGGATATACGAAGTATGATTTCTTTTTTATTTACGGTATTTCTTTTTTGGCCACCTCTGTCACTGCAACCTTTGCTCTGTGCTTGCACACTTTTGGGCAATAGGGCATGTAACACACTTTTTTTCATCTGCCAAGATATAGAAAATCAATTTTAATGTCCCTATATAAAATGCCTAGTGAAGCAGAAGGGTATTACATCAGCCACTGTATTAAGGCTAAACGTTTGAAGAACAGCTCTCTATGGGGGGGGGGGGAGACTAAATTCCATTTTCAATCAATTGTTATTGTGGCAGCAATTATCAGTGTATAGCGCACAATGAGGAAAAGAACTTTAAAAAAAATATATAAAAAACATTCTCACGTTATACTTCAAAGAAGAGTATTAGGCTTTTAATGAAGGGGAGAGGAGAGATGCTGTAATCCTCCTGGCTCAGGAGATTCTGATTTACCAGCCGCGTGTAGAAAGTATAGATTAAGATATTTGATATACAGCATATAAATCCAGAGATTTCCATGTCTCACTCTGCAATCCAGCCTGCTGTTACTTACGAGCAGGGAAGCAGGGTTTCTCTTCCAAACAAGCATACTGTCTCCCTCCAGCAGTACATTGCTTGGAGAAGCTGTAATTTGGAGGGGGCCTGGGGGCAGGGCTCTCTGCTTTTGGAAAAGAAATGAGAAACCTACCATTGTAAAGCAAAAGTCCCCCCCCCCCAAGCCAGCCCTCTCTCTCTCTCTCTCTCTCTCTCCCACCTGCATGCTTTTGCTTTTCGGCTGCCTGCGAGTCCCTAGAGCACGGAGAGGAGGAAGTGGTGGGCTGGAGCCTGCACGCAGTGTGACTAGGAAAGAATTAGAAGGAAGGACTCGATCCTTTCCTTAACCCTCTGCTTGCCAGGAGGGCAGGGGATTCCCTGCTCTTTGTTGAGTTTGAGCAAACGCAGCAACAGAAGCGGGTGGGCAGTAAGACCCTGAGGCAGAATGCAGGAAAGCTTCCGCCTTCCCCCTTCCCTCCGCCCGCCCGCCCGATCTTTTTTTTGCTTGATTTTTGCCTATTTTGCCCCTGCGCTCTGGCGAGTCAGCGCCAGGGTCCACACATTCGCTCAATAACACGCACAGACATTTCCCCTTACTCTTTAGGAGAAAAAATCTGCGTGTTATAGAGCGAAATTTACGGTATTTGGTTCTTCCCATTCGTTGGTTGCCTCTTAGAGTGACTACAGCTTTACTTACTTTCTTCTTCCTTCCTGTCCCTTCTCCCTTTTGTATTGCAACCATTATACTAAAAGCCATTATTTTGAACTGTGAACCACCTTCAATCAATGCATTGACAGAAAGGCAGCATATAAATGTTGCAAACAGGATAATGAAACAGGCAATTAGCCAATAAACAAACCAACCCACAAGAAGCAATAAAGGGAACTATTGAATAATAATCTAAATTGGTGGACCCCTAAACTTGCAAGGCTCTTTACATTTGTCACTTCCATTGGTAATTTACCAAGGGGCTGGGAACTATTGAATAAATATAAGCATCATTATGGTATTATGCTCTAAGACATGCACAGTTGTCTGATTTTATAGTCTATGGTGTCTGTAGTTTATGAAACAGAGCACATATTTGTCTTTGTGACTCAAAACACTCCATTTAAATGTTTAGAAACAAAGATTGCTATCTTGAACCAATTCATACTTACAATCTCAAACATTTACAACCAGCATCGTGCTGACAGTCTAAAGAAAGCAAACATACTGCTATACTCATGCATTTTAGACAGCTTCACAAATTATACCTGCATGGAGTCCTGCTTTTCATAGCTCCTGTGCTAAAGTTATTTCCTACATAAGAGAGTCTTTCTGTTTCCGCATTCTAAACAAGAAGGAAGAAAAGAAAGAGTGAGTTCTGGGTGCAGGTTTTCTAGGTGAAAGCAGATTTCCACACCGGCTTAAATACTCCTGAAAGCTCCAATTTTTTTCACCTCAGAATGGGGATTTGCTAACCTCAAGACCGACAAAGTCCCAAATAAACGATAACACATGTGGCTGCACAGTAATCAAACACATGATTTTCTCCTATTTCACCTTTCCTTCCAGCCAGAGGCTTACTGAGTCCAGTCAGAAGACGACTAGCTGGAAAGATACACAACTTTTGTTGCCCCGGCATTGTAAAGCGGTAGCAATATGGAGCCAGCTGTTCTCCCTCCTTGAGCCAGGTTGTACCCATAGGCTGCCAATCCCTGACTCTTAGTCAACGTAATAAATAAGTTTGTTTAAAGAAAACTTTAAATTTTTGACAAAAATGGCATTGGCAAGAGAATCGCCAGTACTTAGCACCACCGATGCCATGGGCCCTTTCTTAGGCAGCCACCTTCCACACAAAAAACAATCACAGGTTCTGTTATTTTCCTGTGGGATTTAGATTTTGTAGGCCTCGCTCCAGAGATAGCATTATTATCCATTTACGATGGGGTGGAAGGTTCTCAACCTGTGAAGGACTTGCTCACAAATTTATTGACAGCTGCACAAATTATGATAGCTAGGAAGTGGAAGGGGCAAGAAGAATACAAAATGGAAGAATGGTATAAAGAGGTGTGGGATATCGCTATTAATGATAAATTAACATGTGCCATTAAGGTAAGATGTGGAATATGCAGGAGAAATGATTTTGAGAAGATATGGAGGGTGTTTGTAGAACAGTTAAAATGGAAAGGGGTCAAACCATCGCAAGAGGTGTTGAAATTTTGGGAGGTTGGAATGGTCTTGGGGGTGGGGTGCACATTTTTATTCTTATTCATTTCTTCCTCCCCCCACACTCTCAAAATCTGCTCCAAAACCTTGAAGGATTTTCTGCAGCAGAGAGAAAAGGAAGCGGAAGTCCCATCACATCCACTGACAATACTAGAAATTGCCCTAAGAATTGCATTTTCCCAATGAGGGAACGTTGACATGGGTGAGCTAGAAAAATCAGTCAAAAACGAGATTTTGGGAAATTGCAACTTGTCCCATTGACCCTTTGTTATGGTGGGAGAAAATGTACCTCCTGATACGGTCTTTTCTATACAACTATTAAGATTTGCAGGCTCATGTATTACCACCATGTTCAAACAAATAGCACAGTAATGGCAATATGTGTGCGTACATGAATCAATTCCTTTTAACACATCTTAAGATGTGGCCTACATCAGCACAGCTGTGGTTTTTTAAAAGTATTATGAAGTCGTGTTTCAGGATCTCAGATCTTACCCTGGGCAGCATTCCCAACTTCCTATCACTGGAATATAACAGAAATGTTATGGTTGAGGCCTTTCCCAGCGGCCAAAGAGATTATTACAAAGAAAGCCTCATGATAAAACCACCGCAGCCCTACATAAACCTCTGAAAGCTTAATAAAGGAAAAGCAGAATGTGCAGAATGTATAAAACTAATAATAAAAACAAACAAACACATATACAGTTCCAAAGAAACATAAAACAGAACCTGTATTAAGGGAATGTCACTTACCAACATTCGTTTATTTTTCTTTTTGGGGTTATTGGTGTCTTTGTTTCTGTACAAGGTAAAATTCATATTTTCCGAACTCTTCAACTTCCCATTTGTAAATTGAACTGTAAGCAAATGGTGAGAACAAACCAATGAGTCTAGAGTAAGAGAAAGGGTGGGGAAGAAACACAGTAATAATAACATAAGCGGTAAAAAGGTAAAGGACTCCTGGATGGTTAAATCCACACAAAGGTGACTGTGGGGTGAGCGCTCAACTTGCTTTTCAGGCCAAGGGAGCCAGCGTTTGTCCACAGACAGCTTTCCGGGTCATGTGGCCAGCATGACTAAACCGCTTCTGGCGCAACGGAACACTGTGACGGAAGCCAGAACGCACAGAAATGCCGTTTACCTTCCCGCCACAGCAGTACCTATTTATCTACTTGCACTGATATGCTTTCGAACTGCCATGTTGGCAGGAGCTGGGACAGAGCATCACACCATCGCACAGATTTGAACCAACGACCTTCTGGCTGGCAAGCCCAAGAGGCTCCATGGTTTAGACCACAGCACCACCAGCATCAATATAATATAATAAATAATATTATATAAAAGGGCAACACAACACAAGATTTGCCATTCTTATACCTATTGTTTTAACTAACGTCGAAGGTCAACGCCAAACCACACTCAAGTAAGAACATATTCGTAACTTTCCTGCCCAATGCTAACGCAACCCTTAATCGCGACTCTTGGTCCTAATCCTTTCAATCGGTTTTCTATCTCCATTTTCACCTGCCCAGGAGGGAAGCTCAGCTGCCGGCTGCCCTAGGGGCGCCGAGAGTCGAGCAAATGCACGCCAGATCTCTTGCACGCTGCCAGGCTACACATTCCCACGTGGAGCAGAGGAAGGCGGAAAAGTTATCATTGCGCAGTTGGAAGCAGAAGAGGGTACAAAGAGCATTGCCTTCGGCTTCTCCCTCCTTCTCCCCGGCCTTACCGAGCGGAGCGCACTGTTCCTCCTGGGGATCCCCCCGGTAGCACCACCTGGCCTCGGCTGCCATGGCAAAACACGCAAGAACTCCCGGGTCTCCCGGTTGAGACCAGGTCTCCAGCGTCCAGGAAGAGGAGGAGTGATCTGACTCGAGGTTCTTCCGCCTGTGCTACTCACTTAAGCCTCTCTCGCCACCTGCAGACGGGAAAGAGCCACTGAACTGGCAAGAGATTGACTCCAGATCCCTTCCCAAAGGAGATCGCGTTCACGTGTAGTTCCTTAGCCCCTCTCGAGGATCCAGGACTCGATTCTGAGATCTTCCGTCCAGTCTTCTTTGCTCGATTCCCAGGACATCATTGTTTTTGGAGAAGATTGGCTTTTAAAAAGAGCAAACTGCCTTATGGATACAAAAGCTGGCTTGTTTGGGGTACCCCTTGCAGCTTCTCATAACTAGCTGAAGAAAAAATAAGTTAAAGTATATAAATCTGCATCATTTCTGTTGGTTGCGTTGCGGCATTCAGCTTTTCTGAGTGGATTTTTAAACATCTCTAGTCCTGATTATATAAAGACCATTTTATAAGTTGCTTTTAAAGCCAGACCAAGGAAAAGACCAAAAACCACTTGAAGCAAAACAGTTATAATTTACCAAGGAATTTAAAACATATATATTCCTCCACAGGGAAAACTAAAAATTATTTGTTTTTTAACAGCTGCAAGTGTATCATAAATAAGCAGATGACACCCAGCTCTCTCTTTCAGTCCCAGCTTCCGATCCCAAGGAGGAAGCACAGGTTCTTGAAAAAGTGTCTTTTGGATGGATGGGCAAGCTAAAATTTAATCTAGGCATGACAGGAGCACCGTTAGTTGCAGGTTTTAGTACTGGTGATCCTGGATTGAGCCTAATCTGAACGGAACTGCAGTCACTTTTAAGCAACAGGTTTGGAGTCTGGAAGATTTATTGGACCCAGATGCGCAAATGGATGGCCACAAGTGTTTTATCAACTCCATCTTGCACATAGGAGCCAACTCCTTGAGGCCTTTGCCCCCCCTAAAATATTTGAGGGGGCCGGGGCCCCCAAAGTCGATAGGCAATGCCATTCAAATGGTGTCCATGCACCGCAACATGTGATCGATTATGCAGGAGGGCGCATAATGCCCCCCCCCGGCACTTTATTGAAGTTGGCACCCCAGATCTTGCATGTCAATAGCTCGCTTTCCTGAAGAAATTTGACCTGATCTCAGCCAGTCCTGTTCCTGTCATCTCCAGGATTGCTTACAGTACAGTAATGTGCTTTACAAGGATCTACTCTTGAAGACAGAAGCTACAACTGATCTGGAATGCAGCTGCGGAGATGCTTGACAGGAGCTGTAAATTGTTTAAGTTGAGTTTTATTATGAATTATATTATCTTCGCAAGCTAGCTTGTGTACCGTGTTTAAAAAGGCAGGGTATAAATAACCCAAGTTGTGGCAGAATATACTCAATTTTTTGATACTTTTTTTATTAATTTTCAATTACAATCCAATAATAGCCTCATTATAACAATACGAAATTAATACAATTACTAATACCAATCATAGAATATACTCAGTATAACAGACACGGATACCCAGCTGACATCTTTAGCTGTTTATAGTGTTAATTTTGAAGTTTGTGGACGCGCAAAAGCCGCCAAATTATAAAGCGAGTCAAACGGGGATGCGCAAGAGCCAAATCTTTCTCCGCTTCGCCCTGAATTCTCAGTAAGTTGTGTCTGCGTCCTGTCCAATCACCGAGCCGTTTGTTGGGGGAATCCCGCCCCTCTCCTCGCATGCTCCCAATCCGTTTTCGCAACCAGCCCGAACGCCCACCCCATTGGCCGAAGCCCAAGCATGGGTAGCTAGCCGTTGCGACGGTTAGGCCGTTCAGACGGGTTCTGGGTTGCCGTCTGAGGCAGCGACGTCACTTCCGCCCGGAATCCGCTGAGGGGGGGGGAGAAAAGCGCAGCCATTCGGCGAAGGCGGAGACTCGGCGGACGGCTGAGCCCGCCCCTCTCCCGCCTCTGAGGAGCGGAAGGAAGGACAAGCGGGCAGCGCCAGAGCCGAGAACAACGGGCGCCCCTCCCTCCCGGAGATACGGGGGCTCGGGACGGGAGGGGACCGTCACCGTCGACGCCGCCCTCCCCTCCCCCCGCCCAGGTGAGGGAGGCCGCGAGAGCAGGAGGGAAACGGCCGTTGGGCGCGCGCGCTCCCGCGTGCTGCGCCGTGATTGGGCCGTGACATGCGAGGGTCTGTGGGGGAGCGCGCGAGGGAGGGGCGTGGCAGGCGGCGGCGGGCGCGCAGCCTCGCCATTGGCTGCGGGGCGCGCGGCGGGGGTGGGGCGAGGCGAGGCGTGCTGCGGTTGGGTGGCCGCGGGGTCGCGGGAGGTGTGTGGTGGGGGAGGGGTTGGGTGGCGTTCCTTCGCGAGCACGCGCACTTGAGGAAGCCCGTTGAGGGCGGTTGGCCGAGAGCGCCCGAGGCGGCTGCTTTCCATCCCCTCAGCGCGGCCTGTTTCAGAGGGGGGCGGGGCGGGCTCTTTCGGCGCAGGTGCGCATGCTCCGTGGTGGTCCGAGGGGCGGCGTGATTCCGTGACAGACGTTGGCCGGGCTGTCAACGGAGAGGGAGCGCGAGGTTCCTGCCGCCACGCCCCCTCTCTCCCCTCCCCCTCCTCCCTGGGCTCCTTCCCGGCGAGGGCGGGGCATGGACTGGTGAGTGGCCTGTGGGGAGGGGCGCCTCCTGCCCTAGACGGGGGGGGGGCTGCCCCTGTTCTCTGTCATCGGCCCGCTTTGCATAGGCCTAACTGACTGGGGGTGGCTGGGTGGGAGGGGGCTGCACTTGAGAGCCTCCATTGTGTCGCTCTTCTGCCCTTTGAAGGGAGGGGGCTGTGAAACGTTTAGTGTTTGGGTTTTGTTTTTAAAAAAATCATGCCTCGAATGCTAATTTAGAAAGGCAGGATCTCAACAGATGCATGAAATCAAGTGTCTTCTTTGGCGATCCCTCGTAGCCAAGTCAGATTGTCTTCCATGAACATGGTTTTAACAGTGAGTCTGTAAGGGACTGTGGAGGGCAATTCTGGAGCCACACGTCCTTCCATAGGTTTCCAGGTGGGGGTTGATCACTGTGAGGGTTTGCCAAGTGTGCCTTCCTCTTAGCACATTTCTCCCTTTCGTTCGGAGTTCAAGCATCTTCAAAACCCATGACACCTTTGATAAAGGCTGTTCAGGACACAGTCGTCTTTGAACACGTCTCCCCGCCCCCCCGCCCCTTCGCAGAAAAAGCTTGAATTGGGGGCAGGGGAGTTGGCAGGCCTAATTTCAAGTGGGCTCGGCTGCCTTGTAACGTCGTCTTTCTCTTGCAGTTCATAAGGGCATGGCGGGGCTATAAATAGGCCAGAATGGTCCTTGTGAAAACAAGCCTCAGGACCCAATGCTTGGAGTGTGTTCTGTGTTTTGGAAAGAGCGGCACTTTACTCTTAACTTTCGTTTGCCCTGCTGAGTAAAAGATACAGGAGCCATCCCAGATTCCTTTGCATGGAGTAAATAAGTATTGGTGCTGCTGCCTTTGAAAAGAGCCCTCTGTTCTACTGCCATTATCCAAGAAGACAGGCATAGTTGCATTCTGTTCTAGAACTGTCCACACATCTATTTCAATTGTGGAAAGACACCAGATGAGACTTCAGGGATTGTCAGGTGTGGACCTATGCTGAGGTACCCAAGAACCAGTTGGTAACTATAAATCTTCAATAGTTTTGTCATGGGGGTATTTTGGATGTAAAGGTCTACTTTCATCTAGGTCTGAAACTATTTCAGAATAATTTCTGCTGTGTTGCCTCTTTTCTCGGACATGTTGTCCATAAACATACTACTTCTTGGAAATTCTTTATGCAATTAAGTTCTTATCACTGACTGTCAGTTGCAATTTGCAACATAAAAAGTCACTTGAAAAGGAAGCTGCTGTATCCTAAATCGGACCATTGGTTTATCTAGCTCAAGATTGTATATACTGATTGGCAGTGACTCCTGAGTATTTCAGACACTACCTAGATGTGCTAGGGATCGACCCTAGCACCTTCTTTATATAAAACATATACTCTACCATTGAGCCATGGCTCTTCCCCAGCTGCTACTAATTCATTCTTTGCAGGAAGAAAAAAGGAAGAGAACATAATAAACCTTTGGAGCAGAACTTGGTAATAGTGTGGACACTCTGAGAAAACTGCACAAATATCCTACAAAGAAAATTCTAAATTTTAATGACTTGTACTTATCATTAAATAGGAACACGAGGAATGACCTCAAAGACTAGAAAGTATAGAAAACAAATATTCATGTTTTAGCCATGGTGCAGTTCATGGTGTCTTTAGCTGTAGTTTATCTCTCAAAACAATGAGCAGGGAAAAACTAATTTCTAAGCTTTTTTATCAGCTTAGAAAATGTAGCCTTAAGTCACAAACTGTAAAATGTGATTGTGTTTTCCTGTTGTAACATTATGATGTTCTTTTTTAGGGTGACTTTTACTAAGTTTAAATAAGCATGTTTTACACGCTAAGAGCACAATTGATCTCTGGAACTTATATAACCAGGTTCCCTCCATATGTTTTGCATTACAACTCATAGTAGCCTCAGCTAGCACAGCAGATGGTTAGCTAATGTGGTTGCAGTACAAAATATCTGGAGGGCACCAGGTTGGGGAAAAGTGAATTACAGCATATGACAGTTGCACATAGCCAAGTAAGAGTCACTAGCTCACAATTCCTTAGTTTTTTAGCACTCTGAATTATAAATTGAAATGCTTGGAGCACACTTAATCTTAGTAAGAGTCACAATGCATTCCCCTTTGAGAGCTGGACATGATTAAGCAAGACTAGTTCTCTTACTGTTTTTCCCTAAAGCAGGAGAGTTGAATTCAAAACAGATTAAAGGGCCAAATTCCCTACCCAACAGATGTCCAGAGGCCACATCCACCCCTTTTCATCAAAAATAAGTAATTTTGTACCAAACTGTCCACTCCACCTTAATTAGGCACCAAATTTTTACAAAACAGGAATGGCTACCATAGTTCCAACAAGTTATCTGTATAATGTTAACAGTATCTTAAGATAGCAAATGGATACTTTGTAAGAATACTTCATTGTGTCATGGAATAACATCCATGAATGAGTCAGTCCCTTTAACTATTATGAGCATTAGCTTTCAATTCCTAAAGATAGAATTATTTTGTCAAAAAGTAAACACAATGGGTCTTCAATTCTGCATTAAATCTTATCATACTTGCAGCTGGCACAGCTGCTGCATTATCCAGAGGTTGTTCTTGGAGACTTGGCCACTATTGGAAATGGGATTAGATGGACCTTCTTGCAGAAACATGGAAGCAGCCACTTGTCATTCCAGATTATGGTTACTGAGTTCCTAGTACCCAATGGAGGAGCATCCCTCAGTTTGTCACAGTATTTCTTTAATTATTCTTACCACTTTGAACTGAGGAAATAATTGGTTTATTCAGTTTTGATTTCTTTTGACATTTTGTTCAGCCTAATAAAAATATTGCCCAATTTGGATTTTGAAATCTTATGAAACAACGTATCTGCTTTTTATATTAGATATATAGTTATCAGTAGACTTATTTGTTTGATTCCGTTAGTGCATATGTATTTAACTGAATGATAAAAGTGGTAAATACAGTATTAGTTATTCATGAATAAGGCCTAGTGAATATTTTCTGAATAAGAACAAAAATGAAACTTAATGATTGCCATAAAGGAAATTGGCCATTTTACCAAAAATATTTTTACCAGTTGAAAAAAAGACTTCAAACTGGCAGTTTCAAAAAAGGCAATCGAAAGAGAATTCAGTTGTTGTTCTCTGACTTGATGGCAATTTGCTGAGCACTAAAGCCTTTAAAGCTAAGAACTGGCATATTTTGGAACCAAGTAGTGGAGGGGGAAACTTTTTCAAAGGGGAAGGCGGCAGGCAAAACCCCTTTAAAATTTCAGTTTTCAGCTATGCATATGAATTGTTTATTTTAAAAAATAATTCAAAATATTTTCAAACTAAAAGAAATTATTTGATAAACTGACCCAACAAAGTATAAGCAACAAGCATAGAGTATAAGCAGATCTTGAACGGTTCACATACTTCAGATGCCATAACTAAACCTGTTACCTTTCTTATCAGGGTAAGAGCCTCTTTCTAGAAACAGCTGGAAAGTGGTCTTCCATCTTCATGGCCTTGGTTCCCCTCCCTGGGGGTTCCCAACTACCCAAGTGGCCTTAGTAATTGGTCTTCAATGTTCTCTGACATGCACAAGGGGCATCTGACCACAGGAACTGACCAGGTTCTGGCACGTTTTGTGGAGTAGAAGCCCACAAGGGCAGTAGAGAGTCAAACCTGTTGTGTGCTGTGTTTCCTGGGCAGCCAGTTCTACTTGCCACTGGCAAACTGCAAAATTACTCTCTCTCTCTTGGCTAATCCCAGAATTTCTTCAGAGTTGAAGAAATGATTATTAATGCGCAGTGACAAATCTAGCCCTAGGGCCAGATTGTACAGCAAACCATGACATAAGACAGGCTTATGTTGGGTCTGCTGCGTGCTGGATAAGGTAACCTGTTGCAGCCCATGCAACTCAAGCTGCTAGTTGGCCTTGTTATATATGCAGCTATTGAGTGTGCTGGGAATTCAAACATTTCTTTTGTGGGTGTTTCATCTGTCTGCTTGCTCAGCTGTTAACATTCCTCCCCTTCTTGGTATCCCCCTGTAATTTCTTTCGACTAATTGCATCTGAGTATTTTGTACAGGTATCTTATACTTCTCTCCAGCACAGTCTCTGCAGTCTAACATTAAACAAGCCACATGCTCCTAAACTGATCTCCTGGACTTGCCCAGCTCTTTTGTATTGCAGTCTAAACTTTGGTTTCCATTTCCAAGCAGAATCCCATTGTGTGTCTAAGGCCTGAAGCTGTTGCATTCACATTCCTACAAACTAAGGAAATCATGTGTATTTCAATATGGTGGTGATAAGTTTTAAAAACAAGCCTAGTACAGGAGCTTCAATTATCAAACGTCTACTGTATTGGCCTGAGTATAAGCCACACTTTCCCCCCAAATTCTGATCGTGAAAAGTTAAAGTGCAGCTTATATTTGCGACCTTACAGAGTGCAGCCAGGAGCGCAGCAAAGTGGCACCTGCCCTGTGCGTAGTCCCCTGTCCTCTCCCCCAAGGCTGGGAAGGGAGAGAATGAGGAAGGGGAAAGGCCACCAGCTTATATTTGGGCCAGGCTTATATTTGGGCCAATAGAGTATATTTTGTGCCCCATTTGTGTGCTAAAAACCAGAAGTTTGGTCCTTGTTTTTACATCATATTCTCTCTCTTCGTAGGATCATGGATTTTCCAGGGCACTTCGAGCAAATCTTTCAGCAGTTGAACTATCAGCGGCTTCATGGTCAGCTGTGTGACTGTGTCATTGTGGTGGGGAACCGGCACTTCAAAGCACATCGCTCAGTCCTGGCAGCATGCAGCACACACTTCCGTGCTCTTTTCACCGTAGCAGAAGGAGATCAGACCATGAACATGATCCAGTTG
Organism: Podarcis pityusensis; assembly: GCF_964106645.2. Lineage (NCBI taxonomy): Eukaryota > Metazoa > Chordata > Lepidosauria > Squamata > Lacertidae > Podarcis > Podarcis pityusensis. The sequence goes on from NC_138042.1 coordinate 36,159,130, forward strand.
GACAGTGAAGTAGTGACAGCTGAAGCTTTTGCTGCTCTCATTGATATGATGTACACTTCCACACTCATGCTTGGAGAGAGCAATGTTATGGATGTGTTGCTAGCAGCTTCTCACCTCCATTTGAACTCTGTGGTTAAAGCCTGCAAACACTACCTTACTACAAGGACACTACCAATGTCTCCACCAAACGATAGAGTGCAGGAGCAGAATGCACGCATGCAACGGTCTTTCATGCTTCAGCAGCTGGGATTGAGCATAGTGAGCTCTGCATTAACTTCTACCCAAAGCACAGAAGAACAGGCAAATTCTATGAGCTCATCAATCAGAAGTAACATAGAGCAACGGAGTGCTTTTCCAATCAGACGTCTCCATAAACGTAAGCAGACTTCTGAAGAAAGAGCGAGACAACGCATTAGGGCTCCCATAGATGATTCTATCATGTCAGATGTTACTCCAGAGAGCGCACAGACTGTGGTTCATTCACGAGATGAATTTTTTTCCCCAGACTCGCTGAAAATTGTAGACAATTCTAAACCCGATGGTGTAACTGACAACCAGGAAGATAATACTATTATGTTTGACCAGTCTTTTGGTGCCCAAGAAGATGCACAAGTGCCAAGCCAGTCGGACAACAGTGGGGGAAATATTTCTCAAATGTCTATGGCATCACAGGCAACTCAAGTGGAAACTAGCTTTGATCAGGAAACAGCTTCCCAAAAAAATAACTTTCAGTGTGAGAATCCTGAGGTTGGACTAAATGAAAAAGAACACATGAGGGTAGTGGTGAAATCTGAGCCTTTGAGTTCTCCAGAGCCCCAGGATGAAGTGAGTGATGTGACTTCCCAAGCAGAGGGAAGCGAGTCTGTTGAAGTGGAAGGCGGAGGACCAAGTGCTGAAAAGATAGAACTGAGCCCCGAGAGTAGCGACCGCAGCTTCTCTGACCCACAGTCTAGTACCGACAGGGTGGGAGATATCCATATCATGGAAGTAGCAAATAACCTGGAACACAAATCTACCTTCAGTATTTCAAATTTTCTGAATAAGAGCAGAGCCAGCAGTTTTGGTGCTGGCCCGAATAATGAGGACAACATTCCAAATACAACCAGTGACTGTAGAATGGATAGTGAGGCATCGTATTTAATTAGCCAAGAATCTGGGCCTGCTAATGGTCATTCCTCTGCCACTGTCTCTCATGTAGAGAATCCGTTCAACGAGAGTGCAGACTCCCATTTTGTCAGGCCTATGCAGGATGTAATGGGTCTTCCTTGTGTACAGACTTCCGGCTACCGGGCAGCAGAGCAGTTTGGAATGGACTTCCCCAGATCTGGCTTGGGGTTGCATTCTTTATCGAGGGCAGTCATGAACTCAAGAGGCGGTGCCACCACCTTTCCTGGGTATCGCCGCATAGCTCCCAAAATGCCTGTAGTGACCTCTGTTCGGAGCGCTCAGATTCCGGACAATGCTTCGAATTCTCAGCTGATGATGAACGGAGCCACTTCCTCTTTTGAAAACGGGCATTCTTCCCAACCTGGCCCACCGCAGCTGACCAGAGCATCTGCTGATGTTCTTTCAAAATGTAAGAAAGCCTTATCTGAACATAACGTCTTGGTAGTAGAAGGTGCCCGCAAGTATGCCTGCAAAATCTGCTGCAAGACTTTTCTAACTTTAACAGACTGCAAGAAGCACATCCGTGTGCATACAGGCGAGAAGCCCTATGCCTGTTTAAAGTGTGGCAAGAGGTTTAGTCAGTCAAGCCATTTGTATAAACATTCCAAAACTACTTGCCTACGCTGGCAAAGCAGCAATCTACCCAGCACTTTGCTTTAACTCTCTTCCTCAGTTCCATGATGCCAATACAGATTTTTAATAATCCATGGAACACAAGAGGCGAACAGTTGCAGTGTGATTGTGCCACACACACACAAAAAAAGGCTTCTTTTTAATACTTTTACCATACCTACCTCACAGGGGTTTTGTGAGGCTTGAACAACTTCTAAAAAGCGCTTTGAAATTCTCCAGCTCTGACACAAATGTAATTCTGATAATGCAGTCTTGACAGACATTTGGGAGTAAGCTCCATTGAACTCTCTGGGATTTGCTCCCAAATAAACATGCTTAGGATTGGACTGCATGTATTATATATGGATACAATCCTTAGTGTCATTAGTTCTAAGAGTAGGAGAAGGGTTGGAAGAATGAAAGTGTAGCTAGCACATAACTAACTAGCATGTTTCAAAAAGCTGAAGTGGAACCTTTGTAATGGTTTTTTTTTAAAATGATGTGAAAGCATTTATCTGTAAAATAGGTTGCTACATGGTGTGAACAACGTTACTAAGAGCTCTTTATTGTGAGACTGCATATCTTGAAGAGAAATGACCTTTGCACCTCAAAGTGCTTTTGGAGTGTGTTATAGAATAACATAGTTTTAGGGGTTCTGAATGTATTTTTGGTTGTTTTGCAGTAACATACACTGTGTAATGAAGGTGCTTACCTTGAGTCCAATGCAAGTAACTTTTAGACTGTCAGATATATGTATGTGTATATATACTTTTGAATACAGCAAAATCTAGGTGTTTCATAGTTTCTCTTTTTGTAAGATCTTGTACTGAAAAGTAAAGTGTGTTTGTGTCATGCTTGGTAGTGTTTCTAATCAATTTGTATTTCATGTGTTAAACTCAACGTTACGTCGTAAATGATCCGTCTACTGTTGTTATTTCAAAAGGCATTCTTGTAAGTCCTTTGACAGTGAAAGTGAAGGAATGGGTTTCCCCCTAGGAAAAATAGGGATTTTGGTGCAGTTTCAAACTGCCTGCACAGTCAGTTTTGGGTTTGGGAAACCCATTCCTTCAAAAGTTGCTTTTTCAGGTGCTGCTGATCAAGCTCGTCTGAATTTATGGTACCATTTTCAAATACTTTTTTCCTTCTTTAATGTGCATTGTAATATTAAAAGTCAGTGGTGGCTAGTAACATTTTGATGTGGTAGGGCTAGAGTTTTTAATCTTGCTTTTTTCCTCACAATAGGACTCATACGGTACTTTTTTTTTTTTTTTTTTAGGAACGCGTGCCATTACACCAAGTGCAGAGTGCCATTGTCTTACCACTGAAAACCATCCATGACTCTCTGCACATCTTTGTAGGGGGCAGAGCTTCCGAGTTTGGTTTCAGCCTTCCCTAGCCCTAAGGCTACCAGAGCCTCAACAAGTAGGAGAGCACTCACACCCTCCTTTGAAGTTCAGGCTGTTGAAAACAGATACACATCCATTTTGGGGGAATGCTTTGGAACTGCACGTGGCAGAGGCTATTACACAGAGGGCAGGCTTTTTCCCGGGGGGGGGGGAGGCAGGAAGAAAGAGGGGAGCCACAGAAATTGGTGTGGGTACTAGCAGGAGGCAGAAGCAGATAGTGGGCTTGAAGCAGCACAATGCAAGCGACTTGACTGACTTCGACAGTGGAATTATGGTTTGAGGGGTGGATAGGAGAGAGAGAGAGATAAAATGTGTGGGAGGGTACCACCCCATTTAGACCTAACAACAAGAATTACTGTATATGGCAGTTTAAAGACAACTTTGTAAAAGTGTGCTTCCCCACAAGGAATCCCATCCTCAGCAACTGTAGGCAATCTGACTATTTCAAGTAAATTACAGTGATTTAAAAAATAAAATAAAAAACGTTTTCTCTCTGCGGCAGGCATCCCCAGACTCAGCCCTCCAGATGTTTTTTGGGACTACAACTCCCATCATCCCTAGCTAACAGGACCAGTGGTCAGGGATGATGGGAATTGTAGTCCCAAAACATTGGGAGGGCCGAGTTTGGCCATGCCTGCTCTACGGCATCCCCATAATTAATTAAAAAAAATTAAGATGCAGGTGCTCTAAGATAGAGCTGAAAGTCTGACAACTTGCTCTTGTTATAGGCCTTTGCATGATCAAAACTGTAAGACGCATCTATACTGTAATAATGCATTGATTTTCACTGCCAACCTTTTGGCAGCAACAGAACACACCCAGTTCTGCTTCTGAGAGTGGGGAAGTTGTCATTTGGATGGAACTCAAGTTGCATTGAGGCCTCAGGGACCAAAGAAGCTGCTTGGGGTTGGCAGAGGGCTGAACACAGCGTAAAAACTGCCATGACAGCTGGACATTTAATCAAATATCAATAAGGCAGGATGAGAAACCATCAGTTCTCAGTAATTTGTGGATTGGCCACAGTTGGGGAAGCCTGGAAGTCCTTTTAAAACAGGTCATGGTAACAGCTCCCCCACTGAAGCCTATGACAAAGTAACTTCCAGCAGTAGAGGCCACTATAGGAGGGGGCAGGGGGAGACGCTCATTATTTTCAGTCTGCTTGCTTTCTGTTTGCTTCTGATTGAACAGTTGTAGAAAACATGCCAGTACACAGCATCTTAATTACTTTGTATAAGATATAGAGTATTGCTTTAAAAAAATAGGTGTGAACTGGAACCTTTTGCTATAATACACAAAAGTCTGCCACTGTTTTAATGCTTTATTTGAAAGACAGTTTGTCCCATTTAATATCTATTTGGGGCAAAAAGTAAAAAAATCCTTCAAAACTCTTCCAGTCTTGCTTCTCACAGCTTGAGTTCGCTTGGCATGCTTTCTCCTTTCAGTCCAGCCAGAAGATTGTTGGCAGCCAACACGGACATGGCATTCCTTGTGGCGTAGGTGGCGCTTCCAATATGAGGCAAAATTACTGCTCAAGACACCGGGGGGGGGGGGGGGAGGGGAGGAAGCAATTTAGGAAACAAGCCAGAATAATTTTTGTCGACTTGTAATCACTAGTTCATGAATATATCGTTTTATCAGATACTATATCTTGATTCATGAAATCACTTGCTCAAGCCAACCCATTCCCTCTGTATTCTGTTTCCAGGGCCCCTCCTCTGTTAGATTAAAGATGATATTATCTGTCTTTTGCAGGGCATGCCAATCCAATTACAGCCCAAAGATGCCTGCCTTGCGGAAAGGGGCAAGAGTGCAAAATTCAGAGGATGCCCTCTGCATTTTATTTCTTGCTTTACCCATGCACATACTTAGGGCAACATTGTGGGATAGAGTACAGAAATGCCACAGGACGTAGCAGGCATAGATTTCTTTTAAGAACAACTCCCAATTTAGAAAAGAACGACCCACAGGTTTCTAGCCCTTATGGTTGCAAAGGTGTTCTTTTGACACATTTCCACAAGGAAAAACCTCCGCTTGCTATTGAGCCTTGCCGGCTCAGTGCAAGTGAGACTTGAGCAGCATCTGTCTGCTTCTGAAAGGCAGCCGTTAATTCCCCAGGAGGAGACGGTGCAGAAATGGCCATGCGCACATTAAGTCTTTAGCGGAGATTCCTGCATTGCAGGGGGTTGGGCTAGATGACCCTTTGGGTCCCTTCCAACTCTACGATTCTATGAAATTAAGTCAGCTTACCACAGTTCTTGAGGGAAAGAAGCGGATTATCAGTAGGCAGAGGTTCTGGGGTTGTAACATCCAAGCCCGCTGCTGCGATGTGGCCATTGACTAAAGCTTCGTATAGGTCCTTTTGATTGACAACAGTGCCCCTAACAGAGCAAAGTGAGAAAATGGGGTGTGTGAAGGTGTTATTGAGCCTATATTGCACGTTGCAGTAAATAATTCAACAAGACTCTCATGGGGGAAATACAGATTATGGCTTTTCATGACAGCTTAATACGATCACACTGTTTATGCCTTGCCTGAAATGGCAAGGGTGTTGCTTTGCTGGGCTGCATCCCCCATCACTCTGGTACTCTAGGAAATCATATGGGGGGGGGCAGCTTCCCCCAATTGGTGCAAGCAGCAGTGACTTGGAACGGTGCTAAGGATTAAATGACTCCCGGGGTCATTTACTTACTATTCAATGCATTGCACTAACAGAAGACAGCACAATGATTCGTGCTAGTGCAGTGAGACTTCCCTCCTCCCACTGCACCCTGCACCCAAGCTTCTTGGGGGAGGGGGGAGAGATTGTTATGTCAAGCAAACAGAAATGCTTGAACTGATGGGACCTTAGCGCTATGCAGAATACAACCTGCTGATATTGTACATGCTAAGTTTTCTATTTTGGCAGGTGTTTGCTGCTTTAGGAATGGAGCTAGGCAACCAGTTATTAGATAGACTGAGCAATATACAGCACAGACTAAGCAATATACAGGAGCAATGAACATCCTGTCTAAGGGAAGGACTGCAGAATATTAGTTTTGAGTGGTGCAGGCCTGGATAGTGATAGACCTCAAGAGAGATCCAGCTAGTTAAGTGTTGTGAATATGGAAAGCTTATTTCCACAAGTGCAGCTTCTTTACAAAACCAGGGCAAATGTCTCATAAAGGAAGCACAATTGCAATGTATTTATCGTACAGTGAAGAGATTTCGACACGGTGGAGGCCCTTAATTAAAACGGGGAGGGGGAATGATTTGTGCATTTTAAAAAACTCGTGATAGACAAGGGTATGTTGCAGATCTAGGCTCACGCTCCTCCATACTGTCATGTTACTTCAGTCATGCTATGCAGTAGCACTGGGACTTGGCATTGTCTTGGGGGATGTGCCCCCGATTCCCAGCCTCCACTCTGGGCCACATCTGGTTTTACCTGCTTGTGTTGATGAACACAGACGTCTTCTTCATCTTGCAAAAGAAGTCCCGATTGCACATCCCCTGAGTGTCGGGTGTCAGAGAACATGTCACAATGACAAAGTCCGACTCTTCCGCTAGCTTGGCAAGGGGCACTGGAGAAAAGAAAGAAAGAGGAAACTCACTGTGGTCTGTTTAAGAGGTTTACCTACTTTCACTAGCTTTTCCTATTGACCAAAACAGCAAGGGTCCTTCTGAATAGAGTCAGGAGAGCAGGGATGATTCAGGCATGCTTGAGTCTGCACAATTACGCTTTTGGCACTCCTTGAACCCTGTTGCGGCATTCATATGAGCCAAGTCAAATGGGAGGAATTGCCCTACTTCTGTTTTCAGAGTGTACTGTTCTCCCCACCACCATGAGGACGATGATGTACAGCGATGTGTGCATATCCAAGTGTTCTGTTCTTTCAAAAGGATCCTGTTTGACTCATTGAACTACGTGGCACTGTGGGCTCTGAATTTCTCTGAACAAAAACCTAACAACCATCCAGTTTGTGCTGTACTTTGCCTGAAGGGATGGATGACTGATCTTCCAAAACACGCCTGTGTAAGGTGCATGTGGCTGCCATGTTTGTTCCATATCGACTCTTGACTTGTGGTGCAGCAGTTGGTACGTCTCGTTGTAAACAGCATGTCTCCAGAAGGGAATTGCTGTTCTCTAAGCGAGACTAAGGTTAACTGGTGATAGCTGGGTCCCTGCTTTGGCAATGCTTGCCTGACCAAATGACGTAGGGGGTGGGGTGCATAACCCTGATTCACAAAGGGATGTATACTCCTCACTTTTAACTATGGTCACTGGGAAGGAGAACAAATAAATCTTAAAATTTTGTCAAACTGAAACAGTCGTTCTCATTTGCAGGAATTGAGTGAATCCTGTTTTCAACCAACGTAACACCAAGTCTTCTCATTTCAGAGATTTTTTTTCCCCTCACTGAAGTGACTTACAAAAAGCCATGCTGGATCAGGCCCCTGGTCCATCTAGTCCCAATGTCCTGTTCTCACAGTGGACACCCAGATGCCTGAGAGGAGCCTGCAAGCAGGACCTGAGAATAAGGGCACTTTCTCTGCTACAGAGTCAAGCAACAAGTATTCAGAAACATGCTGCCTCTGATCTATGGAGACAGTGAATAGCCTCCATTGTGCCCAGTAGCCACTGATAGGACTTCAACTTCAGTTTTCTACTCCGCATCAAAGGGGGGGGGGATGTAGTATTGAACACACATAAAGAAATTCCACTAATACGTAGACAGAACACTCACCAAACTCAGCTTTCAGTTCCATAGCAGCTTCAGGTTTGGGGTGACGTCCTGCATACAAAAACTTCTTGACTCCAAATGGCTTCAGACGATGTGCTACAGCCTGCCCTAGAAACATGAGGAACCAGAGGACATCACATCACTCACTAGGCTTGGATGCTTCATCCTTCAAGACAGAGAAATGGGGCTTCTGAAAATGGTGTTAGCACTTCAAAGGTACATGCAAAATTCACATAATCAGAGGCTTTCTTTAACACTGAACGCCCAAATCAAAACTTAGCACTTGAGCATTCTCAGATAGAGAAGCAGATGAGAAAAATTGGTAAATCGGGGTAGATGCAATCATTTTACCACATCTGCATACCTGATCCATGGTTAAAATCTTACCATTTGGCAGCAGGATAACTTTGTACAAACTGTGTACAGTGAAACTTCGGTTTTCGAACGTTTGACTTCCGAAACGTTCAAAAATCAAGGGTCAAAGGGCGGTTGACAAAATCCCAGCCATGCCGCAGAGTAAGCTACACTGACTACAATGGGACTTCCTTCTCTGTAAACACATCTAGGGTTGCACTATTACCCAGAGTGTTGAGTGAAATCTTTCCAGGTAAGAGGCCACAACTATTCTGAACTCGGTTTCTCCAGTTCCCCAGTTGGTCCATTGGCAGACGAGCCATGAGCAGAGCTTAAGCTCTTGCTGTTCCCTGTGAATTATCTTGCCGATCGGCAGCTCTACGTTGAAAAGACGACGGCAATGGCTGCGCTAAAGGCACTTATGGCACCATATATCTCAAAAGTCGGGTATGTGAGAGAGACAACATCAAACACTGCACGGCTCCTTTTGGGGTCATGGATATTTGTTCAAAGAGACAATCAATAGTAGAAAGTCCACGTTGCGATAAAGTGAACAGTACAAGCTTTAGGACTGATAACCCGAGCCTAATCTCAGATGCTCAGTTAAATGTCTCCACACAGATGCAGCAAGACCTCCTTCGGGGTGGCGACCTGAGGTTTGGACCTGGATGCGCATGTAATGCTTGTTTCTCTCTCGACCTACCTACCGTGCAAAGACGTTGTGATGGTCAAACCAGCTGTGAGCACCATGGTGGAAGGGCAGGCTGAAAATGAATGTAGAACTCAGCTTACCTATTCTTCCTAGCCCTATAATCCCAACGGTGCTGTTGGATAGTCCATAGCCACACATCCAGAGGGGTTTCCATGTGGTCCAGCCACCGCTGCGAAAAGGACACCAAATTACAATGGGATGTTAGCTAAGGAACACCCCAAAGCTTAGCAGACAAGCACTAATGTAATGGCAAGAAAAAGCTGCATTGGCTAAACAGGCTCTTAGCTAAAATTCCAGAAATGAGCAGCTGTGGACAATGGCAACCACAGACACTGTTATCTTGTTACCTTAGACAAAGGAAGAAATCCTGCTTTAAAAACTTTAATCCACCCTTTATCTTGCAAGGCCCACAATGATTTCAGGCCTAATCCCATTCTCTATTCTCTATCCCCATATCAGCTGGGTGGACTCTGGAAAATAACAGACAAATATCAAATGGGCACTAGGACCGACATCTGTCTTATAATGTCCAGGGATAGATGCTAAATTCTGCCAGTTGAGTAACCCACATCTAGCTATCAGAGGTTCAGCAGCGTACACTTAGATACCTTGATCCAGTGTTTCCCAAACTTGGGTCTCCAGCTGTTTTTGGACTACAACTCCCATAGCGCCTAGCTAGCAAGACCAGTGGTCAGGGATGGTGGGAACTGTAGCCTGAAAACAGCTGGAGACCCAAGTTTGGGGAACACTGCCTTGCTAGATTTGCACCACCCTGTCGCCACAATATAACTAAAGCATTTATTCAACTGTAACTAGGATTATTATATACTCTTTAAGAATGCTTAAAAGGAAAGCAACACTTCATGCACACCCTCTCATTCATCCATACAACAACCCTGTAGTGTAGGTCACTATTATTACTCCTTATATTGCAGGGTGAAGCTGAGAGTTCAGGATGTTGCATGTGGCTATGATGAGTTCGTGGCAAAAAGCAAGATTTGGACTGGGGTTTTTCCGCTTCACAGTTCAGCCTCAGGGACCTGGTTCAGACTGTAGTTGTAGTGCAACTGAACTCTGCTGCAAGTGTCAGCTTGCATAGCTGAATGGAAATAAAACCAGATGCCAAAGACAAAATAGGTTGACGCCCAAAGTTCAGGGGACTTTGTCACCTTCTGGAAACTAGTTTTCAATGAGCATGGATTTTTAAATCACTTGTGTGTGTGGAGCTCCTTCTTAGCACAGTCCAGCAATACAGTGGTACCTCAGGTTAATTACTTAATTCGTTCCGGAGGTCCATACTTAACCTGAAACTGTTCTTAACCTGAAGCACCACTTTAGCTAATGGGGCCTCCTGCTGCTGTCGTGCCGCCGGAGCACGATTTCTGTTCACATCCTGAAGCAAAGTTCTTAACCTGAAGCACAATTTCTGGGTTAGCGGAGTCTGTAACCTGAAGTGTATGTAACCTGAAGCGTATGTAACCCGAGGTACCACTGTAGTTGTATAAGTGCACCCACAGTTTCTGTGAAGCAAGTAGAGGATCTTCTTTGCATGCAAAAGGTAAGTGGCATTTCCAGGTAGGGTGCCCAAGAAGCCCACCTAAAACCCTGGAGAACACAAGACTCAACTAGACAGACTAACCATCTGACTTTGATTAAGGCACCTTCCTACTTTCCTGTGAGCCACAGTTGCCTTTTTTAATATGCTGAATGAGGCTAAAAGACAAAATAGGACACGACCACCCCCTCCAAGCAGTCCAAGCAGTGTGGCATGGAAGTCCCATAAATACCACTTCGGACACTCACTTCTTCACTTCCTCCACAGATTCTGGCAGCCTGCGGGACGTTGCTAGGAGCAAAGCTACTGTGAGTTCAGCCGTGGCATCTGTCAGGATGTCTGGCGTGTATCCCACACGGATCCCACTAGAATTTAAAAGCAGCAGTCAGATCTTCTGTGTTTTGAGCCACAATGCACTTACTGACTAGTTTTGTGGTACTCATCATTTCTAAAACACGGGTAGCCTGAACATCAATTGTTTGGTCCATAGGCCAGTTGGGCAATGGCCTGCATTTAAACCCCAGCCGCTAATTTTCCTGGGGAAAAGCTGCTCTGGGAAGAGGCGATTTTCAACAGAGAAGCCTCTGGGAAACACAGCAAGGGTAGGTTATATAGGGCTGGAGTGATTATTAGCCCTTCCACAACAACTCTCTTTTCTTTTCTCCCCGTCAGGATAAGATGTAGTTTGCCTCTAAGAATTACCTTTAAAAAGATGTGAGTCTTACCGCTTTTTTATTTCCTCAATGGCAAGATGGTCATATCCCACGGACAACGTACTGATTACTTTCAGGGATGGTCCTGAAAAAGATGAAGACCACGGGCTCAGAACAAAAGGTAATTAAGCATGAGAAGGGGTTAATTTCCTTTAATGTGCATAAATCAGCCCAAGGATGAGCTAATAATGGGTGCAAGGTCAGTCAAGCCAATTGCTATGGTAACGGCCCAGTGCCCCAACTATATAATAATAATAATAATAATAATAATAATAATAATAATAATTTATTTATACCCCGCCCTCCCCAGCCAAGGCCGGGCTCAGAGCGGCTTACAAGCAATAATAAAAACAAGAAGAATGATTACAACTTAAAAACAAAAATAAAATACAACATTAAAATAATGGAACATTAAAATATTAAAATGTAGCCTCATTGCAGGAAGAGAAGGAAAAGAAAAAAGAAAGAGAGGGAGGGAGGGAATCAAATTGGCTCCAAGCCAAAGGCCAGGCGGAACAACTCTGTCTTACAGGCCCTGCGGAAAGAAATCAGATCCTGCAGGGCCCTGGTCTCATGAAGCAGAGTGTTCTACCAGGCCGGAGCCAGTGTTGAGAAGGCCCTGGCTCTGGTTGAAGCCAATCTAACTTCCTTAGGGCCTGGGACCACTAGGGTGTTGCTATTTATGGACCTTGAGGCTCTCCGTGGGGCATACCGGGAGAGGTGGTCCTGTAGGTACGAGGATTAATCAATATCTGTGATTAATGCCCATCAGTCTGTTAGTTTGCAGTTGGTCTGCGAGTCGTCAGTCTGTTGGTGTTACTTGTCCATTGTTACATCTTGAATTGCTGGAGTTCAATTGGAGCAATGGAAATATTTTGTACTTGTATGTATCTGTATTTGTCTGTATCTACATTCAGAACTGTTTTAGTGAGCCTTATCTTCTGCAACAGTAAACTATTTGGACCTTAAGCTTCTTCCATGTGGTGACTGGTACTGGGAGCAACTTGCACTGCGTGGATATCTCACCTGAGATTCCCAACAACTAGTTGGCAGAGAAAAGCAGTGAAGTGCTCACCTCAAACACCAAAGCTCCTACCAGCTTCAGAAAGCATTAAAAGCTAAAGAAGTTGGCAGCAACGGACTTGTCAAGGCTTTTGTCTGGTTACTAATAAACACAGAGAAATGAAGAAGGCGATTTTTTGATAAAGTTTCACAAGGTCTTGCTTGAAAAGAAACAAAATAATAAAAGAATGTCAGCTATGAATGGAAACCTAGCTTTTGAGCCATTAAATAGCTGTGAGCTTTCATTCATTAAGCTGTGCAATTGATCAACAAAATACAGTGTTCCCTTGGTTCTCAAAAGCCTTGGTACTCAAACAACTTGGAACCCACACACTGCAAACCCAGAAGTAAGTGTTCTGGTTTGCGAACTTATTCAGAAGCTGAACGTGCTCCGTTTTGAGTGTTACGCTTCTGGTTTGAGTGTTATGCTGAGGTCTGTCTGTTTTTGCTATTTATTTTGCATTTTTGTGGCTCTTTTTTGTTTTTGTGACTGTGGAACTCAGTTCAGCTTCTGACTCATTGATTGTGTGACTGCAGTACATTGTTTATTGCTTTCATTTTATGGATCAATGGTCTCGTTAGATCGTAAAATTCATGTTAAATTGCTGTTTTAGGGTTGTTTTTAAAAGTCTGGAACGGATTAATCCATTTTGCATTACTTTCTATGGGAAAGCGTGCCTTGGTTTTGGAATGCTTTGGTTTTGGAATGGACTTCCAGAACAGATTAAGTTTGAGAACTGTATTGCACTGAGGATTATCCACACACCCAGATTAATCAGTGGGGTAACAACAACCCACAGATACAAACACAGTATAAACACATACAAACACACAGTATAAAAATGAGATTTAACAGCACATTTGGCTCGTGGAACTTTCCCCCCAGATACAGACTGTTTGGCCAGATAATCCTGAGGAGCTGAATGCAAACTTTCACCAAAAGGAGATAAGAAGAATGAGGCTGGGGCTGATGACAGTCCCATGAATTTATTCCAGTTCCACCTCTTGAAAAGAATTAGGCACCAACTTTATACAGAGGCAGGGCTTTGGTCTGCATTTGTACCAGTATCTGGGGAGCAGCCACTAACTTTGCCTGCCCAGGTTGTCACATGGATCGGCAAGTCACTGGCGGTGTTAATGTTTCTACAGCCCACTCTGACACCATTCCGTTGAGCTCCCACCCGAGGCCTCACCTGCAGCATCCAGGACTTCCTTGTCAATCCGGTCGGACAAGAGGCACAGGAGCCCGTCCTTGCCAGCCACCCCCGCCAGCAACTCCGACTGTGGGATTGGTTCATCTGAATCCCACTGCTGGACGCTGCAGCATCAGAGGAAGCAAGAAAGGCAGAATCATACAGAGCAGGTCACAAGTCGACATGAGGCGCTAGAGCAGCCTTTCTCAACCTGTGGGTCCCCAGATGTTGAACTACAACTCCAATAACTCCTAGTTAGCAAGGCCAGAGCACAGGGATGATGGGAGTTGTAGTCCAACAACCTCTGGGGACCCACAGGTTGAGAACCGCTGCGCTAGAGGCTGCACAGCTTTCGCCACTTTAGATCTTCAGTTTTAATTGGCAAGGACAAACTTTAGTAAGATTGGGCACCAGTTGCTTAATCTGGAAGCTGTTCTATTGCAGGAGTGTTGTGTATTGTAACGGGACGAATGAAGATATTAAATTATATCATTCATGCTGAGAAAAGCTGCTGTAATTCGGTAGGAAACTATCCCACACTCCCTTTAACATTTCAAAAAGGCCAAGGCTGTGGAAATGGGTGTTTGCATTTTTTACCAAATAAAACAGCACCTTCCATTGGTTTCCAGCGGCTACACACTACCTCTGCCCACTTTGGGAAGAAAAATAGATGCAGCTGCTTTTATGTGCTCAGAGAGAAACAGTGTGCCCACATTCCCCTGCTTTTGCTCCCTGCTGAGAGAAAGGAAAACTGCCCCTTGTGACCTTGCTGCAACACTGAAGGGAGAAATAATGCCCTTTGTGACCTCAGGCTGATGCTGATGGCAGAGAGACTGGCCCAATTTTGGCTTTCCACAAGTCACTGCTGAAATGTGAGACGCCAAGGTCCACCACTGCCCAGGCAATGTGTGGACACAGAAGAACCCAGCCCTCCTTGAAATGGGCAGCAGTTGAGCCAGAGACTTTGGGTGTAATATACAACTTGCAGCATGGAAGAAGTTATGGAATTGGGATTTAAAATTCACAGCATGTTACACGTTGAAAGAAAATTATATGAAAATGATGTACCGTTGGTATTTAATTCCTAGTAAATGAGCAAAAATGTGTAAAACGGGGTCAAATGCAAGCTGGAAGTGTAAGGAAAAAGAAGGCACCTTTTATCACATGTGGTGGAAATGTAAGGTAGTAAAAGAGTTTTGGGAAATGATATATAATGAGTTGAAAAAAATGTTTAAAATAACCTTTTCTTAAAAAACCCCCAAAGCCTTCCTTTTAGGAATTCTAGGTGCTGAAATCCTAAGGGAGCAGAAAAGACTATTTATGAATGTAACCACGGCTTTGCGGATGTTATCGGCCCATAGATGGAAAGAAGATAAAGTCCCTACCAGAGAAGAATGGCAGATGGAGTTAATGGATTGTGCCAAAATGGCTAAGATGGCCGGAAGAATCAGAAATCAGAAATTTTAATAAGGAATGCGGAAAATTTATAACTTATCTTAAAGACCATTGTAAACAGTTAAAATCATTAGTAGGATTGGAATAACACTTGTAGTTTAATGGTGAATTTTGGATACAATGGAGAGATAAAAGATTTGGATTATCATAAAAGATGCAGGAGGAAATGATTAACAAGAGGACCCACAAAGGGGAGGAGGTAAGTCCAAGAGATTCCTTGCAATCTTGTTTTTATGTTGGATGTTGGATATGTGACTGTAAAATTTTAATCTGAAAAACCAAATGAAGAAATTTTAAAAAATGAAATGGGCAGCAGCATGTGAAGAGAGAATCAGCAAGCAGGGAGAGGAGAGTTGGCAGGTAGATGCCCAGCTGTTCCACTTCCACAACGGCTGCTTGCCGAGGTTTTCAGCCAGATCTCCTCCTCCTCCTCCTCCACTGCCCTGAGTTGCCAGGCATGTGGAGGGTTTGTGGAGAGGGCAATGAGGTCTTTCATGTGGCCCAGGGCAGCATGAGTCTCTTGTACAACTTCTGCCTGTGATTAGGGTAAGTCCAGTGCAGCATGAGAAACACCCACCCCTCTCCAGCATGTGTGGGAGGGGGGATTTGGGGTAGGGGATTCACATCACCCTGAGCTGTGGCAGGACGCAGAAGCAAAGCCACCCACCCCAGGGGTGGCGCGGAGGGGAAGCATCAATAGTGACCACAAGTTATGGCCTAGATACTGATCCCAGCCAATTTTAGTCTCCTGGTTTGCACAAATGATTAACCATTAGCTGGCCTGGAACAATGGCAGTCTTATTTGAATGTAGTCAGCTGGTCAGCACAAATAACAGTTTAAACAGACAAAATGACTCCAAGGCAGGGTGGATAAAAATCAATGTATTTTTAAATTAAAAATTGGATTTTTTTAAAATTTAAATCAGATTTTTTAAAATTGATTTTTTTAATATAAATTGGATTTTTTAAAAAATAAAATGCTTTGGGAGGAGGGAAAATCTTTCTAAAGATAGTTTTCTATTTAAGTTACATTATAGTCCAAATGCTATTCATCAGGAGATATGGGTTTATTTTAATTTTTTGGGATAAAAATGTAGATGTTTATATATGTGTGTGTGCTTGTGTATTTGTATGTACGCACTTTCAATACTGTTATTAAGTATGGTGTCAGGAGATGGTACCCACTTTATCTGGATATATATATATATATATATATATATGTCCATATATATATATGGAAGTGAGAGCTGGACCATAAAGAAGTCTGATCGCCGAAGAATTGATGCTTTTGAATTCTGGTGCTGGAAGAGACTCTTGAGAGTCCCATGGACTGCAAGAAGATCAAACCTCTCCATTCTTAAGGAAATCAGCCCTGAGTGCTCACTGGAAGGACAGATCCTGAAGCTGAGGCTCCAATACCTTGGCCACCTCATGAGAAGAGAAGACTCCCTGGAAAAGACCCTGATGTTGGGAAAGATGGAGGGCACAAGGAGAAGGGGACGACAGAGGACGAGATGGTTGGACACTGTTCTCGAAGCTACCAGCATGAGTCTGACTAAACTGCAGGGGGGAGTGGAAGACAGGAGTGCCTGGCGTGCTCTGGTCCATGGGGTCATGAAGAGTCGGACACGACTAAATGACTAAACAACAACTATATATGCACCCTGGGTCCAATGAAGGAATGGAAAACCAATGGCCCTGCAACTGCTGTTGGGACCATCGATCCCGTTGTCTATTGGGCATGTTGGCTGGGACGCATGCAACCTCTGGAGGGCTGCAAGTTTCTTGTTGTTTAGTCGTTTAGTCGTGTCCGACTCTTCGTGACCCCATGGACCAGAGCACGCCAGGCACTTCTGTCTTCCACTGCCTCCCGCAGTTTGGTCAAACTCATGTTTGTAGCTTCGAAGACACTATCTTCGAGGAAGAGGAGGGGATGGGGAGGGACGCAGAAAGGCGGCACTTCAGTGGCGCTGGATCCGCCTCATGCCGGGCTCGCGGGCGGCGTGGGCGAGAGTCCCTCTCCCTCCCTCTCTCTCGGGTGGGGAAGGGCCGATGGAACTCCTCGCTCCAAGACGACCGGCAGCCCCGACGTGCTGCTTAGCATCCCCTCCAGCCAGTGTGGCATCTTAATGTAGTGATTTCCCCCTCTGCATCTCTTTTATAACTATTTTTAGAAATCACTTGTCCATCCATAGTTCAAATTTTTACTACAGGTTTTCTGTCAGTCCTACCAATGTATGTAACTCTTTGCAATAGCTTTTCAAATAAATTATAAACTTTCCCCATTCTTTATTAAAGAGGTCCTCTTCCTGGTTTCTAATTCTGCCTGGAAGCTTTGCCATCTCGACGTCGTTCATCAGTTTTGTCTGCCCCTCTTCTTTGGTGGGAGTTGTAGACCCTTAGGATCATCTGGTTCCACCCCCTGCAAAACACAGTCAGGGGCAGCCAAAGCAGCATGGCTCCATCAGTGCCAGATTTCTGTATAAGCCAAGCCAAAATCCCTTATTTTGGCTGCTGATCCCTTATTTTCAAATATGTAAGTTGACAGCTATGTATTGGGCATGCTGGCTGGGACGCATGCAACCTCTGAAGGGCTGCAAGTTTCTTATCCCTGCTCTAATGCTACAGACAGGCCTGCTTTGCAAGCCGCCCACCCACCATTTTATTTTTGCAGGCCGCCTTTCCACAGCTCAAACCACGCTCGAGGCGGCTTACAATATGGGGGGGGGGGGGGAATACATAGGCACAACGTAACAAAGGTCGTCCATAACAATACAAAAAAGAGACAGCAGCAAGCAAAAAGCCTCAAACACACACACACACGATTTCCCAAAGGTGCACACGCAAGAGAAGGAAAGAGAGGGGTTCACACGTGCGTGAACAGGGCAGGCAGAGTCCGGGGAGCAGCCGGGCGACCTTCCCAAGGAGAGAAGGGGGGTGTTTCTCCCTTGCACCCCCAGCCCGTCTCCCCGCCAGCCCACTTACTCTCCGGCCCGGCTCAAGGCCGCCAGTCCCTCCGGGGGGATCCTCCGCGTCACGAAGACCTTCATGAGTCTCTGCACGGCCGCCGCTCTCATGCGCCGCGTTGCAAAGGCGACTCCGGGCGAAGCGGCTCCTTCCCCGCCCCGTAACCCTTGGCCCGGGCGGCGTCCGGCGGAGAGCGGCTTGTTCGGCAGCGCCCCCTGGTGCCCATGCGTGGCCACGTCCAAAGCGCGCAGACGGCTCGCCTCGCCCAGATGTTGACGCGTGTTCTTTTTTAAAAACAAAAATCCTTGTCACTGTGTGAATCCTGCGGGTGAATGGGGCTGAGGCTCAGCCAAATAACATTGGTGGGGTTCTTTTGCAAAGGGCAATGTCCTTTTGTCTGTTTACTTCCTAGCTGTCGCGCTTTTTTCTGGGGGTACGCAGACCCCCTAAACATTTTGTGGATCTTTGTACTTTGGTTCAGTTGCTGTATTTGTTTCCCCCAGTTTGAACTATGAATTGGTGATTTTCTTGAGTCAAAATGAGAGGAGCCCTAAACATTCTTTTAGAAAAAAAAGCACTTGGTTGCAAGCCAAGCAGATTTAGGTTTGATGAGGTCCTAAGCTACTGAAGGTAATGGGGCGCTTCATATGTCCAGCTGTCCTTTGTCAACAACAAATTGTCACTGTTTTTTGTGTTGAATATATGCTATATATGGTAATTTATGGACCTAAAAGGTATCTAGATATGTATTTTATCAAAGTATTTGCTGAACTGAAATACAATTAAGAAGAAGTATATTAATAGTGAAATAAGCTCTAACTAAAATGATTTTTTATTCATAACAAACTTAATAATGCAAACACATTGGCATTTGGCAATAACAAAAGTTCCTTTAGAAACACAATTTACAAAGGCCCACTACTTACATCATAGCCTACACAACACAAAATACTGTTGCTATGTGTAGGTTTTGTTTTATTTATTTAATTAATTTTATTTGTTTTTTATCTTATATTTTGGAAATGTACATCCAGTTTTTTCCCCTTTAAATTTTTTTGGGGGCCCCCAAGAGAGTGGGGCCCTAAGCATAGCTTGTTTAGCTTATATGTAAATCCGGCACTGGTTGCCAGTGGCATATGGGGAGTGGTGCTCCCAATTCCTTCATACCTATAAGGTTATTTATTGGCTGGCTTTTTTATTGTGGAGTGAAAGAATTGGCAGCTTTTTAGTTTTTTAATTAATGGAGACTTTCCTTGTAATATGGCAACAGTGGCAGAGATGGGATGCCGTCCTTCCAACTATCCAATAGTCACCGCGAACCCATAAGCAACCTGGATTTGCAAGCGGGGGCAGTCTTCATATTTTAATTATTTTCACCTGGTTTGTACTGTAGAACTGATTATATGCTTGTTCCCACTTAGAACTTCCTAAGTGTTCTGTGATGTGGGTTCTCATCTTTAGAGGTGTAAATAACAGAAAACTTTTTTAAAAAAATACACCACAAATTAATAAACTTTCCCTTCTTTTAGAAAAAAGAAACCTTGTAACCAGCAAACACAGAAAACGACTTCTTCTTGATGCTTGGTCCTTTCTATTGCACATTCATGAGGCTAGAGGACAGCACTAGTACCTACCCTCCAATATTTCTCCGATGAAAATAGGGACATTCTATTCCTCTGTTGTTATTATTATTATTATTATTATTATTATTATTATTATTATTATTATCCCGCCCCTCTGACTGGGTTGCCTCATCTACTCTGGGTGGCTTCCAACATATAAAAATATAATAAAGCATTAAACATTTTAAAATCTTCCCTATACACAGGACTGCCTCCAGATGCCTTCTAAAGGTTGTTGGTGGAGCTGGTTCTCTGTCCATCTGGATGGAGAACCTTCTGGAAAGAGCCAGCGGTAAGAGTATTTTGAACTAGGACCTTGGAGCCTGGGGTTCAAAACTCCACTCAGCTCTGGAGCTCCCTGGGTGACCTTAGGGCAGTCGCTGTCTCTCAGCCTAACCTACCTCACAGGGGTGTTGTGAGGATAACACAAACAGAGGGGGAAACATGTAGATCTGGAACATCCTCCTTTGAACACTGGGCTGTATGATAAAAGGATTTAAACACACACACACACACACACACACACACACGGAGCCTCACTCACTCCTGAGCCTTTAACAGCAGCCTTAGGAGGGAGTGGGGATGTTGCCAGCATTATCTGACCCATGCCTTCCAGCTGAAATATCTCCCTTGCAAGTACCATATTTTTTGCTCTATAAGACTCACGTTTTCCCTCCTAAAAAGTAAGGGGAAATGTGTGTGCGTCTTATGGAGCGAATGCAGGCTGCGCAGCTATCCCAGAAGCCAGAACAGCAAGAGGGATTGCTGCTTTCACTGCGCAGCGATCCCTCTTGCTGTTCTGGCTTCTGAGATTCAGAATATTTTTTTTCTTGTTTTCCTCCTCCAAAAACTAGGTGCGTCTTGTGGTCTGGTGTGTCTTATAGAGCGAAAAATACACTAATCTTTTATTGAGATCACACTGCCCACAAAAAGCTGGAAACAGTTCCTGCTGCTTTCAAGGTGCCTTATAGTAAGAAACTAGCTGAAGCTTTGAGGCACTAAAACAGGGAAGCAACGTAAGGACATTTTAGATTTAGAACACTCTCCCCTGAACACTTTAAAAAGAACACATGAGAAGTCACCAGCATTTTAGTGTGTGTTTCTCCCAATAAACCCACACTTGTTTTAATATACAAATTTTTGCAAGACTTACAAAAATGTACAGTAATCTTGAGTGGAGTCATGGGCCCTGTTATAGCCAGAGGTAGCTGGACCCAGAGATTGTTTTAGGGTAGCATGACTAGTTTGGCAGCACTGGCTTCTGGCGCTGCAGAGGGCACAGTGACAATGATCTAGGGGGCAAGGGGCACCGAATTTTAGCGCCGCACAGGGTGCTCCTGAAATTTGAGAGCCCCAAATCCTCCCCTGCTGCTCCCCCCCTTACCTGTTAGCCCACCCCAATGGCAAATTATCAGAGCACAATCTACAATCGTGTGATTTTAAGAATAGCTGTGTTGCCATTTGCAAACCGGTTTGAGAGGTGCAAATTAGGTAGTGTTTCCCATTAAAATGTGAACCAAATCAAATTTCTGCCCCTTCCCTAGCAGAATGCCCCATTTACCTGCACACAGAGAGGCCAATCTCCTTCTGCTGATGTTACTAAAAGGGCATGGATGCTGTGACCTGCACACTGAAATAAGATGACAAGGAAGATTATAATGTAAATAAACACTTTGCTTCCATTGAAGGAAATGCTAAGTGACGGGAAGTAAATCAGCTCTGCGATATTGTGGCTTCCAAATCCTCACCCCTTTTACCTTTCCTCTCCTGTTTCTCTTCCTGCCTGGTTGAATATATATGGTGGCTACACAGCTGTGATGAGAAACGGGGAATAGGCATTGATAGGATTCAGAAGCGATACATAAATCATATTAGAACAAAGCTGCTGCTGTTTATGCAAATAACCACAGACAGGATCCAATTGGCGGAGGAATGCTAAGCAAGGTGGAAAGTGACTAATAAATGCTATTAAACATGGGTAAATCTGACGTTTCCTCAGTGATGAATAAAAAAAACAAAGCACCATTGAGCGAAAAATATGCAGAGGGAATACATCTAAACGAAGCCCTTCCAGGGCTGTGCCAGGAACTAAGTAGATGCGAATCTTTTGCCTTTGAGGAACAAATGACATATACAATTAAAGAAAATAGCACTGATAAATACTGAGGTGGTTCCCCCCTTCCCCCTTTCAGGAGGCTTTTGATCACTAAAAAAATTGTGGACGAAAAAAGAGGAGGACCCACATCAATAGGAGACGGGAGATACAGAGGTCATTTCTTGCATGGTTACGTACGCTCAGTCTATGGACAAACATTTAGTCCGATACCACACCTCATAGTGCAGAATGTGGGAAACCCAGAACTCTCCAATGTTGTTGGGACTCCAGCCCCCATCATCCTCAGCCAACATGGTCAATGGTCAGGGATGATGGGAATTGTAGTTCAACAATGCCTGGAAAGCCGCAGGATTCCTGTTCCAGGTCTATGCTGACTGGCAGTGGCTGTGCAGAAGGAATGGGCTATACAGTGGATGCTCAGGTTGCGAACGTGATCCGTCGGGATGCATGTTCAGAACCCGCAGCACCAGCAACCCGCAGCAGCATGGGTTGCGATTCGGTGCTTCTGCACATGCGCAAAGTGCGATTTAGCGCTTCTGCGCATGCACAACCGCTGAAACCCAAAAGTAACCCATTCCGGTACTTCCAGGTTTTGGAGGTCCACAACCCGAAAAAACGCAACCTGAAGCTTCTGTAACCCGAGGTATGACTGTATCTAGTTTTCAACTTTGTGATTTATCCACCAGCTAAACATCACAGTAGGGACGTGGGTGGTGCTGTGCGTTAAACCACAGAGCCTAGGACTTGCTGATCAGAAGCTCGGCGGTTCGAATCCCCGTGACGGGGTGAGCTCCCGTTGCTCGGTCCCTGCTCCTGCCAACCTAGCAGTGCAAAGTGCAAGTAGATAAATAGGTACCGCTCCGGCGGGAAGGTAAACGGCGTTTCCGTGCGCTGCTCTGGTTCGCCAGAAGCGGCTTAGTCATGCTGGCCACATGACCCGGAAGCTGTACGTCGGCTCCCTCGGCCAATAAAGTGAGATGAGCGCCACAACCCCAGAGTCGGTCACGACTAGACCTAATGGTCAGGGGTCCCTTTACCTTTACCTTTAAACATCACGGTATACTGATCTATCACAATGCCTGAAATAAGGAGCTATGTTGTGGCATCGGCTGGCTTAATGGTTTCCCCTGCATCTTGATTTTTGCATCACTCCCCCCCCCCCCCATGATTCACAATATGTTGCCATGTCAAAAATTACAAAACTGATAGCACAATATAGACTTCAAACTGGTTTGATGTGATACATCACCCAGCCCTCCTTTGCAGGATTTCAGGCAGGATTTACCGGTACTTCCAGCACTGCCTGGATATGTTGGGTTGAACTTGGTGTCTTCTACGTGAGTGAAGCAGGCAACCCTATTTAAGATTCATATGGATTCTGAATAAGAGCGAGCATGGAGCAGATCTCTTGGAGGCATGTGCGCATGTGTGTGTGGTGCATGAACACATATGCATACATATTTCATAAAGGGAATAAGTATTCAGATTGGTGTCGCCGAAGGTTTGGTCTTCACAAACATTCAGCAACTAGTTTCCGCAAGTTATTTTCGCTCGGTGTGTTGCGAAGCATCCCTGGAGAATATTCAAATATAGCTCGGCTAGCCATGACTGGTCAGAGTCTCCCTGTGGCAGATTGCTGCTCAGTGGTTTCGCTGCGCCGCTAAGTGATTTTTGCTGGAAACAAATTTATAGTAGCATATCTGTTTCCTCAGAAATCTCAGGCAGGCAACTTGCAAATCCCAATGTCACGCATATTTGCCCCGCTAAGAATGAATTGCATGAGGAATGTTTGCGGAAAGGGGGATGCAAATGGAGCTTCGGGTCTGTCATAGAGTCAGTGCGCTGTAGCAGGAGGCTAGAATGTGGGACTTTTATTAGAGTTTGGTCAGAGGCCAAAGTAGGCTTTATTTCACCCGGGTCAAAGACCCAGTTTGGCTGTCCCCTATGTGTGTTTGCGTACACACACACACACACACACACACACACTCACACAGGCTGGGAGCCTCAATGGTGCCCCTCTGGAGGCTTCACCCAGGGAATAATAATAATAATAATAATAATAATAATAATAATAATTTATTTATACCCTGCCCATCTGGCTGGGTTTCCTCAGCCACTCTGGGCGGCTCCCAAAGGAATATTAATAATGATAATAAAAAAGCAACAAAATGTCAAACATTAAAAACTTCCCTAAACAGGGCTGCCTTCAGATGTCTTCTAAAAGTCAGATAGTTGTTTATTTCCTTGACATCTGATGGGAGGGCGTTCCTGGCTAGCCCCGCCCCCTCCAGCTAACAGCTCTGGTTGGGTATATACAAATTGCAGAAAAGCGCAGAAAACAATAGTCTGGTGAAAACATAAGAGCAATGGCCAACCAGATGCCTATGGGAAGCCTGAGAGCAGGATCCGAGCACAGGTGCACTCTCCCCTCCTGTGTTTTCCAGAAACTGGTGTTCAGAAGCATATTGTCTCCAAACATGCTGGCGGAGAATTGCCATCATTGCTATCTATCCTTATAGTCTTATCCTTCATGAATTTGTCTAATCCTCTTTTAAAGCCATACAAGGTTTTGGCCATCACTGCATCCCATGACAATGACGTACATAATTAACTATGTGTTGCTTTCTTTTACCTGTCCTGAATTTTTCAATATTCATAATAATAATAATAATAATAATAATAATAATAATAATAATAATAAATTATTTATACACTGCCCATCTGGCTGGGTTTCCCCAGCCACTCTGGGCGGCCTCCAACAAATATTAATAATACAACAAAACATCAGATATTAAAAACTTCTGGATAACCACAAGTTCTGCTCTTACCCAGTTGCTCATCTACAGCAGCAATGACTCTCCAGGGTTCCAGACATGAGCCCCGATGGGAGTGGGGAGCGGAGATATATGCCACCTTGAACTCCTTGAAAGAAGGACAGGATAAAAATGAACAACAAATAAAAGATAAACAGAGTAAATAAGCATTGAGAAACCTTAGCCATAATCCAAGTAACAACTATGCTCACAGACCCCCAAATTCATTGCACACTTAACTCAGTGCTATCTGGTCTTCCTGTCCACACAAAATGTGGCAAAGCTATTTTGCAGTTGTTTTTTAAAAATAGCCTAGGGGAGAAAAATAGCTATACAGTGGTACCTTGGGTTACAAACACTTCGGGTTACAGACTCTGCTAACCGGGAAGTAGTACCTCGGGTTAAGAACTTTACCTCAGGATGAGAACAGAAATTGTGAGGCGGCAGCAGCAGCAGGAGGCCCCATTAGCTAAAGTGGTGCTTCAGGTTAAGAACAGTTTCAGGTTAAGAATGGACCTCCGGAACAAATTAAGTTCATAACCAGAGGTACCACTGTAACAGGGGAAAGATGGAGCTGAGAAAATTGAAATGAATTAGAAAAAAGAAACAAATTAGAAGGAGCTGCAGTGCTTTCACAGCAATTTGATGCTCCTTTACCTTCTTTTAAATATATATATATGCTTTTTTAATGTAACAAGAACAAAGAACAGAACAGATGACTGATATTTCAATATGATTAGCTACTCAGTAATTTTGGTGCCCCTTCCCTAAAACCAGTAAGTAAATAAGTAAATATTCACACCATCGGCCACTAGGTGTCTCCATGACATCCCCACCCTAAGTTTGTGTCTTTGTCGCCATAGGTTTTTGGGTTTAGATAAAGGACAACCAGGGCAAGGTGTGTGTGTGTGGTATAAAATTACGAGTGGTAATTGTTGTTGTTTTACTTGTACCCCACCCATCTGACTGGGTTGCCCCAGCCACTCTGGGCAGCTTCCAACGTATGTGAAAACATAATAAAACATTACACCTTAAAAGGTTTCCCTATACAGGGCTGGTATGGCAAGGGAACCAGTGGCTTGTATCAGCGGTGTTACGGAGTTCACAGAAAGGCTTCTGTCAAGGGAACAGAGAGGGGAGCAATGTTTGGCAAATGGCAAAATTGCCCCTGCAGCAAAACCCACCCCTATTGCCTGAAAACTGGTCTGGAGAATTGGGACACCCTCCAAAGCAGATCTGGGTAAGGAGCTGCAACTGGGGAGGCAGGGATGGGGGCAGAATCAACGAAACTTGCTTCCCTCCCTGTTTTGCTGGCAGGATGCGACCCAGTGCTTATTTACATGACAAAACTGAGATTATCCACACACACAATTCTGCAGTGTACGACTGCAATGTCTGGAAGTCGCTCCTCCACTTGGGGGGAACATGCCAAGGAGCCTTGGAGAGCAAATTCACGGCGGAACAGTCATCAGTAGCTATTATGTTGTTTAAACAAGGGACGCGGGTGTCTGGCTCAATGCTCCCATAAGATGTTAGAAAAAATTTTGGGGGCGATCAGACAAACTGCTAAGGTTTACTCTACAGAACTTGCTGTGTGGTTGTTGGTTTTTTTGCAGCAGCCTTAACTTACTAGGCATTCAGCTGCACCACTCTTGCCACTCTTGATGTCTTCAATGACATCATGGAAGTGCCTGCCAGCAATATTGCTGCCAACAAACTGGGCCTTGTCAGGATCTCTTTAATGGTTTCTGGGCCAAGGACCAGTGCTGCATTTGCTGGGAAATGTTCACAATCTCATCAAAGCTGATGTTGCCACTGTGCTTAACTGTAATGAAGAGAGAAGCCAGAAAGCTTCTGTGTGCCTGCCAGCAAAAGGGATATCCAGGAACTGCACAGAGCGAGTCACCAGCCAGTTCTCTAAAGGAGAGAGAGTGAGAGAGAAAGAGAGAGAGAGAGGGGGGGGGTACTTACCTCTTAACTTCCCCAGTGCTTACCTGCATAGGATTGGTCCCATTTTGTATTGCCGCACAGAGCCTAGGGCTTGCCGATGAGAAGGTTGGCAGTTTGAATCCCTGCGACGGAGTGAGCTCCCGTTGCTCAGTCCCAGCTCCTGCCAACCTAGCAGTTCGAAAGCATGTCGAAGTGCAAGTAGATAAATAGGTACCGCTCTGGCGGGAAGGTAAACAGCGTTTCCGTGCGCTGCTCTGGTTCGCCAGAAGTGGCTTAGTCATGCTGGCCACATGACCCGGAAGCTGTACGCCGGCTCCCTCGGCCAATAAAGCGAGATGAGCGCTGCAACCCCAGAGTCGGCCACGACTGGACCTAATGGTCAGGGGTCCCTTTACCTTTATGTTGTTTAAAAGAGCTTCCACGTTCAGAGGCAGAATATCAGATGCTCGTGATTAATGACAGGAGGGGATGGTTGAGTTCATGCTCAGCTTATAAGCTTCCCAGACACTTCTGAATGGTCATATGCTTTGCTTAATGGTCCTTCAGTCTAATACCCAGCAAAGACTTTTCCTCTTGTAAATATTTCTTGCTGGGTAAGGAACCCAAACGGGACACAGGGAGACCCTGGCTTCATAATGTAAACAATCCCCACAGAGCTAAATTTCCAGGCATAGCTTTTATACCCTGTGGGGCAAATTGCTATGAAAGCAAGTGTACACAGAAGACCACTTTTAAAAGATAGTGTGATCTTTTGGTTTCATTTAAAGGATGAAACTCAGGGACTTTCAAGGTTTTGCAAACCGTCTTTAATGCAGGAGACAACCCCAAGGTCTCTTTGTATTTGAGCAAGGAAAGGCTCTTTGAAAGTTCCCCTGCAAGAGAACATTAGCTGAATTGTCTTTCTATATACACAAAGAAAATGGAAAGTAAAAAGTGCCAAGGTTGATAAGATGTAGAATATTTTATTTTATTTTATTTCTGGGAATGTGCCCATTCTTTAAATGCAAATATATTGGAGATCGTCCCTGCAGATTGCTCTAATGCTCAGTAAGAAATACAGATAATTTTAATGAACCGGCTCCCCCTTCGCAAATGCCAACTTGGCTTTTTCTTCTTCTCTGTCTCTCTCTCCCTCCCCCCCCCCCTTTTTTTAAAAAAAGGTCACATTCTAAAAAGATTGCTTATCTCTCGGTGACATTCATGTTCCACAATGAGCAGAACAGCAGCAGCAACATCCCTGCTAATGTCAGAGCCTGTGTCTACAGGCCTGGCGGCATGGCTAAAAGCTTTGGAGAGACACAGAGCAATATGTAATTAATTAGAAAAAGCTATGTTCAACACAAGTTACGGTTGATAGGATTCATCATTTGCCAAGAGGCAAGGAAAACGGCCGGGAAGGAGCTGCTCCAGCCTCCTTGACCGCTGCTCAGTGATTTTCTACATCCATTATCTATATAAGACACTGTTATCTGGGCCTGTACGAGTCAATCTGTTACTCCTCCCTCCCTTTTTAATGCTACTTCAGGGATACGCATTGGAAATATTTTACGCTTGCTCCCAGCAATATATATAGATAGATATATAGTGGAGTTGCCAGATTTCATTTACAAAAATTGGGGCACTTCAGGGCAGAGTGCCTCTGAGCACAGGCAAAATCTCTTCCTCCCATGGGGGAAAGAAGCCTTTCAAAGGGACTTCAGCAAAGTGCACATACCATATGTAGACAGCCTGCATGAAAGTCTTAATCCCAGAGCTGTGGATTCAAGCTCCACACTGGGCAAAAAATTCCTACATTGCAGGGGGTGGACTAGATGGCCCTAGTGGTCCCTTCCAACTCCACAGCTCTATGATTCTATTGCCAATATGTGTCGTGAGCCCTGAGTTCTAAGTCAGATGAGGAGAGTCAAAGACAGTGGGTTTTTTTTTGGGGGGGGGGGGAGATGGGGGAACTCACCACAAAGCTTGTTGTTCTTTTATTACGGGCCCAGTTGCAGTGCCACCCACCCATAGCTGTCAACTTTTCCCTTTTCTTGCGAGGAATCCTATTCGGAATAAGGGAATTTCCCTTAAAAAAGGAAAAAGTTCACAGCTATGCACCCACCCCCCTGCCCTGACAGCGGCTAAATGTAAGAGGTGATTAATAAGCAGACAATGATCTGGATTAGAAATGGCCACAACATTATTGATTGCAGATATAGGTAGATTGTTGGCTCAGGCATTCGGTGTGTATCCGTTCCAGCCCCTGCCCAAACAAAAAATAATTGTTCTTTATTTTTTTTAAGGTACTGGGAATATTTTCTCCTTATAGGTTCATTGTCCTTCTAGCATCCCTTCTACAAATTTATTTTCCTCCTAGATTTTCTCCCAAATCTCATCTTCCTTGTAATTCCATCACATTACCGTATTTTTCGCCCCATAGGACGCACTTTTTCCCCTCCAAAAATGAAGGGGAAATGTGTGTGCGTCCTATGGGGCGAATGCAGGCTTCCGCTGAAGCCTGGAGAGCGAGAGGCATCGGTGCGCACCGACCCCTCTCGCTCTCCAGGCTTCAGGAAGCTATCCGCAAGCCTTGCAAGCCCAGCGGGAGTTCCCGCGGGCTCACAAGGCTTGCGGGCAGCAGCCTGCAGCCCCGGCGAGTGTCCGCAAGCCTTGCGCACCCGGCAGGAGGTCCCGCCCAGCGCGCGAGGATTGGGGCGGCAGCTTGTCGCCCGAAGCACGGGGAGCCCTCCGGAGGGCTCCCCGTGCTTCGGGCGAGTGTCCGCAAGCCTTGTGCGCCCGGCAGGAGGTCCTGCCAAGCGAGCGAGGCTTGGGGCAGCAGCCTGCAGCCCGAAGCACGGGGAGCCCTCCGGAGGGTGCCCCGTGCTTCGGGCAGGTGTGCGCAAGGCTTGGGGCGGCAGCCGCGGCGGGGGGGGGAATAGTTTTTTTTAATTCATTCCCCCCCCCAAAAAAACCCGAGGTGCGTCCTATGGGCCGGTGCGCCCTATAGGACGAAAAATACGGTAATTTCCTGCCCAAATTACCCATAGAATTCCACTTCAAAAAAACCCCAATTTCTTCCCAGATTCTCCCACTCCTGCTTCTTGCTCCTCTGTCCCCAGTGTTACCTTCCTTCACCCTGCAACAAAATCTAAATCCCTGCTTTTCTTGCTCATACATCCAGCTCTGCCATGGGAGTTAATCCCACTCTAGGAGCTAAAATCAAATCATCTGATCGCCAGGGTTGTGGAGTGCTGTGCACCGGGCTTCACAACCTCCAGTGATCAGCAGGTCATTGGTGGTTTGTTGGGTGTGCCTCTGCTGGGTCAGGTGTCACTGTGATATCCGGTGATTGACAGGGGGCGGCAGCCCAGGTGGGGTTAGGGAGATAGGGGTACAGACCTCAAGGCAGATCAAATTCCATACCCGTCATATAACCTCCCTGCAAACAAACAAACAAATGTTTAGCAAACAGCCCATGGCCTCTAACTTCCCCACACAAAAGGTAAAGGGACCCCTGACCATTAGGTCCAGTCGTGGCCAACTCTGGGGTTGCAGTGCTCATCTCGCTTTATTGGCCGAGGGAGCTGGCGTACAGCTTCCGGGTCATGTGGCCAGCATGACTAAGCCGCTTCTGGCAAACCGCAGCAGCTCACGGAAATGCTGTTTACCTTCCCGCCGGAGTGGTACCTATTTATCTACTTGCACTTTGACGTGCTTTTGAACTGCTAGGTTGGCAGGAGCAGGGACCGAGCAACGGGAGCTCACCCTGTCGCGGGGATTCGAACCGCCGACCTTCTGATCGGGAAGTCCTAGGCTCTGTGGTTTAACCCACAGCGCCACCCGCGTCCTTTAACTTCCCCACATACTTTGTACTAAAAATCAGGAGGGAAGCCCACCAAACAAACCATCTGCAGGTGACTCAAGTCTCCATTTCTGGTTGTGTCAATAGCTTCTTTTTAGCTGGAAACTATGTTCTAAGCTCTCTGAAGGCCAGCGATGGCTAAGAATGTTCAGACATGTTCTACTTGGGTTTGATAAAATAACCCAGGCGGGTGCCTAGAAAAGTTGATGGTGGCAGCTGTTGGTTATCACTAGTCACTACTCAAAAGTTATTTTCCCCCACTGGGTTCCTCCCCAGTTTCCCACCTTTCATCTCCAGCTACACAATATGGGATCCTGCAGTTATTTCTAGCTACCTACTCCATTGCTCTCGTCTTTTGTGGGATCAAGGGAGCAGCAACACACCCCTAACTAAATGAGCAAATGGACAAACGCAAGGCTGGTTTAAGGGAGGAGTCGGGCCATGCTAAATCACAAGAACGAGCACACAGGAGATCTGATGGCCATAAAGCATTCTCTGTTCTTCTGAGAATCAGCCCATTCTTTCTCTAGATTAAGGAAACAATGGTGCTTTCAATCAGCAGCTGGTCTGACAGCTTGTCATTAAAGCAAAATGTAAATCAACACAAACCTATGGGCGGCGGCAGGTCTCCCACATTACCACAATGTCACGGGACCTTTGCAGCTCAAACGCCCTGCAACAATGAGAGACTGCATTAATCCAAGCAAGATGTTTGTCTGGGTTTGGAGTCTATCGGACCAAATCTTGCTCCACCAGCCCTTCCGTTTCCATTCTCCAAAGAGTGGCACCATCTTGAATGTAAGGTTGTTATCCATTGATGGACCAGTTGTGTTTGGCGGCTTCTTCAGGAGATACTGAAACAGTCTTTATTCCCCTGACATTTTATTTTAAAAATCAAGGTAACCGTCTAGTGTACCCAAAATAGTCCCATTCTATCCTGCCTTCCATTTTGAAGGTGTGTGTTTTTGGTTGGGATGGGGGCACCCCTGGAGAAACAAAGTGCGTTTTTCTAAGAAATGAATTGTGTGTGTAGAGCATGGTGGGCTTCTTTTTTTATGTCACTTCCATTCCAAAACTTGAATTACTTTATCAGATAACAGGAACTATACATACAGTGCTCCCTTGGTTCTCGAACTTAATCCGTTCTGGGAGTCCATTTGACTCCCGAACCGTTCGAAAACCAAGGCGCAGCTTCTGATTAGCTGCAGGAGCTTCCTGCACTCAAGCGCATGTCGTGTTGGATGTTCGGCTTCTGAAAAACAATTGCAAACTGGAACGCTTACATTTGGGTTTGCGGTGTTGGGGAGCCGATTTGTTCGGCAACTAAGCTGTTTGGGTACCAAGGTACCACTGTACAGTGGACGCTCAGGTTGCGAACGTGATCCGTGCAGGAGGCACGTTCGCAACCCACAACGCTGCGTCTGCGCACGTGTGGGTTGCAATTCAGCGCTTCCGCGCATGCACAACCACCAAAACCCGGAAGTAACCCATTCCGGTACTTCTGGGTTTTGGTGGGTCTGTAACCCGAGAAAATGCAACCTGAAGCGTCCGATGTATGACTGTACTTACCATTAGGCAATAATGGTTGGTCTTCTAGCTTCACATGATCTGTGACCATATAACGATTGTTATCAGGAGCTGCCAGGGCTTGGACAAAGAGTCTTTGAATGTCATTGACTGGTTGGATGGAGAGGAATGGTGGGAGAACCAGCTGGGGAACCTCCAAGGGAAGAAGGCTCAGAGTCCAGGGATTGGGGGTGGGATGACGATGAGTGGTCAGAGGGAGAAGATGCAAAAGAGGAGGTGTCAGAAGCTAAAGAATTGACAGGGCTAGGTGAGAAGGGAGAGTCTGTGGCAGAAGGAGGTTCAGAATCAGGTATAGTTGCTTCTGACATCTTAAGACAGGAGCTGCAACCTGACCACCTAATACCACCATACTTTTCCGTGTATGAGTTTTTATGAAAAAAATATGTTAAAATTTGGGGATCTTCTTATACATGGATAGTGCACAGGGGGGACGTGGCATTGGTTGCTGCTGCGAGCCGTATATTGTTGTTGGCTATTGGGCGTGTGATTGGTGGCTGCGACAAGGGCTGTTGATAGGTGGGTTTTGCAATGCATGCGAGTGGCAGCGTAGGTCAGGCAAGTGAGCAATTTTTGGCAATCCCGCCTAAAGAAAGCTCAGCAACTCTGGGCAATCTCCCCCCAATTTATTGAATTTGGGCGTCTTATATACCGGAAAAATATGGTAATAATAATAATAATAATAATAAAAGTAATAATAATAATAATAATAGATGCTGCCCATCTGACTGGGTTGCCCTAGCAACTCTTGGAGACTTCCAAGAAATTAAAACATTAAAACACCCAGGCTCATAACTTCTTTTCCATTTCATGAAGGAATGGGGCAAACCTGTCAATTTCAGTTTCTCTCCTTTTTTTCATTTTTCGATTCTTAACTTCAGTCCTCCACAATTCCACATCTGTTTGCGATTTTTTTTAATTGAAAAAAATACTCGCGAAAGTTCATCAGAAATCCACTAGTGTGCATTTCTTCTCATATACACATATTTGTAAGCAATTTGTGCATATTTTAGCAAAGCCGTTTCCCCTAATAAAATGTAGATATATGCAGTGGCGTAGCGTGGGTTGTCAGCACCTGGGGCAAGGCAAGTAATTTGCGCCCCCTAACCCGTGGATTTGCGCCCCCTAACCCTAACCCCCAGATGTTGCGCCCGGTGCGGCCGGCCCCCCAGCACCCCCCACGCTACGCCACTGGATATATGCATCTTATTTTCACCAGTCAATGCATTTCTATGCACACTTTAGCTCAGTATGTGCATTTTTGTATACGGTAGTTGGACTGAGAACTGCGTTGCAAAACGTGGAAAAGTGGATTTTGAAGGAGGGCTATTCTTGTGTTTTCATATTGCTTCGGAATATGTCGTTTTTAGGCATGTTCACCTTTAAATGTGAACTTATCCTCTGTTCCTACATGTCAGGAAAAAGGAAATAACTATCTTCCACCCAATTTCTGGACATCCTCTCTCTGATGCTGATGAAGCACCTAAGAGCATCAGATACCAGGCAAAAGCTTTTAACAACAGGTCTGTCTATAGCGTGAAGTGTTCGTCAGCTTTAATAAACTCAGAGACCATAGGCTTACTGTAGTATATCTCCCCCCACTATGAATTGCACATAGTATTATGTGTGAGATCAGCTTATCTAATGAGACTGAAGCCTCCTGATAGGATTTTCGTTTTATCGCTTATCCATCACTTATGCCGCCATCCTGCACATTGTCAGATTACTCAGACTTAAGCCTTTTATTTTTAATAATTGCTTTAAAAGTTGATTATTTTCAAAAAATGGGGCTGGGATGTGTAGTGTGGAGCTTATCTTCCTATGTGATCAAGGAGGGGATTTATGTCAGAAGTGTATATCCGCTTGGTGACATCTTTGTGTTTATCTCTTTGGAGTGCTATGTGCAGGAAATCCCTCCCCCCCTCCCCCTGCCCTTCCTTTTTACAGTTTAACCGGCTATTGGAACAAGCGCTTCAGTCACAGAAGCCCATGGGTCAAAACATCAACACTTGACAGTGACACCTACATCCTTGAATCTCCCTCCTTTATGCACTCAGGCAGGAAGAACCAGATGCACAAATACAGGATGGGGGAAATCTGACTTACTAGCAGTACATGTGAAAAGGATCTAGGGGTCTTGGTGGACCACGAGCTCAACATGAGCCAACAGTGTGATGCTGCAGCAAAAAAAGCCAATGCTATTCTAGGCTCATCAACAGAAGTATAGTGTCCAGATCAAGGGAAGTAATGTAAAGGTAAAGGGACCCCT
This sequence comes from Podarcis pityusensis, assembly GCF_964106645.2. Lineage (NCBI taxonomy): Eukaryota > Metazoa > Chordata > Lepidosauria > Squamata > Lacertidae > Podarcis > Podarcis pityusensis. Next base: position 36,193,242 of record NC_138042.1, read on the forward strand.
GACCATTAGGTCCAGCCGTGGCCGACTCTGGGGTTGCAACACTCATCTCGCTTTATTGGCCAAGGGAGCCGGCGTACAGCTTCCGGGTCATGTGGCCAGCAGGACTAAGCTGCCTCTGGCGAACCAGAGCAGCGCACGGAAATGCCGTTTACCTTCCCACCACAGCGGTACCTATTTATCTACTTGCACTTTGACATGCTTTTGAACTGCTAGGTTGGCAGGAGCAGGGACCGAGCAACGGGAGCTCACCCCATCGTGGGGATTCGAACCGCCAACCTTTTGATCGGCAAGTCGTAGGCTCTGTAGTTTAACCCACAGCACCACCCACGTCCCTTAAGGGAAGTAATAGTACCACTCTATTCTGCCTTGGTCAGGCCACACCTGGAATACTGTGTCCAATTCTGGGCACCACAATTTAAGAAGGATGTTGACAAGCTGGAAGGTGTGCCGAGGAGGGAAACCAAGATGATCAAGGGTCTGGAAACTAAGCCTTACAAGGAACAGCTGAAGGAGCTGGGTATGCTTAGTCTGGAAAAGAGGAGACTGAGGGGAGATATGATAACCATCTTCAAATATCTTAAGCGCTGTCACATGCAAGAGGGAACATGCTTGTGTGCTCCTGCTCTGGAGGGCAGGACTCGAACCAACGGCTTCAAGTTACTGGAAAGGAGATTCCGACTAAACACCAGAAAGAACTTTCTGACAGGAAGAGCTGTTCGGCAGCAGACCACTCCATGTCTCCCCTCTGCTTTGCTGGTGGGTGGAGTGGGGAAGCAAATGAGGCCTGCCTTCATTTTCTAGCTAAGCAGCTGTAGGCTCCCCAGCCAGCAGAACCCCACGGAAGGAAACCACCTTGCCTCTTTTGCAAGGCGGGAGAGGAAACACACAAGGACACTGGAGAGAGTGCAGCTTAACTACCTTGGTCCTAGGGATGGCTGGAAGTCAGCTTTTTAATTTAGCTTTCAAATGGGAAATTTGCTTCTAAGAATCAGCGTCAAGTCTGCCTTGTTAAAGCGTCGACACACAGCATGTTGAGCGGTGGCATTCTGCGCCGCGTGCGTTGCCAGAGATTTTTGCATACAGAATCAGAAAGCTGGCACCTTTTGTCTGGGAATTTGTGACACTCAGAAGTCCATTACCCAGATGGAAGTCTGTGCTCACTGGAGTGCAAATGTATGTGTTGGGGCTGTTTGAAAGGTTGCAGAAATAATCTCAGCCTAATAAGTTTAAAGTTTCCTGTAGGGGGGAAATAAAATAATAAAATAAAACAAAACGTGTTGCCTCCACTGGGGATATTAACCTGATCATTTAATCCTTTGCTCAGCATTACAGAGATTTTGTAATTAGCTAGTTGCAAACAACATTTGGGGGCAATGATATTGTAAGGAGCAATCTTCTATTTTTCTTTCTTTTGTAAGGCAAGCAAGACACTACCTTTTCTTTTCTTTTTTAATATCTCCCAGACCTCACATGTGACAATTTCAGCATTAGGTCTAACACCTAGCCTCAAAACAGCCAGAAAGGATTTGGTGGGTAGTAAGACTGCTGAGTTTAGGCCTGCCCAGTGCCTGGCTGGGGGTCATCTTAAACACACACAGAGCTGGCCCACCCATGAGGCAAGTTGAGTGGACCTCCTCAGGCAGCAGGATCCACAGGGTCAGCAGATCCTGATGTAGATCCTTATTCCCTCCCTTGTTCCTAATGAGATCTTCAGTCACCCCCTTCTTCTCTGGTGGGGAAAGGGGCACCATTTTGTGGTTTGCCTCAAGTGCCAAAATATCTTGGGCTGACCCTGAACACTCCCACACACCCCTCGGCTCCTTAAAGCAGCCATCTTCCAACTTTTCCAGACCTAGGAGGTCCCACCTTTGACCACAACCTACAATACAGGTTCTATCTTTAATACACTTTTAATTTTTTTTTACAACTATGTCTACCTCTCTTCCTTTTCTCATCTGCTTCTGTCAAGTCTTTCTCCTGCTCTGTTCACAGTTCTTCCACCCTTTCCCCTTCTCTTTCCCAAAGATGATATTTGCGTTGATGGTGAGACTAGGGTTGCCATATTTCAAACAGTGGGGGACTATATTGGACCATCTCAGTCCAACTTCCTGCTTTCCCCCAGCCAAATAGTTAATTAACTTTTCAGTAATTACCTCCCATGAAGGAATGCTACCGTTCCTCTAGGCAGTTTGTCCCAGTGTTCTGAGGCTTTAGGATGCCCATCTTTGCTTTTTATAGGGCTGACATGTGCTGGACGGGACACCATTCAAGTCTGAGAGCTCCCACTGCTGCTTGCTGTCAGAGGGACAGTCCTGGCAGAGTGTCTTTCTAACTGGGTCCAGACTGACGGGCATTGGCAGGGTGGCTACAAGACAGAGATGGCATCGTGCCTTCTACCATCCTGCCAAACCAATTAGGATCTGACTTGCAGTAAAATGCAGATTCAGTACTTAACAAAACAATGTACATATATAAATCGAACAGAACTCCTGGGTGGCAGAGCAGAGCTAGAAATTATGTATGCTGCAAATACTATTGCCAGGGATTGGCAATGGGTCTTCCCTCTCCCCTCCGTTACACAGGGATTGTCAATCTCTGACCAGGCCAGGCAAATTGAATTAATTCATTGCTAGATTGAGGACAGCAATCCTCCATATTTGTTTTGGTGGGCCAGCCAGGCAATTTTCAATATTCCTTGGAATTCAAAAGTGTTTCAGGTTACGGACTTGTCAACAGGAAATATTTGGAGTTGCCCAGAGGTCCAGTTTTCACAAAGGAAGCTGGTCTGTTCTAAGTTTGTTAAACTCTTGGGACTTTGTTGATTCTGCCTTGGGAGGAGCCGCACCACCAGCTGCTTTGTAAAAAAAAAAAAGGTAAAGGTAAAGGACACCTGGAAGGTTACGTCCAGTCAAAGGTGACTATGCGGTTGTGGCGCTCATCTCGCTTTCAGGTTGAGGGAACCGGTGTTTGTCCACAGACAGCTTTCCGGGTCATGTGGTCAGCATGACTAAACTGTTTCTGGAACAATGGAACATTGTGATGGAAACTAGAGCACCCGGAAACACTGTTTTTCTTCCCGCTGCAGCAGTACCTATTTATCTACTTGCACTGGCATGCTTTCAAATTGCTAAGTTGGCAGGAGCTGGGACAGAGCAACAGGAGCTTACCACCACCACCACACAGATTTGAACCGCTGACCTTCTGATCAGCAAGCCCAAGAGACTCAGTGGTTTAGACCACAGCGCCACCCGCGTCCCTATCAGCTGCTTTGTGGAAGCATAGCCTTCAATATGAAGTGGCTCAAAATTGGGGCATCTTCTGGGGCTGCACTCTGCACAAGTCACGTGACCCGTGCGAGATCGCAGCTCCCCCAAAAGCGTTTCCCCCAGACATAGCACCCCAAAACACATTTTGTGGCACCACACAAGATTGCTGCCCCCCAAAAGCACTTTTTCAGGGTGAGCATGCGGTCTGAAATTGCATGAGACCGCGGCGGTCATTTGGGTCATGGTCCTCTCGTGAGAAAAAAATGAGATGCCCCGTTTTTTCAGGGACAGTTGACCGGTATGTGGAGGCTGTGCGAATGCTATTCATTTAAAGCATGCACACCCTAAGAATCCTGGGAACTGTAGTTTGTTGAGGGTGCTGGGAATTGTATCCCTGTGAGGGGTAAACTGCAGCTCCCAGAATTCTTTGGGGAGTAGACCACACTTTGCATGTGCAGTGTGTGCGCAACTGGAGCCTATGTCTAAATACCTTTCAGGAACACATTATGGATGGGTTCAGACGTAAAGTTAAAACCATGTTTCATCATTATGGAAACAAGTACCAGGTAATCCCAGGTGCAGCCACAAGGAGAAGATTGGAAGCATATGTTTAGGCTGGAAACTCTGGTTAGCTTAAACTATGGTGTTTTTTAAAAACAAGCTAGAGTTATAAACCAGAGTTTGATTTGGGCTTGTTTTAGTAACCCATAGTTTAGACTTACCACAGTTTGCCATTTGAGGGCATAACAATAAACCATGGTTAATTTGAACCAGGAAGCACATGTTCCCAATTTCCTACTCATGGCCATGCTGGAATGGAAAGGGGAGAGGGAAGTGCGCAAGTCCAAGGCTCAATCATTCATCACACAGTTATGTCCCAAACATGCCTAAGACTCTGGAATTCCCTTTTTCAAAGGAAACAGATCTTTCAAAGGTTGCCCTCAACTCTCCACTGCTTCATAAACGGGGGGCAGGGATGGGATGAGAAAACATCTCAGCAAGGAACTCCATTGAAGAACTGCTTGCTATGTAATGGTGTCTCTGTGATCAACCATTTGTACTTTTAATAAACTGCCCATGATGTGGCGCTTCTTCCTGCCATGGAACAACAGAAGTAGAGAGATCGATCTCTGTAGAAGAAAGCAACCTCGAATTAACAATAGTACATTCAGAGAAAAGAGAGCGAGAAAACCCCCCAAGGCAGATGGCATGAATATTAGTGTATGAAAATGACTAACACACTGAGAATTTCCCAGTGTACTTTTCCCTTGTTTTTGGCTTGCTTCTATAATTAATTTATGGAAAGCACCTAAATTGGGAATAAACACCATCTCGCAAATCCCCTCTAATCTCTGCCTGTATTTCTGAAACGATACCCTTAAGGTATAGTCTCCTACCATGATTAAACTCTTTCACTCCCTTTTTACAAATGTTTCTAAGAAGACCTTTTTAATTTTTATAGACAGTTGTGTACAGGGTATTAGTGGTCTGGACTGTACTCAGCACTATTTGGGATGCAATTTATCAGTGCCAGTTGTCTTGAAGAATGCTGCTGTCGCTCTGCCTGCCAAAATGTTTGTCTTGGGGCATGTATGAACAGCAGCTGTCTGCTCTATCATTATGGGGTAGGGCTACCTATGAAAGTGACTTGGAAACGGCAACTAATCCAGAATGCAGCAGCTAGACTGGTGACTGGGAGCAGTCGATGGGACCATATAACACCTACATAGGCTCCTAGTACATTTCCAAGCACAATTCAAAGTGTTGGTGCTGACCTTTAAAGCCCTAAATGGCCTCAGCCCAGTATACCTGAAGGAGCATCTCCACCCTCATCATTCAGCCCAGACACTGAGGTCCAGCTCTGGGGGCCTTCTGGTGGTTCCCTCACTGTGACAGGTGTAGCCACAGGGAACCAGGCAGAAGGCCTTCTTGGTAGTTGTGACCACTCTGGAACTCCCTCCCATCAGATGTCAAGGAAATATTATATTATAAACAACAATGACTTTTAGAAGTCATCTGAAGGCAGCCCTGTATAGGGAAGTTTTTAATATTTGAGTTTTTACTGTTTCATGTTTTAATTTGTTGGAAGCCACCTAGAGTAGCTGGGGCAACCCAGTCAGAGGGGCAGCATATAAATAGTATATTATTATTATTATTATTATTATTATTATTTTATTATAAAACATTGAACATTAAAAAAACTTCCCTATACTGGGCTGTTTTCCAATGTCTTCTAAAGGTTGTATAGTTACTTATCTCCATACCTGCCAACATTTCGCCGATGAAAACTGGGACGTCCTAAGGAAAAGCAGGACATTCTGGGATTGAAACTGGGGTGGCTTCTGTAAGTCTGTCCCTGGAAAACAGGGACACTTGAAGGTCTGCAAGTGTAGAGTCAAAACCATACAACTGGAGAGAAAAAGATGTAGCATGAATGTGCTTTTCGTTATAATAGGACAGTCAACAGTTCCTTGGCTTGAGAAGGCTCTGTAGGACCAAAACTTGAGAATGCCTGATAGAAGGAAATCTCAGTGTAAGGAGTTTATGAAAACAAGCCCTGCCCCATGCTTGCAAAAGACAGTCCCCATCAGGAAAGTAGTCTCTCTCTCTCTCTCTCTCTCTCTCTCTGTTCCCCTGCAAGAGACAATGTCAGGGGTAATTGAGCCGTCTGCAGCGGACACCAGAGAAACCTATGGGCTGCTGTTTCACATGAATGCTTTTCATTTTATTGCCTGCTTGTATGTTTCTTATGAAGTCTCTGAGACTGACCAGGGCGGCTAAGGAGTATTCGCTGGGAGAATGTTGCCTCCTGCACTGCATCCTTCATTGCACATGAGCTCTTCCTAGGAAACATGTGTCATTAAAAGTAGAGGCAACCCATTCCACTGATCTTGTACTTTGTCTAACTGCAGGGCAGATCTATCAACAGAGATGCAATATGATCAGTTAACTGCATGCAGTGAATAGACAAGACTTTGTAAGTGACTAAGTGTGGAATTAACATTTATGAAAATATACACGTTGAATATTCATCAGTTCAGTGGGCTTCCCCAGAGCCAAAATCCACACTGAAAAATTGATTTTGTAAAGGAAAACAAACTAGGCTGCCAAATAATGAGAATATTTCTTTGGGACCGTTTCCCCTGGAAATTGACCGGATGGTGCAAGGGTTGTGTGTATCCCATTTATTTCAGTGACATTGTGGAGGGGTTGCCCCAAGTGGCAATCATTGTTTTGTTTTGGTGGCAATCATTGGCATGTATTTCAGGGTCAAGTATGCCTGCGATTGGTTAGAAACAGCAAAATGCCCACCTACATCTGTAAATGACGTGGTCACATGGCTATTTTGCATTCCTGAGTCTTCTTCAGAAGCAACGGTGCTCAATAGCGCCAGCTATCAAACATTTTGTTTAAGCTGCACTGTCTCCTATTTACAGCATTTTGTAACGTATGACTATGAATTCTTTTATAAATAAATTAAATAATTAAATTTACACATTTTGTTACTTATTTCAAAGACAATCCTGCACCAGGGAGATGTACAAGATTTACAGAAAGGATAAAGGTAAAGGTAAAGGACCCCTGACAGTTAAGTCCCGTTGTGAACGACTCTGGGGTTGTGGCACTCATCTCGCTTTACTGGCTGAGGGAGCTGATGTTTGTCCACAGACAGTTTTTCCGGGTCATGTGACCAGCATGACTAATCCGCTTCTGGCGAAACCAGATACATTGCCATAAAAAAAAAAATACAGGGGAGTCATAAAAATGACTGGTTCATTTTAACAATTTAAACCACCTAATAGGCATGTTGACATTTTTAAAACAAAAAGAGAGTCTTCAAACATGTCTTCTGAACAACTGACCTTCTTTTGGGACTATTCCTTTTTTATTGTTCCCAGTTGCGTGATGAGTGCAGAAACACACCTCTGGGACTGGGCTTTAAGGAAGACCAAGAAGGGATGAAGTCCCTACAGGAAGATGCAGATTTGGAAGGGGACCTGGATGAAGATCAGTAACTCCTTTTGCTTAAGCCACCAGAATGAATTCACTGCCGCTGCTTCCTGCAGACTTCCTGCCCACCTTACTACAGTCCTAAGTTTCTACAACTCTCTGCTGTCAAGGAAACTTGTCCTGGAATGTCTTACAAGTTGGGGAAACAGGGAACAAGAACCAGTGTCTTAGATTAAGTGCAGCAGAAATACTCAGTTCACAGACTTGAGTTACTTGCTACGTGTGACACTCAATTCCTGTGTGGTGGCTTTCATGGAGGGGGAAAACTGACTAAAATGCCATCTACTTTCATAGGAGACACAGAGAGAGAGAGAGAGAGAGAGAGAGAGAGAGAGAGAGAGAGAGGTGGTGGTGGGTTCAGATTTCCAGATTCTTGTAGAAGACCCTCAAAACAAGAGTGGCAGCCATGTTTGTAGTGATGCAAAACTCTACTGGCAGGTATGCATTTCTGTTCCCTAGACAGGTGCGTCTCAGAAGGATTCTCGCTTTCTCCCAAATAATTATTATGCATTAAAATGTATGATACATATTTAAATATGCATTTGGTAGTTCAAGTAAATACTTGGGTGAATATGCATGTTACAAAAATACATATTTAACTAATAGTGTAATTAATTGGGTAAACTACTTATTACTTAGGGGAACAGCGCATTCTCAAAAGTGTTTTAATTACTGGAATCCAAATTGGAGGGGAGAAAAATGGGAGTGATCAGGATCTTTAAAACAATATCAAAATGTTCCAATTAAAAAAGGAAAGAAAAAGAAATGCCCCCTATTGCTCCAGCCCTTCAGAGTAATTCTAATTTAATAAATCTTGCAGTCCTAGATCAAACAAGGGAAAAAGTTAGATGCAAACTAATTCCATAGAAATAGTTTATGGCCACAGCTTTTTTGTTGTTGTTGGGCTAAATGACTTTGGCCCTTGCAAAGGAAGGCAATTCTTTCTGGATAGCTGTCCAAGTCATTTCCCTTGTAAATACTGGAATCTTACAGGGCATTTTGTAATACCAAAGTGTTTACAATAGGGATGGAGGGCAAATTCATTTGGTCCACTGAGCTAATTTTTCAGTCCTGGACTTTTATGCAGAGTGGAATACAACCACTGATTGGATTATGCACACCTGTGAATTTTGCGGTACTACTTCAGTTCAAAAGTTGTGCACAAAAATGTGCATTTTATGGGGGAAAGTGCATACAGAAATGCTTACCTTAGGGGGGAATGCATTGAAAAGCGTACCAAAAATGCATAGTCCAGGGGAAGAATGTGTGTAAAATGCATACAAAATGTGTACAATTTAAATTATTCATGTCTTTTTAAAACTGCAAAAATATGGAGGGGAACAGACCTATGACTGACTGCATGCAAAACTAACCTGAAACAGAATGGGCTGAACCCTCCATCCCCAGCACTTTTTTCTAGAAAAATAGGTGCTGATACTCACCATAAAGTTGTGACAGTATGCGCCATACTTTTTAACAAGAAGAGGTACCGGTACTGCGTACCCCTGAGTACCCCCTGAAAAACAACAACACTGTCCATCCCTAATTTACAAATATGAGTATTATGGTACAAGTGGAGTCTATTGCTTCTGTACAGGATTGTCCTGTTCCAAAATATCTCCCTGTGAGCAACAAAAGCAAACCCTTTTGTTTAGCATAGACTCATCCATGAACTGAGACCCAGCAAATCTGCCTGTATAGTTGGCCCTGGAACAGGCAAGATTCCTTTAAAGACTACCATTAGGTCTAGGATCTCCAATATCCTAACTGTAACCAATCCCCCCCCCTTCCAGAGCTTCAAACTTCAAACCGGTCTCTGTCTCTCCCCCCCCCCCCCACTTCCTCCTGCTTGCCCGGTGAGTAGCTTGGAAGAATGAGCAAAGGAGTAAGTGAGTGAGCGAGCAGGCAGGCAGTGTGAGTGGCACCACTCCCTGCGCCAAGTCCTGCCTGTTCCTCAACAGTGAGTGGGTTGGCTTCCCATGCTGTGTGGAGCTGCCCCCTTCCTCTCTTCTCCTCCTCCCTCCCCTAATTCTCTCTCTCTTTCCCTTACCCCAACGGGCATTAGGAGCCGCAGCAGCAAATAGACTGCAGGGATGTCGCAGAAAGAATGTAGTTAGTCAAGGAAGCTGTGGACTAAGTTGAAAATCTCTGACCATTGCAAACTGCACACTGGGGGAACTTCTCCAGAATCAGAATCAGAAGAATCTTTATTTGCCTCAGCCACTAGGCATAGCCTGTTGTCTTTGTCCATGGAGTTTTCTTGGCAGGGATACTGGAGTGGCTTGCCGGTTCCTACTCCAGGTGGATCACATTTGGTCAAAATTCTCCACTATGACCTGTCCATCTTGGGTGGCCCTGCACAGCATAGCTCATAGCTGCTCTGAGTTATTCAAGCCCCTTCGCCACGGCAAGGCAGCAGAGACTACACCTTGCCAACAAAGGTCCGTCTAGTTAAAGCTATGGTTTTCCCAGTAGTGATGTATGGAAGTGAGAGCTGGACCATAAAGAAGGCTGATCGCCGAAGAATTGATGCTTTTGAATTATGGTGTTGGAGGAGACTCTTGAGAGTCCCATGGACTGCAAGAAGATCAAACCTCTCCATTCTTAAGGAAATCAGCCCTGAGTGCTCACTGGAAGGACAGATCGTTAAGATGAGGCTCCAATACTTTGGCCACCTCATGTGAAGAGAAGACTCCCTGGAAAAGACCCTGATGTTGGGAAAGATGGAGGGCACAAGGAGAAGGGGACGGCAGAGGACGAGATGGTTGGACAGTGTTCTCGAAGCTACCAGCATAAGTTTGACCAAACTGCGGGAGGCAGTGGAAGACAGGAGTGCCTGGCGTGCTCTGGTCCAGGGGGTCACGAAGAGGCGGACATGACTAAACAACAACAACAACAACTAGCCATAGCAATAAAATAAAATAAAATGTACTGGAGACAGGGGTAAAAACTTACTATATAAAATACATTTTGGGGGTTTACATCAACAATCAAATAATATATCTTATTCCAATTGCCCCCGCTAAAACCCTTGCAGTTTTTGCTGTCATCTTGATCTGCTAATAGAAAGCGCACAGCAGCAATCGTTGAGCGACCTGACACGGACAATAATAGAGGGGCAGTCACTCCAGACTGCAGGGCCAATGGCCAGGGATGCTGGGAGTCGGAGTACAGCAAGCTCTGAAAGTACCACAGGTTAGCTGCCTTCGCTCTTGTCTATGCCACCTTTATTGAAATTTGCCATTACTTTCCATTCTTGAAAACGCCTACTTTTCAAAGCACTGGGGGTTATTTTTTGCGTCTATGTTCTGAATTCCTAATGCCCCTCAGTCTCAGGAAAAATAAATATCGGGCTTTATCTCTGCAGTTACATGTACTTAAACAGCCAGCAAGGCAGCCTTTAAAATGCTCCGTGAAGCTTGCTGCTTTCTAGCCAGCTCGACAACCCATAAGTCAATTTGCATTGGATAATTATTTTCTATTAAGTGATAACAATCCTGTTCCATATGGAAATAATCTTGTCCAGAGGCCAAATAGTTTATCCAGAGGAGGAAACAAGTCTTCAGATTTGTGAAACAGTAGAACATTGTGTTGCTATTAGCAGCACTAGGAATAGTAGAGTGGGGAGGGAGGAAGTAATGTGGTAATGGGGGAGGAAGAACAGTCTCATGAAGACCACAGCACTATGAAAGGCACCGCAGCAATGAACAGATCTTTGCTTGTCTTTTTCAAAGAGCCTGCGTGGTTTCATGGCTGAAATGTTGGACCAGGTTAAAAACTGCATTTCAGTTATAAAGCTCACTGGGTGATCTTGATCCAGTTGTTACGTTTCCGGTAGGATTGCTAACTGAATGCCCTTTCGATGTCGTTGGACTACATCTCCCATCATTCCCAGCCAGCATGGCCAAAGGTGGGGGGTTAAAGTGAGGGGAGAGCATAAGAATCTGTGCCACTACCCTGAGTTCCTCGGACACAGTGGCTGATAGAATAAAACACTTCAGGGACAATACTGCTACATTTCCGGTTTAAAAATCATGCTGACCAAGGTAACAGGTCACCCCTATCAGTTTAAAACAACATCCAAGTGTGCCTTAATACTTAAACAACTGGGAAGATGGAGTTTGCTTAATTTTAAATGAACAGGCAGATGCCAAAGGACTAGGCAACACATTTTCCTCCATCGATTATTTCATTGTTTTCCATGTTGGGGTTGCATCCGTTATAATTATATCCCTCCTTAATGGTCAAATAAGCCTTCAGGGCTGCTCACAACCATAGCAACGAAACAATACCTCCGATTACCCAATATATGATTTCAATTCAAAGTAATGTAAACAAATACAGCACCCTAAAACACATGAAGGTTAAGAGTGATATAACAGTTTTTGAGCTTGGTGCTACTCTTCTCAGGCACAATCTTAAACAACACAACACAACAAAACAAAAACATCTAAAAGGTGGAGAGAGACAATTTAAGAAGGATATTGACAAGCTAGAACATGTGCAGTGGAGGGAGAGCAAGATGATAAAGTGTCTGGAAACTAAGTCTTATGAGGAAAGGTCGAGGGAGCTGGGGATGTTTAGCCTGGAAAAGAGGAGACTGAGAAGTGATATGGTAGCCATCTTCAAATATCTAAAGGACTGTCACGTAGAAGATGGAGCAAGCTTCTTTTCTCTTGGCTCCAGAGGCTAGGACCCAAAGCAATGGATTCAAGTTACAAGACAGGAGATTCTTATACTCTTACAAACAAACAAACAAACAAACAAACAAACAAACAAACAAACCAAAAGATGCAACACAGACGAGGCATAGGCCAAATTAAAGGCAAGGGCAATGTTTCAAGGGCAGTCATATTTATATAGTACCATTGATATATAGAGTAAAAACAGCAAAAATAAATTATATTTCAATCTGAATTATTAGGGGGAGACGAAAAGGAAGTGGGAGGGAAGAGAGAGGTAAGAATCCTCTTATGAAATGGTAGTTTCTCTTAGAGATTAAAGGTAAAGGGACCCCTGACCATTAGGTCCAGTCCAGTCGACTCTGGGGTTGCGGCGCTCATCTCGCTTTATTGGCCGAGGGAGCCGGCGTACAGCTTCCGGGTCATGTGGCCAGCAGGATTAAGCTGCTTCTGGTGAACCAGAGCAGCGCACAGAAACGCCGTTTACCTTCCCACCACAGCGGTACCTATTTATCTACTTGCACTTTGACATGCTTTCGAACTGCTAGGTTGGCAGCAGCTGGGACAGAGCAATGGGAGCTCACCCCGTCGCGGGGATTCGAACCACCAACCTTCTGATCAGCAAGTCGTAGGCTCTGTGGTTTAACCCACAGCGCCACCCACGTTCCTTCTTAGAGACTAGGTGGTTTCAAAATGGGATTAGACAGATTTATGGAGGATGGATCCACCATAATAACTAAATGGGGGCTTCTTCATGATCAGAGGTGGCATTTCTTTGAATATCATATTCTGGGGGCAAACTACAGGGAACAGTCATTGCTTTTATGCCTTGATGGTAAGCATTCTCAAAGCACTTGGTTGAGCGATATAGAGGATTCTTGCATTTTATTTTTGTAACACTCACATATGTTGGGCTGGGCAGAGAGCGATTACTGGTGTAAGATCATTTAATGAGCACAGCTGCCACATAAAATGTGAAGATTTATTTTTTAGCTTACTTGATTTCAGAAGGCTATTGCCTGACATCACATTTACCAATATTTTTGCATTTTTTTTTCTGACCAGGATAACAGTTTTGATATAAGTGATTGATGCTTCCCTTTGTTAAATTAACTTACATTTTGAAATACATTGGGTTCAATCCTATTCATACTAAACATGTATGTAAACCATGTTGAATTTAATGGGCTATAATATGGGATCAGGTAGCTTAAAAAAAACCCCAACCCCAAACACCATAATTTAAATTACTCATTTGCAATAGAGATCTATGCTGGCATGTAGAGCAGATATTTTCAAAAAGGACAATTAGGCATACACAAATATATTCCTGGTTAAAATCTATCAATTTCCTTCACATTTGTCAGGAATTAATTTTTTCAGGCTATACAAACAAAACTTCCTTTTTAAATACAGTCAGCTCCCTCTACATATAAAAATTAAATTTGCTTTGATAATGAACTGAAGTGCTAATAATCATTTTTGCAATGCAAAATGACTAATTACGGACTGTCACACAATACAGTGCCGATTCCTGCTTTTACTCGTTTTCCAAGGTACATTTACTATAACAGGAAGATTGTGAAATCTAGCAAAACACTTTAGACGGTGAGGTTCGTGCTTTGGGTTTCTTCACAGTAGCAGCAGGAGGCAGAGATTTTTCTGTATCTTTGAGCAGAGACTCTCATTCCGAATAAAGAACAGGAGGACACCCAAGTTCAGGAAAAAGTTTCACATTTGCTGTCATTCACCTTTCATCCCAGGTATATGAACAATGATATAACAAGCACATATAACAAGCTGTAAGGAACAGATTCAGGTGACACCAAACCAGCTACTGGATAGCTGTGGCTTTAGTAAGAAATGATTAATTTGTGTTTTGGGCTAAAATTACTTCCTTCTTGGCAAAACTACCACCTGATCTGCCCTGGGAAGTCGCAGTATTAATATTTACAGGAGTACTGAGGAACTGATCAAACCACAACAATATGGTTATCAAGAGGCAATTCCACCACCACCCCAGAGGCCACAAATTCAACTAAGCATAAGTTTACCGTGCTTCCTACCCAATGCGTACATACTCCAGGAAAAGCCTCCCAAGAAAGTAACAGAGAGATTGAGAGAACTCCAGCTGGATTCACTGCCGCTTGCTGTCTGGCAAAGACAAGATGCTTTTCGGGATGCTCCCAGTACGTTTCCAAGCACAACTCAAAGTGCTAGTGCTTACCTTCAAAGCCCTAAATGACCTCGGCCCAGTATACCTGAAGGAGCGTCTCCACCCTCATCATTCAGCCCAGACACTGAGGTCCAGCTCCAAGGGCCTTCTGGTGGTTCCCTCACTGCGGGAAGCGAGGTTACAGGGAACTAGGCAGAGGGCCTTTTCGGTAGTGGCGCCCACCCTGTGGAACGCCCTCCCTTCAGATGTCAAGGAGATAAACAACTGACTTTTAGAAGACATCTGAAGGCAGCCCTGTTTAAGGAAGTTTTTAATGTTTGAAGTTTTATTCTGTTTTAGTGTTCTGTTGGGAGCTGCGCAGAGTGGCTGAGGAAGCCCAGCCAGATGGGCGGGGTATAAATAATAAATTATGATGGTGATGGTGATGCTCTGAACGTCACTGCTGCTGTTTTTATTCTCTTCTGCCTTGTTAGTTTTTAGATTAATTTTAATGGATGATTAAAAGACAGCATCTTAAAAAGTAGAGACATCACCTTGCCAACGAAGGTCCGTATAGTAAAAGCTATGGTTTTCCCAGTAGTGATGTATGGAAGTGAAAGCCGGACCATAAAGAAGGCTGATCGCCGAAGAATGGATGCTTTTGAATTATGGTGCTGGAGGAGACTCTTGAGAGTCCCATGGACTGCAAGAAGATCAAACCTCTCCATTCTTAAGGAAATCATCCCTGAGTGCTCACTGGAAGGACAGATCGTTAAGATGAGGCTCCAATACTTTGGCCACCTCATGAGAAGAGAAGACTCCCTGGAAAAGACCCTGATGTTGGGAAAGATGGAGGGCACAAGGAGAAGGGGACGGCAGAGGACGAGATGGTTGGACAGTGTTCTCAAAGCTACCAGCATGAGTCTGACCAAACTGCGGGAGGCAGTGGAAGATAGGAGTGCCTGGCGTGCTCTGGTCCATGGGGTAGTCATGAAGAGTCGGACATGACTAAACGACTAAACAACAACAACAACAACAATGGATGATGTTGTGGTTTTGTTGATACTGTGAGTGGTTTTGTTTATACCAGGTTCAGTCCCAGCATCTGCAGGCAGGGCTGGGAAATACCCGCTCTGAAATCTCAAAGAGCTGCTGCCAGCCAGTGTCGACAATACTGAGTTAGATTGACCAATTGTATAAGGCAGCTTCCTATGTTCCTTAACATGCAGGCCAGCCATTTTGAATGGAATTTTCTCAAGTTTTTAATTAGTTTTCCTGAAGTCAATTTAATTTCTCTCTCTTAAGGTCCACACATTTCTATTCTTTTAAAAGCTTGGTTGTTACTTTGTTCTTTTGTTAAAAGTAATTCATTAAAGTAAAAAATTAAAAGGCAAAATGAAAATCCACAGTGCATAGAAAATCCAGCTGGAGTTCAATAGAACCTCTTAAGACGTATGCTGCTCAGCAAGTGGTGAATTTGCCATACACTATGGCTCCTGAAGCTTAGAATCTGTGTAAGCCCTAAACAACGGGATAAAAAAATGTATTTTTAGGTAAGCGTCACCTCTTTTATGGAATGATTAGGAAGTCAAATTATGGGAGATTCAGCACCTCAAAGACCAGAGTCCTAATTAACATTGCCTTTTTAAAAGTTTTTTTTTTAAAGTATGCTTGTTGAGATTGCAAGTCAAAACAGCTTATAACAAGCCCACATAGCTTTCATGGTTAATTGACTAATAGCTGGATTTAAACAAATAATTTTGAATGGTCTGGATTTGATGGCTGAGGGCCTCCTCTTTGGGTCCTTCAGTTCTGCACATTATGAACTTCTTGAACTTCCTGAAGAAAAACAAGGTAGAGAAGAACACTGTTCTGACATCAACACCAGGCCTGAACTATGTGCTACACCTCACGAGCGGACGATACGTGGCAAATTGTGTATGTGCCTTTAAGAGAAGGGTGTGCAAAGGAAGATCAGTAGATGTCCAGTGCTACCTGAGAACTGATCCTGAAGGAAACTTAAGCATAAAGTGGACAAAGGAGGGACATTCATGAAAATGTAGTTGTTGTGCTACCACCTTAGATTGTGGAAGAAGCAAAGCACTGTTTCCAGATGTCAGGAAGATGAGAGGAAGTGGTGCTTCTTCTTCAATAGACTTTCTCGCACCCTTTCCCCTTCCATTAGCTGTCATCTCCATCACTTACCTATCTGAGGGTCTGGAGCATCTTCAGCTCCTTGTTGGGACCTGGCAGGGCTGGAATGCATACTCTGTTGGGAAGGGGAACTTGCATTTGCTTGCCATAAAGTTTCTTTTGGCAACCAGCTTTCTGAGCCTAGCTTCATATCTTGGTTAGTAATCTGAGATTAAACTAGTTTCCTGGTCTGGATGTCAGAGAAAACTGGCTTAAACAAACCAGGATAGAAGTGTCAAACGGAGGGAGGTGAAAGAGGCACAGGCATGGCTTTCATTCTCTGTTTAATAAACTATAGTATATTAAAGCAAGATTAGAATCATAGAATCATAGAATCATAGAGTTGGAAGAGACCACAAGGGCCATCGAGTCCAACCCCCTGCCAAGCAGGAACACCATCAGAGCACTCCTGACATATGGTTGTCAAGCCTCTGCTTAAAGACCTCCAAAGAAGGAGACTCCACCACACTCCTTGGCAGCAAATTCCACTGTCGAACAGCTCTTACTGTCAGGAAGTTCTTCCTAATGTTTAGGTGGAATCTTCTTTCTTGTAGTTTGGATCCATTGCTCCGTGTCCGCTTCTCTGGAGCAGCAGAAAACAACCTTTCTCCCTCCCCTATGTGACATCCTTTTATATATTTGAACATGGCTATCATATCACCCCTTAACCTCCTCTTCTCCAGGCTAAACATGCCCAGCTCTCTTAGCCGTTCCTCATAAGGCATCGTTTCCAGGCCTTTGACCATTTTGGTTGCCCTCCTCTGGACACGTTCCAGTTTGTCAATGTCCTTCTTGAACTGTGGTGCCCAGAACTGGACACAGTACTCCAGGTGAGGTCTGACCAGAGCAGAATAGTATATATTGTTATATCCAAGTGGCCCAAAGTGTCAGCCTAGCCTTAACAATTCAGTAACAATTTATTGCCTTCTCCCATCACTATCTGGTGCGAAATAAATTACGTAAAATAACCCAAAATATGCAGATTCAATGTGCATAATGTTGAAATGTCACAGTTTGCTTGTTTTTCTGTGCAACAGGGCCTTTTTTCAGACTGCCATACCTCCCCATCTTTGAACATGTCATTTACTCTCTCCCACTCTGCATTTCTGTGTTAAGTTTGGGAAACCAAATTACACAAAATTAGATGAATCATGAAAATACGCCAAAGTTTCATCAGCAACAGAGTTTGCAGAAGACAGCTTCTCCTCCTTGATGTGGAATTTAGACCATTGTGGCATGGATTTTATTTTATTTTTTACCTTGCTTTTCGTCAACCCTGATCATACTGAAATGCTAACGCCAGATACAGGAAGCCTTTGTCATTTCTGTTGTGTGTGCATTGTAGTATTAAACTTCAGCGGCTTTGAAAGTAAGTGTTCCAACGCCTTAGCATTTCTTGCCTCCTTGTCAATTCAATTCCTCAGAATTCATATCCTGCTACAAGCAGAAGATAAGCAGACTTCAGAAATTGCTGCATGTTTTCCTCCTACAGAACTATCCACCTGAAGCCCACAGCAAATAATTAACTAAGTATATTCTTGCCACTTGTTCATACCTTGAACAATTCCCCACCCAAACCACTGCAGAACCAGATCATTCCTGCTTCCCAACTCCTCTTGTTAAATGGAAGCCCCTTATTTATTCTTACAATGGAGAGTCCCTCGTGATACTTTGCCAGTGCACGTCAACTGCAACCTTGAGACATCTTCCTCTCCAGGGATAAGAATGTTATTCAGTTCCAGGCAACTTCAGGGTAAAGACTAAGAGTTCTTTAAAAAGAAACAAAACCCAACACATGGGGATGACATATAGCTTTGAAGAGATAAAATAGGAACTGGTAATTTATACTGACCCAAAATAAATATGTAGAGGACAGACATGTCATTGAACAGAATTGTGCAGGATACTCATACGGTTTAAATACTGCCTATATATTGCAGTTTATCATCCTACCTTGCTAAGATTATTGCTATATGTTTGTTCTTCTTTACTGTTTTGAAAGTTGCTTCTCATCTAATTTTTCAAGCCAGCCAATATGATGTCATCTAGCTCCACTATTTGTCTCTTATTTATGGGCTCCAACTTGTTAAGCTCTTTTTCGACTCTGCCTCCTCACTCCTGTAACTTGCACGCATGGTGTTCTGCATAATCACAATTACATTTATATGTCAATTTCTACAACCTCACAGACTGGGTAGGCCAGGGGTCAGCAAACTTTTTCAGCAGGGAGGCCAGTCCACTGTCCCTCAGACCTTGTGGGGGCCAGACTATATTTTGGAAAAAATAAATAAATGAATGAATTCCTATGCCCCACAAATAACCCAGAGATACATTTTAAATAAAAGGACACATTCTACTCATGCAAAAACACGCTGATTGCCAGACCGTCCGTGGGCTGGATTTAGAAGGTGATTGGGCCGCATACGGCCCCCGGGCCTTAGTTTGCCTACCCATGGGGTAGACCATCCCATTAGATTGTCTAGGCACCAGAACAGAACTGGCCCAATAAGATTATATTGTGGTGGGTTTATATTCATTTTCATTTTCAACCAACAAGATCAAGTTGTTGGAGAAATTCGTTTATGGGGATATGAAGCTTGGAGCTTTTATGGTTTAGGAAAAAAATGGTGTGTAAGGGAGGGGGAGGATGAAATAGAAGCTATAAAACTATGCATGTTGCTAAGACAGTGGAAAGAAAGAAGTTTTGAACGCTCTCCTATAATTGAAGCCACAGTCATCCAATGAATGCTTAAAGACTTGGGACAGACAAAAGGAAATACTTCTTACAAAGCACACAGCTAGAACTATGGGAAATGTAGTGATGGCCATCAATCTGGTTGATTTGGAAACAGGATTAAATGAATTCATGGAGGGTAAGGCCATCAATGGCCAATAGTCATGAAGTCTAGGTACTACCTCCAGTATAAGAGGCCATAGGCTTCTGAGTGTCAGTTCCTGGGGTTCCTAAGCAGAAGAGAGGTATTTCCATCATGCCTCACTTATGAGCTCCCATAGCCAACTGGCTAGCCATATTGATCAAGCAGGATTCTGCTTAGGCTCCACTGCAATTGTGCCTCCTCACAATCACTCCCCTCCCCCTTTCAACTCACAGAAACCTTTGCTGAATCAAAAAGCATTCTGTCAGGGAAGGGAGGGATATAATTGGATACAGCTCTTACTAGGAAAGTGGTTTATCATGACAATAAGGTTTCAGTGCTATTGTATAGTACTAAGGCTACCTTTTCCAACATGGAGATTAACGTCAGGCTCAGAAAAAGTAATGTGTGAAACAGCCCCCAAATCCTTGAGTTAGAGCTAACTTGGGTTGGCAGCATTAATGTTAAGACAGTATAAGTGTGATTTTAAGGAAACAAGGAAGGCACTAAAATTGTTGTTTTCCTGCTTGAATACTGCATTTTATTCCTATCTTAAAATTTTAACTGTAATTCAGTTAAAGTACAAAAATATCTAATTTTAAAGCAACTGAATTATATGTCAAGTTATTTCTGAGAACAGGTATATTTCTTACACAATCATTATCTTTATAACTTAAATAGCTATCTCTATGAAGATTTAATTAACTATTTAAATTGGGTTTTTAAAAATAAAATAATTTAACTTCTTTGTTTGTTGGCAAGTTAAATATATTAGGAGACAACCATGAAGTCACTTACTAGTAAGCCCCTTGAAATTCAGCAGGAGAGCACCTGAGAGGCTGAGATTTCAGAATTGTAGCCTTCCTACATAAAAGACTAGCTCTTACAACCAGACTTGCCAGTCCAACTTGTGGTGATGTATCTATGACAAGTTAAAGACACTTCCACATATTCCTCAAGGCAGAAGAATGCACAAGAAGGCGACATCATGGATCAACTGTGGGATGAAAATAAATTAGGATGTAGATGACAACTCTCTTCAGTCTCCAATCCTGTTTCCTAGACCTGTTTCACACATCCTACAGAAGCACCAACAGAAACAGCACGAAGTGACTCCTGCTGTCAGGTTGTATGTAATTCTGTTCCCATTTCTGTCAAACAGGTGAAGCAGCTTTAAGTCAATTTGTTCAATATCCACGCCCTCTGCGAAGTTCTTCTCTAAAGCCTGCATGCAAATAAATCACATGTGCTAAAGAGAAGTGCTTTAACAAACAGCAGGATTTATTTTTTTAAAAAAGAGAAAAAAGACTGTATGCAACACAGTGGACCAATCCTCATTTTGCTTTGATTTTGTAGCACAACCCCTTACTCCCCACATTCAATCCAAATACAGAAGTTGTAGAAAACAAGTACAATGTATAATCTCGCATACATTAATCATTTTTTGTCACAAACCAAATGAAATGGCACAGGCAAACTCACTGGGTTTTTGTTTTTTTGTATCCCAGCCTGCACTTATGGATGGTTTTATGTTCCATGGGGTGTGGGTGGGTGATGGTGTGAAAGCTGTCTCAAGCTTAATCCCCAACCCCACATCCACTCCCCCTTCCATCACAAATTGGGTTTCTGTTTCTGTTTTGATTTCTTCTTCCTCTGTTTTATCAGGAATAAACTCTCATCCCTGGGAGAGCTACCACTTGTGTCCTTTCTCCGTTTCTTCTTCCTCTTTTTTGCTGTCTTCAGAGAAACCTGAAGGATTTCTGCTTGGCCTCCATTTGCTGGGAGGCCAAAGGTGCCCTGTGCCCTGGTTTTCCTGCTCTTTTTAAGAGCATCCCTGTTACCACCTCTGGGAAAGTCCTCTTCCATGTTATAGTTACTCTGGACCACCTTCTTATCCTTCCTTCCTTTGGGTATGTTGGCCTGGGACATTTTCTTCAGCTTTTTATGATGCTTATCTCCTCTCTTTTCATGGTTCTTTAATGTTTTCTTCTTTTTCTTATGGCCGTGCAGTTCCTGGCCATTGTCTATGCGTGGTCTCTTCAGAGCCATTGGCACAAGGCCTGCATCTTGAAGCTCTGTAAAAACCAAGACACTTGATGATACTTAAGAGGTCAAATGATTGATACACAAACAAACAAACAAACAAACAAACAAACAAACAAACAGACACACACACACACACACACACACACACACACACACCTAGTACTGTTTATAATTTGAAGGCTTTGTAGGGCACCCTGCATGCAAAGTAATTAAGCAGTTTGATGAAATATGGATACTCATCCATTTTTTAGGTCAGCTGCAGCCAGAAACTATGAGCAATGTTAAAAATCTTTTACAGCTATATCATTGAGTTCATACCAATCTTAAGTCCCCCAAGCTTTATAACTGTTAGAGCTATATGCTCAACCTCAAATAGGAAATGTAATGGCAACAGTTGCCAATATCACCCAGTAAAGTAGTTGGAAGTTATAGGCAGGTTTCAAAATAACATGATTTACCTTTTATCAAAATGCCAACTCTGCATTCCAGTGTTTTGGGAATAAAAAGCCACAAATTTGAGCACTGAAGAGTTCAGGACATTTCATCTAAATGCAGCAGCTCAAACATACAATGAAGCTAAAAAAGAACCCCAATTTCTCAGTAAAGATCAAATGTGGCTTGAGTGCTCAGTAAATCATCCCATAACTGTAAAATATTTCTCCTCTTCGTTTATGTACTCTGAAGCCTGAATTTCAGGCAGGTCTGTCTGGAGCCATATAATCAGAGAAGGTAAATACTTGTTGTTTCATCCTGGTTCTGAAATATCCCCACTTCTACTCCTTTAAATTATCCAGATTAAGTCAAGAAGCAGCAAACCTAACAGCAGCCATGGTTAAAGAGGAGCAAAACAAAAATGTGGACTTAGAAAGCTCAACAAATTTATATCATACCTTGCACTTTTTTCTTTATTCTCTGACGACGCCTCTTGAAATCGTAATTGCTATCATAGTAATAGATGAAGGGGGAAGTAGGAAATGTCCCTCCAAACATCCGCCTCTCTAAACATTCCTGCAAAGTAATATTTTAATGGCAACTTTTAGGCACATTTTCTCTTTCTGCTAGATTCAGTAACTCAAACCCTATCCAGGAAAACAAGCCAAATGAACCGACATCAGTTGGTTTTGCTGACTTGGGGGTGAAGAGATGGTTGATAACTGACATTAGCTAATATCCTTATGTGAAACCAGAGGTGGCTGGTCTACAACAGAAATACATTTCTCTGTTCCTCTTTGAGTATCATCACCAACTAACTGTAAGGGTAATATCTGGTGCATAATTTGGAGGAGGTGAACTTGGACAGTAAGATTTTTTTTTTTAAAAAAAATCTTAATTTATAGGAATATCCTATCCTGACGTTCTGATATCAAAAAACACACAAACAGTTCACATAAAAAACAAACCACAGTGGTACCTTGGAACTTGAACGGCTCCGTTCTCAAACGTTTGGGCTCCTGAACACCAAAAACCCAGAAGTAAGTGCTCCAGTTTTCCACATTCTTCGGAACACAAATGTCCTACGCGGCTTCCGCTGTGCAAAAATCTAGCTGTCGGCCAATCGGAAGCTGCGCCTCGGAACTCAAACGTTTCAGAAGTCGAACGGTCTTCCGGAACAGATTACATTCGAGTTCCAAGGTACCACTGTATCATAAAGCAATTGACAGACAGGAGAGCTGATACCTGAGCCGGAGGTCAGGTTTGACTTCAAAACTACCTGTAACCACTGCAGAGGTTGAGAACCAAATTCAGTGGTCTGCCCCCAGAGACTGATGGGAGCCAGAAAAAATTCTGGAATCCTTGAAGAAATAGCCTGCAGCCTTAGCTACTTGGAAGTCTGAGGCCAACCACCTGTTCTCGAGCTTCTTGCAGAAAAAGGCAACTGGGAATGTTGAGAGAACTGAGGCAAGTGGAGTGCCTCCCATCCCTCTTGATAGCTCAGGCTACATCATCTTGCTGCTGCTGAAGGGCATACATCAGGTCACACACACTTAATTGGCTTGAAGGGCCAGGTGTTTCAAATGTCTGGGGATGGAGGAAAAAGAACATGCAGACCAGGTTGGATGAATACATCTCCCTCTTCATGCTGAATACTCTATGCTTCTCCATGATAGGTCACCATCAATAAGCAAAGGGCATGTGGAATGAAAGGTGTTGGGGTTTGTTTGTTTGTTTTTTAGTGAAAACCATGTTTCAAACATTTGAGAACTTAAAAAAAAAATCTGTTGGTAGGAAATTTACAGCTGAGTGTTTCTGAAAAGGAAGAATTGCCAGTGACTTTCCATCTGTTTGTACCACATGTTTTCTAAGACCCCTTCTCCCCTAAATACTTTCAGATAAGGCTACCTGAAGAAGCACGGCTAATCTCTGATGGCTGTGGAACATGCTCCCCCCTCTCCCAGTGTCTTCTTGGAGATGTTGCACAAAGTCTAAAACTTATGCCACAGACAGATGGCCTTTGCGCCCCTCAATACGTTGACAGTAAAGCCCTAGTGGGTGAAAAAAGCACAAGCCTCCAGAAGCAAGAACTCCAGCTTTTTTCTTTTCTTTTAAAAAAATAATAAATCACTGCACTGAACAACCATCTCAATAGTGTATGACACGCACTTTCTCAGACCTCTCTCTTTCAGGTAAGCTGCCACACACTTTGTACTGTTAAATACTCTGGGGGATGCTCCTTAGCACCACAGCCAACACACAGAGGACGGAAAGCTCAGCCTGTTACCAACACACCTGAGAAGCGTTCTATCTGACTGACAGCTTGGAATGTGAATGCAAGGCACATCTACAAATCCTCTACTTTCTTCAGCCTAGCAGCAGTAGGCACAAACTCCGAATTGCTACAAGAGGCCCTTTGCAATTTAGGTAATGTTGGGGTGGCTCTTTCAATTTATAGTCTTGCCATTTCTGAGCATAACTTTGAAATGTTCCAGAAATGTTAACTCTTCTCAATAGCTGTCTCTGGCTTGTCCCTTTAACCCTCTAGTTGCTTTTCAAATAGGAACACTCCTATTCTCTGCCCAGATTGCTCGGATCCCTATTCTGAGGAGAAAATGTTGAGCCTTTCTACAGGAACAGATAGGGAACCCATTAGAATTCCCCACCAGACACCTCACCACTTATGGTTTGAGTTGGGGGAGAGGGAACTGACAGATAACCTCAAAGATGACAAAGGTCTGAAGGAACGTGTGTCCCATCACACCAGGAAAAACACACTGGATTTGCAGATAACCACCTGCCATCCCACACGAGCAATTACATTACACAAATCCATAGCTCCACTCCTCGACCTAAAATCCTGGCATTTCAGGGCTGGAAAACAAGGGGGAAGTTGGTACTCTGCCATCTGTAGTGGATCTTGACTTTATTTGTCACAGCCTCGAGTGATGAACACAACCTCCCCAAACCTTGATTAAAATTCTTTGCACTGGCTGATAGACTGTGGGAAAAGGGACATATCCTCAGCCATCAAAGCAGGAAACCAGAAACCAATTTTATCACATTGGAAAACATCCACTCAGCTCGCCAAGCATTACAGGAGGCTAGTGAAAAAAATGTGTAGGTGGTTGGCGGGAACCGAAGGAAAAAAACGAAGCACCTGTAGCCAGATATCAGGATGAGGGCTCAGGGTGCACAGGCTACAGAGCCTGCCCCCGGGACTTAAGTTTTTCCTGTTCCTTATGCAATCGTTTGGCAGAAGACCTGCCACTGAGGGGTTGCAGGGCAGTACTGACAGATTCCTAGATATCTCTGGAAATAAACCCTTTAAATCAGGGCGTGAACTTGAGGAATTCCCTCTGGGTAGGCACCACCCCAGGATCAACCACAGAAAATGGGGAACTCACTTCTTCCCAGTTCATCTGTGAGATGAGCAAGGCTGCGGCATCAGGTTAGGTTGCCTGGACCCAACAGGCCAATATGGGCATCAGACACATCTCGCCCATGAGCCAAGTCATTGTGGGAGACAGGGGATGCAATTGAGACAACATGCAGCACCCCTGCAAATTATGGGGAAATGCAGGAAACCTGCGGAGGCATTTGTGCAATCAGCTACTGGTGCTGCTTATCCCTCAGGGAATGTGGTGCTTGGACAGGTAAGGCAGATGTGATTATGTCAACGGCAGCAGAGATCAAATGATAAACCTTTTTCACCTTCCACCTTATTTTCCTTTTCTGATCAGGGTTTGCTGGTGCTCCCAAGCATGACAGTGCTCATAGCTCCACCACAGCTTTGTCCACCCACCCTAGACGGCCAACTCTATCCATGCAAGGTCACCCCCACTTATTCCTCCCACCAACAGGCTGTTTGCACATCATACTAAAGTGTGGTTTAGCAAATTTTGGACACACACAACTATTCTGGTGTCGCTGCACATACATTCGCTGCAACCTCACTATGTTCTCAACTTCTCCCATCCTCAGAAGTAACAGGGAGAGAGGAAGTGAAACAAATGCCTTTCTCTCCAGAGCTGATCACATTTACCTGTGGGTAAGATCAGATGTTATTTATAAAATACAGTAAGTAGACTCACAACTTGCACAGGAGTTACGTTCCAGGGAATTGCGCATAAAGCTAAAATTGCATATAGTCAGAACAATTCCAGAACCACTCCTGGTGACTATCCCTACTTTTCTGAAACCGGTGGGTCTTGTGAGGTATTGGAAGTTCTTGTGGGAGCCTCCCAGAGTCCACACAAGAGCTTCCTAGAACCCAGTAAGCAAGGCGGAGAACTTAAAAGTTATTTCTGCAGCAGGAAAACCCAGCGCAGAAAGCGCTTTTAAGCTTTCCACCTTTTGTGCATTAAATTTGTGCAATTGCAACTGGCTGCCCGCCAAGTGTGTAACGCTGGGTTGTGCAAGGTAATGCATTGTACACAAGCTGTGAGTTGGTTGTATGCCTAAGGCCTTATTCTGTGTTGAAATTTCCAACTAGCCTAGCTATTCTGAGCGGCTGAAGTCTCTACACTGCTGAGAAGGGGTACGTGATCAATGCTTTCTTCTTAGCAGAATAATCAGAAGCAAAGTTAGACGCTGCTAGGACTTACATATCCATAATGGCCTTTCTCTGCACAGTTGTAACAGTACACGGAAGCAGAATGCTCAGCTTGTGTTTCAGCCTGCTTCAGTGGTCCCGGCCTGGTCTGCAACAGAAAAAATAGCAAGAATTACACATAGCAAGATCCCAAATACAACTAATTAAAATATTTTAGCAACACACACCTACAACCTAATCAATAACAGTACAATTAGAGTTGTCACCCAATTCTAGATTTTGAATTGACCTCATTTATCAGCTAAGGCTGCGTTTCCATACACATTTATCTGGAAGCTAGACTAATTGTATGTTCATGGTGTCTTAGCCTAGATGTAAATTCTGCTAAAAGTGCATGAAGTTCTAAGATCTGTCTTGATGCATTTTTTTTAACAGTACAATTGTTAAAATGTCTACTTGGAAACAAGTCTTGTTGAGTTCAGTGGGGCTTATTCCCAGGTAAGCTGTGTGAAACTGTGACCTAAGTATCTTTATAAATGTGTGTTTAGCAAACTTACAGCTAGATCCTTAACCTTTTCAGAGTTATCTGCTTGCACTAGCTGTCTCTGATGAACAAGTCCTTAGATTCAAGGGTGAGAAAGAATTACTTCTGACGCCCTGGAAAAACCTTGTAGTCAAGGTAAAGGTAAAGGGGCCCCTGACTGTTAGGTCCAGTCATGGACGATTCTGGGGTTGCGGCGCTCATCTTGCTTTACTGGTCAAGGGAGCTGGTGTACAGCTTCCGGGTCATGTGGCCAGCATGACTAAGCCACATCTGGCGAACCGGAGCAGCGCACGTAAACACCGTTTACCTTCCCGCCAGAGCAGTACCTATTTATCTACTTGAACTTTGATGTGCTTTTGAACTGCTAGGTTGGCAGGAGCAGGGACTGAGCAACGGGAACTCACCCCGTCATGGGGATTCGAACCACTGACCTTCTGATCGGCAAGCCCTAGGCTCTGTGGTTTAGACCACAGCGCCACCCGCGTCCCACTGCATCAAGCTACACAATACTAAAAAGACCATGTGCTGAACTTGGGATAAGACAGGAGTAGCCGATGTGAGGCCATCCAGATATTGTTGGACTCCAACTTTCATCAGGTCCAGCCAGCCTGGTCAACTGTTAGGGATAATGGGAGTTAGAATGCATCAACATCTGGGGGGGACTACATTGGCTATCCTTGTGGAAGGCAACTTCTGATTTCTTAAAATAATGCTTGGGGTAACACAATATTAACTTATTGAAAAGAAAAATAATCTGTTTTCTATTTTATGAAATATATCAATGAACCTATTCATCAGCGCGATATATAGCCCCCCCCCCCCCAATTCTCTTAGCCACGCTTAAAATAATTGTATGGAATATAAAAAGGGTAAATAAACCTACATCTGTAGACTTGTGGTACATCTACAGTTTTATGATTCTATGCTCTGTTGAGTGCAAATAGCAGACAGAATAAAAAATTGCTGCTTATCAATGTTTTTGTTCCAGAGCTGCTTATTTTAGTAAATTGGTAATAATGATCGGAAATACTTCCAACCAATATTATCCTGCTCTCCAACGTATAGAAAGTATAGCAACAATATTTTTTTTTCATTGGGACATGACTGTACATCAGCAACTGGAAGTAGAAACAATGGGAGCCTGCTTTTCTGTTCTATAAATCTTGCAAAAAATCCTTAAGGAGTTTTGGATGCATGAAGAATGTGTGTTCGTGCAACATCAAAAGATGTCTGCAGGGCACCTCCTTTTCTTTATGTAATAGAAAAGGTCAGATTTAAGGAGACAAATTAAATTGAATACTTGCTATTCAGATTAACTATGCATATCTCCCTACAGCTGTCCAAAAGGCAAAGGAGGGGGGAAAGAAAGAAAAGAAACCCAATATGTTGTCAAGCTCACTATATTCTCATTATTTCAGATTTTAAAAAGCATTTAAGGCCTCTGATCCAATAGGTACAAAATGAAGTATTCATGATAGTAGCTGCTCTGTGTTATAGGATTTTTTGTTACAAACATTTAAATAATCTATATTTTGTAGGGTGATATCTTGAAGATTACTTCACTATCAATATATAGAAGTAATAACCCAGTAGATAGCATTACCTATGAAAGGTCCATCCCATCTGCTATTCTTGCTGAAAGCTTTTCATGCACCAGTAAACTCAGTAAATATCAGAAGATAAAGCATAAGCCTACCACGCCACGGATTTACTCCTAATGTCTCCTCAAAGTGCAGCCCCGATGCAACGATTACAAATGATTTTCTTCTAATGTCATTTTACATAACCCTTTTTTCTGCATGAGTAGTTAGTGCGGAATGAGTGAATGAATGAATGAATGCCATTAAAACAGTTAATCATTATCTGGGACACTGGCCTTCCTCCCTTCTCTGCAAGGAATCTCCATGACAAAGGCCAAGAGATCAAAATGCCAGGGCTGCCTCCACCGCCTATTTCTGACAGTAATTTTTTATGCAAATGGAACTGCTGGGCAGCTCTTTCTGTGACCTTGAGATGCCCTTATCTTAAACTGACTTTGATCCAATGAGGTCTTGCTTTTATGAAGCTCATTACTTCTTAAGATATGCATCTGACTTAAATTTCACTAATTAAAAGGAATTGCCTATTCACATTTCCCCCCTGCTCTATCTTCCAACTACACACGTACACAAGGAAAAAAACCAGCATGACATGAAATGAACACTAATTTCTTTTCATTCAGATGTGACTTGGGAGAAATTTGCTCAAGAATGATGCTAAAAATTATTTATTATATTTACACCCTGCTCTTATGAGTCACTCCCAGTCTCCTATCCAGATTTCTGTTCAGGTACGTACCCACTTAGCTGCAGCTTCAAGTACTCCCACAGCATTCAGTGAAAGCACACTACACTATTCCCACAGCTGACCATGCAGTATGAGATTTGAACAACACATTTGGCCAGAATCCAAAAAGCTCCTTTAGTCAGATCCAAGACTCCAATGACCTGGATTGCTCTTTTGACTTTTTCCCACTGAACCATCGCCTCCTGTGTCACACTGCAAACTATTTTTGAAATTATCTGGAATTCAGAAAACAGGTTGGTACGAGGAGGGACAGGTGTACTACTGCCAGGGTGTGGGGGAAGAGACACGAAATCATCCACAGGACACATGAAGACAGACCACATTTTCCCACAAGAATATAATGGCCTTGATGAACTCAAGAGGCACTACATCCAGGGCATTCCCCGGATCCACCAAGTTTGCAACTTGTTTTTGAGAAAACACTCGACTCTATTTCTCCTTTACATCTGCAGGTGAGGCAGTGGAAGTGCTGGACAGTGTCCTGCCTGGGTAATGGACTGGATGAGAGCCAACAAACTAAAACTCAATCCAGATAAGACTGAGACACTGTTATTGGGTGGTTCTCTAGACCAGGTGGGTGGGAGATTGCCTGCTCTTGATGGGGCTACATTTCCTCTGAAGGAACAGGTTTGTAGCTTGGGGGTACTCCTGGAACCTCTGCTGTTGCTCGAGGCTCAGGTGGCCTCAGTGGCGCTGAGTGCCTTCCATCAGCTTCAGCTGGTGGCTCAGCTGCACCCCTATCTAGACAGGAATAGCCTAACTACTGTTGTCTATGCTCTGGTAACCTCAAGGTTAGAATACTGCAATGAGTTATACGTAGGGCTGCCTCTGAAGATGGTTCGGAAACTTCAGCTAGTGCAGAATTCAGTGGCCAGGTTGCTCCCCAGGGCAAGATGGTTTGAGCATATTACACCAATCCTGGTCTCAGTTACAGATAGGTAGCCGTGTTGGTCTGCCATAGTCAAAATAAAAAAAATCCTTCCAGTAGCACCTTTAAGACCAACTAAGTTAGTTCTTGGTATGAGCTTTCGTGTGCAAGCACACTTCTTCAGATACACTGAAACAGAAGTTGCCAGATCCTTCTATATAGTGAGAAGGTGGGGAGGGGTATTACTCAGAAGGGTGGTGGGAATGGGAGATAGGCAGATAGCTGGGATGAGCCTGCTGACGACTCTTAACGACTGTAATGGGTCTTACAGGAAAAGGCAAGGGGTGAGAAGGTGAGAAATGGCTTAGTCATGTATAATGGGATAAGAATCCAATGTCTTTGTTCAAACCAGGTTTCTCCATGGTTTTAAGTTTGGTAATGAGTTGCAATTCAGCAGCTTCTCTTTCCAGTCTATTTCTGAAATTCCTTTGTAGTAAAACAGCTACTTTGAGATCTTGTATAGAATGTCCTGGGAGATTAAAGTGTTCTCCTACTGGTTTCTCTGTTTTGTGATTCTTGATGTCAGATTTATGTCCATTTATTCTTTGGCGTAAGGTTTGGCCTGTTTGTCCAATATAGAGAGCTGAAGGACACTGTTGGCATTTGATGCCATACACAATGTTAGATGATGAGCAATTGAATAGTCCCGAGATGGTATGTGTGATGTTGTTGGGGCCAGTAATGGTGTTGTCCGGGTGTATGTGGCAGCAAAGTTGGCATCTGGGTTTATTGCAGGCTCTGGTGCCAGTGTCCGTGTTAAGTCTGGTTGTAGTATTATTGTGGGTTAGGAGTTGTTTAAGATTGGGTGGCTGTCTGTAGGCAATGAAAGGTCTTCCTCCCAGAGCTTGAGAAAGAGAACTGTCATTGTCCAGGAGAGGTTGTAGATCTCTGATGATGCGTTGTACTGTTTTAACTTGGGAGCTTAACTTGGGAACTTTAACCCAAGTTAAAACAGTACAACGCATCATAACCAGTAGGAGAACACTTTAATCTCCCAGGACATTCTATACAAGACTGGAAAGAGAAGCTGCTGAATTGCAACTCATTACCAAACTTAAAACCATGGAGAAACCTGGTTTGAACAAAGACATTGGATTCTTATCCCATTATACATGACTAAGCCATTTCTCACCTTCTCACCCCTTGCCTTTTCCTGTAAGACCCATTACAGTCGTTAAGAGTCGTCAGCAGGCTCATCCCAGCTATCTGCCTATCTCCCATTCCCACCACCCTTCTGAGTAATACCCCTCCCCACCTTCTCACTATATAGAAGGATCTGGCAACTTCTGTTTCAGTGTATCTGAAGAAGTGTGCTTGCACACGAAAGCTCATACCAAGAACTAACTTAGTTGGTCTTAAAGGTGCTACTGGAAGGATTTTTTTTATTTCAATCCTGGTCTGACTGCACTGGC
The DNA here is from genome assembly GCF_964106645.2 of Podarcis pityusensis. Taxonomy (NCBI): domain Eukaryota; kingdom Metazoa; phylum Chordata; class Lepidosauria; order Squamata; family Lacertidae; genus Podarcis; species Podarcis pityusensis. The sequence continues at coordinate 36,224,688 of NC_138042.1, forward strand.
TACCAATTAAGTTTCCGGGCCCAATTCAAAGTGCTGGTTTTGACCTATAAAGCCTTAAACAGCTCATAACAGCAATGCCTCAAGGACCGCCTCTTTCCATATGAACCTGCCCGGACCCTGAGATCACCTGATGCCCTCCTTTGTCTGCCTCCTCCTCCAGAGGTCCGGAGGGTGGCAACATGAGAACAGGCCTTCTCTGCAGTGGCTCCCCATCTGTGGAATGCTTTCCCCAGGGAAGTTTGCCTGGGGTCTTCATTATTACACCTTTAGGCGCCAGGCAAAAACATTCCTTTTTAACCAGGCCTTTGGTTGATTTGATTGACATCCTATGTCCTTTTAAGATGTGTTTTTTTTGGGGGGGGGGCGTTATTGGATTATTGCTTTTATTTTGATTATGTATTATGTGGTTTTATATTCTGATTTTATTCTGTGAACTGCCCTGAGACCTCCGGGTATAGGGCGGTATATAAATTCAAAAATTATAATAATAAATAATAATAAACCCAAATCTCATAAAACCAAACCTTATGCAGCAGAGAAATGTTTAATGGCAAGATTGTGAAAAAAGAATAAAACACAAAAAGCGGCAATTGCTTACTAATCTTCCAAGATCTCCTGAATCTGAGGTTACAGTCTTGTGACATTAATCAGTTTATACCAGCTATCATTCTGCTGGTATAAAAAGGTAACCTGGCATCACTGTGAGTCAGGTGATGGAAATGTTAAGGGCAGGGAAATCATAATCTAATCCATCCACCAAATCCAGTTCCTCATCTCTGCTCTACATAAAAATGTCCATGAAAGCATTTGCACTTGTGCCGTGTGACTCCCCCCTTTCCCACCCTCTACCCTCTCCAAATCTGCTGTGGACAGTTGGTGGAACCCCCAGAACAGATTTAAGGGTCATGCAGAGGGAAGCCCTGTTGCACAAGAGAAAATTATTGAACTGATGGGAGGCTTAAAGGTAAAGGGACCCCTGACCATTAGGTCCAGTCGTGGACGGCTCTGGGGTTGCGGCGCTCATCTCGCTTTATTGGCCGAGCGAGCCAGCGTACAGCTTCCGGGTCATGTGGCCAGCATGACTAAGCCGCTTCTGACGAACCAGAGCAGCGCACGGAAACACCATTTACCTTCCCGCCAGAGCGGTACCTATTTATCTACTTGCACTTCGTGCTTTCGAACTGCTAGGTTTGCAGGAGCAGGGACTGAGCAATGGGAGCTCACCCTGTCGCGGGGATTCCAACCGCCAACCTTCTGATTGGCAAGCCCTAGGCTCAGTGGTTTAACTCACAGCGCCACCCATGTCTCTGATGGGAGGCTTATTTAATGCTATATTATTGGATACAGTCCATAAGCCCAAACTTGAGCTTTGTTTACATCAGAATTTTTGCTATGAATTTTTGCTTATCTTAGCCAACAAATATGCATCTGAACTACACCATCTTTTACTGGAACAATCTTGAAATCTATGTAGCTGCAGCTATCCTCCTGTAACGTGGACAGAAATCTCACAAGTGGGACATAGTGAATGTCGCCTACATACAGAACTGCTCAAACTTTCTTTCCTACTTGGGCTTCTTTCTTGTCCCATCTCCCTGGTTTCAAAGGTGAGGCCTGTGGGTTATTATTTTCCCCCTCTAGATTATGTTTTGGAAAATTTCAGAAATTCATTACATGAATCCAAAAAAATTTCCAGGAACAGAAAACTTTATGAAGTTTCCTTTTTGTTGGAGAGGGGAAAGTAGTTCACTTCAGAGTAAAACTTCCTTCCCTCCTTTCCTTCAGACAAGAAGCTGAGCGATTCTCTCTCCCTCTCAGACTTGGTAATAATTAAGCCTAAGGCTAAACTTTAAAATACAGTTATTCATGACTTGTAATAACTATAACAGTTAAATAAAATAAAAAAAAGAGAAAAAAATTGAAATCTACTGGTTCTCTGAAGAACCATAAAAAAATCTTACTCCATCTTCCATGTGACAGTCCAACAGATATTTGAAGATGGCTATCCTATCACCTCTCAGTCTTCTCTTCTCCAGGCTAAACATACCCAACTCCCTCAATCGTTCCTCATAAGGCTTAGTTTCCAGTTAGAATCTGACCAAGGCATTTGTTACTTCTCACTTCCTATATACAGAATACTCTGGCACTATCTTCAGTATGAGAATCTTCATCCCAAAGTAAACTTGCTCTTCCCTACCACAGAAATGCTTTTAAGAAGACAAACCTGTCAGGCCCAGGAAGATGCAGATGACAAGCTAAGATGGCACACTAGATTGGAGTGAAGTAGTTTCGAACTTCGTGCTTTCGAACTGCTAGGTTTGCAGGAGCAGGGACTGAGCAATGGGAGCTCACCCCGTCGCGGGGATTCCAACCGCCAACCTTCTGATTGGCAAGCCCTAGGCTCAGTGGTTTAACTCACAGCGCCACCCGTGTCTCTGATGGGAGGCTTATTTAATGCTATATTATTGGATACAGTCCATAAGCCAGAAAGTGCATGAGTCTACACTGTAGTGTGGCGTGATTTCATTCAGGCTGTGTGGTCTGTCTGGATTAATCTTCTGGAGAAAGGGGAGGGCTTACACATGACAGTCACTGCCTCCTGCTCAGAGCCATAGCTTTGGGATTATAGTCAGCTAGCAACGTCATGTCCGGCATTGTTTGGGAAATCTAAGAAACTCCCAAATCAGTGCAGTTTTAAAATTAGGTGTTAAAATCAGTGGAATTCTGAAAGTTTCAGTCTGCCATCTTGATTCAAAATGATATCCAATTGTATCTAAACGTGCTCCCTGATCTCAGGAACCATCATGCAAAATTTGGTTGCAGTATCTTAAGAAGTGTCCAAATTCACAGCAAACAAACAGCTTTCCAAAATACAGCAGATTTTTCTATCTAAAACTGTATTCCACCAGCCACAACTCCTTGCTTTCACTTCATTCATAAGTCTTTTTCTCCTGAGAATCCTTAAAATGTTACAGTAGCAGCACCTTTTTGTGAGCTCTTTCCATTGCATTGCTATCATGTTTAAAGGTTTTCAGGAGGCAGTAGACAGCACATGGGGAAACTACAACCTTTCATTTGGGAAAATCCTAAGCATTATATGCTAACCAAACGGCCCTCAGCTGAAACACAATTTGCTGGGAAGGGCTGTGAGCAGGAGGCAGTGACTGTCATGTGTAAGCCCTCTCCTTTCTCCAGAAGATTAATCCAGACAGACCACACAGCCTGAATGAAATCACGCCACACTACAGTATAGACTCATGCACTTTCTTCATTCCATTTCTCCAATCTGAGTGTGATAGGCAGAGAGAAAGAAGAAGCAGCAGCTATGCATTGGCCAGGCGAATGTATGGTGGTGAAGTTGCTGAAAAAGATGGAACTGGAATGGGAAAGAGGGGAGAAGCTAGATAATTATAGTCACTGGAACCAGGAGTCTCAAGTTATAACTTTCCCCACCCAATGAGCGCAATTCAAAGATTATTGGACAGGCCTGCAAAACTCTCTTTTTTAAGTCAACATTTCCTAGACACCAGATAGGAGGACAAACCTGCTTCCTAACATATGCAGCAAATCGGGTGCCAGTCACCAAGTACAACTTTTTAAAGGTGTCAAAAGGTGCATTCCATCCCGATAATGAAACTTTCAGTGGAAACTACATAATTTACCCTTGAAACTGATATAAAGTATTCATCTTGAAGCAGTTGCTCCATTCATCTCCCCAGTGGAGTGAAAAGCTCCACGACCTTTTAAACTAAACTATAGGTCTAGTTCTTGAGGACTGGTCCGCAAAGCTGATTGGTTCAAGAATAGCTTTCATTGACTTGATAAGGAGAAAAAGATTGGTTGAGACAAGCTGAAGCAAGCAAAAGTGCCTCTGAATCATCAAAGACTCTCCACACACACTATTATGGTAATGTAACCAGTGATGCACCCGATATACATTATATGTAGAGCACCTAAGGTATGGCTAAGTATCAGGCAATAACTTAGTAGCTGATGTCAGGTGCAAGCAATTAACAGTGAGGAGAAATTCTGCAGAATGGAGCTTGTGGTTACGAGCCCTGCTGATACATGGCATACGTAAATGAACCTGCAATGTGCATAACCACCATAGACAATTAAGATGATGCAATATTTAAGAAGCAACTTTCTAATAGTTAAAACGGTCTGCCTCTTATATGAAGGACAAATCTGTGACACATACATGTTAATAGCAGGTGCAGCATATCATGGTAAGTAGAAACAAGCAAATTTTTCTATCTCAAATAACACTCCATTAAGTATACATGATGAACTATTTCATCCTTTTTAGGAGACATACTACATGGGTCATTTTTTCCAGTTTAAAAACTGCCAATACCAGATATAATTTAATGTCATAATTGTGTACTTTCTTTGGACGGGTGGGGGGTTTGAATCATGTCACGCACCCAATAGATTCCCACTCCACTGGGTAATTCCTTAATTAGGCAGATTTTTGAAACATGTATTATGTACACAACAGACCGGAACAGCTCCTTTGGATGTTTTTCTCTTCTTTTTCAGTCCTATTGAGTGATTGCATCATTAAGTCACACATGCTACAAAATAACAATCCTTTTGAAAATTCATGAAAAAGAGCTGCACACACTACTAATTTATAGAAGTGTGAATGTCAACGTTTTGACTTTAAGGTAAAAGTACTTAAAATGTTAACAGACTTGATGTTTGACTTATTTAAATTAAACTTTTTTCTTCTTTTTTTACTATAATAAACCCAATAAAATCCAAAGCTTTCTCCAGAAAGGTTTACATTTTTCCTTCATAGATTGCATTCTGGTTGTGAACTTTGATCTGAAGATTAAAGCTAGGAATGGTTCCATGTAGCTATGACCAAACCCCATAAGATAAGGGCTCTTATGGGAAATGCTTAAATGCACCTGAATACTGTCAGAGAGTGGAGTATGATATTAGGTTTTGTTTAAATGGCAGGCTTTTTAATTGGGCTAGAACTTGCAAATGGCCAGAAAAATGACATGTAAGTTGTTCAATACATAGTACAAGAGGTATGACACAATAGCTTCTACAGAATAGACATTACATAATGAATTGTAAATAGATGCAAATTATAGCAGCTACCACTATGGAAAAATGTTAAAATCTACAGAGAAAAAGCGACTGTGAACATAATCTTTTGAAGCTTACATATATGTAGCACTCTCAAAAATTGATTTGCAATATCACACACACACACACACACACACACACACACACACACCCTAGACTGAGAAATGCAAGCCAACTTCTAAACGCTCCAAAATCTTCATGGCTTAAAAAGCATCCTAATTTTCCCCAAAGGTCGTGCCACATACTCACTGGTCCATAGCTAATTTTACATGGAATGAAAAGCATTATTTAAATAGGGTGGTGCATTAAACTCCCAACCATTTCCTATGGAGCTCTCAAGCTCCAGACCTATCTTTCCTCTATTTTAATTTTAAAGTAAGTTAGCAGAGGCTTCCTGCTTAATCCCCAGAGACTACCTGTACAGTGACATAAACACACAAATTTATGACAGCAACATAAATGCTCCTCTAAAGTAATGTGCAACATTAAGTGAAATCGTTTCCTGGAAAGATATTATAGGTATCTATATTTTATTTGCCATCTTAAACATATCTGGGTCTTTATGGCCTTATTTTAAAAATGTATTTCCTTTTTTTTATATTTCCTGGTGCAAATGGACTGCATAAATAAGCAATGTGCTATGAGGCTTCAGACTAGCCGATAAACCCTTTCAATTTTCATGCCAGCTTCTTCTTTTGTAATTCAAATCTGGCTGGAAACTGGCAGCTCTGAAAACTGAAACAAGCACTGCCACAAATACCTTGTAATGCTATCGACCTTGTCTGCCCATGCAGTGAGAAAGGGGGATGCATATGTGTCTGCAGTCATCCAGATAACACAACTCATTTTTGGGGGGGATAACAGAAGCCAGCCCCGGACTGTGCACCAAAAGCAGAGTCATTACTAGGCAAGCTAGAGAATAAGTCTCTTCAAAATACAGAGCACATTTTAAAAACCATACGCAGGGCTCAGCCACTGCTTTCATTACCAATTTTAATTTAGCTCCTTCAGTTTGCCAACCAGATAAACTCTTCAGTGCTGTTTTTTTTTAATCTATTTGCCACATTTTATGTTTAAGATTATAGTAATATGGGGCAGAAGGAGGAATCACTTTTAGAGGAAATAAAGAAACAGAGCCGCTTATCAGCATCCATCAGAAAGTTCATTAATCAGCAAGGCTTTGTGCCCCCTAAATTGAAAGGTTAAATAATCCTCTCAGGGATATTTCTAGGAACCTCCACCAATTGTCGGCGAGGGGCTACCATTCACAACACTCTGGATCAGTGACAGGGTATTTTGCCAATGTTTGGACCTCAAACAATGATGGACACATGGCCTAGCTCACAAAGAAACCTCTTAGCTAAAAGGATGGAAAGGAACCACAAGCTTGGATGATGATTGGGAGTGGAGATCCCATGTTCATTTTATCAGGACGTTTATGAGGGAAGCTAGCATACTTTTCTAAACGAGCCTGAGTACAACGGCATATGAACATGTGCGCAAATTTGTATATTAACCTGTATGAACACATTTGCTGTACAGTGGTACCTCGGGTTACATACACTTCAGGTTACATATGCTTCAGGTTACAGACTCCGCTAACCCAGAAATAGTGCTTCAGCTTAAGAACTTTGCTTCAGGATGAGAACAGAAATCATGCTCCGGCGGCGCGGCAGCAGTGGGAGGCCCCATTAGCTAAAGTGGTGCTTCAGGTTAAGAACAGTTTCAGGTTAAGAACGGACCTCCGGAACGAATTAAGTACTTAACCTGAGGTACCACTGTACTTATAAACAGTGCTTTTTCCCAGGGGTACTCAAGGGTACGCTGTATTGGCAGGTCTTTTTTTCTAGAAGAAAGCACTGGTTAAAAGTGTGGCACTTACTGCAACAACTTTATGGTGAGTACTGGCACCCTTTTCTCCAGAAGAAAAGCACTGCTTATAAACCTAGTAGATACATATCACTGAATCAGTTATATTTGTTAGTAACATGCTGAGGAGCTTCACTTTCTGATCTTTACTACTGCGTTTAACCAACTTCAAATATGCAGGAAGTGCCCAAAATAACCTGCAATATGAAAGTGTTTGCACGTTTTAAAAAAGGAACTGTGCATTAAATGAAATATATTATTTTTGTTCGCAATAAGAAAACAGCATAATGAGCCGACCACAACGAACAAACCACAGAACAACAGGTGCTGAGAAAGTGTAAAAATAAATTTAAACGTGGTGCATGTGTGTGCGTTTTAGCGCTGTCCTACAAACAGATTCCCGGTGGATGAAAAGATTGTGGTTGCTCTTCAGCTGCTGCTTCACCAGACCTCCTACAGGAATGGGATGGACAGCCTAGTCTAGTCTAGTCCCTTTAAGGAATTGAAGGACTGGGAAGAGGCTGGGAAGGGAAGGGTCCTTGCTGGGCTTCTGACGTATCTTCCCAGTGGATAGTGAAGGAAGTGTGGGCAAGGGTTGCTATTCAGCTGCCACTTCATCAGACCTCTTGCAGTGAAGAGATGGACTGTCTACTTCCTTTAAGGGCTGGGACGAGGTTGGGAAGAGTGTATCTTCCCAGCAGATGCTGAGGCAGTGCCCCACCTTGGTGACTGCACAGTTCTCAGAGAAAGGATCAAAGGAACGTACAAAAAAAGGCAGCTTCATTAATGACTACAAGAGATGGTGTAGATCAGTGGAGAGAACCATTCAGCCTTAAGGAAGTTTCTGTATCTTCTTGGCGGCCTGAACTTGCTTTCAAGGGACCATCTGTGGTAACTGCTCTAGCCATGTTGTTATATTCTTGCACCTGAGATTAAGTGAATCGACACCTGTACGATCACAAAGGAAAGACTGTCAAAAAGAGTGTAAGCTTTGGGTCAAATCCATCTGGGCAGAGTTCAAGACTTCTTCTCATTACAGAACCTGTGAATTTTGGAAAATTATATTGTATTAGATGCCTATTTGTATTCACGTTACCCCCTTTTTTCTTTCCTGATATTGTAATTGACTCCCTGTGGTGTGCCTTTCCCCTCTTGAGACAGCAGCTAGTGCCCTAACTTAATAAAAGTAATAGGCTAATCAGTTTTTTTTATAATGTGTTTAGATGTTAAAAAAATAATTGGCTAAAGAACAAATTAAATCATTATTGAACTTTGATTCAGGAATTTGATAATTTGCTTATAGAGAGGAATGAATTGGACAAATTTAAGATTTGAATAGTGTTACGTAAAGTACATGGAGAGAAGGACCTTGCAATGGGAAATCAGTGATTTTTTTTCTAATGGGAAACATTAAAAGAGAGAAACTTGGATAGGAGGAGGCAAGTAGGCATGTAACAAACAGAGGATATGAAGGACATTTTTTTCTAATGAATTAAAAATATATGAATGAAGGAAAGGAATTGTTAAGAGAAAAGAAACTAATGAGGTTAACAGAGGAAAAATTAAAGCAAGGCACAGAGAATTCCACAGATACTTCAAGAAAATGATTCAAAAGCAATGATAAAATAATTCAATATATGCAGAAACAGGTCCAAATGCAGGAGGATGTTGAGGATAAGATTAAGGATGTAATTGATAAATGTGCAATAGTGGGCAGAAAGATTACTAGTGAACAACAAACGTGTAAGGGTGATGCTAATTCAAGATGGCAGTGATAGTAGTTGCTTTGTTCTGAGCTACACTATTTGTTTTTAGTTTGGGCATATGCAATTAAAATATTTTCACTTTCCTTTGCATTAGTTTAATTCTTTTACAACCCCCTCCCCCAATTAACTGCAACATTACAACAGTGGAGATGAGCGACTTATAAGACCCATTAGTTTCTATAATGATGATAAGGTGGTGTATCCAAGCAACAAAACAAAGCAGATTGGCCCAATATCTTTTGCCAAGTATGGTGATCACACAGGGCCCCCGGAAGTTTGACGGTCTATTGACCCTGTGCCACCACTGCGATTGCTTTTTCCGCTGCCACCACCCCGTATCTCACGGGGACACACGGAGTCCAGTCAGTTGTTAACATTAACAAACAATCAAGTTTCTTTTTAAATGCAGGAACAAGCTTATGGTTATAGTTAATTTTTCTCTTGTCAGTTTCTTATTCTTAGTTTCTAACAACTTCAGACTGATTATTCCCAACTATCTATCTGACTCCACCTAACAATTCCTCTCACTCTCTCACAATACAACTGTACCAACCCACACCTAATCCTCCCTCTTCCTTCTTCACTCCCAAACCTCAACTCTCAACTCCCAAACCTCAACCCTCAACTTTCAAAACCTCCCACTCTAACTTTTACTCCCCCCTTGCATTCTCACTGGCCAATCACATCACACCCATTTTAACCCTTTCCTTATGACCCATCCTAGGCCAAACGCCACACCAAGGAAAGACAATCATGGCCTTAAGAAATCTGCAACTCCAGTACAGAATCCTTTTGACTCCTTGTGCTCAGAAGCAGAAGATCAGAGGCTTAAGATGAAGGAGCAAAAAGATGACAGTATGTCTTCCCCTTCATTTATTTAACAGGAAATTCCTACTAGAAAAGCAGACCTGAGTGTTTGCTACTCAGCCAACACTGCAATTTCCTTAAAAACAGCTGAATGGCATCACAGAAAAGCTGTGTTGATGGATCAACAGGTATTAATAATATTATAAAAAGGAAGATTTTATTAAAACTGTACAAGCAAAGTTACCCTTTGTGTACGCAGAAATGTTTTCTGCATTTGGGCAATATACTGCTAAATCAGTCACTGTTCTGATTGGGAAACATTTTTTCAATTAAAAGTAGTTGTCTGCATTATACCTTGAAATTAACTCTTTCGACTAGAAATATTTGAGATGGTTTAACATTCATTTGCTTTGGGGTATAATCATGTTTACTCTGTGTGCAGATAGCAAGGTGTAACCTCCTTCCCCTTCTAGGCCAACTCAGAACAAACTGCTGGCACTCTGACTATGTGCCAGAGCAGCCAAATCAAGCATTCAGCAGCTCAGAGCCCTACAAACAGAATTCTGTTCTGCTGAGGCCAGTTTGTATGTGATGGGGACCTGGGAATGAAGAATAGCTTAAAAAATTATTTAAAAAAAAACTGAAAGGGAAAAGATAATCTAAAACTATGGAATAAATCATAGGTTAAAAGTAAAAAAGTTGTTTCATGCGTTCATCAGCCTACATAAAGTATGAGTCAATTTCACCAGACAGCATCAGTGTTGATAAATGCATGGAACATTGCTCTGCTATTATGGTCAGGACAGACTTTTCAGTAGAAACTAATGCTCAACTACAAAACCCAGCCATATTTTTTATATCCCTGGCCATTCTGCTTTTTGAAGGTAGAAATAATCGACTGGGACTGACTGGCCTGATTCCATGCCACGTTGAGTAGTTGTATGTCTCCTCTAAAGAATCTGGAACTAATGACTTCTGAAGACTGCATGCAAAGCAGAAGAATCGCTGATGTAACTAAAAGCTTTTTAAAAATCAGGAAGGAAGTAATAACTACTTCCCCGCCATGTCAGATCCTACCAGCATGTAGTAACTGCTACAGACATGACAGCATACCACTGCACAATATGGAGAGAAACAGTCTTTGAATTCTCAACCAACACCATCATGTATTATTATAAAACACTGTGAGCCTTACAGTGAGTGTAACATTTAGAAAAATATCAGTTCAATCTATATGAGCATTTAATCAGTTCTTGATATGTGGATCACTGATAACAGAAACTATCAGTGGCTAAGCATATGGATGCAGAGAGAGAACAGTGAATGAAACATGTGTAACACAACATCTCCTCTCCCACTGTGCTGCTGAATACTTGTGAAATTTTTAATGTCACAGTGCAGAAGTTTCAAATGATGCCAAACTACATGCTGCTAACAAACCGTTACCTAGGAGCTTACCCAATGATTAATACGGCACATTTTTTTTCTTCAGCTATATGCTCACACTGCCATAAATCCTGCAGGAGTAATCATACATCCTGCTGTTATAAAATAGGGGTCAGAGCTAGGCTTCCGGGTGAATTGCTGTCCACTACTTTAAAAGACAAAACACAGAGAAGAGATCCGTGATGCAGCATTGGAAGGAGTGAAGATCTTTCAAAGAACTTAATTTATTTCCTTCTTTAAGTAGCAAAAGCTGCACAAACCACCAAAAACATTGCCCATTTCACCCCACTCACTGGCACGGGTGTTGTGTCACCAGGAGCACTGCTGCGTCCTTCAAGGATTCTGGGACACAGGTCCATGACATAAATATGCACATGCCTGTTTAGATGGACAGGTGCCTCTAGACAAATTAAGATAGTGGGTGACTGGCATCCTACCAGCATTCCACTTTGCTGTATGCCCAGTCACCCTATAAGCAAAGTTTAAAAAACAAAACACCACGTAGGTTTAAAAGGAGAGAAAGGGGTAGGAGATCTGAGGCCTGGTTCAAAAGACCCAGAACTTGGCCCCGCTGTACCAACGCCCCTGTGTGTCATTAGTCACTCAGTCATTCTTTCATAACACTCAACATGAAAATCGGATGGTGTTCAGTCAGCCATAGTATTGTATACTCTCATATGATCCTTTTGGGACTTGAATGAAATTTCACTAAATTTTTGTTTAATTTTAAAATTTTCTCCTGTATTACAATGAATAAGTGTAAATCATGTCACATCTGGTATAAGCCCGTAAGTTACTACAGATAGAAGACTTGTTCATAAATTTTAAGGGAAAAAATGCAGAACCGTAAATGAGATCCTAAACTGTACAGTTGTTGTTGTTGTTGTTGCTGCTGCTAATAATAATAATTGCTTTGGATTTCAAAATCAATATACACATCACATTCCTAACAAAATAATGGCTGCACCAATAAGACCAATAGGTGGTTTTTTTCGTTTTTCGTTTTGTTTTGTTTTTTACAGATGATGGCCTTTACAGAGAGCAGGGTGTCAGGGAACTGCCAACGGAGCTAGAGGCGGAGGGAAGGCTCCAGAGGGATGCCGGAGAGGGTCCCAGTAGGGAGAGAGGCAGCCCGTCTGCTGGGGAAGGAAATCAGTGTAACACCAGTAGAGAAGGGGGGCAGATGAGGGAATCGGAGAGGAGGCTCCAAGACTCCTCGCCGGAGACCAGCGGAGAGAGTACGGGTCCTCCGCTGCCCACACCCTCCCTGCGCAGAAGGCTTCCACGCAGGGAGACTAGGCGGAGACTAGGCGTCAAAGAACTTTTGTGCTGGAAGAAGTTTAAGAAACGCCCACTGACGGATTCTGCCAGCAACTGAGACAGTCACGATGCTAGAGGCTGTTCAGTCAGAAAGGGTTCAACCAGGTAACCTAGCCAGGAGTGGCGGCAACTTACGCACGAGCAACCCCTAAACCCATTACACAGGGCAAATAGAGTACAACTTTTCTCCTGCTACCTGATCTCTCTGCGGTTTTCAGTGCCGTTGTTCATGGTATCCCCCTTGACTGGCTTTGCAGAATAGGAACCGGAGACATTGTGTTACAGTGGTTCCATTCCTATCTACAGGACCGGGTCCAGAGAGTAGCACTGGGAGAGAGTTTTCTGGACCGCAGGCAGGGCAGTGTTTTATACCCAATGCTATTTAATATCTAAATGAAGCTGCTGGGTGAAGTCATTAGAGGTTTGGGGGCAAGGTGCCATTGGCACTCAGCTCTACTCCATAACAGCTGAATTCAAGTGGTTGGGTGGGTCCTGGATCGGTGCCTAGATGCAGTGGTGGAAAAGATGAGAGAAAAGAAGCTGAGCTTGAATTCTGCCAAGTCGGAGGCAAGTTGTGGGTGAGTGGTTGCCACGCCTGATAAATCGGTCAACTGCCTGCCCTAAATTGAGTTGCACTCTTCCTGGGGTAGGTAGGTACACAGCCTGAAGGTGCTTCTGGATCCAGCTTTGTCACTGGAGTCCCAGGTAGCCTCACTGGCTAGAAGAGCCTTTTACAAGCTATATTTGGGTACTAGGCAGAGGGCCTTCTTGTGGAATGCCCTCCCTTCAGATGACAAGGAAATAAACAACTACAGTGGCACCTCAGGTAAAAGAACAGTCCAGTTTAGGAAAGATTTGGTTTACAAACTCCACAAAACCAGAAATAGTGTCTTGGTTTGAGAACTTTACCTCGGTCTAAGAACAGAATCCGAATGGTGGAAGGGCACCAGCGGCGGAAGGCCTCATTACGGAAAGCACACCTCGGTTTAAGAACGGAATTTCGGAACGGATTAAGTTCATAAACCGAGGTACCACTATATCTGACTTTTAGAAGACATCTTAAAGCAGGCCTGTTTAGGAAAGTTTTTAATGTTTGATCTTTTATCATGTTTTCAATGTTCTGCTGGGAGCCACCCAGAGTGGCTGGGGAAACCCAGCCAGATGGGTGAGGTATAAATGATAAAAAGTTGTTGTTGTTGCTGTTGTTGTTGTTGTTGACAACTGGATTACTGCAATGCACTCTATGTGGGGCTTCCCTTGTGATTGACCCGCAAACTTCGGTTAGTGCAGAATGCCGCAGCACAGTTGCAGACAGGAGTGGAGCCATGTCAGAATATAATCTGCATGAGTTGCTGATTTGTTGGTGGGCTAAATTCAAGGTGTTATACTGGAAGACCTTAACAGCTTGGGACCAGTTTACTTGCAGGATTGCCATACTCCACATGTGCCCACTCAACTGCTTCCTAGTTAAGTACAAAACTTCCTAGTTAATTCAGAACTTTGAAAAGTATATTTGAGGTGGGGGTACAGGAGGTGATCATCAGTTACTCAACATCCACAAATATAAACATTTTATTATACGGAAAACTGAAATATGAGTAGTTTCACAACACAGAAAAGCTTATAATATACATTTAGAAAATACTTGTGTATGATTTCATACAATATTATTGTCTAGCAATTGTATATTTAAAAGTGGAAGGAAACCTAAAATTGTTTCATGCTCAGGTTTAAAACTACATTCTGTAGCTCCATACTTTAACTACTCTGAACACCCAGGTAAGCACAAAAGTGCAGTGACCATGTGTTGAAGATTCATTCATCTGGGATGGTCGATTCTGAAGATTCACTCTAGAGTGAATGTAATGGTTATAAAGATCACACCTTTACACTCCACATAAAGCAACTCTCCTAGGTTTACACCCCTCTCTCATTCTCTGTCTTTCACCTCCCATGACTCTGTCTCAGATTTCTCTTCTCTAAGCAAGCATGGAGAATCAGAGAGAACTGACCCCAGTTAGGTTATATTTGCACTGAATTTTGGGGGAAGAAATTTGAGGTGGAGGGGAATCAGTATTTGCATTAAAAAAACACACATTTTTGACAGTTTGTTAACTTGAACCTCATTGTAACTTATGCAACCAGCAACCAGCAATTATACTTTTGTATCCTGATACACAACTGAGAAGCCAGTATTATTTTTACTGGGTTTTGTAATTGCTATGTTCTTCCAAAGAGGTCTGGGCTGCACAGGGACATTATCATAACAGGCCTGGGAGGTAGGTTAGATGGAGACATAGTGACTAGCCCAAGGCCATCAAGGGATTCATAACTGAGCAATGATATGAATCAAGGTTTTCAAAGTCCAATGTGTATTTCACTACATTCAACTGCCAGGACATGAATTTCAAGTAAAGACAAAATATATGAATGAGTAGTGGATTCTGTGGATGGTCTACGTTTTCACTCTAACCCTAACACTCTAACATTTTCACTCTAAGCGGAATGAAAATGTAAGCTGTCCATGGGATTATATCCCAAAGTCTAGCTTCTAGAAGAGTCACCATGTTGCTCTCCTCCGTTTTATAATATAGGATTGAAAGTGAAAGGAATACATCTCAAAATCAGATTTTTACTTACAAGAGAATCTAACCCTTTCACTTTCCATGTCATGCATTTGATCTTGCTTATGGAAATTCATTGTGGCCTGTGTCTTCCTTTTATTTCATATCTTTAAAGTGTTACAGAACTCACATTCAATGATAACGCAGAACTAATATTAGCATGCCTAATATGAACCCAGTAACCCTGGTGTCCAGAAGAGTACTATATTCTTCTGTTTTGGATGTGCTGCATCAACTGATACTCTGACAACAAAAATCATAATTTGTACTGTCGTTGAAGGAAATTACAGTGGTTCAAGAATTTGGAAATGGGGTGCCATGCCTCTTCTATTCTAGAAGCCTATTTTGAGGCCCTTCCTAACTACCAGGAGCGGGGACACTTATAAAAGATGCAGCAAACAAGCAAGGCTGATAGTTCCTCTATTTGTTACATTCTGAAAATGAAGTTTTGCTCCACGCAGGCAGGTTTGTTTTGCCTGGGCACAGGGTAGGGTGCTTTCTGTAGTTGTGCCCAAAGTCTGGAAGGTTATCCCAGTAATATCCAAGAGACAAGTGCACCACTGTCCTCCACACATCAGTATTTGTTCAATAAAATATTTTGAATTAACAATGTTTGGCTGCTAATGTAACTGTTAGCTGGATATTTTATATCTTTTAATGGTTCTGTTTTTATATGCTGATGTATTGAGTCTGGTGTACAGTGGTACCTTGGGTTAAGAACTTAATTCATTCTGGAAGTCTGTTCTTAACCTGAGGTGTCACTTTAGCTAATGGGCCTCCCGCTGCCGTGCGATTTCTGTCCTCATCCTGAAGCAAAGTTCTTAACCTGAGGTACTATTTCTGGGTTAGCAGAGTCTGTAACCTGAAGCGTCTGTAACCTGAAGCATCTGTAACCTGAGGTATCACTATATTTGTTAATATTATTTTATTTTTTATTGTGCTAAGCCACTTTAGGTGTCATTGGTGCCAATTAATGAGGTATATAAATATCTTAATTAAATAATGCCATTAGGCCCTTTGGAAGCTGGAGACGGCTCATATCACAAGTGGTTTTATATACCTCACTAAAGCCACAATTCTAATGTAAACTTTAAAATATAAATACAACCCGTTTAAAATACAAAGACTGTACAAGATGTAGTAAAATTTGTTCAGTGATGTTTTGTACACAAATCAAAGAGCAAATATTTACAGAAATGGAAGCATAAAACATGCATAATTTCACACCTCTTTTACTTTAGTGAAAATACTGCACACTCGAAGAAAACATCATAAACTTGATTAAGACCCACCTTTCAGCACAAAAATGAGCTAAATAAACGCTTGGTCAGGGCTTTCAAAGGCAAAGAAAGGGCAGCCACGTCCTCTTAAAAGGCCGTGGTTACAACCTTATTTCCCCAAATTGCATAAGCAAGTCACTCCATAAGAAAAACAGTGACATTGGAAGGATTTATAGAATCCTTTATTGAGTCAGGCAGGAGTATGCCAAACCGATTCTGCAATCAACACCCCCTTTTTTGACTTGCAAGGTGTGTGGGTAAGCAACCTAGCATGGGAGCAAGTACACTCAATAAAAGTTAATGGATGGAATGCTTCAGATCTATGCAAGCTTTTGACCAATCTTCCTCCAAAAATATCCCATTTAAACTGTGTAAAAGAAAATACTAAGTAGAATGCAAATCTGTAATTAACTGCACAAAATTCATTCTGCATGCCTTATACAGCAAGTTACAAATGTGGATTCAAGGCAAGTTTGTCCCACTCATTTCAATTACTCTTAACTCTGAAAACATCTAAAGTCATAAGCCTAGAGAAAGCTACAATTTTTCCTGGCAGTAAGCCTCAATAAACTCAATGATACTTACTTTTGAATAGGTATGTATAGGATTGTACTGTTAGACACTCTCACGTTGTCAGTATTTCAGAACTGATGCCTACATGGCTTAGGAATTATTTTAAAATATTAAAAAATGTTAGTTATGTTTGTAGAACCAAACAGCCCACGGAGTTTAAAATTGTTACTTTTCTCCCAATGGAGACGTTGAGGAGTTGTAGAAATTTTAACTGTTGCCTGTACAGTTTGTAACAAGTTATTTCTACAGCAATTCTTATATGAATAATACAAAATATTCATTTGATTTAATAGCAGCTGATACAGAAGTTTCTGCAAGGTTCTTCTTTTCTCAAACAAGAAACTTAATACCTAAGTATCTCATTTCCACTATTAAGGAACACTAGTGTAGCAACAATAATCAATCCTGCAATTTCAGACCAACATCACCCAATTTCAATTTTATATGCTATATTCTTTTACAAGTTAATGCAATTTAGAACTTTAATGCAACATTTATAAACATTTTTCTTCATCAATTGTATTTTAGGTTTGGCACAAAGAGAGATGTTTCAGTGGGCTACAGCATGCCTAACTCTAATAATAATAATAATAATAATAATAATAATAATAATAAATAATTTTATTTGTATCCCGCTCTCCCCAGCCAAAGCCAGGCTCAGAGCGGCTAACATCATATAAATAAGACAATATGCATAATACAATATACAATATGCAAATAAAATAACATTCAACATTCAGTAAAATAATATAAAATAATATTAAATATCAGCATTTCAAAATTAAACAGAAATCCACTCAACAATTACAATAAGTAATTTCTAAACTCCAATCAATAAAACAACAGCAAACCACAGTGCACAACATAATACAATACAAAATAAGAAGCAGAGACTGGAGGGTGGGGCAAGGCAGGTGGAAAGAGGCTTTGCCTGATGGACTCTCCCCCCTCACAGTTCTTCCTCCAGGCACAGCTTCCTTATGAAGAATCCCAGGACCAGGGGGTGGGGCAAGGCAGGTGGAAGGAGGCCTTCCACCTCTGTGATGGATTTAGGTAAGAATGCACGTTTGTGTGTCATTGCTGCAATATCTACACTGCACTGCTTTCAGTGGGACGTAAACTCAAATGCCTGCCCCATCCACATTATTTTAATACAAGGCACATGTAAATATCTTTTAAAAGCATGATGGCTTGGGTGAATATTTCTAACTAGAGAGACTGTACATAGCACAATTAAAAAGAAAGTGCAAGGGCCTGTTGCAGCAACTAGGAAATTCACATTCTTTAAAACTGAATTTTTATCTATGAGCTTTTATAGGTAAGAATGTACAACAGATGCTTGATGCAGAAGCTGTGGTCCAATGTGCCAAGCTTCAGAAACAAAAGCATGAAGGGAAATAGCTAACATTCAGACATAAACATATCATCTGCATTGAGAACCCCCCTTTCACATAGCCAGGCTCTTACTAGTAAATATCAAAAATACGTAAACTAGCAGTGCTTACTGGTAATGCTTTTGTCAGAGTATAGTATTCTGTAATACCCTGGCCCTAAAAATATTTAGAAACGTCGACAACTTTTAACAAGGCAACACTATATTATACACGTATTCTGTGTATAATTTTAAAAGTTAGAGAGATAACCAACCAACTCATGCTCAGAGGAGAAGCACTGAAATCAATGAAACTATTCAAAGTATGACTACCATTGGATATAATCCTCCACATTTGCACTTACATCACACTCATATTTCAAATCATATATATTGAAATCACTATGTAGTTAGAGAATATTTGAATCACAGAGGATACAATCCAATACGTAGAACCATAGAATTGCAGAGCTGGAAGGGACCCTGAGAGTCATCTAGTCTGGCCCCCAGTAATTGTTTAAATGGAAGTCCTCCTAATTTCATTGAGAATTAAGTATTGTTAAACTGCTCCAGAAAAAACACCTTATCAGAAAAGTAACATCTTGCATTTCAGCAGGTTGGAAACATGAACATCCCATATGGACCAAGTCTATGTATGTTAGCTGAGAACTTCCACTGAATTTACTTCCAAGTATATATGTGCAGGATTACAGACTTAATGCTGCTTTTAATAAGATTACAGATAGTTACTGCTGCTGCCTGTCATATGATAATAAAAAGTAATATATTTGGTGTTTTGATATTTACTGGAAAAAAGATAGATTATGGATAAGAGGAAATTCTCAGTGCAGATAATGCAGTGTTGCTTTACTTGTGCATGTTCACTATTTACACGTGTATGACAAGTTTTTCTAACAAAAACTAATAAAAACACCCTGAAACAAATAAATACAAAATAAATTCAACTTAGTGTACTTATCATATGTTGAATTAATTTCTTTCTTGATTTCTTGATTTAACTGAAAAGCCACTGATAAGTATACATTTTATGAATTAAACAAAAACCTGTAAAATGCAAGTATTGCCTTCCAGGAAATAAATAGCAAAATGATTTTAAAAATGTCAACTAATGCAGCTTCTGTTATCTAGAACTATCTATCAGAACTGGATAAAGAGGCAGAATTTATTGTGAAACCAAGTTTTATTTTTAGCATAAATTATCTTTTCATCTGACAATTTTCTCTACCCCAAACTACAAATGACTCTTTCTTCATAAATTCACATATAAAGTGAAGATAACTGAAGTTTCAAATGAATTTTAATTAGTCAGAAAGACGCATTTGGGCATGGGAAGCTTAGAATAAATATTATAAAGTCTCCAAATTATACATAATACTATGACATACATTCTTTAAAATAGATTATACGAATTGTAAATGCTACAACTGGAAAGCTCTGAGAGCTAACACAATCTTATGAAGGCTACAATCTTACACACATTTACTTCCAAGCACATCCAACCTAATTCTACAGGACTTACTTCTTAGTAAACATGAATAGGATTGGGTAATAGGATGGCAAAATACTGTGTACGTTTTCAAAATATTGGGGGGAAATTAGATAAAAGCCATACAACTATTTTAAAGATTCTTTTAAATAAAGCAAACGAAGGAAACCCCAGACCGCCCTTTTGTAAACATCACCGTAATATAACAACAATTAGCGGGCTTATATGTTCAAATGTCGTAGTTCAGACTAGGACAGGCATTGGTGCGATTATGAGGAACCAATCTCTGAGTAATTCAGCCAAAAAGCTAAATCATTGCTCTTCTGTAGAATGGGCCTTGTGGACGATAAAGTTTCTTATAATTTCTTTAAATCGAGGGAAATACACACATACAGTAGTTGTGCTTAATTTCAGTAGCTGCTTTGTGCGGCTCAGATTTAAAAGTAAGCATACTTACATTTTTATTTCAAAGAAAGGTAGGAGACCAAGCGGAATTTTAATGATCATACACAAAGAAATACAAGCACAAAATTTAAGCACAAAAGAGGTATTGTGTCTTCATGTCTTTTAGATACGCATACGAAAACAGCAATTCCTGGTTCACCTTTTTTAATGTAAGTGGATTAAAAGTAAGGTTAACAAACTGTCAAAAAGCGTGTTAAATGATAGTGTTTGGTGGTTAAAGTCTGATGGCTGTAAAACTCTCTTGGTGGCCATCTTGGGGCGAGGGGCTTTGATATGAAGGAGAAAAGGCAGGCGATGGGGGAGGGGGACTCACTGCATGCACAGAGCAAGGCAATGGGAGAGACTGTGATACCCTGAAGAAGAAGAAGAAACCCGGCTCCACAGCAAAGAAATATATTGTTAAAATATATATATATACAGAAAAACAATCACATTATACACTACATGAAACACATTTTTCCAATTGCAATGTCCATAATGATATATAGCACACCACAGGCCTAATAGATTTTAGGCCAGGATATATATACTTGTGCGTGCACATTATTCCTAAGTACGATTTGCTACACAGTTATAACAGCTACACAGTTTCATTTTATGCCAGACATACTGTACCCAATATATGTAAAGCCTCAAGTAAGAAAATGCTGACCCTGGTTCATTCCAACGAAGAAACCGTATATGTTTCGTTCAATTGTTTTCTACCCCATACAGTATTACCCTGCATTTTTCATAGGCCATCTTCCAATTGCATTGCAAGGAATCCACGTACATTATACATATTCCCAGATTTTTTAACTTTATGGAGACAATATTAGCGAGCAGTTAATCCACCCCATATATACACATACTTTTATCAATACAGATAGAGTCAAATAAAAGAAACTGTTCTCTGGGTGGAAAACAGAAAATTAGAAAGCAAGTTATTTATTGTTAATTGTAATGAATGATTTATTATTAGAAACATGTTACATTACAGTGCAAAAAAATAGTTTTACTATATTCTGAAAGATACGTTAAACATTATAGTTGGGATCCGAAGCTTTTAATCTCCATCCTTCAGACAACAGCCTCCCATGCCCCCTAAAAAGCCGCCCAAAATCATCCAGAGCAGTATCCTATAAAGAGTTGCTACTGGAAGGAAAAATCTACCACTTCCAGGTTCCTCCTCGCCACTGACTCAGATCACTTTGGATCCCAAGCTAGCTTTTAAAAAAACCAAAAACATGCACCCATTACTAACAGTTATCATAGACATTATTAGTTGGTATTGGGTACATTTCAGAAAATGTAATGGGGGCATTATCCAAACACCCACCCACCCATGTTAAAGCTTCATGGGGCCATCTTCTACATGCAAAATTGCAATTCTCTTACTCTTTCCTAAAAGTCAATATATTTGGAGTCATGAAGGCCAGAAGACAGAAGGAGCTTTTCAAGTTAAGCCTTATCTTCCCAATGAAAATGTGGCAAGGATACATTTACAACTCAAAATGTAAAATATTAAGATGAAGCTTTAACAGGGCATAATTCATGAACCTAGTACAGATAAAACAAGGAATTAGTTGTATACCAAACTATACACTTTAACTTCAGTTAAAGTGACTCTGAATTTGTGAACTCTTTGGGTGCAGTATGTCAGCCACTCTAGGCTTAAGAGCATTTAAAACAACATCTTGATTTTCAAAAAAATAAAATAAAACAGCTACCTGCAAAATCTACCAAGAAAAAGCTTTTTTAAAAAAATGGAAAGAGAAATGACAATTTAATATGATTAGTTCTGTAGTACTTTTAATGTATAAACGAATATGTTATAATTTTTTAAAGGAAATGAATTTGCCAACTTAAAGAAACCATTGCATGCAAAGCAACCAGTACACCTAGACTACTATTATGAGAAAACCCAACACCACTGAGATATTTAACAAGACATCCGCAGTAAATTAATTAAAACATTGCTTTAAATCTCTCACTCCCTGCAATTTCTTCTTTCTGGAAGGACATTTGGATACAGAAAAGGTATGCCTGACATTATGACACCAGCTTTTTCAAAGAGCTAAAATTTCAAAGACCTTAAGCACAAGCAAAACCTAAGAACAACCCATAACCATCGGTTACACTGTTTACACATCATTATCTGAACTAAAGATAGATGTGAGTGCAATAGTTTCAATGAGTCGATAGATGGCACCCCAATCTCTCAGTAAATTGGCAAAACGAATAAAATCACCAAGAGCCTCAGCAGTGACAAATATTGTTCTGTTGATCTGAACAAGCATTCACAATGATTAATTAGGGACACTTTGCTTATGCATGAAAAATTAACCACACATTTTATATAACCCTTTGACAAACATGCATAATAAGTGGGATTAAAAGATTACCTACATGGTATATATTTGTACGATATTCAAAATTTGTTCTGTTTATGCAGATTCGATATATACTTCACATTCTGGTTTATTAAGAGACGTTAACAACTAGGCTCAACCAAACTTGTGACAAGTGTGGAATAAACTGTTTAGTATTAGTATATGTATGTATCTAAACACAAATACAAATGACTACTTACTTGTGCATCTTTTTTGAGTAGCTACTACATTAAGCATTTCATTACTTTAGCTTTGTTACACTGTATCCTATCATATGTTTACTTGTGCTTTATTTTTGTTGTGTTCTCATATGATTTCTTTTACAGCAATATTGAAATAGAAACTTTTAAGGAAATGAAGGTAGACTTTTTAAAACAATAAAACAAAACAAAAGCCAGTTAGTTAACCATGAGATGAATTTTCTGTTGTAGCAATGAAGTACCATCAACCCTGGAACCCGCAAAGAAAATGTTCTGTAAAGGATTGCCCCAATTTAGGGGAATCCTGTACATACTGCAAACATTACAAGGAAGTACAGACATTAAGAAAGAAGTTGCAAAATTTGTCTAAAATAATTGAATGGTTATAGTTGTTGCAAACAGTAACTAGTTTTTAAGTAAGAATTTATATTTCCTGTTGCCCTGATAAAAATCCCTTTTGAGAAACTGATTAGTACTCAGAAGTGGGACTAAAGAAAAAATATTTTGAAATATTGAAGTAATTTCTCCATGTTTAAAGCTCAATTTGAGTAAAGATACTGAATAAAAATTTCCTGAAACATAATGAATGATTTCTACCATATAATGGTTTTTGAGGTTCACTGATAACTCAAAGAATATGTGTAAATAAATAAAAAAAAGGAAACCTCACATATTTACTTATTTTAAAAATGTATTTTAAACTAAGGAGAAACTGGGAAAGATTTATCATCCTAAAATGTCAAAAGAAACATACTGGAAAGCACGTGTACCAACAGTATTTCTTTAAATGAAATAACCTAAGAAGGTGGATGTTTGCAAGCTTGAGCCTGTTGACCACTTAATGATCTGTTGAAAACAAGAATAATCAACTTGAATCTCAGTATTTATATGGACTATGAAGCCAAATATACACTTGCACAAAGTTTTGGAACACAAAACATTTAATCTTGTCGTAAACCAAATGGACAGCCCGCATTTCCCTAGTTTCTGTCTGGGCTTAACAAGCTCAGTAGGAAGACGGAAGATTATTTGTTGTGCAGCTATTTTTGTAAGTTAAGGCTCCTAAACAAGGTTCAACTGATAAAACTTATGATAGTTTCCCATTCTATACAAGTTGTAAAAATGCTGAAAAAATCATTTTCCTTGGACAATGTGCAAATAGATGCTGGTACTTGGGAATGATCATGATACTTGTAAACAGTACTGTTCTGTGCTTCCGTGAGATATTATTATACTATTATGTGCTACTGATGAAGTTATAGGCAGCAAAGTGACACGGTGCCAACATGAATGATTTCTGTTATATAAACAGTTTTCAAAGAAAACTGTTATATAAACTGTTTTCAAAGAAAGTTGGGGGAAGAAGCATAGTATATTCTTGCATTCTTCAGTGCAAAACCTCTTCAGATATTTATTATCTTCCTTCACAAGATTCTTGTCTATATTTTATGGTCAGCAGTTCACTGAAGAGTAAATAGGCTGGGGGTAGGAGAAAATAAAAAAGGTGTTTCTACTTACTGTTAGGTGATACTGCCTCCATATTTCTGGGCAAGCCTGGAAAATAAAAATATTGATCAGCTGGGAGCATGAAACAAGGTGCTTTACAGCCTGTTGGTTTTGGCATAACACAGTATCCACTGGTGTCGGTCACAGGAAAATAAGAAGCTTAACTGAAAGGGTCTGCATTTCAGCTTCGAAAACCTGGCTAGACAGTTTAATTGAATTTTACACTGGTTTAACACACTCCCTGCCATTGTCAGAAAGCCAGTAACAGTTTTCTTTTTCCCTTTCTTTTGCTAAGTTTAGAAGTTTTGAAGACAAGTTCGTAAAGGTCCTAAAATGTAAATATATGCTCTAAAAGGGCTTTATCAACATTTAAGATTGGCACTATTATTTGGAAGTTACTTTATAATTTCATACAATAACTCAGAATTCTGAAACTATTTTTCTATGTTTGAATATATCTATAACCAAATCAGAATGTAATCCCTGCATGTTAATCCTAAACAATGCAAAATGACAAAATAAGGAACATAACAAAATGCTTTACTGCTTGTATTTTTACAAAAACTTTCATTGCTTTATTTGTTCTCTACTCATACTGTAACTAAACCACAGTATTACACTGCGGTAATGAAATAACAAAGGTACCTATTAATAGCTTTTTCAAGCACTGTTCAACTAGAAGAAAGTATTTGTTTTTGTCTTAGTATAGTTTTACCTTAGTGGACAGAAAGAGGTAAAGTGTTAAAAATAGAAGCATAAGTTTTGTATTTTACATCATAAAAGTACTATTAACTTAGCAATCACCAGTCTTTAATTTTCTTTACTATTAGAGTCTGTCATGAAAATAATATGCCAGCTTTCTCATTAGATTCATAAAATAAGTCGTATTAGAAGTGAACATAAATTTGCAATAGTTATTCTAGTTCTCAGAAATCTCACACAGTCTGTATTTTAAGTAATCTTTGATTTTCAGACTTCACATGTTGTAAGAGAAACTAGAGGTAACATTGAATGCAATTTTTGGCAAATTAATTGCATACAATGTGCCCCTTTGGGATGCAGGACATATTATAATAATATTCCACATCATACCCTAAAACTGTCTCCTCATTTTACTAAAACTGCCATTAACTGACTAGTTAAGCAACGGTTCTCATTTTATTTTATAAAAAATACTACCGGGGCAAACACCAATGAAGTTCTTTATGCAACATTTCTTATGGCTTGCCGCAGGGATAGAGTTTGTGTAGTTTCTTACTACCACAGTATTACCAGAATGTGGTGGTTGTAAAATTGTAGTCAGTAAGAACTGTCATGCAAGAATGAAATTTTGCTACTCTATAATCTTCACCTATAGAGCTAACTAAAAATATTATTTGGCTCCACAATAATAACTGTGTCACTCTGAACATCAACTGTTATAGAATTTATTTGTTTTAATGAGGTATTCATGAAGACAGGACCAAATTTCACTCAAACCCATGTGCTCATTTTTAGTCTGTGGGCAAAAATATATATAAATGAAAATTTGCTTGGTATATATATTTAAAATCAAATGGTGACTTAATGTTAAAACAAAACTACAATTGCAATTACATTCAGTGGTATCAACTTCCATGCAAGCATGTTTAGGATTGATGTTTGGGGACATTAGAAGTTCTTGAAAAAGGACCCATTAAATATTGAGATGGCTGACTGATGCACAAAGTTTACAGCTAGTTTATATCTTTTCCTTATCAATGAATGACAAAAAGCCTAATTAACAATTGCTACAGAATACTGGTTGCTCAAATGAAGCAGAATGGCTTGATATGGAAGAGAGCACCACTAAATTCAACAACAATTGAGCTTGTGATTTCTCTTATTTATAAGTATTTAACCATGAATTGCCTTCATTTAGGAAAAGAAAGAAAGAAAACCTCTGGTGGAATACAGCTACATTAGAAGAATATTGCATTTATTTCCTGGACCAGCAGTCAGACCATTCTAACATTTAGATGTACGAACATGAAATGCCAATTCTCCAAAGAGGCCACTCCACTTTTTACAACAAATTCACTTTTAAATCTTTTTAGTATGGCCAGCATAGCTTTATTCTTAACTTGTGCAAAATTGATGTGTGTCCCCTTCACTTATCCTATCAGTAACTAGGAGTGATGAGTATTCATAAAAAAATAAAACACAAATCAGCCCACTTTGCCACACCAGATGAATCAAGAGTTTATATTGTTCCGTTTGACCCATATTGAATTTTATCATGTGCTAATTATTGTTTTACGAGAACAACGGCTTAGTGCATCTGTTGTTTAATTCCCACTTCCCTATTCTCAAATGTGAACATCAAAGAAAATAAAACACTCAATCTTAAACAGCCCCTGACAGCAGACCAAGACTCAAGTGCTCAATAGACAAGGCCCTTGCCACCAGTTCTCATATTTCCACAACAATGAACAAACACAAAAACAGCACTAAGTGGCCTTTCCTCCTTTTCAGCTCCCCTTGGCCAGTTGTCTGCCTTGTAGTAGAGAGAACCCTTGAACACAACCCTGCTGGGAACACAACACAGGAGAAAGGATTAGCCTTACTAACATGCTAGCATTTGCAAAAGTGAAGGGGGGAAAAAACAACCCTCAACCAAGACTGTATTTGGTATATGAATAACCAAAATGTGTGAGCTGACAAGAGACCAGGACAGGCCTATGGCTCCCCGGGAGAAAATGTAGCTGTGATGAGTGACAGGGCTTTCAGGAAATATGTTCACAATCACAGACAGTGAAGGCCATGACCTAGATCGTTTAAGAGCTTGTCTTGTCAAATTATCAAAAGCTTCTTCCTCTCTGAATAAAGAGTGACATAAGTGAGTGTCAGAAAGCTGCAGGCTGACAAGCCAAGCATACAATAACAGAATGCACGTCACATACTTGCCGAACACCGCCACTGCTAGCGGCAAATCTTAATGAGAGTGCGGCTGGCCCAAGAGACTTGGGTCCCTGCTGGCACAACTACTCATCTCACAAAAATCCTTCAGCTCCAAGTCAGTTATGGCCTGACACGATGACTACAATTACTAAACACAACTTTTTAACAGAATTCTCTGGTGCTTTGTCAAAGCTGCTGCTAGGAGCTGCCCCATTGCAAGCCACTGCAGCAAACAAAAGATTTAATGGCACAAGTCATATTAATTAACTGTATGACAGTTAACAGAAAAGGAGCTGATTAAACCTATCGATAAAAACATTTAGTGACTCTCTTATCAACAGCTCGCCCCACATGACCCTTCCTCAACTAACGTCCACTGGAAGAACTAGAAATTATAAAGTATCCTTAACGGTACTTAATTACCATGTTATGAGCTCCCATATATGGAGGGACCCCACAGGGCATAATGAAACAGGCACCTGTTTCTCTTCCTCCCTCGTGGTGTTGTATGGGCACAACACACCAGGCTGTTATTGGAAATGGCATGTCCCTCTCATGTCACCACCCAACATTCTTCCCTCCACTCAAGTCAAGGAACATGTTCATTCTTCTATTTTGGACACACAGATCATCTTCAGGGTAAGCTTTATGAAACTATTTGGGAAAAGTGGGGCTAAAGCATTATTTAGAAACGGGTGTGAGGAAGAAATGAAAGGGCTTAGCCTATAATCTTCTAGAGAACTTCTGAAGCTAAGAGGGTTCAGACCTGCTTGATGCTTGGATGATAGTCAACTAGAAAGCCCATGCGTACTACTCTGAACTTTCGAAGAAAAGAGCAGAAGTAGTATTTCATATTTAAGAGCAGGAGGGTTAAAAAGAGTTCTAAATTTCCACAACAGAATTCTCAGTTCATCCACATCAAATTCACTCTGCTAGGATTTGTGTTTCGGACTACAACAACAACCACATTCCTCCAAATCCACTGCAACACACGAGCAGATGACAAAATAGTGATCAGAACAATTATCATGGGAATACACTGTGCTGGGGAAAAAATAATAACAGAATGTCCGCATTCGGGGGGGGGGGGATATCTAAGTACACTGGATTAGATCCAAAGAACAAAGGGCAGAAGGAGAAAATGTATTGGTGCTATGGCAGTGTAGAACCACATCAGACACTAGGAGACACAGAGAATAAGGAAGATATAGGCTGTGGCAACTTGACCCTAGTGGGCTGTTAAAAGGTATGAATAAAGGGCTTGTGCCACTCTTCACAAGAGCCTGGACACATGGAAAAACTTATCTGTATTTAGAGTCACATTTTCCCATTCAGTATCCTTCCATTAGGTTAGAACTACTGTGAGTACAAGGGGCATTCTAATACCGGAAAGGTACTTTTGGTTCCAAGCCAATGAATGAAAACAGTGTGATATTCAAAATGTACACTAAAACTAGACCCCAATAATATTAAATCACTACTTTTTATAAATGGTATCTGTTTGAGGTTATTGATACCTCCATTCTAGTCTGGGAGGTGTTTCCAAAAAGTGCCAGGTCAAAAGAGCCTGCTTGAATCAGTGGTCCATTCTGTTCTCCTATGGCCAACCAGCTGCCTATGGGAAACAGGATCTGAGCACAACATTCTCCCCACTTGTAATTCCCAGCAACTGGCATTCAGAGGCATATTGCTTCCAACCATATGAGCCAACTCCTACGGGCCAGGGTCCCTTCACACACCCCCCCATTAAAATATTTGAGGGGGCCAGGCCCCCAAAGTTAATGAGCACTGCCATGCAAATGGGGTGTATGAACCGTGTCTTATGATTGATTATGTGGGGTGAGGCTTACCTAGGTCCCCCCCCCAATATTTTATTCAAGTTGGCAGCCCTGCCTCCAGCACAGGAGGTAGAAATGAATGAAAAAACTCCAAATACTTTAGTTATTTCAGTGCTGAAATAAATGGGACTTACTCCCAAATAAATATGGCAAGGAAGACACATTGCACTATCCTAGAAAGCATGCACTTGCCAGAAAATTGTGTGTGTGTTAGTCTCCACACAGAGGATTTTTTGGGCTCTTCAGAAATGGAAATTCTGACCTAGACAATTTTAGATTCTTCCTCAATATGTGAGCCTGAGGTAGATTCCAATAGCCCAAGTGATGGACACCTCTATGCAAACATCATGCAGAAGTTTAAGATCATAACAGGGCAGGTGTCAAGAATGACAACCAACATTTTCAGATTTGCATGAATTTTGCCTGCATAGTTTAAAAGCTATGTTGTGCTCAGGTCTTGCTTGCAAACTTCCTGCTGATCCCTGGTTGGCTACTGTGAGAATAGGATGCTGGACAAGACTGTTGATCCAACAGGCTACTCTTTTGTTAAATAATTGCACAATAAACAGAAACTGCCCACAAAAATCATCTTGGAGCAATCAGAACTTCCCATATTTATGAAAAAAACCAAGAGGCATCACACTTCCTACAACCAGACCTCCCACATTCTTGGGTATATCTAGCATATTTTAGACTACTTTTACAGACATCATCTCCATAGCATTGCTGTTAATATACTAAGTAGGTTCTGGTGTAGATAACTTAGCTGAGAAAGCTAAAAGATTGGATTCACACACAATATCTGCTCAGTTCCTCCCCAAGACAATTTCTCCCCATTTGACTTAATTGTAGTTAAGAATACTTCAGCACTAACATAAACGAACCTTGGTTATAAAATTTATATACAGGCTGTGCACAATCATGCACACATGTTAGTCCTGACATTCCATCACACTCTAGTGTGACTAAGTAACAGAACACAAGACAGAGAAGACAGGAGACTTTCTTTTTAATTGATTGGCTCAAAAGGCTCAGGGAGCACTCCTCTGGTCCCCCTGCAAAGGTGAAAATTTGAACCAGGAATTTCCTAATTCTGTTCTCAGCCTCTTATTCACTATACTTAAGTAGAACTCGAGCTAGTTAGGTACAGTGGTACCTCGGGTTACATACGCTTCAGTTTACAGACTCCGCTAACCCAGAAATAGTGCTTCAGGTTAAGAACTTTGCTTCAGGATGAGAACAGAAATCATGCTCCGGTGGCGCGGCAGCAGCAGGAGACCCCATTAGCTAAAGTGGTGCTTCAGTTTCAGGTTAAGTATGGACCTCCGGAACGAATTAAGTACGTAACCTGAGGTACCACTGTACATACAAGATCCTGTCATAATTAGACTTCATGCCTGTATCCATGGTGACCAAGTCCCCACTCCCAAGCCTGTACAACAAATTCAAAAATAGCAATTCCATCTTTAAAGTAATTTTAAAGATGTATATAATGATTTTAAAATGTACTGACATTCCACTGAATGTCAGCAATTCTTCATGAATTTTATGACATTCATTTTTCATGGGAAATGTTTACAAATGAACAAAACAAACAAGGAAAAACATACTTCCACATCCTGTATAGTAAGGTATTGTTAAGGAAGTACAAAATTTGGTCAAAGTTTCAAAGAAATGCTCAAATGCACAGAAAGAATATAAAAGAAGAATACAGACCTGCCAGATTTCAACGCTGCCAGATTTCATTTTTGCATTCTATTTTTATTACTTCATCATCAATCCAAACATTACGAAGATACAGAAAATATTAACTGTACACAGAAATCTGTGTGTGCCCAGAAATACCGCCTACTAGACACAGTTCTATAAGTGGGAGTTTAGGTGGTTGCCCCAACAAATTGTGACAAGAACAAGTGGTTCTGAAGAGAGAACAGGGAAAGAAATATGGGGTAGCTTTGGTTAACTGTGTACTCACGTCTGCATAATGGCCTCTCATATCACAGCGGTTACAATGTTTTTTCCAGTACGTTCTCTCAAGGCACTCTCTCGAGTAGTGTCCAGGCAAACAACAATTTAAACAAAATCGTGCAGGACAGCTGTTTTGTAGGTGACCTCTTTCGGAACACAGACAACAAGGTGGAATTTTCTGTGGGAGAAATACAAAGACAGGAAATTCAAATGTCTGAAGCATCTGTAGAATTTAAATTAAGTAAAATGCACAAGGAAACTATGGCAAAATCACACTGAGAGCCAGAACGAACCATTATCACTTTGCTTAAGGCTTCCAACCTACATGATTTATTTAAATTTATACTATGCCATCCTGTGTTAGGTGCCTGAGGTAGCTAACAGTAATATATAAACACAATATAGAAGGAAACAATCATTAAAAGCCAAAAGCAGATAAACAACAAATAAATTTAAAACAGCAATAAATGAGAAATTATCAACCAAAACCCAAATTGTCTTAGCAGGCCAATATATCTATATCTATCCATCTCTGTGTGTGAACACTTTTGTATGGCAATGGAAGCTCAATTCCCTGTGAACCAAGGTGCTGCCACCAAGAAGGCCCTTTCTCATATCTCTGCCAAACACATCTCAGAAGCTGCTGGAACATAGCAAAATGGTTTCTCTCAAACACATTAAGATTCAGACAGGCTCATATAAGAGAAAATGGTATTTTATATAACCCAGTCCCATTTAGGGCTTTTAAAGGTCACAACCTGCCCTTTGAATTGTGCACCAAAATATACCAGTAGCTAGTGAAACTCTTAGAAGGGGGGGCATTCTCACAATAACTGGCCCTGTCAAAAACTTGATTGCAGCATTCTTTGGTACCAATGCTTCACCCAATTTGCCACCTTAAACGTTCAGGGCACACTGCCCGCACAATGTTGCTTATAAAACTCTAAAGCACCTGAAAATAAAATCAAAAGACATACATGCCGTATATACCTTCAACCACTAAAGGTTTTTGGTTTTTTAAGTGCAGCACAATACAGCCAAATGCAGACAGAAATAAGTCACTGCTGTTGTTTTTAAAAGATCAACAGCAGTGATATGACTCTAAACATCTTCCTGGGAAGGATGTTTCAAATGTTGGGGCCACCACTGAGAAAGCCCTGTCTATAGTTCCTGCTTGGGCAGGCTGACAAAGGCTAATCTATGTTTTAGCAAATGATTTTTCAAAGCTGGTTTTGAATTTTGGTGTTTTTCTTATGACTTATAAGGCAATGAACAAGAGCGGCACATGCTGCATCTTCAGTCTCTCAAAAGAAATGCAAATTGTTGTGTGCCATTAACACCAGCCAAGGTATCAAAGCCGTTTTCAAATGAGCCTGGCATTTACTGAAGTCATCAAGCCAGGACTTGCTCAATATCTGCCCACCTTCAGGAGTTAGGCAGCTAGGTACCAGAGAATGATGTTTCATGTGGTAGCACTCTGACTGCGGAATAGCAGCCACTCAAAAAACAATCCCTTTTTTCATTTTTATACCACGTTAAAATAGTTTCAGTCTGAAAGGGCTTTGATTGACAAACAAACTTGGGGATAATTCTGTTTTTTATGTTTGTTAGCTTCTTATTAGTTTTAGTGCGCTTTTATTTCTTTAATCAGAATTATATATATTAGTCACCTTGTGATAAATGTGATACAAGCATGCATATTTTATATAAACAAATGTTTCCTAGCATTTTCAGAAAGTTTTCACAGACACCTGTTACATGTTCATTGCCTAGAAAGTGAAGCAAAGATCATGAAAACTGAGTGGCCGATAACTTTCCAGAGATGCTCCTCCCTGCTATTGCTCTTGATGGGAGTTCAGAGAAAGACGACCAGTCCTGGTATTTCCATGTGTGAACAACAGTTAACCAAAGAGGAAAGAAATAGTGCCTTCTCAGCAGCTTTAGATTCCAGTAATTATTCCTATTTCCAATGCCTCTGGTTAATGGGTTAGTTACCCTCTTACCCATGCCCACAGTATAACTGGTTTTCCTGGTGGCTGGTATTTTTAAAGTCTTTTTCTCCCTTCATTCCTACTTCTCTGGTGCCTACACCGATCCTGTTGAATCTGTAGCCACAGTGCAATGATCTCTGTGCAAGCTCTCTATATGATATGATTGTCTTAATGTTTGACAGACAAATTTGCAACACACAAAGTGCAACCTGCAACTTTCCCTAAAATTTTTGCTCCCTTTTAACAAAATACACCAATTTTAACCATATTGTACTTCAAATATTTTAACAACAACTCTCCACAAACCTGGATCATCACGAAAACACACACACGCACACACACACACACACACACACTGCAGCCAATAAAATACAAAGACTATAAAGAAATCTAAAACTAGCTCACAAATTGATGAAGATTTATCTAACTTAGGGTGAATCCACCAGTCTTGTGAGACCTGTCCTCAGTCACTCTCTCTCTCCAATTCCAGGTTAATTGTTGCATTATTGCGGTGGAATCTGTGGGGCTGCTCCAGAAGATAATGTAGGAATCAGGTTTTGATTGAAACAGGTAGAGCAGATGACATCACCAGCCCTTTACCAATTGGCCAACAATTTGTTTCTGGGTTCAATTCAAGGTGCCGATTTTGACCTTTAAATCCCTAAACAGCTTGAACCAGAAAATAATTGATTCCCCTTATGCGAGCCTGCTCAAGCATCTGGTTCCACTTCAGAGGCCCTGCTCTGGGGCCCCCCACAACTGGAGGTGTGGCAGGTGGACATTAGAGATAAGGCCTTTGAAGTTGTGGTACCCCAAATCTGAAACTGACCCCTAAGAGAGTTGCGCCTGGCCTCATTGCTGCTCATCAAAAAGCAAGCAGCAAATGGTTTTATTTCAGAAGGATTTTCAGAGACTCTGCATTTAGCAAGGATATTTGCTGGTGGTTTAAAATGGTTGCTGATATGTTTTTTTTTTAATACTTACAGTTTTTATGGTGGCCTTAATGATTGTAAGATACATTGATTATTTTATTAGAAAGGTCAGGTAAAAATACTAGAAATAAATAAATAAAACACTGGGTAGCTGATTGCATAAAGCTTCGAGTTCAGTGTTTGCTGAGCTGAAATTGACCAGACAATCAGCACTGCCATCAGCCAAAGGTGGACAAAGAATGGTAGATACTTTTTTAAAGATTTCTCTCTGGTGATTTCACTTCCTAATTCAGCCAACATGGAACTTGTCTAATGGGGAATGGGCCAGGGGAACACTTTGTGTTCAAACTGATGATTCATTTAATGCAAACGAGAGCAGAGATATGTACTAAAATATTAACTGTTGAAAATTTCTAAATTATCGCCATTCATTGTCCCGTCACATACATATGGCATGATCCAATCTATTGTGAGCTCCATACCTGTGCAGAAAGATGATCTGCCTCCCTTCCCTACCCCACCCCCCATCTAGATGTCCATACAGACAGCACAAGGGGGCAATGGGAAGCCTATGAGGATTTTCTGCAAGTTGCTTGTGCAGAGCCAGCATGGTAGGTGGATATGGGAAGCATGAACCAATGTGGCACAAGGGAGAAACCAATTTACAATAAGCATATGGGAATCCTCTGCATGGGGAGCGTGCCCACAGTTTACTGCTAAATTCAGAGGCGGGGAGACACTGTCCTTGAACTATTTCCTCTGCCCGCCCCCGCCCCCCCGCCAAGTAAATTCCTCTCACATAAGTGCAGACTGCCTTTTGAAACCACACCACCCCCCAGTATAGGGTGCAAATTTCAAAAGAGTCCGCAACTGTTGATTCTTGGGACAAAACTGTCTTCTGGACTGTCATGAGCGGAGGGAGGGAAATGATCATCTCCTCCTTCCCCCCTCTCAAAATGTCCCTTCAGAACAATTATTTCTTACCAGAGCTTTAAAAGTCTGAAAGCTGTCAACTGACAGAATAAATTGCTCTCTTCATAGACAAATCAGAATACTGTATTTACCTTTGGGGTAGGACAATTTTTTGATAAGTGACCTCGTTTATCACAATTTCTGCAAGTGACATTTTTGTCTGGTGTGTAGTATCTGTTGTTGTGCCGCACTGTAACATAGTTGCCAATCCGTGCCTAAAGAAATGAAAAGAAAATGCATTAGAAGTTTGCAGCTTATTGCCTTGCCATTCTAGACTTTTGTAGCTATTAAGGCTAGTAGGTGGAGTCAAAAATTCAGCTCTGCATTTGTATACTTGTTTAAACAAAAGTCATCTAAATCCCTGGTAAGCCTTTTACCCACTGGTAACTGTATAAGAAAGAAAGGGGGAAAAGCATTTTTAGAAGTTGGTATGTCTCTTTTTCCCATAGTTAAGCCAACCTTTGTCATCATTAGTTCACAATAAAGAATTCTGCAAAATGCATCAAAAATAATTGCAAAAACAATTTGCCATGAATAAATTCATGGGATATATAATCTCTTGAAGCACTTTTATTCTATGGGTGAATGGGGAGATAAAAAAGAAACGAGAAAACATAGAGGAAACAGCAAAAACAAAAACCTTGACCTCACACATATTCTATAAATTCTTAGGTATGTGAGTATGAAAAAGAGAAAATGGAATCTTAAGGGGGGGGGAGAACTTGGAATCAAGAGACTCTCAAAGCCTTCTCTTTCTTAATATTGCTGTTTTCCAAAGACCATCTGTGAAATGATTTTGCAGTGAGACACGGTCATTTCCTTATTTATTTGGCTGAATACAGTGCAGTCAATGGCAGTAATGGGCACCTACTGTCTTTCTAATACTGAAGACTACAGTTGATAGTGACCATGTTATTCAATTAGAGGAGCACATTCTGCGCCAGCTATTTGTGGATAAAGCTAAAGGTCAAGTAAACGTGTGCACAGATGTAAAAGGCAGCCGCTGCGAGAGCTGATACGCAAGAGTAATAAGAAATCTAAGCGCAAGAACTGTAGAATATCAAAAACATAAGGAAGTATAATAGAGAGCAATCTCTGGAAAAGCAGTTGTTTGGGATAAAATTGCATAATTCTACATTGACAGTTTTCTTTTCATAAAATCCTACTTGCCTCAATTTTTCTGGCTTTGGAATACTTAGCATTTTGCAGCGGTGACCAAGCCAAAAATAGTGACCAGCCACACAAGTAAAATATTTTCAATGATATTCAGTCCACTTTTCCTTTCTTTTCCATTTGTATCTGCATGTTTGATGTTCCTTGTATTTTGTCTTAATTTTAAAAATTAATAAACTATCTTTTAAAAAATGACAAAAACTGATGCAAACGTCCAATTGTTCACTGCCTCAACAATGGGTTCAGTCAGTTCAGAATCTATAGTTTATATGACCATGGCCAAACCACTTTTCTATATATTCACTAATTGCTTTCGAGAATCAGGTTCTTCAGAGCCAAATTTGTAAGATATGTGGCAGAAAAACAGAAGCAATGATTAGAAAATTTGAGCTCTGCATCTAGTTCCAGTACAATTAAAAGTCAAATTTTGAGAAAGCAAACTTGAAATTACATGTTAATTAGTTTTATCTATCCCTTTGATGCTGTAGCAAAAAAAGCTAATGCTATTCTAGGCTGCATCAATAGAAGTATGGTGTCAAGGGAATCAAGGGAAGGAATAGCCCTTCTCTATTCTGCCTTGATTAGACCACACCTGGAATACTGTGTCCAGTTCTGGGCACCACAGTTGAAGAAGGATATTGACAAATCAGAATGTGTACAGAGAAGGGCAACCAAGATGATCAAGAGTCTGGAAATCAAGCCTTTCAGGAATGGTTGCATATGTTTGTATATGTTTAGCTTGGAGATGCGAAGACTGAGAGGAGATAGGATAGCCATCTTCAAATATCTAAAGGGCTATCACATGTAAAATGGAACAAGCTTGTTTGCTCCTTTCTCTGGAGGATAGGACCTGAACCAATGCCTTCAAGTTACAAGAAATATGATTCTGACTAAACAACAGAAATAACTTTCTGACGTTAAACAGGTCTTCAACAGTAGGATGGACTCCCTTGGAAGGTAGTGGACTCAGCTTCCTTGGAGGGTTTTAAGCAGAGGTTGGGTGGCCATCTGTCATGTACGATCTAGCTGAGATTCCTGCATTGTGGCGGTTGCACTAGATGACCCTCAGGGTCCCTTCTGACTCTACAATTCTATGATTCTAAAAATAACATCTAAACGGAAGGGCTTATTCATACTGCAAACTTCTTCTAAAACAAATGTATACTTCACTGCACTGAGTGGTCTTCCTGAAATTCGGAAGGCAGTTTGTAACACCAAATTTGCTCAGCTCATAATGCTAAGCTATAATTCAACCCACAAATTCTTCTCCAGCTCAGACCGTAATTCAAGCTGGGCAACTCCCTCCTGTCTTGGTCTTCATCCACTACTCTCTTCCTGGTAACATCAAACATGATTAGAGATGACCTTTGAAATGCCTCCCTCTCTGGTGTTAGGATCCCTTGGAAATGTTATTTCTCAAGGACATCCCAATTGTAGCCGGGAATAAGAGGGAGGATGGTTAGTGTTCTGGGACTCTCAGGGAAGGGGAGGTACCGTATTTTAAGCTCTCAATGGCATCTTCAACTCTCAAAGAAAAGCAAAAAGGTTTTTTTTGGGGGGAGGGGGTGACAAAATTGGCTCAGGCCCAATTACGAACCAAGTCAGCCATTAGTCTGAAGTACTTATGAGCAAAACATTTTTTACATTTGGAAATTCAAATACTGCTGCTAACGGAGTTGTGCAAAAGAAAAAATGTGTTGGCTTGTTAAGCTTCTATAAGCAAAGAAAAGGGTTCCTTGCATTGCTTCTAATTCTATACCAACCTTTATAGAAAGGTTGGCTACCATGTGACTCTAGTGATGTAGCTCCCACTTGGCCACTGGCATGCTGGCTGGGGTTGATGGGACCTGCACGTGGCATGTTTCTGCTTGGTCTGTGCCAGCTGATCATGGGTGGTGGTGATGTTTTACAGATAGCCCAGTGATTAACTTGGGGGTTGAACAATTATTTATGAATCTATTCATTGAAGAAGAGAAGAGTTTGGATTTGATATCCCGCCTTTCACTCCCCTTCGGGAGTCTCAAAGCGGCTAACATTCTCCTTTCCCTTCCTCCCCCACAACAAACACTCTGTGAGGTGAGTGGGGCTGAGAGACTTCAGAGAAGTGTGACTAGCCCAAGGTCACCCAGCAGCTGCATGTGGAGGAGCGGAGACGTGAACCCGGTTCCCCAGATTACGAGACTACCGCTCTTAACCACTACACCACACTACACCACATTGCACGCATGCACACACGCATAATGAGGATACATGCTTGGGAAAAGTTTAAAAGTATTAGCTTTCTTCAGGACCACCAAGAACCATAAGCTATGATAGGAGAGAGTTTAGTTAGATCAGGGCAACTTTCAATGAAGAGGGAAAATCTATACACTTTTTCTCCCTATACAAATTTGACAGCTAACTCACAGAAAGCCACTTCAACTCCATTTGTGTAAGGTGAGGAGGCTGCTTTGTACCAAACCATCCCACTGAATATAATTCTTTATTAAGTTTTTAGTTCATATATTTCTTGGTTGTTTTATGTTTCCAGTTATTATGAGGATACATAGATTTATCACTGCAAACGTACCCATAGCTGTACTTTTCCAAAATACACTTTCTTGATTTACTGTATATTCTATAGTCAGTGAAAGGTATTATGGAATGGAATAAATGTTCACTTGAATGCCAAATCTTGATTAAAAAGAAAATAACTATATCTACTGACGAGCATTATCTTTTTCTTCCTTCTGTAATAATTGGTTGCTGGTTATCGTGTTACAAATTATCATGGGAAATTGAATTTTTATTTCTTACAAAATGTAATGAAAACAACACAATTTATAAGACAATACACCCTGCATTTGTAAAAGCAACACATCTACACACATTAGACTATTTTAGTATGTCTTATACAGAGGGATTTAGAGAGGCACCCACACAGAGTTTGTTGGTCAGTCACAAGAACAGCCAAAGAATATGCAACATTTTATCAATTTACCTCTACGTCTTTATCACTGATGTTCCAGTCTGCTCCACCTTCTCCTGAAAAAGATATTTTAAAAACCATTAAAACTGATTTTCAAAAATATGTCTAATTTCTCATTTAAAAGTTGTCAATCTTATTTTTAAAAGGCTGAAAAAAATGAACTTCAGTAGTGACACGCCCAAACTTTTAGTTTATACTTTTACCCACCTTGGTGCTTGATCATATCAGGATCAGGATCTGCAACAATCTACCATGTGTAAATAATGGTGTGAAATTTGCAGGTTTTTTCCCAATATGAGCATATTTGTTTTCTAAGGAACCCTGGGGCTCCTTGGATGCTACTGGAGATTTTCTAATAAAAAGAGCAGTAATAGTATACAAAGTCTCCTGAAACAGTTCCCCTACCACTACAGTCATCTTCTGCAATGTGTAGCTTCAAGGGAGAAGAGGCTCAGTTCGTGTAGGACAAGGGGAAGGCCCAACAGATTTTGAGGGGTATTTATTTATTTTATTTCCACAGTAGTTGCTTTATGAGTTTTATCATCTTTGGAGTGATTGGGCTGTTCAACACTTTTATTTTTATTTTTAACTATTGTTAAGTAGCCTTTAGTATTTTAACAGGTGGGTTATAATTATACACACAGGTCCAGCCAGCACATCACATGAACAGAGTGCCCACTCTAGAAAATAATATCCAGTAATATGGAAAATTTGAAACTGACTGCTGCAGCATATG
This sequence comes from Podarcis pityusensis, assembly GCF_964106645.2. Taxonomy (NCBI): domain Eukaryota; kingdom Metazoa; phylum Chordata; class Lepidosauria; order Squamata; family Lacertidae; genus Podarcis; species Podarcis pityusensis. The sequence goes on from NC_138042.1 coordinate 36,264,395, forward strand.
CTCATTAATGCTGTAGTGATTGCTATTTCCTGCATGACTTGTACATTTTCATTTTACCGGTGAAGACTGATAAAAACATAGTTTGCTGTTTCTCCTTTTTTGCCCCATCTATGGACTGCCAATATCTTTATTAGTCCCAAACTTGCTTCTTCCCTCATTTACTATTTCATGGTTAGAAATTATAAGAACATCTAATATTATTATCAGGAAACTTTTGTTAAAAAAGAAGTATCTGCTTGATACTTCAAATAGCCACCAATAACGAATAAATACCTTTTGTCCCACAAAGTTTTACAAACAATCACACAGTGGTTTGCAGTGGTAATTTTTGCTAGGTCTATTGCTTTTTAAAGAGAAGAGTTCACCTGCTTTACCCAAGTTCTTAATATAGAAGTTGTAAATGATATTACCCACAAAGAAATAGATGCCAAATCTTGTGTTGCTCCCAGATTCACTATTTGCTCATTTAAACAACTAACCAATGTAATTGTTGCAGGGGCCCAGCTCTAGTTTCTTCCCTTGTGAACCAATAATTTCACCGCACAAGAATCCACTAACTACTAGACAATGAGAAAAATATTTGCTCAATGACTTTTCAATCTGTTTAAAGAATTCTTGAATATCCTGTCCTGTAATACCGAACACTGCGTATACTGAGCACAATTTTTCTTAGTGCATCTAATTACCACACCAATCTCAAAATTTGATCCATTGTGCCCTGGACAGATGTATGTGACAACAGTCTTCAGACACAGCTCCAAAGCCCTATTAGTGAGCAACATCCAGTATCTGACTGGCTCATTAAACTACATTTTCAATGGCCAACTGATGTCGGGAAAGGGAGAAATAAGAAATGCCTAATTCTCTGCATGCAATCCATCTCTGATTATCTGGTTCCTGACAGCACAATTCCCTGGTTCCTGATAGCGAATTAATTCCTTAGTTTCTCTCTACTTGCAGTTGAGTTGGTATCAATCACACTATCTTTCCTTTCAGCTCCCATAAAGGCTTTTAGTTCAAGCCTAAACTTACAGATGTTTCATCAATTGGATCAGATTTTTTTCTGAAGCATATCTATGTATATCATGTCTACCAAAAGGCAATTAATACCATATTGCTGCAGTGAGAAATAAGCAATTTTTTAAACAGTATGTGAATGTTGTATTTTTAGGATACAATTTTATGACATTAATACAGCAAAGTAGAGGTGACCCCTTGTGTCAATACATATATATATTATACTTGCCTTATTTTTTAAGTAAGATTTTATTAAAAGAGAAAGAAAGAAAGAAAGAAAGAAAGAAAGAAAGAAAGAAAGAAAGAAAGAACACAGAGTCCTCTCTCAAAAGTAGCTCTCAACCCCTGTCATCTACAGAAAGTGGTGGACCCTTCCAGCTCTCACCTGGAAGATTTCCTTTCTACTCCCAGTCTCTAACCCTAAGAGATCTTCACTTCCCTGCCTCTCACCTGGGTCCTTCCACCAACCATCTACCACGTCCATGTGTGTGACCTTTGGATCCCAATAATGGCCCAGAGCAGAGGACATCAAAGTAGAAAAGGGGAAAAAGAAAGAGCCTCCATCTGGACCACAGAAGTGGCCCACTCAACTTTTACCAGTGTGTTCTTCAGTGTGTGCAGCTGCAGCCAAACTCGGGATAAGATCACATATATAAGCAACCCTGAAGCAGCATAATGCAGGTGGTCATTGCGCTCTACTGCCAGGAGAGAGCGGCGTCCCTAAGATGGTTGGATGGCACCTTGTACACCTCCTTCCGGCAACTGCTGCAGCCAAGCTGGTGCCAAACATATTGCTCTGCTTTCCTTTGAACCACATCAGCAAGGCTGGGGTTGTCGTTTGGGCAATCAGGACCTCCATACACACCGCCCAGGCTTGTGTCCTGGGGAGGCCACTTTAGTGCTGCTAATGCAGCGATTTGACTTTATCCCCAAATGCACACTCCATTGTCTCTCAAATGCCAACAATACTTGCCTTATTAACAGAACCAATCCAATGCCACAGTGAACTCTGTTCCTTCTAAAGCAGTCAACAAAGTTGCTTAATAACAATCTGTATGTATTACCCACTGAAGCAGCTAGGTGGATGTCAGTTACTGTAATTAATCCAACTTTTCCAGGTGGTGGTGAATGTGAATACCTTGTGTTGCGTTAGGTTCATGTTGCGTCTTTTCGGCTCATGAACACGGCAAACCCGGAAGTGTATACTTCCGGGTTTCGCCGCGTGCAAACATGCAGAAACGCTCTACCGCGCTCTGGTTGCGGACTTTTCGGGGTGCGAATGGCACCCTGGAACGGATCGTGTCCACAACTAGAGGTACCACTGTACCTCAATAAGAGTTATATGTCAGATACATATGTAACTTTTTATGGAACCAACATGGCAATGATTCTATATATTCAAGTAATTAGTCCAATAAAACGTAACAGTATGTAAACAGTACAATGGAACAAAGTTGATATCTCTTTCTCAGCAAACACTTCACTTTCCACACACACAAAGGCTCTTTCCATCATCTAGTGGAGGAATCCCAATGTTGAAAGAATTAAAAAGGAGGAGACTATTGCCAGTTCCACCTCTCACATCATTACAGCGGGTTCCCCAACCCGTCAGTACAGATTCTGGGACAGCACACAGAGAGCTGCAGGGGGAAAGGGGAACTAACAAATCTTACCTCCCACTAGTGGCAGCACAATCTGAATCCAAGGTCCCATCTGTACTCTACACTGAAAGTACATTTCATACCAGTCATGACTTCCCCCAAAGAATCCTGAGGATTGTAGCTTGTTAAGGGTGCTGAGAATTGTTAGGAGTCCCCTATTCTCCTCAAAGAGCTCCAATTTCCAGCATGGTGTAACACTCAGTGTCCCTTCCCAGGGAACTCTGAGAATTGTTGCTCCCAGAATCTTGATGAAACCATGACTGTTTAAAGTGGTATCAGGCTGCTTTAAATACATAGTGCAGATGGGGTCCAAGTCGATTTCTTTCAACATTTTGTCATATAGTGTCTTTATCATCTTTTTTCTGAATTTAATCCAATTTGCTTACATTTTCCTTTAAGTGTGTTAATCTAAATCAGAGATGTGGCACAGGATGGAAAAGTGTTATTTTTTGCTATTTGGATATCATACTTCTATCAAACATTTTAAAAGGAAGCATCAAGTAATATAATAGTTTTGTTAGTAAAATACTAGCTAGCTTTTAAAAAACAATAGCAGCAGTTCACACACTACTGAAAAAATGTTCAGTTTATTATTAATCATGGCCTTCTCAGCACGGCCATTCAGTTATCCAAGATGTCATGATCTGCATTTTATTTTTTAACTCCGTTTGATCTTTCTTGGAATTAATTTTGTGGCTTACAGACCAGTTCTCTAAACTACCAAGTTCATTCCAATCCAAAACCCTATCCTCCAAAGCATTTACAATCAAATTTTACTAGTTTACTTATGAGAATGTCATGTGGAACTGTGTCAAAAGCACTGCTAAATTTGATTATGCTGAAGATTATATCTACTGCATTCCCTTTATCCACTAAACCACTTATCTTATGAAAGACGGAGATTAGTCTGAACTGGCATGTATTTCTAAAATTTGCACTATGTACTAAGCAATCACCTCTGAATTTTCTTCCAGGCACATCTTACAGAGCAAAACCCAAATTCCTTTGTGGGATTTCAGCAGGGTAAAAGATTTATTGGCCTAATGGAAAGATTCTTCATAGAGCTGCCCTCTTATACTACCTCCACACCACAAAGCATGGTACAGATAGCATGCCAAGAGTTCATGCTTAGAAAATGGCTACAATTATTGCAATTCCTTCATGCGTCTGCAGACTAAATGTGCTCGCAGATATCATATTTGCATTAATTCTTGAATATGCACATTATCAGCCATCTATGATCTCTAAAAACCATGGGGCAATTTTTTATAATGCTTTGCATTACCATGAGGTGGCTTTTACAACGATGCCCCAGAAGCATGCACATGAAAATATTTAGTTGGAATGTGTGGCTTACGCAACATTGTCAAAGATGGGTATGAGATTTGGATCCTGTATGAGCTGTTCTGAACAAGTTGCTTAGTTGATACTTTCTGACAAACAGTGTTTAATTATAAAGTCACACAATTACAAAAGCTTAGTTTTGTGTACAAAGGGTGAGTTGCCCTTCTTATATATTTCTATGAGTGTGAAATGGACACTAGAATCTGCAAAGTGATTATAAGAAACCCAAGGATGATCATTATTCTTAACTAATTATCCGGGGGGGCAGGGGGAGCACAAATCTTTTGTAAAGTATGTGAATTAGATAACACAGGACTACTCTACATCACTCGAGAATCAAAACAAACGTGTAGTTAATTGTAAAACTGCAGTAAGATCGCCAATTACCTATTCTGTACTGTTTATTGACAAAAGAGAACATCTGGCCTATAGTGCCTTTTGTCTTTTTGTGTATACTGGAACAGCATTCAACCAGACATTATTCTGTAATCAAACTATTAGGGAATCACCACATTTATGGCAAACTGAGGATGAATAAATTGCCAGCAGGATCAAGGTGGAACACTACAGAAACAATAGATGATGCTCAGGATAAATCATTCAGTCGCTCCGAGATGATGGAATGACTTCTGGATAAAACTGAAATCAATTTTTTATCATGAAGGCACTCCAAACCCCTGTACACACTTAAAGGGATTTCTTACTATTGTCCTGGTGACTGAGAAGATCATTTATTATAAAAGATGAAACCCGTTGATGGAATGGATTATTTGTCAGTATCCCATAAAAGCGGAAGAACTCTGAAGAGATCCATAAACTTCCCCCAAGGAATTATTTGAAGCAGTTTTTGACAGATCCATTCTAACGAAGCAACAGACCTCCTTCCCACAGCAACCATACCATATCACTGTGCTTATCTGACATAATTGACCACACTACAAATTCTTCTTTTATCTTGATGCACCGCCGTACTTTTATGTAATCCTTAGTTGACGAAACCTACCATGTCGCTATCATGCAAAACACAATCCAAAGGGGGAAAGGAAATGTGCTTCCCATTTTAATGTTGATTCAATAGCTATTAATTTGGTGTTTTTAAAAAAAAAAAGCGATAAAAAATTAACTGCCATCTAAACACTAAATCAGTTTAAACCATTGGTAACCCTTGGAGTAGGCTGTCACCTGAAGAGTAGTTTGACAGCTAGAAGCTATGACATGAATTTATAATCTCTGAAGCCTCTGTCCTTTTGGTGGCCGTGGCGAGTTAACGCTAGACTTTAAGGAGATCTACAAAACAAGAGTTAAAATTGTTTAATCCAGATGAAGATGTATGCTTTTATATTTCAAGCAGTCTGTTTCAAATACAGAAACAAACAAACAAGCAAACTTGTCATGTACTGGAACCCTCCCCTCCCCATTTTCATATATAGGTCTTTATGTATTTTGCTGTTTTCTACTCATTTATCATTTCTATTATGCCCTTTCCACTTCATTATCTTCTCCAGTGTGCCAAATAATCTGTTGGAACTAAAATATATGTGAAACAAAAATTGTTTTCACCCAAACCACATATATTTTAACTTTACTGCATTCTAGAAAGTGTATACAATTTACAAAAAATCAAAATACATGCAATAGCTCACTGTACACATTTCTGTTTCCAACTGCTTCATATTTTCTCTTTATAACATTACACTCTGCATCATTTCAGTTGATTCATTGTTAGTAATGCTAATTCTCAATTGTCAATGGTTCTTGATTTTTTTCAAAGCTGAGCGCAACATTTAGAGTACAAACTAGGTCTCTCTCTCTCTCTCTCTCTCTCTCTCTCTCTCGTTTGGTGGGTACAAGTATGAGGACCACAGGAACAGTTAAATTCAGGGCATGGTTGGTCTACCACACAGTCGGGGGAATTCTTTAAATAGAGCCTGTCACTCTCTTTGCTCATCAATGGGATTTCCTTCTCAAACTGCTGATTCGTTCAGGTACACAACAGAGGAAATTTCAGTTAACCTTTGTTTCACCCCAGGGAAAAATCTGTCTGAGAAGTATAAAATGAATAGATTAAAAAAAAATAAGTAGCCAAGCTTCAATGTTATTTTTTTTCCAGAGTTCACAGCAAACTCAACCCCCCCCCCAAACATTTCAGCCCCACTGGAGAATAAATGATATAATACGCAATTCAGTATTCCAGTTGTATACCTTTTGTTTGAAACTGAAAAGCCCAACCAAAACAAAACTATCCCCTTTTTTTAACAAGAACCTTTCCTACAAACCCTTCACCTTCTGGTTATTCTTTGTGATCAAGATGGGAGAATAGCGTTTTTGAACATAAAATCCACTGGCTGTTCTGAGAGAGAGAGAGAGAGAGAGAGAGAGAGAGAGAGACCACCTGGTGGGTGCAGGAGCCCCATTACTGATCATGGGGACTTAGGTTCTGTGAACTCAAAAGTGGCAGCAATTTTGCAGAATGTGCCAGCAAGCTGCTGGAGCAGAGGACTGGCCTAAACCTGTCAAGGCCAATACTGGATATTCATGTGGCTAGTGAAATTGCTTGATGACAGACTTAGGATTGTGGTGGGAGGAGAATAGGGAGCTGTCTTCACCTAATTTCCTTTAAAAAAAAAAAAAGCTCCTCTTCCCAACAAAAAATTAGGTGGAGACAGGTGGAGGCCAAACCTCCACTTAATTCTCCACCCACAATTATAATCCAAAATCTGCCCTCAAGCAATTCCACAAGTCACATTAATTTTTACTAACACTAAGCTGATAGACTATTGCACATCTATTTATATTATTTAATAATCGAAGCAGCTTTCAACCTGAACTATATAAGATTGCCTAGGCACACAGTTTAATGTCCATCTCAGATGAGTGGTCCAGGTTACAACAGTAGCTAAGAATACCATCCAGGTGTTCCTAATACACTATCTAGAGCATCTGGTTATATCATGTGCTGGGAATTCACTAGGGATTCTGTTAATTTATTGAATATCCTGCTGCCTAACAGATTCCTAGGTTAAACCAAGAACCTGGTCTTGATGACTCCCAATTTACTAGCACTAGGAGAATTCAGAAAGGCCACCTGGTCAGAAGAAAGCTAAAACAATAATATGCCAGAATAATTATGGGTAGCGTTCAATTTAGTGCTAAAGAGATTGTTCCACCAGTAAAAGCATTTCTACTTGCCCAACAAAACTATCTCCCTTTGCCTCCCCACCACTACTTTTCAGGGGGTTCTTCTGAACCTCCATAGGGGGAAGTGCTGGGGGCCCATGGGGGAGGAGAGAAGGGAAGCCCTGCTACACAAACAGGAGTCCTTGTACTAGTTTCCACTAACAGATTTGGGTAGTTGAATATAGCCTTATAGGTTTAACATACAATGCAGGTCACAGGCTGAATTAGTGATTCTAAAAATGGCTGTAATACAGATGATTAAAATATGGGGTGTGCTGCTATGGGACCTTTGTCATGACCAAACCATTATCTAATAGGGGTGCTGTTTCTTGAAGCTCAAAGATCTCCACAAGGGTTATGGGCTGATAAAGATGGTTTGCCGTTTGAGATTCACGGAACCAATCACTTTTCAGAACTCTTGAAAATGTATCCATTGGCGATAACAACTAAGGAGCTGGTAGTATGGGTGAATCCTCTTGATCTGATAGGTCCTGAGAATCCTCTTTCACAATTTCATTAATGGTGCAACCATAGTTTAGAGAGATACTGATCCTGGGAGAGAGAGGGCAGATTACCGTTACTGTAACAAAAGGGGCACACACAAACTTGAGCTAATGAATCCAACTGACTGCACCACCTGTTTCCTTATACAGTGGTACCTCTGGTTAAGAACTTAATTCATTCTGGAGGTCCGTTCTTAGGATGAAACCATTCTTATCCTGAGGCGTGCTTTCGCTAATGGGGCCTCTGGCGCGTGATTTCCATTCACATCCTGGGGCAAAGTTCGCAACCAGGACCAGCTACTTCCGGGTTAGCAGAGCTCGTAACCTGAAGCATTCGTAACCAGAAGCATTCATAACCAGAGGTACCACTGTAGGTATGAGGAAATTAGAACACAGTAAATGTTCATGCAACGATACTCACTTCTGAGCACAATTAAAGGTGCTAGTCTTGATCTAACACCCTTGTAGAGTCGTGCTGCAGAAGATTCATATTATTACATTCGTATTCCCACTGTTCCTCCAAAGCTACTCAGGGCCAAATTAAGCACTACCCCTAAGCTTTCAAAAATACACATGTAATATATAGTCTTATGTATTATAGTCCCTAGCTCACCTCACTAGCTTACAGTGCCAAACCTGCTTATCTTAGAAAGGGTCACTCCTCATATTAAAATCAGCTGGATAAGCCCTGTTGTTCTCATTTCAAAAACTCAGACTACAGTTTATGAACAGCTCAGCAGCATGTAAAGTGAATCACTAGCTCTTTCTCCCCTATCTGTCCTGCCTCTACCTGCCTTTAGGATGGGTTCCTGCATTAGGATGAGGAGCTGGCTGTCAAGACTATAAATGTTGACACCTACAGTCTGCTACACTATTGCAGTGCCTAACTGAACAATATAAATAACAGGAACAATTTCTTTATCATCAATGGAACAAAGAAAAATTGAAACAGGTACTTTGGATTTTCAATACAGTGGTACCTCGCAAGACGAATGCCTCGCAAGACGGAAAACTCGCAAAACAAAAGGGTTTTTGGTTTCTTGAGTTGCTTCGCAAGACGGTTTTCCCTATGGGCTTGCTTCGCAAGACGGAAACGTCTTGCAAGTTTGTTTCCTTTTTCTTAAAACCGTTAATACAGTTGCGACTTGACTTCGAGGAGCAACTCATAGCACGCGGTGTGGTAGCCTTTTTTGAGGTTTTTGAAGACTTTGGTGATTTTTGAAGCTTTTCCAAAACTTTTCCGACACCGTGCTTCGCAAGACGAGAAAAACCGCAAGACGAAAAAACTCGCGGAACGAATTAATTTCGTCTTGCGAGGCACCACTGTAGGCTTGAATTTTTCTTTAAATTGCTCACTAATTCTCCCTATGCAGGCTGTTGTGACTTGGAAAACGGCACTTATTTGTGTAGCTCAACCATTTCTTTGCCTCTTTCCCCCTCCTTTATGGTCGGCATCCAAAAATAGAGACCTTCTAAGAAAAGGAATAAGGTTATTTCTTCCATTCCTCCTTGGGTTTACTTTCTACAGACAGAAAACCTTGTTTCTGGCTTGCCTGCAAAGCAATTTTTCATCTGATAGTTAGATTCTAGCCGCAGAATGCAAAAGGAAAGGCAGCGCAGATTATGTCTCCCAAGAAGGGGTTCTCAACTTGTAGAGAGCCTTGCACAACTGCTTTTGAAAGCAAGTCTAAAATGAATGTTTGAGTTTGTGTTATCTTGTGCCATGCTTTAAAGTAACTTGTTCACTACTTTTCAGGACATAAAGCTGTCAAAATATTACATAAGCTGAAAGAATACATTTTTTAAACCCAGGGCGCCATACTATGCTTAACATTTCACTTCCGTCTCCAGGAAAATTATGACAATTTTTAAGTGCACCACACAACTCAGATAGTTTCTCAACTGCATAGCTTTCTTAGAGGTCTTTCACAATTTATGACAACTGCAAGTAATCCGCTACTATTCAAATCCTTATTCAAAAGTGTGCATTGAAAGTGCACTTCCCCCTTTATTTTAAATTCAAATTGTAAAATTGTTTGTTGCATTCCTCAAAGTAAAACTATCAAACTACAGCTATGAAAATCTGTAGATGGCTGCTGCTCTCTTCCATACAAAAAGAGCAAGACAATAGCTGCTTCTTTTCAATATGTCCAAGAGTAAAAAGCAAGGAAGGGGAAAGGAATGGTAAACCATGACCACCACCTTTGCATTTTGCAAGATGCAAAAAGGGGCAGTTCAGCAAGTTTAGCCAACCAGCTGAGACTTCCCTATAGAAGGGAATGCTTGGGAGCTTCAGGGATCTTTTGGGCTCTGTGACTCGTTTTAGTTTGCATTAGGAGCTAAAACTGCCCCTGGCCAGCTGGAAGAATTGGAAGCTTGCACAGCTTGGCAGGAAGCCATCTTTGCTTGCTCCCCCACTCCCCTGGGCTGCACTAAGCACAACTTGGTTACATTTGAGTACTAAAACTGCTATTCTAGGGTGCATCTTATCTAGTCATATCATTCCCCACGCATATGGTAAACTGATTGACACCATTAATTAATGACCTTAGCATATATTTGCTTACAGTTAAGAGTGTGAGATCTGGGACCAGGAGACTTTGGTTTTAAAAAAGAATAGTACTGAACCAAAGCACTGTCTTTCAATTTATCATATGTATATTTTAATCTTCTCTGTTTTCAGATGCTTTTGGGTAGTGATACACAATTTTGCCCATCTTTTTTTAAAAAAACAGCTTCTGCACCGATGCATTAAGATTAAATCCTCATAAATGTATTTCCCTAATATATTGCTGCAACTTGCATTGGGCTGAAAACTTGATATGCTATTAAAAATATGTAGTTTTTTGGAAGGTAACTTCACTCAAATTAAGCAGTAAAATAATTTTTCATTTGTCCGACTCCTTGATGTAAAATAAATCAAAAGCTTATGTAAGATAATACCGCTTACATATGAACATCCAGATGCCAAGAGACCCAAAGCAATTCTCAGTTTAACGTTTTCAAAGGCACAGACTAGTGATCACACGATACTGGTGATACTCTCTAGTTACCCTTGGCAACCCTTCTCAACTGTAACGATGCTCTGCCCCTACAATAGCTCACTGGGCAGCTTTCTCTTCACTTAGCTGAATGCTTTGGGACCATCTGCGTCGGTAAGCATAAAAGGCCAGCCTGCCTGTGGGCCCGTCACTCTGAACACCACCTCTCTGACCCTGATTAAATACAACTTTCAATCCTTTTTGTCCTCCCTGTTGACTTCTCCTATTAAGGGAGCCCTTTGACAAAGAAAGCGGAAGAGTGGACTAACTGCCCCCAAGAAAGGTGATGTCTGATACTGCTCAACACAAGGATTAGCAAGCCAATACATAACAAAAGCAAGTTTGGGGGGAGGGGGAGGAAAGGAAAAAATGGTTTTAGCCAGGTCTTTTGACTAATTCAGTGCGTACACAATTCAACAAATAGCTATACAAGAGGGATGCTTTTTGGGGGATGGGGATGGGGAGAACTATTACAGAATAACAATAATTTGGGGACATGCATTTAACCAAGCAATGTAAGGCCATGACACTGGTAAGAACAAAACAGCATTTTTCTTTAAAAGAAAAAGAAAAAGAAGCATCTTTTTGCAGGAATAAATTTGGTTAAAGGAAACACGGTGCAAACTCAAGACAAACATGGTAATCCTAAATTCTTTAGATGGAACGAAAGTTTCAGTGGAATTAATGGAACGTACTTCCAAATAACTAGATTGGACTTACTTTCAAATAGCTAGATAGGGTTGGGATGTAAGAAATACCTGTAAAACTATGGTCTGAATCCAGAGTACTACTTTAGTTCAGAGAGGCAACTTGGGTTACAATGGAGTTGACTTTTCCTCCAACTTGACCAGCTGACTCCTATGCCACATCACGAGCTGATTTTGAAATTCTACTCAGTTATAACTCTACTGTGTCTGCCCTGTGGCACTGAGTGAGTGTGTGGGATCTTCTTTCCCCAAAACCGCTCCAGAGGGAACCCCTGGATTTAGGAGGTGTGCAGGGGAAGAACATTCTGTTCCACAAGCAGAAATCCTTGCACTGGCAGAATGACTGCCTTAGCTCTACACTGGATTCCACCCAAAGTCTCCTTAGGCTCACAAAATTAGTTTCACAGCTCTTTGTATTATTAAAAATACTTGTATTATTAAAATAAATTTATAAAATAGAAAGGCTCAAAGTGATAAAAGTTAACAGAATGAATTTAAGCTAGTTAATTAGTAAATAAATGTTTAACTCTATTTAAGTTACTATAGCCTCTCTTAAAGTTGGAAAGCTTTGCAGAGCTCAGATGATCCCCAAAAGGTGAACTGCTTAGCTAATTAGGAAGCTATCCTTTCACATGCTTGTAACTTCACACAGATCCACATATTTAGATGCAGGATTGCAAACTTGTGTACCTAATTAACTTTATGTAGACATTATAAAATTTAAAGTGTACAATACAAGGCAAGATCTTGGTAGAGAAATTTTATAGCATGAAGTGCACTATAATTTTATTTTTAAAGTGTCCATCCAAAACCTTTTAACAGTTCCAGCCTTGAAGATGGAGCACAAAATTCAAGCTCTGTGTTAGGAGCACACATTCTAAAGAGGACAATACTACATGTTCTCATCTAGAGGCTTCATTTAGCATAGAGCAGAGCTGATCAGAGACCCTCGCATATTTTATTTGCACATTCAATGGATGCAGATGAGAAAAATCACAGAAGCAAGTTGCACTACCAACCTACAGTATGTGCATTTGTTAGAAGAGTATCCCCACACATATAGCTCTCTGTGTGATCAAAGATACCTGAGCAGAAAAAAATTAATAATATACTTGAACAACAACCTGGGAAGAGTGCCTTCCATGCTTATACCAATACATGCTGGAGCCCCGTGCAGAGGCTCTTATGAATGTGCGTAGATCAGGGCAGAACCTGTCAATGTGATGCCACACATATACACAGTAAGGTAAAGGTAAAGGGACCCCTGACCATTAGGTCCAGTCATGGCCGACTCTGGGGTTGCGGCGCTCATCTCGCTTTATTGGCCGAGGGAGCCGGCGTACAGCTTCCGGGTCATGTGGCCAGCATGACTAAGCCGCTTCTGGCGAACCAGAGCAGTGCACGGAAACGCTGTTTACCTTCCCGCCGGAGCGGTACCTATTTATCTACTTGCACTTTAATGCGCTTTCGAACTGCTAGGTTGGCAGGAGCAGGGACCGAGCAATGGGAGCTGACCCCTGTCGCGGGGATTCGAACTGCTGACCTTCTGATCAGCAAGTCCTAGGCTCTGTGGTTTAACCCACAGCGCCACCCGCGTCCCTTATATACACAGTACATTCACTGAATACTTGGAAAATACCTGTGCAGGTCTCAGGTGCACAGCATTTTGAAAACAGCAAGACAAATGTGATTTGCTGCCATTGGACACGATAGCAGAGAGGAGTAGCTTTACAGATTTCAGTTTACTAATATATTCCAAGGCAGAAGGACAGTTGTTCTTCCACAACAAGCTCCCATCCCTCCGGTCTCCAACATGCAGGATAATGAGGAGGGCAGAACTTGGGAAACATCTGGGAGTGGAGGAGCCTTAGAAGGGGTGGACGGCATGGCGCTTCAGTCCTGGCAACTGCTCTACAGGGGCAAGACTTGCTGGGAAGTATTGCTGAGTTGTATGCCATTTCCTAGAATGAAGAGTTAACTTTGCCGACAACTGACTCCACTTCTTTCTGCTGACCTGCATCTGACTCCAGCCCTGACAAAAGGCAACAGAAGCTGACTGTCTCAAGTGAAGTCTATGCCAACTCTGGATCTTCCACATTACTAACCTGTAATGGTTAGTATGAGGCTCATAGCTCATAGTAAATCATAAGTTCTCTCACTCTTAAGAAAAGCATCATGTCCAGTATTTTCCAAACAGTAATTGTGGTTCTGATCATATAAAAATGTATGTAAATATAACAACTAATGTATTACAAACAGATGATCCATGAACTAAAAAACTAATCAATTACAACCCTAAATTCATTATAACAGTGAAGATCTCCAATTCTCCTTCCCTTCATGGCACAGGCATTCCTGCACTGATTTAGAAAAGAGATCGAGATCACGTGATCTCTTGGCTTACAGAATTATCCATAACATTCTAAACTGAGTATTCACCATGTTCACATATAAATGTCACCAAATGGGAAGTAAACACCACTTTGGAGAAGATTTAATATGCCTCTACGAATACACTCACAGATATACAGGCACGACCTTTTGAACTGAAGGTCAAAATTATGACAATACGTTGAAATACATTAAAATACAGACATGTCCCTTCCTTAGCTAGGGTGGGCCTGGACAACTATAGGCTCTTTTCCTATAAAAATAAAAACATCTCCAGTACCTGTATATTTCAACACACCTTTACACAGGCTATATTTAGATGTCACAATAATAAACCACGGTTTACTGTGACAGGAATGAGACTGTGTGGATCTCAGGCTTGTCAGCTCCCCTCTGCTGATGAGAAGCTTTTGCGTTTCATTTTTGATTAGCATTCGAAACCACAGTTTAGCATTCTGTCAAAACTCAAAAACGTGATTCATCTTAACTATGGTTTGGCTAAAGCAAGACAGCTTGATATTCCATGACCTGAAAATGGCCCATTTCAAACAAACCAGTTAAGATTATACAGTTTGATGGGGTTTGGTGACAGAGTTGCAGTTAATAATAATAATAATAATAATAATAATAATAATATATATGTGTGTGTGCATATATATGCATGTGTGTGTGTGTGTGTATATATATATACACACACACACACACACACACAGAGAGAGAGAGAGAGAGAGAGAAGCAAAAGCCTCTGAACTCACCATGGCTGTAAGGATGGAAGAAAGGGAAGAAGAAACAGTGGTACAGTTAGGCGACTTTTTTTAAGGGGAAACTCTTGAGCATGTGCAGTTTCTCATTTTAAACTCACTTCAGCAATAGCACCATTTAGATGTCAGGAATAAAAAACATGCTAGCTTCTGCTGCCTTGATGCTAAGCACATTTACTTGAGAATAAACAATGTTTTGTTGAAGAAAGACATGCTTTTCAAAAAGAAAATAAAACGAGCGTCTGTAACATGTACTTATCCGGCCAGCTGCCTCCTGACTACAGAATGGTTTAAAAAATAAGGAAGTAATCTGCAGTGCCCAACAGAGGGCCCCGGATCCCTTGGCACATCCAGCCCAGCCCAGGTGGTTACACAAGACTACTATCCCCCATCACCTGTCATGGTGTGGGAGGTCACTCGGGGGCCACCCAGGCTGTGGGGTTCTAGGCTTCAGCCCCAAGATCTAGTTCTTGTTGCACCCCTGGGGAGATGGGTGAATGTGACATTTCCACAGGCTTGTTCCTGTCACAAGCTGTGGTTTAGTGTGACATCCAAACACAGTCACTATCTCCCTTCAGCAATTATATTTTTGCCCCAGTTTTACCTGTTGTCACAAGCAGCAAAAAATGAAAGCACACTTGGATGTTATAGGGGTGTGTGTGTGTGTGTGTGTGTGTGTGTGTAATTGTCAAAGGTTGTGAAGACATCGTACCAATGTCTTGTGACTTCCACTAGCTACCAATTTAGGCTACAATTACAGTCTTTCTTTGACAGTTCTATTAATATAACCACTTCTATGCACCATCAGTTTCTTTTTTCATTTTCTATTGAAATACGATGTTTTAGTGGCATCACCAACTTTTACTTTGACATGCTCTTCCTTCCTTTCATATGCTGAAGGCAAGAAATAAATGGAAAACTGCTTCCAATAGTTTTACTTTCTATGTTATCTGAAGAAAAACAGATTCACACATCCCAAATGGACTGCATTAGGAGATACTGCTGCCAAGAATTAAGGACTGTTCAAAAGTAAAAAGTGATTATTATGGATGAAATTAGAAGCTGTAGTGGCAACCTTAACTTCCTGAATCAGCAAAAAGAACAAGAGAAAAAAAGGTTATTCAGAACAGGAAACGGAAGATATTCTTTTAATTTGCATTGACATACCTCCCCCCTCCCCCAAAGCATACTTTAAGCTTAGGAGTGATTCTTTTAGACCCATTATTTCTAGTTCCAAATGCTTCTTTTGCTACACAGGGGTAAATTATTTCAGTTACTTTCAACTACTAGAATTAATAAGGTAAACTCCGGAAGTTATCACTGTAGCAAAAAACCTGCCTAAATTTTAAATGCAAGGAAAAAGTCTTACATGGCAACAAGCAATTTTCTAGGTTGCAATAACCAAAACCAGTACACAAATTCTGGAACAAGAAACATAAATTAACATAATTCAGCCCAATCGACCTGCTACAATTTTTTATTCAAGGGTCATCAGAATCAGTTAAGTACAGTGGTACCTTGGGTTACATACGCTTCAGGTTACAGACTCCGCTAACCCAGAAATAGTACCTCAGGTTAAGAACTTTGCTTCAGGATGAGAACAGAAATCGCACGGCAGTGGCGGGGCAGCAGTGGGAGGCCCCATTAGCTAAAGTGGTGCTTCAGGTTAAGAACAGTTTCAGGTTATGAACGTACCTCTGGAACGAATTAAGTACCGTATTTTTTGCACCATAACACTCACTTTTTTCCTCCTAGAAAGTAAGGGGAAATGTCTGTGCGTGTTATGGAGGGAATGCCTACGGGTGGCATGCCTACGGATTTTCCTCCTCTAAAAACTACGTGCGTGTTATGGTCGGGTGCGTGTTATAGAGCGAAAAATACGGTACATAACCAGAGGTACCACTGTACTTGATTCTCAGGTGTGCCAACTTATTTAAAAGGTGTAATTTCTATTTTGAGACCCTCAGCATGGAAACAAACTAACAGCTTCTACAACCACAGTTACTATCTGACTTCTAGTCACCCTGATTTTCCAGCAAGTGCACCCTAGAAGGACTGCCCATGATACAAGCCTGGTATCAGCTGTCAGGGACCTTGCAAGAAGGGGCAGACCATTCATCCCTCTATATGAAACAGTGCATCTCATTCGCCTGACCAAGAAAGGCAAGTTTCACAGCTGACACATACCGGTTACAAAGTTACTGCATTTGATCTTGGATTTATTGTTTGGTTACCTCTGCTGTAACAAATAATAATTTTTGACTTTTAAAATCTGCAGATCAGGGAATAGAAAGTGCAGGGAGCTCAGCACCCGAATGGTTTGGTGTTCCTAAATCTAAACCACATGTACGGATGGTGAACAATTTGTATCCAACTATTGCATATGTATTAACTACATGTATATACAGTGGTACCTCGGGTTACATACGCTTCAGGTTACATACGCTTCAGGTTACATACGCTTCAGGTTACATACGCTTCAGGTTACAGACTCCGCTAACCCAGAAATAGTACCTCAGGTTAAGAACTTTGCTTCAGGATGAGAACAGAAATCGTGCTCCGGCAGCGCGGTGGCAGCAGGAGGCCCCATTAGCTGAAATGGTGCTTCAGGTTAAGAACAGTTTCAGGTTAAGTACAGACCTCTGGAACGAATTAAGTACTTAACCCGAGGTACTACTGTACTGCTTTTTGCCAAAGAACACAAGGCACTTTACATCTGGCTTTCAATGCAAGTGACATGATATAAAAGAAACAGGAAGATAAGCATATCCAAGTACCAGCTCATATTAATCCTACAATATATAAAATTGCTAACATGGAATGGTCACAGCAGGAGAAAGTTCTGGGAAAGAAGGAGTCAGATGTTGCGAAAGAGGAGACTGGGAAGAGATATGATAGCCATCTTCAAATATCTCATGCGCTGTCACATGGAAAATGGAGAAGGCTTGTTTTCTCCTGCTCTGGAGGATAGGACCCAAACCAATGGATTCAAGTTACAAGAAAAGAGATTCTGACTCAACTTCAGGAAGAACTCCCTGACAGTAAGAGTTGTTAGACAGTGGAATGGGCTCCCTTGGAAGGTGGTAAATAGCAAGGCTGATGAAGGGGGTCTCGCTGTGTCACATCTTCCCTAGGGTGTAGCAAGCTAGAACTGGATACATAGTTATTAAAAAATCCTTATATATAAAAATCTGACACTCAAATTCTCAAACAACATAAACTGTTTATTTACTTCTTACCTAGTATCAAGTAAAACACAGTGACTAGAATCACTCTTGATCTCTAGACAAAAAGGGGAGTGTTCCAATTTCTGTTAGGAAATTGGGTCTCATAAAACCATTAGGTAGAAATATGTCACATTGTTACACAATTTAAGTAATCTAATACGTGTACATACACCACGATTCAGAGAACTATGCCCCCATTTCCACTGTCTTACAACCTTTGGCAACCTATGGCAACCTTTCATGCCATACAGAAAACTGCTTTAGATCAAAAGCAGTTTCTAATATAACATGAGGGTGTTTTTTGGGTCCCAACTGCATTTACATCAAACTGATTTCTATATCCTGTCACACTTAACGACATTGTAAAAGGTTAAAACAGGGTTTCCCAAACTTGGGTCTCCAGTTGTTTTTGGACTACAGTTCCCATCATCCCTGACCACTGGTCCTTCTAGCTAGGAATGATGGGAGTTGTAGTCCAAAAGCAGCTGGAGACCCAAGCTTGAGAAACCCTGGGTTAAAAGAATACATGTTTAGGTATGCTATTCTACAATTCCTAGACCCACTGCGAATTCTGCTAACGTGGATTAGGAGACCCTCTACAACAGCCTCTCCACTTCACTCCCATTAAAGGTAAAGATACCCTTGACCGTTAGGTCCAGTCGCGGACGACTCTGGGGTTGCGGCACTCATCTCGCTTTACTGGCCGAGGGAACCGGCATACAGCTTCCGGTTCATGTGGCCACCATGACTAAGCCGCTTCTGGCAAACCAGAGCAGCGCACGGAAACACCGTTTACCTTCCCGCTGGAGCGGTACCTATTTATCTACTTGCACTTTGACGTGCTTTCGAGCTGCTAGGTTGGCGGGAGTCCACTCCCATTAGCCTCTGCTGGATCAAGAGTCCTTCTACAAACTGAAAGTCACCACTGGATGCAACCCAATGTTTCACCAAGCAGCTTCTAGACGACCTTCGCATCTCCCTCTTTTTAAAGACTGACTATTTATATCACATGCAACTTAGCTTACGCTGTGTTAACACACACTAGCATGACAAAGCAATTCAATATAACTAGTACACAAATCATTTTGATGCTAAAGAGATATGGAATGTGTCAGAGGCCACGTTCTCCTTTTTAAAACGATATTAAGTTGTAAAGTGTCAATATCATCCGCCAAAATTACGTATGTGGACATACAGTATTTTTTTTGAAGTGTAATTAAGGTACCTAGCACATTTCTCTAAAGTCTCAAGACATTCTAGTTTCATTCAGAAAAAGAGAGAAAGCAGGATTCAGAATGGAGTTAAGTGCATCTTTTGTTAGTAACCCACATTGCTCCCTGTGGTCTCATAAACAGGCTGCTGCTTTAAGTACTACAGCAGGCCTTCAATTTAAATTTATAGAAAAGCTGAACCAGAGAAGCCTGCACTCAAACAATTTTAATAACCTATTAAGTTGCGACTTCAGATTCGTTTTATAATCACGTTCCTCAGGGAGCAGTAGTATCTGGATAAAGATAGAATTTTTTTTCTTTTAAAGATAAATAGCATCATTAATCTGCAACATTTCTTTTCTATTATCTTTCAAAATGAGGAGTTATTTTGTTCTGATCTTGAGGTAATTAGCCTTCATTCAGCAGCCAGAAAATGACTGTGTTCAGAAAATTAAAAATATGTCATTAAGTGGAATTTACCATAATGTCATTTATCTTTATATAGTTCATCAGTGACAGCAATGGGCCTGGGAATCCATCAGCTTTTACCAAGGAAGCATTAAAACAAATTGAAAAACAGAATAATCCCAGGCACTCTTTAACAGAGTCAAAGCCATTTGGGTAATTAAATAGTGGTATTTAAAGTTTTAATTTAGATTTCCTCTTCTGTTCATCAACAGTCAAATGAGATGTTCATATTCATAACTGTTTGTAATAAAAGGTTTCACAAAGCAAGAGGAATACCAATGTTATTAAAAATGAAGGACACAAATATATTTCAGCTAAGAGAGAAACTTAGTTTTTACTGAAATCCTTTTTCTAAATTTAATGAGAAAAAACTTGCTAAACTTAGTTCCTTTCAAGATGAGGAACATAAAAATACTGGAAAGGATATTTCTCCCAGAAGCTTAAACTAATTGACATCAGCTCAGTAAATTGAGAACCAAACTAGTGAACATGGGAGCCGGCTCCTCCCTCAAAGTGATCCTCCGACTCATCTCTTCCCAGTTTCAGGTTTTATGGTGTTCAGGCATGATGCAAACCATCGTTAATGCAAAACAGTTTCACTGATAACCATGGTTTTAAAACCCTCTTCAAACCATAAATACAATCTCTGGTTTACTTCAATGCACATGCAATAAAAATGTATGATAAACCCAGAATTGGAGAAATTGTTCTGAAGAGTAGAAGAGAAAGGAGTGCATATTCACACTGTTTGACAGCTATAATTTGCAAGGAGCTGACCAATATATTCCACAGTAAAAGACATTTCTTTCTATTTTGAAGCAAACGTGATTGAAAAATGCTAATGATATACATCAATCACTGTATGTGCTGTAACAGTTTACTGAAATATTTATTCGTCCACCTTGTAAGTCAGCCACCAATAGGAGGTCTATAACAGGGTCAGCTAAGAGGACAGTAAGCATCTATTAACACTGCTTTAATGCTGAAATAGATATGTGGGAGTAGAAGTCTACTAATCAATTTCAGCATTAAAGTCCTTTACTAATACAGTGGTACCTCAGGTTACATACGCTTCATGTTACATACGCTTCAGGTTACAGACTCCGCTAACCCAGAAATAGTACCTCGGGTTAAGAACTTTGCTTCAGGATGAGAACAGAAATCGTGCGGCAGCAGCGGGAGACCCCATTAGCTAAAGTGGTGCTTCAGGTTAAGAACAGTTTCAGGTTAAGAATGGACCTCCGGAACGAATTAAGTACGCAACCAGAGGTACCACTGTAAAGGCTTCCTATTGCATTTTACTGTAGAAGTATTCTATAGCTTGCTACTGAATGGATCTCACATACACAAGCCCTGGAACACCATTTTATTTTGCATCACTGAGTGATGCAATATGCTGCAGTTAAAAACAAAATAAAATCAATGCCGCTAAAATATAAATAAGTACCACCGTATATCAGCTACAATGAATAGCTTGTTAATTTAGTTAAGACAGTATAAGTCACCTAACTTGCTCCACTGGCTAAAGCATTTAAAATTTCTGTTATGTCACCAGCAGGACACAAGACTTGCCTTTTAGGATGCATACCTTAATTACAAACTGTACTGTGTTTTAGACTTAATATTTAGACATCCATCTAGTAGCACTGATTTTAATCATGGGTTTTATTCAGACTTTATTCAATCTGTGGTCATGGTGCAAGCAACCGAGATAAGGTTCTAAGGTTGAATTTGGAACAGTTGTGTGTCTCAATGCTACTTCAATTTATTTGTGTAAAGTTACCCATGCTGGAACGCATGACTCCATTTACTTTGTCTATCTGAAACTGCATTGGGCAACTGGTGAGTTAATTCAGAAACGGATGGAGTACGCATGCGCATTCAGCTGCCTCACGGTGGCCACATCAGAAGATTGCAGCCATAAGAAGAGTTGTCAGTTGTCTGGGGAGGTTACTTCCAGGTTCGCATGGAGCCCAGTGTTGGAGAAGCTGTTTTCAATGGAGCCTACTGATGGAAGTGCACAGCTGTATTGAGACAGCACCTCGTGTTGAAAGTTTGCATCCCCTAACAATTTTGCACCCAGGGCAACAGCCCCTGTGCCCTCCAAGCTACGCAACTGTGGAGCTATGTTGCTAGCCTGTCTTCCCTGAGCCACTTGTTGCTGCTGGTTATCAAGTGAGGTAGGGGCAAGACAGCAAGGAGCTCAACATGGTGCAGGGGCAGTATCGGGAGCAGATTGGCTTGGCTGCTGCTCCTATACCATGCTGAGCCCGATGCTTTGCTCCTCCCACTTGCAGTAACCAGCCTCCATATGTGGTGTTGGGAAGGCAATGAGAGCAACACAGCTCAGCCAACCACCACTGATTCTAGGGAAGGCGCCTGCCCAAGGAGTCACTAAAAATAATATAAATGTCACTTCACAACAACAATCCCATGAGGGACTGAGGAAGGAGCCTGAGGCTCATCCTCATAGAATTATGTACCAATAAGGTTACTGGCACAGCCTAGCTGAGTGAGATCGCTTGGCATCAAGGACTAAACCTTGTGACAGCATATATTGCTCCTTTGTAGAAAAGGTCGAACAATATTCATGCTGTAAGGACCACCACTAGGGCAGTATTTCAATACAGGTCTTTAATTAAAGTTGTTTCAGGCCACTGGTGATGGCTTGGGAAGTATCCTCATTATCAGACTGAGGGTCTATGGGCTGCTACAGATATGAAGTTTCCTGATCATGAGTAAGGTATTAGGAATGGGCTATGGGACTGCACACACTCTTCACTCATTCATGTGATTTTTCCACTACCACTGACAACCATTTGTTATGGGGAAGTGAGCCCAGTTCCGTGGCAGAGAACATGCTTTATAGGCTCATGTTTAATCCCGCAGCATCTCCACTGAAAAATGTATTCTATAGGAAGGGATGGGCCCAAGTCCCTAGCAAGCTGCTTGAATAGCCTTTCCTTGCAGAGAAGGTGTTCTTTTCAAGTCCTTGATTGGTTGCTCTTTTCTCTACTTTCTGAATATATAAAACTGCATCCCTGCTCAAAACGCAAGAGGACTACAGAAGTATGCATATTATATTAACAACAAATAGGGCAACAAGATTACCAGCAACTTTTGTGAATGTGCTCCATAAAATACTTAATATTAACTCTTTTTAATGGCTGAAGGAACATTTTTATAAATTATAGTTACTGCATAGTGCATAATAATAAGCAAATTTCTGCATTAAATTAAATGGCTCAAAGGAAGAGTTTTACATTAACACTTTATTAATTTAGGTTCTAATTAGTTAATTTTCACCTTTTGACAATACCAGCCTTTATCAATCTGGTGCCTCTAGATATTTTGGACTACAAGTTGCATCAGCTCCTGCTAGGTTGGCAAAGGCTGGCTTAAATGTAAACCTTCCTCCCATTGTCCCAATGAAATTCAGAATATTCTGCAATGTGCAGCTGCCAAAGGTCAAAATTCAATCCACCATGGAAAGCACCCTCAACTTCTAGTGATGATACCTTTCTTCCTCTCAAGATTTCATACTGTACTTCAGAGAAACTCAGAACCTCCCAAGTACAGTGTGAAATCAACAAGCCCCCATCCTCCTATAGCTAGGTGAGAGTCAAGATCTCACTTCTGATCTGGTGATTGATTTTGGACAAACTCCAAATTCCTTCAAAACGTAAGATCAACAAGGCTGCACCCCACCTCAAAGTCTTCTGTGGCAGCCAGAGACTCAGGGCGGATGTAGAGACCATGGTAACATCCCAAAAATGCCTGAACCCCTGTTGCTAAGTATACAGTTCCCAGAACAGGCAGCCTAGAAGTTGGGGTGTTGTCATAAACACTCTTATAAGTACTCCAAGTTGCACCTTCAATTTAGTGTAATACATTTAGTACACAAAGATCTGAAAACAGCTTCTGAAAACTAGTAAATTGAATCCACATTTGCTAGTTCTCCCAGTTTAATATCCAAGTCTCTCCAGGCTATCTCTATAATCCAAGTAATTGTGACATGACCAGAAAGTGGGGAGTATTTTGACCATGACAAATGCAGAAGTCATAAGGCTCATCTAAGGGAGATGAAAAGAAGTAAAGGGCATATAAAGTAAGCTAACAGGAAAAGAATGTTAAAAGCCAACTTAAACTAGAGTCTTACACTGAAAAGCATATATAGGCAAGTCCCCTCCCAAAGGCTTAACATTTTATGTATTATAACAAAAGGGTCAGAGAATAACATTAAAATAAATAATTGTGATGTGACAGTGTCCCTCTACAGAAGGAACTAAATAAAAGCATGAGTATACAAAAGCTAGCAGCAGTCAAAAATTGTCACATGCAAGCACTCGCTTCACAAAAACCAGTCACTTGGCATATAATCAGGCTTGGTCAGGAACAATATTAAAACAAAGTTCCAGCAGTTAAGTTTGACCATTTAAAGTAAAAGTATAGACTAACGTATACCACAATTCAGCTGCTAAGAAAGAAAAGGCCAAGTAAGGCTTCCCATGACTAAATGGATTAATTCTTTAGTACATCACAATTACTGTTCTCCACACTGTTTCACTGAACATCTAAATAAGCATCCAAAGCTTATTTTGTGCAATGAAAAGATTTAAACCAAAGAATAATCCCAATGTTAAAAAGTTCACACTTTGTATGAAGTAAAAAAATAATACGAAGAAAATCTATAGCAGAGATCAGAATAGAGAACAGACATTTTAGGCAGATTTATGGGCGACATCTATCGACTAATGGATATCTTTGTCAAAGTAGTAGTGTCCAAATGTCTGTTTTATTTCTGGATGTCTTTCTCAGAACAACATTTTTCTCCCTGGTGTTGGGGGCTTAGCCACAGCTTGCACG
Organism: Podarcis pityusensis; assembly: GCF_964106645.2. Lineage (NCBI taxonomy): Eukaryota > Metazoa > Chordata > Lepidosauria > Squamata > Lacertidae > Podarcis > Podarcis pityusensis. The sequence continues at coordinate 36,288,769 of NC_138042.1, forward strand.
TTTTAAGCAATGACAAGCTCTGCCTGGGGAACAGCAAGACCTAAGGAGAAAAAGCATATTGCAAGTCATTGTGAGACTCCCCATTTCTGGTAGGAACTCAGGTTATTGTCACACTAGTTAACAGGTGGCTGTCTATTTTTGTAGTCTGTTTCTGGTAATGGTCATCCCAGATGTCTGAAGAAAAAAACTGCTTCCTTTCTAAAAGGCAGTGCAGCAGACCTAAATAAGGCTTTAAGCATAACTTGCACCCAACAAGCTCAGCAATGCCCTGAAATTTCTGAATACTAGCACAGAGTTGACTTGGATGATATAAAATGGCGTCCACTTCTGCAAATAACTGATCACACCAGGTGTGTAGTCACATGAGCAGTAAATTAACCGAGCAACCAACACACCAGCTATCAGTGATATTTTAGTTCATAGAGGGAAATGGGCAATTGCACATGAGCTAGTTGTTCACTCATTACATGGTTGATAAGTAGACTATTTGTATGGGAAGCTATTTGTGGAAGTGGTGGCCACGATATAGCTAGAATCAATTCAGTGTCCTTATCCTACGTTTTGCGGCATTTTCACCTTTTAAGGTGGAAAATATTGTTTGTGAATATTGCAAATGCAGAATACAAAGCTACACAGAAAGCTGTTTTGCACAAAATATGCCCTTTTGCCAATGTTGGTTTTACACTGAAGGTACGGGAAACACAAAAAAAATGTGCATTATTTACAAAAGCAAAGCATATTTACAGGAAATACCTAAAACTGGTCATGTGTAGGCAGCTATACTAAGTACACAGTGCATAGGAAATTCTAAATATAGTAGAGAGTGTTATGTAAATTTCCCCAAACTTTAACAGATCTAAAAAACTAGGAGAGTATCTTACCAGCTTCATCCAGTACATCAACTGTGCACTTTCCTAGACTAATACAATCTGGCCTTGCTCATTCTGAATCAACTCTCAAGTGCAGCATTTCCTAAACTTGGATCTCCAACTGTTTTTCTACTACAATTCCCATCATCCATGACTACTGGTTCTGCTAGCAAGGGATGATGGGGGTTGCAGTCCAAAAACAGTTGGAGACCCAAGTCTTGGAAACCCTGCTCTAATGCATTATGTGGGGCTGCTCTTGCAATTTCAATCCAGAAACTTCCACTGGCTCAGAATGTGACTGCCAAGAGACTTGACTAATTAGGTTTATTGGTTTCATCGGCTGCCAATTAATTCATATCCAGGTTTGCTTGCTTTGACAGTTATAAGCTCTAAATACTCTGTGACCAGCGTGTCTTGAGAATCACCTCATCCCATATCAGCCTGTCCAAGACCATTTTTCTACTTTTGAGTCCTTTCTCCATATCCTCTTGTTGTTAAAAGCTTGGTTAATTAACACAATAGGGGACATTTTCTGGCTGCACTTTAGAAATGGATACGCCTTCCTTGAGAGGTACACCTGGCCCATTAACTGCTCAGTTTCAGCAGAGCAGTAAAACAAACAAATCAACAAACAAACCACCATATTATTTCAGCAGGTGTTCTCAGAATATTGCTGTTTCCAAATTGACTTTTATTGTTTGGCCGTGGCTTTTAAAATCCTATTGTAGTCATTTTGAGCATTCTAGTGGTGTTTAGGTATTGTTTTATTATTGGTAAGCCTCATTTATTATATTTGTATAAGACTGGTTAACTTTTTCCTCTAAAACATCAATTTTGCCACCACTTAGGTTTTTCTTCATTTCCACCTCCCCGTTTCACACAATATCCAACATATTCTCCAGAGAAACTTAATATAAGTAATTCATTATCTGCAACCTGGACATCTTTCTACTTATATGGAACCTCAAGGTGTGGACGTAATCCGTCCCGGAAGCACGTCCACAACACGAAGCGTTCGCATCCAGAAGTGCTGCGTCTGTGCACGCGGCGCAATTTAGCGCTTCTGCACATGCCACGAAACCAGGAAGTAACCTGTTCCAGTACTTCTGGGTTGCCGCAGGACGCAAGACAAAAACACACAACCTGAAGCGGACGCAACATGAGGTATGACTGTATTTGAATATCAAATTGGGTGGGGGGAGACAACTATGATGGAGCAAGTTGGATGGGAAGGCTCTGGGATGCAACAGGCTTCTTTTAGCCTTTCAACACCTCAAAGGATTGTTGTCCACTGAGATGGATGATAGTCTATAACCCCTACTTGGACATACACCTGTCTTAGTTCCTTTCCAGACCTGAAATAGCTGCTGGGTGTCTGAAGCTTCAAGAAGCTAATGTCTGCTACACATGTACTTAGCTGGAATTATTCAATACATGGAGTAGTCAAGTAGCATTAAGTTAGCAGAGAATGGACACAAATCTCAATAACATCAACCAGGAGTTGATCACCCACATAAGGAAACATCCCAAATCCTGTAAGATGGAAGTTTGTAGAAACAATGGTCATACATCTGAAAGCCACTGAAGGAGTCCTGCACAGTCCAACCTGAAAGACTCTGTATTCAAAAGTGGCAGCCAAGTCTCTCAAAAATGTCAATATGAAAATAGATATCCAAAACTCTGGAGAGATGGGCAATATATTTTTTCTTAAGAATTACCAGAATTGTCACTAAAGGACAACGCAAGGAACTTATGAACAAGCTAGTATTCATATAGCCCATATAGCAGAACAGTTGGCTCAATTCCAACGAGGTATCAGTTAGACAATCCTCTTCTGGAGGAGTTGGGAGGATTCTGGTGTGCAAAACTGGAAGTCCTGGAAGCTATATACTCGCCCAACAGAAATATATGGCATAGCCATGCTAAACAAATTAGTAAGACCTAAATGGATCTATTTCCAACAGGAAAGAAAATGTGGAAGCAAACAGAGAAGGCAGGCACCAGAGGAGGGGGACTCAGAAATAAGGGACAAAGGTGTCTTGAGCTATTGAAGCAGGAAAGTGGGGAACAAATCGGAATAAGTACATGGAAGATAACTGCTACTGAGTGTCCTTGGATGAGGTCTGGAGAGGAGAGATGTGAAAGAAAACTGAAACTGATGATGCTGATGACAGCCAGTAGAGATACGCTGGAAGCCATTAGAACACTAATTGAAGTTGGTATTAATCAATTATTTTCCCCGTGAACATGCTGTTGGAATCATGGTACAAACAGTCAGGCAAGTGTCTTGAGAGCTCTGAAAAAATAGACAGCAGTAAAGTGAGGGACTTTCTACTTTTTAGGAGGTGCAGTATTCAGCAGCTGTGAGAAGGGTGGAGGCAAATGGGAAACAGCATCATGTCTGGGTCCAATTAAGGAAGACTAAGTACTAGTTGGCCAATCCTTGGCAACAACCAGTCTGAAAAACAAACTTCAGAGCTCCTGAACCAAAAGCAAAGGATAAGGGTTTGATTACGGCCTGTTAGAAAGTAAGCCCTGGGAGAACTCAAGGGACATCAATTTGAAATGTAGGTCTGAAAGGTTTAGAGGTTTGGGACATATTCTTAAAACACATCCAACAGCGAAGCCAAGTACAATTAAGTGCCAGATACAGAGGTCTGGAAAAACAAAGAAACACTGTCCTGGGGTGCTGAAGACAGACAGGATGGATGGGCTAAACTCACTGATGACTTGAAGAGATCTTCTTCCATAAGACTGCTTGAAAACATCATACAAGGTTATTTATACAAGGCAAGAACCATGAGCCCAGTTTTGTTTTTTATCACCACAATCAATACATTTCTCAAAAGACATCATGCTTGCCATTGGGAGTGGGAGATATTTGTAAAATAAGAATGGACACCAAGAAATATATATAGTAACACCAACAGAACCCATGAATTACAACCACAGATTACCACTGAAACAAAAAAACTCATAGAGAACAGAAGAAGGGAAAATAAGAATTCTACAGATTATGGGTTGTATCCAATGGTGGTATTGAACAAGTGAAAGCACTTCTGCTTATGCAAAGCAAGTACATGATTTTTGCTAATTTCCCTAGTCTACTGCAGCCCTCTGCACAATATAACATATTTTTTCTGGAGAATCCCCCAACCTTCAAGAGACGGGGCAGGGGGCTGCAGTGTATAGGGAGAATTGTTGACAATTAGGAATCAACTATTGGGAATTGGCCAGGGGTGTGTATGTGTCGCTGAGAAGTACAAAATAGTGTACACCATCAGTGACAGAAGAGCAGGATACATTAAAAATAGAGAGAATGAATCTTGTTTAAACTTTAATGTTAGGTAAAATGAATGAGCTACTTATGTTCTAATACTACATCCTTATGTTTTAATATGATACCAGGCAACCTGGAGTTTCTGCCAACTACCTCTGGTATGTTTGCAGCACCCTAAAGATTAAACAGTATAATGTAATAAATCCTATTATGGTGTATAATCTCCAAATTACATTAAAGGGGATAAAAATACACAGTGTATTAATGAACTTTATATTTTCCATAACACCATTTATACTACATATAAGAAACCAGTTGCTGTGGATAAAAGTTTATGAAAATCCATTTCTCAAGGCTATTCAAAGCAATGTATTCTGTTCATCCTTAGAATCAGTTACTTTGGTAATGTTGTGAGCCTTAGAATTGGATTACTTTTTCCATTTTAAGGATTTACTCACATGGCATACTGTTATGTGAACATCAGGGAGTGGGGAATAGAAATTATATTTTGGATACTTTGAATACCAAATACAGATGAATACATAGAATAATCTGACTAATGCCACTGGCGGGAGGAAAAAACCTGAATGATTATCTCAGTGGGTAGATTTTAAGGTACCGAAAGTATTACATATACTTCCAAAGCTAATCACAAAGATTGCATTCACCAGTAAAACAAGAAGCAGATTTGAAATGGTGAAAAGAGGGAAACTGCCTGCTAGAAGTTTCTTCAATTTAAAACATGGTTTTTTATTTCCCATAACAGAGGAGCACACTAATTTTTTTTTATACTGTAGAACTCTGTTATATAGCAACAAGCAACCCCCCGGAAATAAAAGAATACGAGACTTGTATAAAGGGCCTCTTTGCAATGGATGAGTGACCCTTCTCTCAGTCCCATACATATAATATGGAAACTAATGTAAATCTGTGCAATGAGAAAACTATACTATTGACTGCCGGGCAGTCAGGGCTTCTACTGCCAAAACCAAGAATACTTCCTGTATTTATATCTGAAGATTTGTCTTATATAAGAAATAAATTGGTAGGAAATCATTTTAGATGACAGGTTGAGATTTTTTTGTTTTTGTAAAAAATCACAATAGTTAAAAGTTTAAAATTTATTTATTTGTTAACTGTTTGCTTTAAAAGAAAACCCTGTTAAAGCAGCAGAGATTCAAACATAGAGGATGATATTCAGTGTTAATCATACACACAGTAGACAGATTGAAATGAATTAATTGAAATTAATTCTACCTTGAGTATGATGAACATGGATATCACAGTATTATTTCCATCTTCCCAAAATTTCAAACCCTTTTGTTTTAAAGTATTTCAGTACAGCCCTACTAGATTTATGTGGGCACAGGAAGGGCAGGGGTGAGCAATGGATTGTCCCAATCTGCTTTTCAATTTAGCGCACATATTTGGATGTCCACTCTCAGGTGCACTTTGTAAGACAGGCAACCCAGTCTTGTGGGTGTATGTAAAGGGCTACTTCAATGCTAGAACTTCCAGGCATCAATATCCTATTTCCTGCCAATACAGTGGTACCTCGAGTTACAAACGCCTCAGGTTACAAACTCCGCTAACCTGGAAGAGTTACCTCGAGTTAAGAACTTTGTCCCAGGATGAGAACAGAAATTGTGTGCCGGCGGAGCAGCAGCAGAAAGAGGCCCCATTAGCGAAAGCACGCCTCAAGTTAAGAACAGTTTCAGATTAAGAATGGACCTCCGGAACGAATAAAGTTTGTAACTAGAGGTACCACTGTATCTGGAATGTTTGGAAGCCTGGCATTTGCTGTGTAGGTTCTCTGCTCAGCATGCTTTCTTGCTCACTGGGTCTTATCCAATATTATCATTCCACTTGCTCAATGGAACCTTCTTCTCTCCTTTCCTCTATCCTGCAAGTCCCCTGGGCCACACACCCTCAAAATCTGCTCCAGGGGGTTGGTGGGCCCTCTGGAACAGATTCTGGTGGCATGCAGAAAGGAAACAGGAAGAGGAACCCTGACCTTGAAGGAATGGCTACAACCCATTGTGGGGTTTCCCTCCCATACTTTTCTTTTGTGCTATGTGGACTACATCAGCATTGTGTCTATAACAATGCCTACCTGTGAGAATAGGTTACATGGAGGTGGAAGAGCTGTAGCTCAGTGATGGAGCACCTACTCTGCATGCAGTAAGTCCTAGGTTCAACCCCTGGCATCTCCAGGTATGGCTGGGAGAGAACCCCATCTGAAATCCTGGAGAGGCACTGCCACTCACTAGGACAATAATGAGCTATCTGGGGCCCTCCAAGAATCAACCCCCAGACATTGTTCTTTTAAAAGCAGAGTAATCTTCCTAGATTGTTTCGGCCTCCAAAATTCTCAGAAAGATCATAAACTGAACATGAGACAGCTGTGTGATGCAAAAGCAAAAAGGTGTTAGCTTCAGGTGTCCTCCTCCAGGGGAGAGACAGAGGCAGGCAAAAACCACTTCAGTTCGTTCCAGCTAGAGCTTCTATCTCCAGAGGACCATCTACTACCAGCTATCTTGTGGGAAGATTCTCCTACTTAATTATTTTAATACTAACATTGTGATTTTTTTGAATTTTATTTATAAACTGCCTTGATATGATTTCTATCTTGAAACATGGGATATAAATGATTGTAACCAAATAGTTGGAGGATGAAATTGCTATTAGAAGGCTCTGAACCTCTGAAATGTGTTTTAAAAACTCACAAGGTGATTAAATGGCATCTTACTGTATTGATCTTTACCAGGGCACTGCTACTTCAAATAACCTGCACCTTTAATTGAGGAGTGGAGCTCTGATAGTCTGCAGGCCCAATTGGGCATAGAAGACCTCAGTTATTGGCCGCCCCAGAATCTGTCTCAGGTCCCAGGACACATGACTAACCATCGGCCTGCAAGCAAGTTCATTATTACCAGAGGTTCTTTCTTGCCTTCGGTTCCAGATTGCCTTCCCTCAGATTTTGTCTAGAGCATGAAACGGCTCAAGAATGCAGTACTTCAAGGACCTCCTATCTCCATATTAACTGACCCAGACCAAGCAATCATCATCTGAGGCCCTTCTTTGTGTGCCTCCTCCACGAGAGGTCCGGAGGATGGCAACACAGGAGTGAGCTTTTTCTGCGGTGACTCCCTGTTTGTGGGATGCCCACCCTAGGGAGGCTCGCCTGGCACCTTCATTATCTTTAGGTGCCAGGCAAAAACAGTTCTCTTCAACCAGGCATTCAGCTGATTAACATTTGATGGCTTTTAAAAAGTTTCTGAGGGTACAGTGGTACCTCGGGTTACATACGCTTCAGGTTACATACGCTTCAGGTTACAGACACCGCTAACCCAGAAATAGTGCTTCAGGTTAAGAACCTTGATTGAGGATGAGAACAGAAATCGTGCTCCGGTGGCATGGCAGCAGCAGGAGGCCCCATTAGCTAAAGTGGTGCTTCAGGTTAAGAACAGTTTCAGGTTAAGTATGGACCTCCGGAACGAATTAAGTACTTAATCCAAGGTACCACTGTATTGGTTTGATTCTGGTATACAATTTTTAACAACAACAATGAATATCACCTCTATCTTATCTATAAGACAAGTCCAAGTGAACATTCCACAGTGGAGTGGGGTGTGACATAAATTATTACTTTTTATTGAAACCATTGTTACTTTAGCCATCTCTCATTTACAAATGGGGAAACATCTGATCTGTTATTTCCCAACATACAAATCTATCATGAGAAAACAAGATAATCTGTGCTTGTGCACCCTTTTGTTGTTTGATGTGTTAAAATAATCTGTGATTGACTTTTTACCTCCCAAATAAGCTCCACTGTTGAGTAATTGCTTAAGGTGATTACCAAAAGTGGCAAGAGTTAATGATCCACGATGATATGAAACACAATTACTGAGGGCAGCAGTTATGTGCATCTGTTACAAGGAGAATCAAATCATAACTACAGTTTTTATAAGAGAACTCTTGACACCCAACATCTGAAGGTCCTTCCGACATTCAACTAGCATTTACTAATTAGCTGATAAGAAAAAGTGGCCTGTCAGAACATTTTCAGATTTTTCTCAGACCATGTTGTCAAACAACCACTGAGTAAATAACCTTCCTCTTCCGGGGAAATCTTAGCATGCTTCTGTTATTGGTAAGTCCATGTATTCCTTTAATTTGGAGCTCTTTTAAGAGAACCAAGACCTTTTGGTTACTTCTACAGAGATGGTACCAGCTAGGAAAAAATAACTTCTTAATTACAACAGGAAAAAGACATCCTCTGCTATTGCAAAACTATGCTTGGTATATGCTTCACTATCAACCACAGGAAGAAAGGTTTGTACACAGCTCAGGATAATTATATCTACTGTGAAGAAAATCCAATACGTGCTTCCTTCCACAGTATCAATAAAGGGTAATAATTCTTTTAGAGCCAAGGATTTTGTAGCCTCCTCAAGCTGCAAATGAGAACATCTGCATTTGTTTAAAAGCACCTGACAATTGGGAGGGAAATACTGGCTCTCATGCTACAATATCAGCAGCACCTTAAATTGCCATTCTTCCTCCTTTGCATGGTCTCCAGTGAGACCATTCATGACAGTAACATGTATGCCAAATTCTTTTTGACAGATCCTCTATGCCAGTACCATTTCTGACTTTCTACTACAAAACCCCATCAGGATCAATGAAACGCCTATTGGTGTCTATGTAGAATTTCACAGTTTGCAAAGACTGGTATTGTGCAGTTTATTCTAGGAATACTACCAAAAGATCATTTAAAACATTTCAGTAGATGCAACTGGTGCTTATATTTATAAGCCACACACGAAAACACATTTTACAAGGTGCCGCAGCAACACTGTGACAAAATTGGTTAATTTTTTTTTAAGTGCATGCAAATTACAGCTAATTATTCCAAGAAAAATTTCCCTAAAACCCTATGAAAATGGAGACTGTGGATTAGCAGCCATGGAAAGATGAGGTCATCTTGACCTGTTGAAAGAGCATTCTAAAATCTCAAAAGCTGACAATAGCACAACTTCAACAAATCCTCTGAAGTGCCCTCCCTTGTTTTCCATACAGACTGGATTAGTCTCAAGAGATTTTTTTGAACAGTTTCGAAATCGAAAAATACAATAACCTTTTTTTCTCATGTCACTCTGAAGAAAATAATCCATAAATATTTATTTATATGTTCTGTATTTTAAAAGTTCTTTAGAAGGATAGTCTCACAAGATGTGGCTGCTACTGAAAAACCCAGGGCCTGCAAGAATCTGAAGACTTTACAAATGTTTTCAGAATGTATCTCAAACTTGTATTTTTAACTAAAATAAAATAAAATAGGAAGACGTTCACATCACAAATGGACACAAACCCTGAAACTATTCACATCTAATGTAGGATCATTTTGGAATACTGTAGATAGTTAAAGGTAATTAGAGCTCTTCTTTATAAGGGCCACTTGAGAAACATTAACACAGCTCTGCCAAACACCAGTGGGTGTGGGGGACAATATATATGCTTAAGGTCCATCTTAGGGAGAGTTTTTCAAGAAAACTGACCAGATATTTCAAAGTATGGAGAAAATATTCTCGTACTGTGTGACTGATTTTTCTAATGGGAGATTCGAAAATTCCTAAGCAAAATTGTTTAGCATTTCACCTCTTACAATTTCTATTTAAAAATATTCCAACTTGGCTGGATTTTATTTAAATGCTTTTAAGAGTCTTTTTCTGGTGCACAACAAATTGCAAGAGAAATCAGTAAACAAAATCTAGAGGTGTGACAAAATTAAGAGGAAAAAGATGATTGTATAGGAAAGGGAGTATAGAGAAGTGGTTCAGGAAGTTGATGGGTTCGGACAAGAAGAGGAGCTGTGGGTGTGTAAATAAATTAAAAATGTATCCTGGGGCCACAAGAGCTTATATATTTCAGAACCCTACAGAACAAACATTGGTAGGAGGGAAACACTCATCAAACAAGGAACAGAAACCACTTTTGCAGACTTCCAATGTTCATTTGCTATAAGTAAACGTTGTGAAAGCCACCAAGAGTTTCCCAAACTTGGGTCTCCAGCTTTTGGACTACAACTCCCATCATCCCTAGCTAGCAGGACCAGTGGTCAGGGATGATGGGAATTGTAGGCTAAAAACAGCAGGAGACCCAAGTTTGGGAAACACTGTTCTAAAGGATTATCTCCACCACCTCCCAAAACAAATCTGATTGGTTGCTAAAATCTTCCGGGAAGGCCCTTCTGCTATCTACCAGCTTGTGAAGTAAGGTTGACAGGAACATGCTATGGGGGCTTTTCTGTCATGGCCGCCCAACATGTGGAACACTTTCCCCTGGGAGAGATGTTTGGCTCCATCTGGCCAAGTGTTCCATCATCACCATCGGTGGAAGCTTTTATTTTATTTACCTTTAAAAAAAATACTGAAGTAAAACAAAGCAATAAAATAAAAATAATAGAACTACAAAAACAATAGCTACAGACATTTGAACAGCCTGCTTCTTAAAGGAAATCATTTGCACTGAAAGAGAGATTTTATCTGGTCCTCTGTAGCTTGATTGCTTTAATTATTGTTTATTACTTATATTGGGTTGGATCTCAAAAGTTCCTGCCTTCTGTCAAGAGTTTTTTCATCAAAGGAAGAAAACCTTTGGATGCAACCCAACGTACTTTACACTTTTATTTTTAGTGGTATAAGCCACAATGAGCACATCTAACTACAGTGGTGCCTCGCAAGACGAAATTAATCCGTTCCGCGAGAGTCTTCGTCTAGCGGTTTTTTCGTCTTGCGAAGCAACCCTATTAGCGGCTTAACGGATTAGCGCTATTAGCGGTTTAGCGGCTATTAAAGGCTTAAAGGCTTAGGGGATTAGCTGCTAAAAGGCTATTAAAGGCTATTAAAGGCTTAGCAGATTAGATAAAGGGGGGGGGAAAGCGGAAAAAAAAATCTCTAGACTCGCAAGACATTTTCGTCTTGCGAAGCAAGCCCATAGGGAAATTCGTCCTGCGAAGCAACTCAAAAACGGAAAACCCTTTCGTCTAGCGGGTTTTCCGTCTTGCGAGGCATTCGTCTTGCGGGGCACCACTGTAGATGATGAAAGGCAAGATAAAAATGGTCTACAAAAGATATGGGTGTGGAATCTTCTCCAGCTTAAAGATCACATTTCCTTCTGGGTAATCTTCTGCGGGCCACATACCAGCAGTAGTGGGGCCCAAGGCAAATTTGACAGAGCACTTAGTACAGTGGGTTAGTTTCTACACATGCTCACACACCCCTCTCTATCCTATATCCAAGGTAAGCAAAAATTCAAAAACACATTCCATCCAGTCAAAAATTCTTGATAAAGGTGTGGATCAGGTCCACTGAGAGGTGTGGCTTGGGCTAGATGACTGATGATAGAATAGATCTCAACTGTTCATGAGACAATCTAGGTTTCCTTTAACACAATTCCTTTTCATATAAGCTTCTATTAATTCCAAAAAGACAAAATTAGATTTGCCAATCAAAAGTTAAGGAAGATGATGAATAAAGGATGCTATGATGCTGGCTAGGCCTTTAATAAATTATATACAAAAGAGTGGACATTTCATCATTACTCAGTCTTGTAAAATGTACATCAATATAATATTTTCTAATAAGACAACATTAGGATATTTAAAAGTTTTCTAACTACTTTACTAAGGAATGCATAAAGGCAACAAAGCAACCTAAATCTGAGTCATAGGGAGGCAGGGGATACCAAACCAATGCCATAATATTTTGGGGGGGTCAAAAGTATTCCCAACTGAATTGTGCAACGGAATTTCATAATTTCTCCCAATAGCATAATCATGGTTTTAAAACAGCAAGGAATAGTATTTGGGTACTTTCCATGCTTAGCAGCTCTACGAAAATCCTGCACAACCTGTGACCTACCAAGTCGAATATTGCTCACTCGAATATAGCTCACAAGCTATGCATTGTGCCTGCCAAGTGCAGATAACCTCCCTATTTGTGCAGTTCCAAACAAGGAGCAAGAACAGGAGGTTTACTAAGCTTCTGGCAGGCTGCCATACATGCTTGGTGGGCTGCATTCAGCATGGTGGGTCACAACTCCTGCTGGCCTGCTCTGTAGCATTGGAGAAGCAGAGTTCTTGCTTCTCCAAAACACTCATTCCTTCTCCTGGAAGAAGAGAAAGGGAATACTGCTCTTCCTTTTAATAATATTAATCTTAATAATAACTTTATTATTAATACCCCACCTATCTGGATGGGTTTCCCCAGCCACTCTTCTGTGACATTTCTCTAGTCCAGTGTAGATGTTATGCCCAGATTGAAGATGCAGTCTAGACTCAGCCTAGAGGCTTGTTAGCCCAAAATCATTTATTTCTGTATTTCTTCAAATAGCTGACTTCATGTGCCATAGCATCATAAATCACTTCTGAAATTACTGGGAGTGCTGCTTTACAACATTCTAAAAGTCTAAAGATCCCTTGGCATCCAGAACAAATTCAATAGAACGGTGGATCGTGTCTAAAAAAATTGCTTCCACTAGCCATTGACCAGCAAAAGTCAAATTTTTTAACCTATTGGATCCCTCTCAGTTGGGCCATATAGTCCTGAGACAAAAGTTTACAATTTAAAATTGGTATTAAATGCTTCCTTACCAAACACAAACAAACAAAACCATGAGGAGCTTAGCATTCAGAAATGCCTTTTAAAACTAATGTGATCCCAACAGCAGTGTTTCACGACTTATTGTTAAATCAGATTCTAAATAAAATGCAGAAGGCAAGAGATAACTTCCAAATTCTGTACCATAGTGCCTTAAAACTTAAGGTTTTAAGAGGAGACCCACTGAAATTAATAGATCTAAGTTAGTCATGACTAATAATTTCAATGGGTTTGCAAAGAATATGGCTTAATATTGGTTAGAATCCATAACATCTATTTGTTAAAAGAATTAGCATCTTTCAGGCATTTATGCTTGCATTTCTGAGTCATCAAATTATAACTTGATAAAAACAGACTCACTGCCAAGCTGTCTAATATCTTTGCTTTATTCAAAATGTACCTTTAAAGCACAAAAAACTAAAGTCTAGAAGCCTGAAACCTAATTTCGATGCAGTATTTATCACTAAAAAGCTAAATTTCTTACATACACACACACAAAGGAGGGGAAAATTCCTCCGCCCAAGTTGTTGGCAAACCTGTCAATCATCTTGATGAGCAGCAAATAAATGAATGCCCAATGATGGGATTCTGCATTATCCTTAAAGAAATCCATCCACTAAACATCAACAGGTAAATGCTTATACCCGACAGCCATCAATTTCAACTATTCATGCAAAAAGACAGGTGAGCTAGACTGGTAAACCTCGAAATTAGAGAGGTATTAATCATCCGTTCACAACCAATACAAACAGATTTTCTTTAAAACAGGTAAAATCATCTCTTTCTCTGAACTTTATTTGCAACACATAATGTCCTGTTACATTTTTAATCAAACAGATAAAGTTATATTTAAATTGAAAATCTGCTGCACTCACCAAATCAGGCAAGCAAAATTCCAAGATGATTGAATGGCATTACAGAATAAACTACTACAGCAGGTAAATTGTAAAAATTTACCTGTCACACCACAGAAGTTATTGTGCAGTCACTGCATCTGCAGTTGGAAGCAGAGGTAAGACAAAAAGGCTGAGGCTTGTTACCCATACTTAAAAATCCATAATATTTTATGAAATAAAAAATTATGGTTGATAGTGAATGGGAAAAAATACCAGCTGCTCTCTTATGAAGAATCCAATGAATATTTACATTGGTTGCTCTTATCAGATTCATGCTAGTCCAAATAACGTACCGTGGTATTTAAAATAAACCATGGTAACCTATAGTATTTTTCACATTAAAGGCTGAATGGTATTTTCACAATACAGTTGAATGGTACTTTCTCGCCAGTAAAATGTGTTTAGGATTGCAGCCTAAAGTTACCTGTGCTTTTCCATGCCATCTGTAAAATATGAACACTCATCTGTAAAATATGAACAACTATACTGTCCAGAATAATAATTGCATTTATTCAAATAACGAACCAACAGTTAAATATAACCATATATACAAGATGGAAGCTTCAGACATTCAGCGTTACAATAATGAAATCACACCCGTAAGAATGTTTTCATCTTAAGTGTATAGCAAAATCCATACTGACCTATATACATGACATTTATAAATTATGTATACCTAAGCTTATTTCAGTCATCTTATTAAAATGAGTGGCAGCACGGTGCTCATCTGGACAACTGTCAGGCTCCCTAGTTTTCGATGGCTGTCAAGCTTCTTATTTGGCTACTAATATTGCAATGCTGACAATTGAAAGGACTGCTGTTTCTCCAATACAATAGTTAATGGGTTATACCACCTCATTTATCACACCTCCCATATTTGGATTCTTCTAATTTCTACAAGCTTTATATCTTATCCCACTATAAACCAAAATAAGCTAGACCTTTCTCTACATCTCATCTTCCATGTTGAGGTTAAAAGACAAGGTATCCTACTGCATGTTCTGTATTAATCTTAATATGTTAGCTTACTGATAAGTTAAATATACATATAGCAAGTAGTATATTGGGGTTGCACTACAACATAACAGGTCTGAAAACAATATTCTAACCCACTTTTAGAACCATTTTGTTACTTTTTAACAAACAGGTGTCTGAGCAGTGTGTAAGTAAATAAAAAGCATTTTTCATCACTCAATCCTAACTAAAAGCCACAATTTATTAGGAAATACTATTTCATAACCTTCTCATACCTTGGATTTAGAAAAGTACTTAAAGGGGAAAAATAGGGCTGAGCATTACAAGGCAAGAATCATTACTTGGGTATTAAGATGAATAGGAGTATAAATCTATCAAACACTGTAGTAGCAGTAGCAGTAGTACAGTCATCCCTCGGGATAAATGTGTTTCAAGTTAAGTATTTTCGGGTTGCGCTCCACGGCAACCCGGAAGTAGCGGAGCGCTTTACTTCTGGGTTTCGCCCCGCACGCATGCGTAGATGGTCAAAATGACGTCACGCGCATGCGCGTAAGCGGCAAAACACGACCCGTGCACGCGCAGACCTGGGTTGCGTTCGCTTCAGGATGTGAAGATCCCGTTCACATCCCGAAGTACCACTGTAGTAGTAAAGTTGGTCTTACTATCATGAGGATTAACCCACCAAGCACTGCTTCTGCCCAAAATCCAGAAAAAACCATTAGGATTCCAGAACTAATTCTCTATAGCTTTTAGTGTTTCAAAATTTATTTAAAGGTTGATTTATGGATAAATTTCACCTACATTGCACTTCATTTGATATTATGCAGCCACTACAGAAGGTACAGGATCTTAAGAAAATAGTTAAGCAAGTACATTAAACCACAATATGACACATAAGGCTCCCTAGAACAGTTTTAACTAATGATAAAAAAGAGATGTAGTGAACGTTTGCATTGTGTATGGTTCAAGTTCTAGTAGGTATTTAAGAAAACAACATTTCAAATAAGTCATTCACTTTAAGTATCTTTTATTTTCCCAGCTTAATGGAGTCTAGTAAGTATACTTTCTTGAGGTACCACTGCAAATTAATGCCTCTTATTCTGAGTAAATGTGGTTAGGACCACTTTAATCCAGTTTACTTCAACTTTTTATTCACTACAGAATGTAAAAACACCGGGGGAGTTTCAGGGCCTTAAGTACATATTAAACATTTCTTTGCTCTTTCACATGAGCAATTTGCACAACAGAAATCAATTTCCAAAATGAAAGCAACATTTGCTACTATGTAAATATAATAAAAATAGGATGCTTCCTTGGAGGAAGGGAAAGACACAAACCTCCTTAATAACGAAGCCCTGGAACCAGCTAAAATTGCTCATGACTAAGTCCCAGTAAAAGCAATGGGAGTAATAAGTCAATTCTTCCAAATCTATATGCACGCTTATTTGTGAGTAACCCCCACTCAGCACAACAGTACTGAAATACATACACAAAATTGTACGGTACATTTGCATTCCCATCCTACATCAATACCATGCAATTAGAAATAATGGCCTTTGGCCCTTAATTTGAAGCGTTTTAGACATTTGTGGCCTCTTCCAGTGGGTAGAATGTGTTAGATCTACCATTATAGGTATGAGTCTATTTTTAAGTTTTTATTCTGTTTTGGTTTTATACTAGTTTTAATCTTTGTACTATTTTATGTCACTTTGGGTTATGTTTGGTAAATAAAATCAACTAGTAAGTGCAAATAATGATAAGAAACAACAATATATTTCCAAACTGTCACAATTTATTCACAACAAAGGAACAAACCTATGTCTGACCTCTTTTCATAGCTTTCTGTTCATGCCACATACACACATTCATTTCACCGCCTAATGGCAAGAACTTCATCAGGATCTGAGAAAGTCTGTAGATATTCACTGCACAGGCCTAGAAGAAACTTCATTCATTCCTTCGTTTGCATGCTTCCAAAATAAAGTTCACATTCAGGCTTCAATCCCACAACCAAGCTACAAAATAAAATCAGACACTCAGGAATTGTAAAGAGTTTTTTTTCCTCAGGGGGGAAATATAGAATAAATT
The DNA here is from genome assembly GCF_964106645.2 of Podarcis pityusensis. NCBI lineage: Eukaryota > Metazoa > Chordata > Lepidosauria > Squamata > Lacertidae > Podarcis > Podarcis pityusensis. The sequence continues at coordinate 36,305,543 of NC_138042.1, forward strand.
AACACGCAATCTGTAGTGCTTGTCAAAAATGAAATTACAAATTTTAAAAACAATATATAATGGAAAGAAGTGTTTTAAACTCAACTTTAGCAAACTAATCTACAGCTACTCAGAGACAACTTTTCAGTTTTTTGCTTACTCAAGAATCTGCTAGATCCAGAATATGCCTGGTCTACATAGTAAACATGAAATATACAACTTTCACCAGAGATCAGCAACATATGCTGGATGACAGCAAAGTTACCAAGAGGGATGGAGGCTGTAATTCAGAGTTTGACTACGTTCAACAAAGTTTTACTTAAATCGATGGGGCCTGCTCTCCTGTAAATTTTTTGGGATTGGAGCACAAAATCACCTTGCTGCTAATTTCAGAAACAGATCTTGAATGGACACACTCTTGCTATTTATTTGAGTACATATCTGTGTATACATTTGTGAAATTCTAATTTTGTGTCTGCTATGAATATTCATTAATCTCTACAATAGTAATAGATTAGTGGGTTTTTTAAAAAACCTCAGTAATTATATGAAGAAACTAGGAGTGACTATTTCAGAGTTAATATGATGGTGCATTTCCTCATAATTAATACTTGGACCCAACCTGCAAGTTCAAGTATTCTGAAAATACAATACAGAATTTCAGTTGAAAAGAAATGTACTGCTGACCTGACCTTGCCATTTTACAAAAAGAGACTATCACTAAGGAATAATTAGTCTTTTAATTAGTTTTCTGAAATAAAGTTACTTATGGGAATGATAAACACTGCTTTTATAAACAGCAATAAACCACTGATATCTTGAATATGAAATTCATCTCTCAAAAATTGACAAAATATAAATTCTATATTTATATTCAAAAGTATTTCAAACACCTGAGAATATTCTGAAATATTTATTCTCTCCTAATAAAATAGGGGGTTTTTTTGCCTTTGCTGATGCTGATCCTGAAAACTTTTGTAAGAATAAAATAAGTTTTCACCTGATGAAACACCTTTGCCTGTACATTTAAGCACTGCAACTGTAATTTAGCACATAAATGAACGCACATGTTCATTTAAGAGCTCCCCACTTGAAAGGTCTGAACGGGACTGTATTGCTATGTGCACTTTCATCTGACAGCGAAGGTCACAAATCTGCCCACGTATTCAGAATGCAATATATTCCATGTCATTATTTATTTACTTTGCCAAACAGAATGAATATTTTGCTTGTGGCCATACACAGTGATTAACCTGGCACCTTACCTCAAAATTAGGCACATTAATGGCACTTGTGTGCGTTCAGCAATCAAAATAGTGACGCCTCTCCCAGCTTCACCATTGTGCCTAAATAAATGTATTTTTAATGCTTCTAAAAGATGCTCAAGGTTTGGTGAGTTCCATAGCTGTGTGTTGTTTATGGCATAAACATACTATGGCAATGAGGATTTACGTAGTTAGTAATAAGAATCTTTAGGACTAGAATTAGAAATTAATTACATGGTGAATTCTTTTACACCCTATTTGATAAAATAGTCTGAAAATATATCCAAAATATCTCCATGCATATACAATCAGTCTTAGAAATTAATATATAAGCTAATTGCCAAATGGCACCTTGAAGCTAGGTTACGGTCGCCACAACAGAATGTTATTTTACAGGGAATTATTATTATTATTATTATTATTATTATTATTAATTTCATTTCTGTACCACTTTATATTTTAAAGAAAAAAATCTCAAAGCGATTTACAAAACATTAAAAAAAAAATCCAGAATAAAACAAATTCCAAGCTTCAAGGGAAATATTTCAGGTCCTTCTCAAAGTGACATTTTGCTTTCCCCATAATTATTTACCAACTTAATTTCTATAGCTGCCCCATAGCAGAAGTACTCTAAAAAGCCAGTGTGGTATGGTGGTTAGAGTACCAAGCTACAACCTGGGAGATCAGGGTTCAAATCCCCACTCAGTCATGAAGCTCACAATAAATAAGGTCTTCTCTTTAAGAAAGCTGGAGGGGCCAGCCAGATAGAGATGTCAATCGCCAACTTGGCATCCAGAGATCTCCAAGTGGTCACAACTGGATCCACGATAGTAGCAAGAGACGCCTGGCTCCGGACTAATTTCTAACACTGTATACAATCTTGTGGGAGTTTTTTTGTAGCAGGTAACAATTAATTTAGGCATTTGCTCAGCTGTTGTCACCTTTGGCATCACTTTAAAAGTGAATACTAGATTTCTTTTAAACTAACAGTTTTTTAAATCTACTGCTGATCTTCTGAGACCTCTGGTACAGAACTAGCAATAATGTGAACTAAGTGAACTGGCCCTTTTTGCAAATCTTTGCAAATGAAACTGCATCAGAAATTCAAACTCCCATACAGAACATGCTTGTAAACCAAGCTGCATGGCAATTACACATGTAATTCTGGGGATATTTACAACTCTAGCATCACATATTTTAGATGTAAATCCAACTTCATTTTAGGCACTGCCGATGCTTTAAATAATATAACATTGCAAATTGCTTGCAAGGGTAGACCTGCAATAGGCCCCAGATGTCATAACTTGCTTCCAATTCCCTCACTACTGCCAGAAAGACGATTGAGCTTCAACTGTCAGTGACCCTAAGACTGCAGAGCTGAGAAGAAGTACACTCTGGTATTTGTCATTGGTCAGGGGATTGAGGGCCAACAGAGGATGGACCCCCTGTCTCCAAGAACTGTGTGCACAAATTTGAGGGTGAGGTGGGGGGAAGGTATGAGTATAATCTGTTGTAAACTACCTTGGGAATCACTCAGTTGCAAGATGGCATGGAAATCTTCTAAGTAAGCAAACTGGAAGAATTCTATACTGTTTAGCCTTCATACCTTCTCCTCCTCCTGCTCCACCCCGTTCCATTAAAAAGTAAAAATTGCTGCCCTCTCCCAGAAAAATGCAACTTTCCCAATAATTTTATTTCACAGCAATTCATATTTAAATATTACAATTTAGATTCAAAACTAAAATGGGAAACATGATCAACTATTAAGACCCATGGAATTTATAATGGTTTTTTTTAACTGTACAAACCTTTATTTGAGATGTCTATCACAGAGACATTGGAACAAACATTTCATATAAAACACATCTTTCTGAAATATAAACTACTCTTGGCAACACATTGACCTATGGGGCTTAACCATTCAAACTGAACATGACCAAGTGAGAAAGAGTTATGTGTCTATGCAATTACTGAACTTCATATTTCACTACCATAATGAAACACACTGAAAACTTAGCAGTATTTGATCAAATCTTCCACCATTTCCCAGCTATTCTCATTTTATGTTTCCAATGGCTAGTTTATGTTAGTCCAGTAACCACAAATGTGCATTATCATCTCATGTTTTTTCCTAAGGATAAAGGTACAAAACTGAGCAGAGAAACAGAAGGACCCAGGGATACATTACTGTATTTTTTTTTTCTGATAACACATCTTCTTGAGTTCTCTTTCTGTGATGGGATGCACATAATAAAATACTGCACTGAACGCAGGAGATTTTTGAATTCACCAAATTCAACGGTAATTTATCATTAGAAGGCTGTAGTGTGAAGAGGAATGTGTGTATCTGGGAATTAATTCAATGGCAATAATTTAAATCTATAGTTCAAAATGATCTGTGGATTAAAAAATAAAACACTTTATCGTTAGATTTAAAGTCTCCTAAGGCTAAATTACAGAATTCTGAAAATTAAGATTGCTTGACTAGAGCAATTCTATGTTCACATCAGCATCAGTAGCTTGCTAACACAAGGCTCACTTCTTGTAATGAAAACTGGAGAAAGCCCAAGCTATTCCTAGTACATAACAGTAATGAACGGGAAAAACTACACTCATGTAATTCTACTGGAACACAGCTTTCAAGGTTTTCTTTAACTATTTCTAGTACATAACAGTAATGAACGGGAAAAACTACCCTCATGTAATTCTACTGGAACACAGCTTTCAAGGTTTTCTTTAAGCAATCAGTTTTTGCTCTGCACCTTTAGGAGGTGATGTGGGGACTCACTCTATATACTGCAAGGCCACTTGTACTAAAATACGTTCACAAAGATGGGGACTTACTTCTGGAAGAAATAAAATCCTCGAGATACAATGTTCTATGAATTTGGGTGGCTGTTTTCCCTTAAGCTTTAAAATAATGAGAAGCAAAGTAGCTACCCTAGAACTGTTGCTCTTAGTGTTCTTCTGTGCAACATAATTAGAATTTCCAGAGTTCACAAGATCAGGAGGTGGTCCTCTCATTTGCTTGACACACTACGCATGAAGCACAGAACCAAGCCATAATCATTTATAGGTTCCAACTACGGCAAAAGCCTAGAATTTCCCTTTACAGCAGGAAATGAGGATGGAATGTGCAACTACAGTTGACATCCATTTCGTGCAGGGATTCCATTCCTGGCCCCCACACACGTCTGCTAAGCACGTATAAGAGCACCCCACTTGGTTACGCTCCACCCCCGTTATGCCCTTCTCATGACATTTTTGTGACATTTTGGGTCACTTCCAGGTTCGGTGGTGTTCACACGTGCACATCTTTCAGGCACACGTTAATTGGTCATTGCCTGTATAAAGAGGACAACTCAACACATGCTTACAGGCAAACAACTCTTATTTTTCTCCTGCGTTGCCTCTAAGCAATCTCACATATTGCTTTACAAAAGAAATACTACACAAACTGCATGTCCAATTGTAGCATTTCTTGTCTGGAAAGCTTCATGCATAGTGCTTTGCAAAGACTGCAGGGAAAAACCAGGTGCAATTTGCAGATGTCATGAACTGAAATTCCACTGAAAATGACAGCCACAAGTAACCCAGTTAGTCTCTTTAGCTGAACGTATGGTACACAAATAATCCAAGACTTGCAAGAGTCTGATTCTTTTGAGGTACACACGCTCTCCTTCGACAGACTGCAAAAAGCTATCTTGGCCTGGCCCTTTACTATTGGGGGAGTGAAATTGAGGAGAATGATATCTTTGTTAAGAAGATCTGGTTTTGGTCACAATTACTAGAAATTCCTTCTGGCAAGTTGAGCAGTTCTCAAATCCAGCCCACCACTATCATACACTTGGCAAGCTCTCAAAACTTGTGCAGAATTCAAGAGATTAAACGGGAATAAGTTGGGGGGGGGGTGCTACACAGAGAATGCAGGGGTCCATGCAGATAAATCCCCAAACAATTCTCTCCATTTTTTCTGCCCTGCTGCAAAAATCAGGGCACTCTGCACTGGTTGACAACAGATTTAACTGGGGGAAACCCAATTCATGGGTTTTAAATGCCAATTTAGGTGCCAGGCAAACAAAGCCTTTTCAGTTTCGTCCATGTTTTTTGCCATTAATTTGAAGGGTGGCATTATCTCTTTTCGTGAGGAGAACCTATATTCATACCTTTTAATTTAGCTGTGTCTTTAGGTTTTCATTGGTTTTTACTTAAGGAGCTCTGAGTAAAAAAAACAAACCCTGATTATCAAGCATACTAAAACAAACAAACAAAACAGGATCATCATACTGAGCACACATTATATTTAGACCTATAGTCCTATAGATCTCCTCTCCCACTCTGCAACACACTCTCATTTGGCTGGGAAACTGCAAGAACACTACAGATGCTACAAAACAACCTCTAAGGCAGCCTTCCTCAACTTGTGGGTCACCAGATGTTGTTGAACTACAACTCCCATCACCCCAAGCTAGCAAGGCCAGAGCTCAGGGATGATGGGAGTTGTAGTCCAACAACATCTGGGGACCCACAGGTTGAGAACCGCTGCTCTAAGGCATCAACACCCAACTGGCTGCACCATCAGAAAGCTGCCTTCAAAGTGTGGTGCTGCTTTGCTTGTTAAAGTATTTCATAGTGAAACTCTGTGCAGCCATATTGGCGCTGACAAATTATGCGAAGGATTCAAGTACCAGATTGAAAATCCCAAGCAATTGCAGCTGAGGTGCAGGACCTGTGGACCTCCAAATGTTGCTGGACTACTTCATCCCTGACCACTGTTCATGCTGACTGCAGCTGATGGAAGCTGGAACCCAACATCTGGAGGACCATGTCTTCCCCAATCCTGTTTTACAAGAAGCCCTTTAAACTCCACCAAAAGCCTAGATTCCCATTTTTTGTTAAGCAGGTAAAGACAAACAGCACCACTGCTCCTGTGATCAATCTCAAGATCTACTCTCTCCAAAATCAACAGAAATATGTTGGATGGAATAGTGATCATTAGGGCAACCAAAGGAATAAATCAGCTACAAGCAGAACTCCAGTAATTACGGAACCATGGCTGGAAGCTGCAACCACAGGAACACGACCAGCCTGAAGGACATCACTATTCACTACCTCCATTACACTGGTCTTCTCAGAAAACTGGCTGGTGATCTATTTGGCCCTATCTATATATCACCCAGATAAACTTACTTTCCACTTGTAAAATATATTTTAATCGTAACAATTATACCGTTTTTTCTGCTGTGTGAAACTGTATTTCAGGTATTTACTGCTGTACAGTGGTGCCTCGCAAGACGAAATTAATCCGTTCCGCGAGTGTCTTCGTCTAGCGGTTTTTTCGTCTTGCGAAGCAACCCTATTAGCGGCTTAGCGGCTTAGCGCTATTAGCGGCTATTAAAGGCTTAGCGGCTTAGCGGCTTAGCTGCTAAAGGGCTATTAAAGGCTTAGCGGCTTAGAAAAAGGGGGGGGAAGCGAAAAAAAATCTCAAGACTCGCAAGACATTTTCGTCTTGCGAAGCAAGCCCATAGGGAAATTCGTCCTGCGAAGCAACTCAAAAACGGAAAACTCTTTCGTCTAGCGGGTTTTCCGTCTTGCAAGGCATTCGTCTTGCGGGGCACCACTGTATCTGCACGCCTCAACATGGTCAAGCATCCTCATGGCTGTGATTGTTTTGGAACTGGTGTTTACAGGTATTCCCCCTCAGTTATTCCATCTCCTGACTTCTACCACATGACAGCCTATGACATTAATGCAGGGATTTTCAGTATGCAGAAGTCCTCCCAGAAGCACTGCTCAGAAGCACTGTTATGCAGACTGTCTTAAAATAAAATCTTGATTTAATGTAAATAAAACCTACACCTTACAAGCTGTTTCAACGGAATCCATGATCCTCTACTAATTACACTGAATTAAACTTGTTTTTCCTATATAAAAGACCATTGGATAGTTACAATGGAATGGTCTCGGTGGTGGGGTGCACATTTTTATTCTTATTTATGATTATTACTTTGTCAAATAAATAAATAGGAGGAAGTCCATTATAGGGAAATATATTACTGGAGCAAACCTTGATATCAAAAATAATAAAAATGACTGGTCATATACAGTGGTACCTCTGGTTGCGAACGGGATCCGTTCCAGAGGCCCGTTCGCAACATGAGCAGAACGCAACCTGCGTCTGCGCGTCTTGCAATTTGCCGCTTCTGCGCATGAGTGTGACGTCATTTTGAGCATCTGCACATGCGGCAAAACCTGGAAGTAACCCTTTCCGGTACTTGCGGGTCGCCGCGGGACGCAACCTGAAAAGGTTTAACCTGAAGCAAACGTAACAAGAGGTATGACTGTATTGTAATATATAACTGGGGCAAGTTACGACTATTTATGCCTTTACTAAATGAGCACCATGGACATTTATTTCCCCATGTCATCTAGAAATACAGTTTGAGGCAGCAGTTTCTGCTTCTGAAACATTCTAAGCACTTACACCATAATTCAAACAGAAATTTGAATTTTTTTAAAAAATTAAACAGCTGGCCTTTTAAGACACCTCACAGGCTGCTTTTGGAATTCACCTCAGTTTCAAAACCATTTGCCACATGGCATGAGGGCTGCCCCTTAAACTCATGCAACTACTTTCCTTCTTCGCTGGATCTTGGATTTAACCTTCAAGGAAGTTATTTAAGAGCCACCTATGTATTAGATTGGTTGGTTGATCACCCAGCTTGCCTCACACAGACCACCAGAGAGCTAATTTGATATGGAAAGCAACATGGGGACCGGGGACATTTAACCTTTCCTCTATGTTATTTTACTAATGTAAATTGCCCCTCAAGGTTTTTGCAGCATTTAGGGAAGACTGAAATATCAGTTCCTGTATCATGCTCATAGTTTAATCTCACGGAACACATAGCAGTTTGGAAAATGGGGGAAGGATTTAGATCAGCATTTTGGGGAAGTGTAAACTGCTCCTAGTCAGCCCCCATGCTGTTTTTCATTCATATTAGTGTGGGGGGGGGATCACGAGACCAATCACAGATATACCAGTTCAGCCCTCAGTGTCCTTGCAAATGGACAAAACAGAAACAGATTAATGCCACAAATGCCCCTTGCCTTCAATGAGGTAAAGACAGACATACTACCTTACAAATAGCAATAGAAAGATGAGACAATTTAACATGTACTCATTCGTATGCACATTCCATCCCTTTCCTGCATTAATCTTAATTTTTTTTAAAAATCTGTCCAAAAATGGGTAAAAAAAATGAATTCTACCTCAGTGTACATGTTACTAAATTATGTTAACTCTAAAATATTTTTAAAATTAATTCTGATACATTTTAAGCCATAAACTGTATCATAAAATTCAGAGTACTGAAAAATGCAAAGAATTTTTATATTCTAGCTATGGTTTGCTTAATCTTCTCCACCCCAACTTATAAATTCCCTTTAACAGTGGTTCCTCTGTTTTAACAGAATAAACAATTTGAACTGACTAGACTGAAATACACTGCCATTAATAAGGTACACTTCTATTGTTAACTAAAAATCTTAGTTAACAATAACAAGGTCTGTTGGGAAATTTCATAGCTATTTCACATTTTCTCATAATTTTAGTACGGTGCCACTCAGTTTTATTATGCTTATCATGAATGATTTAACTTAGCTAGAATACCACCAACCCACAAATATGGAGCTCTTCCAAGTTCTCTCCCAATGTGATACAAAGAACTTACGCTTTCTTCAGATTACTCACCATCAGCATAAAAAAACCCAAACTAAAAGTATGCCAAAGATATAAGAAAGGATTTTGTAGTAGGTTATGTATCATTTGTATCCATAGAGGCTTGTAAAATGGTTAAATTTTGCACTATTTATACTTCCTTAATCAGCCCTTATTTAACCATTTTTTATTAACAGACCAGAGTTCTGTATCACCACCATTAAAATTTGGAAGAATACCTAGTGATAACATAGCATATCTCTTGACTCGGTACTAAACACACATACAAATGCATCTGAGTCAGTTCATGATGCTCTCTCAGTTAGTGTCTTGCCTGAAGAGTTTTAGTCCCAAGATAAAGGGAGTGGAGGGAGATACCTAAATTCAGAAGAGACCATGCCAGGAAGGTAAAGCAGGTTCTATTCCACTTCATCTTTGGACTAAAATTATGCACAGGATGACAACAAGTGAGGGATCATCATGAATTAACTCCAAAAGATTACAAGTCTTCCATTATTCTTTCTCTATTAAGAGCTCTACATAACTCAACAATTTTATTAGCATTTTAATCAAAAATGTTACAGTTACTGTCACCTATGCCAAAATTCATGTTCTGGGTACCAACATGGCCAATGATATTATTTTCTCCATATATTTTCTGATAAAAGTATTTTCTAACACTCTATTATAATTATACATATTTTTATCCTCTAGAATGAAAATCATGAGCTGTCCAAATGGAAGATGGATGCCTGCTGCTTTGGAAAGATGCTCTGCTTCTATTCTTAAGATAACTGTCATAGTGGCCTGGTTCAGATGATCATCTCCCAGTTTATTATGCTAAGATACAGAAAAGCCTTTTGCCTCTACAAAAAGACCCTTCACACTAGCAGCAAATAAACCAGGAAGTGTCCAATGAACCATAGTGTCCTATTGCATCCAACCAGGAAACTATGGTTAGCCTGGGAACAAGCCAGGATCTTAAACTAACTTCCAAACCATGCTTTAAGATCCTAGCTTGTTCAGAAGCTGCTAACCATAGTTTCCTGGATCAGATGAAATGGGATATTAAGGTACATTGAACACTATCTGTTTAATTGTAGAAAAGAGGCAACACATATAGACAATAAGCTTGGGAGGTATTCAATGTAGCACTAAGGAGAGTGCTCTGTCAGCACAAGCATTTCTGATTGTCTGAAAGAACGATCACCCCTCTCCTACTTGCACACTATTTTAGGGGTTCTCCAGACTGTCCCAAGCCAATTTGGGGTACTGGGGGAGCCCTGTTTCACTAGCAGAAGTCTTTGCGTGGGCTTCCATTTGAGACCCCAATTTGTTGAATCCAGTCCCTTGTGTATATCTCAGTTTAATAATCTGACAGAATTCTCTGAACGTGGCCAATGGATCATCATCAGGGCATCTTATATTAGCAAATCATTATGTCATCAAGTTATTTGACATGTCCATTACTATTCACTTGCATTTAAAAAAAACAAAACCCTTCACCTTACTACTGCGCTTTCAAGATGCTCTGAAAACTAGAATCAGCTTCACAGACCCTGTTACTCTCTAAAATCCATTATTTTGTAACCGAAGTATATTGTCAAAGAAAAATACTGCAAGCATGTTCAAGAAAAGCATATTTAGCATTATGTTTCACTTGTAATATAATACCAAGATATGCCAACAGATTGGCGCTTTGAATGGGGTGTACCAACTGCTGTACCAGTAGCATGTCACAGGTCATCTCTTTATGCAAGAACTGGCAGAAAGGTATACCCATTCAAATATTAAGACTCGGAGGCAAATATTTGATTTGATCATTTCAAGATTTCTTATTCTGTACAACCAAGTCTCTCTAATTACATGTTTGATAGGCAGAGGCACAAGTTCCATAAAGGCACCTAACAGCAGAAAACATTTAACAGCTGGCATGTTTTAGAAACACAAAATAGTTCCTGCTTTTCTCTCTCTCAACCTATCAAGACACAAGTGAAACAGGTTATTTACCTATTGTTACAATAAACATAAAGCCTTCTTCTAAAAAGCCTACAGGTCTGAGTCTTTGTCAGTATCTCATGTGGACAAATCCTTTGGCTTTTGAAGAAGGAAAGAGAAAGAAATGAATAAAATGGCAATTCTGCCGAAGTTAAAATTCTGCTAGATTCTGAAGATTTTAATAGCTAGTTAAAAATGAAGAAAGGATTACATCCCTAAGGATAGTCTTTCAAAGACATCTCGCTTCCCATTTTATACACAGAAGCACTGATTAGAGCATTACACATCATCTATTTACTATTATTTCTGAAAATGTGTACAGGTATAAAATACTACTCTGGCTATAATTATTATTTCTCTTGATTTCAGTGGAACTGAATGACAAAGAATTGCACCCTTGAAGGTGGGGGGGGGGGGAATACAAACCAATTAATCTCTGAATTTATAGCAACAATTGATGCCTGGAAGAACATTTTACATGCTGGTAATGTTAATATGAAATAACCAACAAAGCAAAAATGTTTTATAGATTTTAAAAATGCAATTGGTAAAAATTTCCAGTTCACCAAGACATCTTTAAAACTCCTGTACTATGTGACAGAATATACTTCTTATTCTCAATTTAGTATGGCTAGCAATTTCCACAAATCAGAAGATATCTGAGAGAAAAGGGGAAAGTGTTTTTTTAAATAAAGTTTTTGCATTTAAAACAGTTTAAGACAGATGCAGCCCTGAAACCATTTATTCATGAGCAAACCACCAGCACCCTAAGTTTCAGCAAAGATACTAATAATGTGGCTCCAAAGTTGCAGAATAGAGTTTGGTATTGAACATATTTTACTTTGAGCCAGTCTCTAAACTGTGATTAAACCACGTATCACTCAAATATATTAAATGCACAATATAACCTACATGTTCCTGCATACCCACATACATATCTATTTTCTTAAAAGCACAATACTGGCTAGCATACTAAATTGCAATTAACAAATCCTTAAACACTTCCAATACAAGTGTAAGTTGTGGAACAAGTCAGTCATAAGGTATTTAAAAAGTAAGAAATTAGTAAAGTTTGCCTTTAACATTAGGTTCTGAGCTATAAAACTAAACTGCATTAAAAAGATAAAGCTTGGGCAAATGATATAAAGCCTCATGAACTGTTGGTTTCCCACACATACAAATGTTATATTTCTAGTTTGAAGTGTTTTTCAGATGAAGGGCAGAAGATGAAAACTTTAAGACATTTCAATGCAAAACTTTCCTTAAGGCAGGATGTTGGTAACTTAATGTAAACGAAAAATCAAACACCGCAGTAAAGCCAGCTCTAGAATTGTTTCCTTTCACCCTCAGACATAATCAGACACTAAAAAAATATTACAAGACGAGTACCGGGTAAAAAAAAATCATAATGAACCTCTCAGATGAGAAACTAATTGGTACTAAGTACACAATGGCTTACATTTAATCCTGTTAATAATCACACAAAAAAGAAATAAAAGACTCACTTTTCAGCCATCTCTCTGGACGACTGGGCTAAAATAACAGCATGACTAAATCTGACATTGACCCCTTGGCCCTGCTAGAAGTTTAAAGAATTCCTTTGAGTCTTCTGAGATCATGTCCTCCCACCACCACCCCCTGCTCAACAACTCCAAAGGAGTGGGCTAGTCCCATACATTTGACAGTCTTTTTGCAGAAAGGTAGAGCAAAGAATGGCTACACAGAAACTTTGTTCTAGTTGTTGTAGTGATCTAACACTAGATTTAAAACATCTCAAAAGCCACAGGAAACAGTACATTAAAACATTTAATATAAAAATATCCTTTACAGAGTTTGGTTACTGCTGCGACAGCCAGAAAACACTCCTGAAAGTTGCAAGAAGTTATAGTTAGCAGGCAAATCCAGTTAAGTCTTTATGATTAGGCACATATTTTAGGAGGGCAACAGCTCAAAGTTCATATTTATTGTTTTAACCTGTCATGACAACCCAGTTTCAAACCTGACAACCCAGTTTCAAACAAACGGGACGGTGATATTTCTGGTTACTTTCAGGATATGGCTAGACCTTCTCTCATGAATCACATCACAAAGTCAGCAATTTGTTGTTGTTTTTTAATGCAACTGAAACAGAAACTTACACCCAAATTCCCGCAAAGAAAGGGACATTATTAGCAAAGATAAAAGCAAGAGAAATCTATAATGTTCATGATGATATTTTCCATCATTGGATTATGAAGATTAATCTATAGAATTGCCACGACATCAATTTCAGTATGATGAAAATTGTTTTGAGAGTAAATGTAATCTATCTAAAACTGAGAAATATAGATCTTGCAACTGTATTCTATAGCTAGATAACATGTTCACCATTGCCCATGTACCCCACAACTTCTATCAATTCAGATGTCTGAAAGAGATGTGTTTAAGGGCTCTGCACCATAAAGAATCTAAGTCATAACATTATACAAATTGGCAGCAATCCTCTTTACATGAGAATATTTTAAGAACTCACATACTACAAATGTAAACTGATTTCTCTCTCTGCTTCAGTGAACTGCCCTGAATGTTGTTCCTCATATCCTATCATTGTCTCCCTGAACAGTGCGCAGACCCTATCTAATCCTTTTAACTTTTTTTCTTCTGTTAAATACATGTCAGGCTAACAGTGGACATTGGATAAATAAAATAATGACCACCAGGGCTACATTACACAGCAAGTTTTTCCCCCATTATTGTAATTGTGCGTACTATATAGAAGCATAATTTAATTGTCAAGAGACTGATTTACTTCACGAGGCTGAAGGGCCCACAAGTATATGCAAAAAAAAGAGGAAAGAAGAAAATGCATTCACATGTGATTGCCGTATCTCGGATTGAAAACATACATTTTATATTTTAAAAAAATGTGTTAGAGAAAAGATTTGCTCACTGTTTCACGGTTTCTTTTTCCGGTAAAAAAGTATGAATTCAGCAGCTTTTACCCCCTGCTGTGGCCAAGGATGAGGGGAAGAAGGGGGTGCCTGCATTTAATCCCGCACACACATACACCCCACCAAAAAGAGGTGACAAATAGATCACGGGGTGCGTGCCTGGCTGCAAAGGTATCATTCAGGAGCAGGGTGTGCTCAGTCCCTGGCCTGTGTCTGGTCTCCCAAACCACCGTTTTACACATGAGGAAGGAAAGAAGGACATTCCCTGGAGAGAGGCCTTTTCCAGGCTTGGATCAGGGCAAGTAAACTTTATAGCGAGAAGCATTGTGATGTCACAACTTTATATTAGCAGGGCCACACATGCATGATAAAAGATAATATTTAGAGGAGCTGTGGTAGATTTTGCCATGCTTTCTTCTTTCCCCAGAATTTAATCAGATTGGCACTGCACAAGAGATGAGAGTCGGGATTTTTAAAAGTTACGGGTGAAATTATCTTAATATTAGGTTTTCTTGGAACACTCTGTCAGTACTCTTGCTCCTCTCATTTTCAATACTATAATTATACCATATGTATTACCACGTTAAAGTTCTGCAGGAAAAAAAAATCAATCAACTAATCAAAATAGAACTACCAAATTTTGCAAGGTACAAATAAAATGCAGGTATATTTATGTTAAAACACACTCCATAGTCATGGGACTTTGAGAATGAAAACACTGCTTGGATGACATAAGACTTCTCCATTTTTAATGGTGGGGGGGTGTTCTGAGGCGGGGCTTAAAAGATAGAATGGCAAGGCTAACCAAATGCTGGTGTAATACTGGCTTGTAGTAGACAAACATAAGATTATAAGAATGAAAATGTCAAGTACTCTATGACTTTTGTTGTTCTAACATGCTAAAGAACAAAAATGTCACCAGAGGTTGGGGATGAGGAAGTCATTATTATTTTATTCCAGGCAACTATGCAAATGTCGAGACCCCAATATTTGTCACTATATTTATAAATACAATAAGATCCAAGTACTGACGTTATTTTTAAAAGATGCCAGCGTACAAAGTAACTGTACAAAACAAAACCATGGTCATGAATTTATTTGAAGACCAGCTTATCATGGCAGAGCTTGTTTTAGGCATGAGGTGCAAGAATGTTTCTTTAAAGGACAGGTTTTCACAACAGCTTTCTGCAACAGTATCTATTAAATATTAGTCAGAACTAATTAAATCAACAACTAAAATTTTATCAGAATGTGATTATTTAGGGTGCTGTTTGATGGCCAAAGCGAAGCAAATGCATCCGCTTGTCTCTCTTTCTTAAGCTTGTATAGCAGCCATTACTCACCAATAACTATTGGAATAAATGCAGGGAAAGCACAGAATAAAGGCAGGGAAGGCACAGAAATAAACACACAAACTCCAACTTTTACGACCCTTGTTTGGAGATATTATCATAAATGTATTGAAGTCAGGCAGTGTAGTATTTCACAATGCATCGGGCTTTTTTTACAAATGTAAATCTAATAATGCCAAGGCTTACCAAGGTTCAACTACTTCCTTCCACCTTATATTTCACAATAATTTATATTATTAACTATCTCTCATACACTAATATTACATGTTTAGCATGCTCAAAGGATTGCTATTCCAATCTTTTTACATCTTCTTTTCATTTCAAATAATGTTCTGGATTATTTTTCATAGTTAGATTCCTCTCTTTGCTTCTGCCACCACTTGGCCAGAATGACAACAAACAAATTATCAAATTATAATGACAACACTGTCTACATAGAATTTAATCTTATCTCACACTGACTTTTGCCAACTGCTAAAGCAGATCTGATGCACTGTTGTCATCATCTTTTTTTCCAAAGGGGCACATCTGCACTCCGTTTAATTGTTATAAAATTTTACGTAAAAAAACACAAAAAAAGGCTAAATTACTTTTCCCACCCAACCTCACAGCTCAAGCAACAATGCAAAGCTTCTTCCCCAACCTATAAGAAACATTAATAGATGGGGATAAGGAAGAAAGATCAAACTGATGAGGGAAGTGGGGAAAAAATTCCCCCTTTAACAATCGACAAAATGACAAAAAAGGAGGGAAAGTGGAAAAAGTCACCCAGAATATATGACCATGTAAGCATGGGCACTCTTGCAGAAAACCTAGTCTGCAACCCAAAGCCATGGGAAATTTAAATTAGTTAAAGCCATGGTCCACAATAGGCAGAGAAATCTGCACAGATAAAGGGAGGCTGTGAAGGCTGCAGGTATACTTAGCCTAGATCACCAGAGATTTCCACACAAACTTTATTAGTTTTATTAATTTTTTTTAAATAATCAAGAGATTCAAGAGTATCCACATTACACTGCAAAGAAGATTAACTTTTTTTCCTTTAATCAAATATCCATATGCATGTGCTGTTCCTAGCGAAGAGGGGTAGAAGGATTCCCATTGCTTATTACAGCTCCAGGGTGCACTGTGTTATAATTCATGCACAAAAAGCTCTTCCTATGTTTAAATAATGTTAACATTCCCATAAACAAAAGCAAGAAGAAAAGTTAAAAATAAAGCAGCAGCAGCAGCTTTAAACTTGGTGCATTCTTCTCCATGAAAAGCAGAACATATTACATCATTCCAAAGTTATTCACCAATTCAATGGTCCTGCAGTGCATGGACAGAAGTCATATTTTTTTTGACACCAACCTATGAATTTAATTTGCTGTGGCATGACTAACTTAATCTATCCTTCTGGAAAATTGTAACTTAATTTACTTTTCATCTTAATATGTATGTTAACATTGTCAAATCAAGATTTCATTTTGAATCTATGGACTTAGAAGTAAGAAAATCCCATCTATTTTAGAGACTATCAAATGGTGGAATAACAATGATTAAAAAATAATGATCTTTGAAAATAACAGCCATATGCAACCTGTGTGTGCTGAAATACAAAGCTGTAACAATCGTCACAAGAACTGAGTACAGCTTTTTAATGGTAGGATGATTACATGAACTTTCCCTGTATATTTTAGACCTCCTAATAGATCTCAACTATACTTACTAAAACGGTTTTCTGCTTAAATCTTGCCCAATGTTTTTACACGTATGTAAGATTAAAGTTCTCTTACGAGCAACCCTTCACACTGTGATGCTGCAAAGTACACATTTTCTTCAAGATGTACAAATAAATATTATCTCACAAGGCACAATGCCCCCATTTTACAATAAAATTCAGGTTTTATTTATTTTTGCCTTAACACAATGAAAATAATGTTCTGAAAAGCATAAAAATGTTTTGTGACAAAGATCAACCTCTCAGTAAACTGAAAGTGTAGCATTTTGACAGCACAAAGGTAGAAATTACTAAAATAGCTACTTTTCCTATTCTTACTGTAAGTGGTAACTGCAGCATTTAATAGTTCTGTTCTAGGAATAATGCTTTAACCACCTATTGTTGAAAATATTTTTTCGTGAATGGTTCAATTTCAGTATAAAGTCAACTTACATAAAATTTACCTAATTTCTATGTAAGCAAAAAATAGTTTTATTGGTCAGATGGAAAAACAGTTTTAAAGATTCCTAATAATAGATTATAGATGCTTTCTGAAAAAGTCCCAAGGTTTAAAAGACATAGTATTTAAATATATTTTTTCTACTCCAGCAATAGAATGATTTCCTATCAAATTAAACATTTACAAAACATTACTAAGAAAGTATCAGTTCTATACTATACTATACTACAATTTTCAAGGATCAAAAACAACGGATTACCACCACAAGGAAACAAAAAGATCAGTAAGGGAAACAAATCATTTTGAACTAAAATGTTGTTTTCCCAACATGCTAGTTCAGTTTTCTGCTTCTCTCTTTACTGGTAAAAAGCTGTTGTTTAAAAAATAGCTGTTCAGCAGAAGGTTTTTAACTTTACCAAGGACTAATGCCAAAATTTTAGATTATTTCCCCAACAGCTACATACATAGGTAGTGAACTGCCAAAACATCACCTGAAGTTCCAGTGTTAACATTAATGACGTGAAACCTTACAGAATCAACGTTTAGTTTCCCTAACACTGAGTGTGCCTAGTAGCTACACTGATGTGGAATAAACACCACCAGTGCTTTTTTTTCCTGGGGGGATGCAGGGGTATGCATACCCCTAAACATTTTGTGAATCTAAGTTTGGCCTCATTGAGGGGCAGTATTTCAATATGAGTAGGAAAATGAGAGTACCCCAAACATTATTTTTGGAAAAAAGTATTGAACACCACCATATACACAGTAGGGCCTGCTATGTTCAATAAAAGGGGCTTATTAAAAATGAGTGCCTATCTTTAAAAACCTTCCTTCCTTTTAGAAGAGTGTGTTCCTCTCATTAATTCATGATTAAAAGTCTCCATAAATAGTGATATGAACAGATAGCATTAACATTAGATAAAAAGCAAATCTGTTCCAAACACAGTGTAATATTTAAAGTCAATTCTTTTTTTTTCTTTTTTTTTAAAAACCACACTTTGTCAATTTTGTAATGTAGTGGACAACATAAATAACTCTAAAGCACATCTGCTTACATGACCGGTCATTTCCTACACATTCTGTTCTTCAAATTTCTCTTTTCACTCCCTTTCTTTCATCAAAATCTAGGCTGGAAAAAGTGTACACTGTGATCCAAACCATCACAAATTCTGACCGTTGTTACTGCCTAATTTTAACAGGGCAATTGTGAAAATTTCAACAACAAAAACGGTTTATCTAGAGCAAAATGTTATTCTGAAAACATCACATATTTTTTGTTTAGTCACTTATCACTTCTGGAACAAGACTAACGTTGGATAGGATTTAAAGCTAGCCACTTTCCAAATTAGCAGGTAGATGTCAGAAAATACTGGGAAAGCAAGAATGACTGCACCATGGAAAGGTCATGTAAACTAGTTGGAAGTATCTAAATGCATCAGTTTCCAGAATTATTAAAATGCTAGCCAAAGCCACAATAAAGGTTCCAAAGCTTTTAATAAGGCATACAATCTGCTGAGCAATTGCTGCAAAATGCAGCACAATTCAGTAGCACCCGGTATATATCCAGTGTGACTCAACGTCACACCAACGGATTTCTGCTTACACAATGGGATTTTTCCTCCCTCTTGTGCACACATACCCAAATTTACTCTGGAAGGTCCCCCAACATTCTAGAACATTTTGAGAACACAAAGCGGGCTTTAGGAGGAAAGAGAGAGCAGAATAGTCCCATCAAACAATCAGAAGTGTGTTTCACTAGCAGACTGACACAACTGGATTTCACCGTATTGCTGATAAATTAATACCCAAATCAAACAGAGAGAGGGCGAGAAGGAAATAAACTAGGGACTATTCTGGAAACATTTAGAGCTTTCCAAACTGTGCGTTGTGACATATTAGTGTGTTGGCTACAGTTTGTAGGTGTGTCACGTGAACGCTCCCCGTGCTCCGCCTAGGGCTGGAAAGGGGTTAATAAAACTGAATTACCATGTCACGAAATGAAGTATGTTTAAAAATTGTGTCACCAACATGAAAAGTTTGGAAAGCTCTGATTTAGATATTCCTTCCTGCATGCCATCAGGGAATGAGAATGTTACAAAAGCCATCCTATTAGTTGTAAAGAAAAACAAGTTGTAGCAGCTTTCAGCATGAAGATGGACAGGCCTGGTAGTGCACTGAAAATGTTTTTGCCCAATATTAAAAATGTGAAGATCAGCACAGTAGCGGGGGGGGGGGGGGATTTGGTAAGAAATTACACCTAATAAGAGGAGAGATACATATTTTCACTGCTGTAAGAGATTAACCATCCCAGTTTGAGCCTGTACCTTGGGCATGCACAATGCTAACTCTCTTTTCCAGAACTTGTGAAGAGTTTGGAAACATCTGCTTCAATCTTTGATTGACCACAGCTTGCTGTTTCATCTGAACACAACAAACTGTTAGTCTTAACAGTGGTTCTTTTCAAAGAAGCACACTTGGAACAGTAGGTTATGGAGTGGGCTTATTTCAACAAGCCACAGTTAAGATTAGCCACAGTTTAGGATTTGGATGCAACGCTGAACTGTTGTTAACAGAAAGGAGTGAAAACCTCTGAACTCTTCAGGGCTCACTGGAGGACAAATGACGAGAGGAGAATGTGTGAACCCAAGGTTGGCCTAGGATCATTGCCATGGCTTGCAGCCATTATTTTTCAAAGGCTAACATCTTGGGCAGAAAACAAGCCATGGGAAACTTGACACATGTATAGCTCAAACATATAAAACCTTAGTTTTAAATAAGAATTTACTCCATATTTATGGTAATTAATCACAAAATAAATGGTTCTCTGGGCAGCTCACAAATAAAGCATGCAAACGTAAGTAAATACACAATATCATACCATAACATTTACATAAAAACAGAGAAAGAATAAAAACATCCTACCCAAAATCTGCAGCAGTGGTTCAGAACATTAAAAATAGGATTTTTTTTAATGCCTGAGAGCTTTCAAAAAGTCTTTAACTGAGGCCAAACTGACCATAAAGTTGGTGCCAACCAACCCTCTCTGGAGAGGGAATAGCATGGCCTGGATGCAACCACTGAGACGTCTTTGTCTCTGGTACCCATCCCCTTCTTTTTATTTGGTGCAGGCACTCAGAGCAGGGCCTCTGAAGCTCATATGGTACAGGCATGTAGAAGAAGACAGTGTTTCAGGTATCCTGGTCCCAAGGTGTTAGTTAAATCACTGGTCTTGCTTTTTTAAAGCCCTTAAAACCTTGGGACCAGGAAACCTGAAAAACTGTCTTCTGAAGTCACACTTAGGTATTTGCTTCCCAGCAAAATCAAAAGACTTCTGAAAATTAGGAAATGTTCACATTTGCAATTTACAATAAAGCTCAGATATCTGAAATATACTTAATATTATAACTCAGTACCAACAGGTACACAGACTACCCTTCCTCCTGTTATAAATTGTGTTATAAATTACAGGGTGTTCAAAGCAGGAGCTGAGAGTGCATCATATGAAAGACACACTTCAGGAAGGATTTCAAATTCCATATTGGAGCAATACCTTTTTTAGGCCAAGCAAAAAGTCACAGAATAGTGTGCAAGTTACAGAACTTGTCATCAGGCTAGATCAGCCTTCCCCAACCTGGTGCCCTTCAGATACTTTGGATTACAATCATTCAGCCTCACTCAGAATGGGGCTGTGTTGCGCTGGCTGGGACAGATGTGAACTGTAGTCTAAAGCATATATGGTATATGGTAAACAAAGTAAGGGAATGGGAAGAATAAAGTTGGCTGGTGGCTGCTGTTGACATCAGTCTGTCTCGAGAGACAACAGAATGACAACTCCTCTGGGAGTGAAATCAAGTTGCTACGTTAGCAGCGCAAGCCTGGGCAGTGTCCTGGGCTGCCCAGATTACAAAACCTCCCTCTCAGCCTTGCTGATGTGGTCCAGAGGAAAGCAGAGCAATAACATTTGCCACCAAGGAGGTGTATAAGGCACCATCCAGCCATCTTAGGGACTCCACTCCGGATTTCTGTAGGGTTTACTCCTTGGCCTTTGCTATTCCCAATGATCTCCCCCAAAACAGAGGTTTAGGATCATTGTTTTCCTTCTCCTAGATGGGCTACCTTCCCAGGTTGACAAGCGTTATTTGCCCCTCACTTCCCTCTACAGCATGTGCAGAACCTGCCTTCTTGACCATTGGACCCACTATTGGTCTCTTCCACTCAATCCGCCCATCAGCCATCTTCACCTAGTTTAGCCAGCTAATCAAAGCCATTCCCAGGGTATGACTGCTGTTTCATGCTGGCAGCTGCTAGGAGACACAGGTGAGAACTGAGTGCAGAGTGGGGACCAAATGTGGACAAACTATCCCAGAAGGAGCACAACATGTTACCCACCAGAGGTACTATGCCTCCCCTAACACTCCATACACCCTGGCGAGTGGTAAATAAACAATAGATACTTTATAATAAAGTTACCAGTGTGTACTTTGAGCAAATCTCCAGCTTTTGGAAGGTAACCTGTATTAGAATGATAAACTGTGATAAGGAAAGCTTTAAAAAAATAAAAATAAAAAAAATAAACAGCAATAACACACTTTAGGAATTGTCCTGAAAGGAACTTTTATATTCAGCAGATAACAGCTATGCTAAGAGTGGGGTTTCCGCTACCAAAATGCCCATTACACAAGTGTGCTGTTACAACTGGATATCACTCATTGTTTCCAACAGAACAGCCAGATCTTCATCATAGTTCTGAGCTCTATTTGGAGTTATAATGCTAAAAAAACATACTAACCTTCACTGGCTAATGTTCCAAAGCCCTCGAGGTTTAAGAGGATGTTGTCATCTTTGTCCTCTCTGGCACCTCCCAGCAGCATCCAGCTCTCTACATTATCACTTTCGGAGGCAATGCTTCTCACATCATCTGCATTCTCATCACTAGAGCTGTCCTCTATTACTAAGATCTTGTGGATCATGCGAACACCTTCACGATGAAAGGAGATAGACTTTTCACTAGTCCTTTTCTCCTTTTTTGAAATTCCTGTGCTCCATCCCTTTGAATTTGGAGTAATCTGAGAAGAATGTCTAGTGGGCTTTGGCGAGGTGAGCTCTGCAAGATTGTGTGTTCTTCCTGGCACTGGAGCTCCTGGTGTTGTTCGCTTCTGGAGTCTGCTTCTGTAAATGCTGTCTTCAGTGTCTGACAAGGTGATAACATCTGGACTATCAGAAACATGAGTGGCTTCACTGTCTGAAATTATAATAAAGTTGTTGTTTTTTTGCTCTTTACTAACTGAACTCTGCTTTTGCCCAGATCCATGTTCTTCAGTTTCTTCTCCAATGGCATCGTCATGGCCTTGTGCATAATGGACTTGGCTATAAAGGTGAAATTCTACTTCGCTATCAATACTTTCTTCACTAGAAGACTCTTCACAGTAGAGATCATCTTCAAATGCTTCTATATCATCATATCCACCAAGCATTGTGGAAAGTATTTTGCATCTAGCAAAAGAAACAGACAAACCAAAATAATGAATGATGCTAATCAATACCAAATGAAGATTTCATTTACATGCAAGTACCAACTTTTAAAATGCACAAAACCTCAGGCCAACCACTTTAACAGTGTAATCCTATGCATGTTTTAAGGAGTTTACTGGAGTCCAATCAATCTCCCTCCAAACTACTTTCAATTTTATATCAGCGTCACCTCCAACTCGTCTCAATTAGATTTGACGAAAGCTGTTTTAAAAGCAGTTGAAAGAACACTTCCTTCAGAAATGGAAGAATTTCACCATCCAATAATGAACCATTAACAACCCTGGCCACAGGTCTACTCAGCTGCAACTGACAGGTTTTCACTAGCTAAGATGAACAACATCCTCAAGGCAGAACAGATCAGAATTATCCTAGCTACTGCACCAAGAGGACTAAGTCCAACACTGCCAATTTCAATTATGCCCCTATGGCTGTGTCCAAGTTGGACCAATGTCAGCAGTTTATCAGCAAATAATATAGCCAAGACATTGCAGTGATCAGCCTTTGGTTCACCTTAGGGTTAGACCCTCACCACCTGGAAGAACACATATGAACATAATTTCACTGAAGCAAAGGAGGGAGAAAAAGAGAAACACTACCTCTTTGTTGCCATCACAACACAGGTCTGCAATTGGACACTATGAAATGGTTGGTTAGATTCAACACAGTCTTTCCAGTATTGGCATTCAAGCCATCTCTGTATACTTCAGGTTCCCTGGCTCCTCGTTAAAACAGGGAGCTGGGGTCCAATGAAATGAACAGCATCAAGGAGCATCTCTGCCTATAGCACCAGCAAACCCATTTCACATCCTGCTAGTGCAACAAAAGAGGCATCAATGGTACCACCTAAGTACCCCAAATCATTCTGGAAACCAAGTGGATCCCTAAGTCTCCAAGGCCAAAACCTTACAAAGTAGTCTCTCACCTTTTCTTTTGCTTTCATTCTGAATACCTGATGAGTCCCTCAAGAATACAGAAACCACTACATTTTCTGCAGGTGGTCACAATGTTTGGTACTATTAGGCAAGATTGTTTTTTGACACTAGCCACTCACAGCCATTCAACTATGGCTCATTCAACTATGGATAAATTGAGTACAAAAGTGTACATATCACATTTATGAAGGATGTGTGCTTATACAAGGCATGGCATCTTGCTTTTAAATACATACTGGTCTCTTTTTTAAAAAAAAAATAAAAATGAGAGCATGTACACAGGTGACACAAAGGTGCACTGTGTCTGTGGCTGGCAAACAGTCATCCAGGGATGGTTCACACTGCCAGCCTCAGATTTAAAGAGTCAGAACAAGTTATTTAGGCACACAACCAGGCATCCGTACACTTTGCTAGATATAGGCTTGCAAAGGGGTAAATGCTACTTGCCACAGGAAAGTGGCACATTGACTGTCTGAATGCTCTGTCTTCCTCCAAGGGTAAGAAGGGAACTAGAGGCAGCTAGCCCAGGGAATAAAGAAATGGCTACTACAAGACATATGGGTTGGTGATCAATGAAGTTGCTTTTCTTCCACTTACTTCTAAAAGATGCAGTTCAATTGCCAACATGATAAATTCAGAAGGGGGTGGGGGCTATTGGATTGTTTTTACTTTGATTACGTATTTTGTGGTTTTATATTTTGATTTTACTCTGTGAAACGCCCTGAGACCTCCAGGTATAGCGCGGTATATAAATTCAATAAAATAAATAAATAAATAAGATTCAAACCAACAGAACCCAGATGATGTGTAGCTGGCAGTAACCCAAAGATAACACAAAATAATCATGCTTACTTCACCACCCTGTTTGCAGTCAGTGAAAATATCAAAAGAATTTCCACAGAAACTGATTTTTTACAATTAAAGTAGTAAATATAAATGCATAGAGCTGGGAAGAATGGTAAAATATTAAATGATAGCACCATAATTTCAGCTGTGTGGCAATACTTCAGCATGCAAGCCTGCAGACAGGGCCTGTTCTCCCTTTTCACTTTGTGTAGATCTGGGGCACTTGACAAAAAATTATTGGCTGGGCATTTTTATAACATCACTCATACCCCCTAATAGAAAGCACTTTTCTCATTCCATAGTGTGATGGGACGATGAGCTGCTTGTGTGTAAAATCCTAGTCCCTCAGAGTTTGGTCAAGTTTGCAAACCTCTGTCTGTAACGGAGCCCCTTAAACATGGCTCCGTCAGTCGCTGGCAGATTCCGACAGTGGTTGCTTTCGGAATCGCTTCCAACATAAAAGCTCCTTAACGGAAACACGTCTTCTGGACTCTCTGCGTGACAGTTTCCGGCGAGGAGTGGGTGTCCCTACAGGAGGTCCTGAAACCTCCCCACTGTTTTCGCTGGAAGTGTCTCTGAGCCATCCCTCCAGCTCCCTTTCCCTCAGCTCAGCTCCTCTCCCCCTACTGGTTCCCTCTTCAGCTGCTGAGTCTCTCCCAACCTGTGTGAGCCCTTTCACTTCCCTTCCTTCCGATGGCAGTTCCCTGACATCCACCTCCCCTCCAGGGCCCCCTTCATCCCCTCTCGCCCCCTCCCCTACGGGCGGTGAGGAGGCAAAACCCCGGAATGAACTTCCTTCATCTTCCGATGTCCCGAACACTTCTCTCCACCTGTTGCGGTTCCTGGTCTCGAAGTACTCCTCCTCCTCAGAGTCCATCTCCCCTTCCCCTTCCGATTCCGAGAATCCTTCCAACTCCTCCTCCTCATCGGTGGTCCCAAAGTATTCCCTCCGGAACCTCTCCACAGGCTGAGGTTTCCTTGGGAACCTTTGATGGAACGTTTCTATCAATACCTCGTCATTGATATCTTCTGCCATTACCCAAGTGTTTTCTGACTCCGGTTCTCCTTCCCACGCTACCAAATACTCCACCTGATCCCCCTTCCATCTGGCGTCGAGGATTTCTGCCACATGGCTGCTGCATTCCCTTTCTTCTATGACCGGTCCCCGAGTGGCCATCCCTTCTCGTCCCCCCTCATACGGTGACAGTAACGACCTGTGAAATACTGGGTGCAGTTTCATGTGGTTGGGTAACCGGAGCCTGAAAGCCACTGGGTTGACCTGTTGAAAGACCTCAAAGGGACCCAATCTCCTGGGTCTTAATTTCTTACAACCTCCTTTGAACGGCAACCCTTGGGTTGACAGCCACACCCTATCTCCCACCCTTATGGTTTCACCTTCCCTTCGGTTCTTGTCTGCCTGCCTCTTGTATTCTTCCTTCGCCCTTTCTAAGTTGAGTTGGAGCTGACGATGGATTGCTTCCATTTCTTCTACAAAATGCTCGGCTGCCGGGACACCCCATCTCTCCCCTTCTCCCCCTGGGAAAGCCCTGGGATGACACCCATAATTAGCCAAGAAGGGGCTCATCCCTGTGGACACATTCTCGGCATTGTTGTAGGCAAATTCCGCCAGCGCCAACTTTTCTACCCAGTCATTCTCTCTGTCATTGACATAACACCTCAGGTATTGCTGGAGGACCCCGTTTGCTCTTTCCGCCTGCCCGTTGGTTTCAGGGTGCCGGGCAGTCGAAAAGTTGACCTCCACCTGCAGTAAGCTCATGAGCTTCCTCCAGAACCTGGAAGTAAATTGTTTTCCTCGGTCTGAGACCACCCTCAATGGCACCCCGTGCAACCTAAAAATGTGTTCTACAAATAACTTCGCTGTCTCTTCCGCCGTGACTGCATGCGAGCAGGCTACAAAGTGGCACATCTTTGTTAGTAGGTCTACCACCACCATGATGGCTGTTTTCCCATTGGACTTCGGCAGATCAGTCATAAAATCTATCGACACTGCCTCCCAAGGTCGTTCTGGGGTTGGTAAGGGTTCTAATAGCCCCGCCGGTGCCCGCCTCTCCCCTTTGGCTCGCTGGCATTGCTCACACCCTCTTACATACTCCCGTACATCTTCCCTCACCTTAGGCCACCAAAATTCCCTGGTGACCAACCACATGGTTTTGTGTTGTCCAAAATGCCCCGCCGTGGGGCTGTCGTGCAACTGCTTGAGTACCCTCCCCCTTAAGTCTCCTTCAGGGATATACAGTGCCCCTTTGTAATACAAAGCTCCATTTCTTTCCTCGAAACCCCCTGGTTCCTCTCCCTCACCCCTAAGACCTCTGAGCTTATTCTGGGCGTATTCATCATTCTCTGTTTCCTCTACCAGTTCTCTTTGTCCCACCAATGCCGCCCCACACACCCAGCGGTCCTCTGGAATGACATGTCTCTCTTCGGGTGCTCCCTCCCCCTCCAAATATTCAGGTTTGCGTGAGAGAGCGTCCGCCCTAATGTTCTCTGGGCCTGGCACGTAACAAATCTCAAAGTTAAATTTGGAGAACTCCTGGGCCCATCTCACTTGCCGTTGGTTGAGCACTCGTGCCGTCCTCCAATACTCTAGGTTCTTGTGGTCAGTGCACACTTGCACCTTATGTTGTGCGCCAATTAGCAGGTGCCTCCATCTCCGGAACGCCTCATGAATGGCTAGTAGTTCTCGGTCATACACCGTGTAGTTCCTCTCGGATTTGTTCAGCTTTCGCGAAAAAAAGGCACACGGTCTCCACTCTGACTCCTCCTTCCCTGGCTGCAGAAGCACCGCCCCAATAGCTCTGTCTGATGCGTCAGTTTCCACTCTCATCGGTTTTTGTAAATCCACATGCAGGAGTTGTTGTTCCGAGGCGAAGGCCCTTAAGTCACACACAAGCCTCGGCTTGTTCGTGTTTTTTTTATCCACAAAAAACACTGGGCTGCCCCCCACCGCCCTGGACTCTCTGATGAACCCTCTCTTCAGGTTCTTGTCAATGAACTCTCTTAGCTCCTGCATCTCTCTGTCTGACATGGCGTACAGCTTGCCTACAGGGAGCTGTGCCCCAGGGAGTAAATTGATTTGACAGTCAAAGGGTCTATGCGGGGGTAGTTGGTCAGCTTCCCTTTCGCTGAAGACGTCGCGGAGATCTGCGTATTGTCGTGGTACCTTCACGTTCTCCGTTACTTCAGTCCCTGCTAGGGTGGCTTGGGCCCCTGCCAAACCCTTTCCCTCTTTGCAGTGTTCTAAGCAATGTGCTGAACCAAAAGAAACCACTCTCTGATGCCAGCCCACCAGCGGATCATGTAACGCTAGCCAGCTCATCCCCAATATAATGGGAGCTCCTCCCAAGGTGGCCACATTAAACGCTATCAGTTCGGTGTGCCTTGCCACCTTCATTATCATTGGGACGGTCTGCAAGCTGACTTCTCCTCCCAACAGCTCCCTGCCATCGATCGTGGTCACCTGCAGGGGGTTGCTTAAAGGGATCGTCTGTATCTGGTGTTCAGCTGCAAACTCTTTGCTCATGAAATTGCAGGAGCTGCCTGAGTCCAACAGCGCCTTTATCTTTAGAGGGTGTCCGTTTGGCAGCTCTAGCGCCACTTCTATCACTAGGGCGGGTTTAGGAGGTTCTGGCGTGGGCACTTTCACTGCTCTTTGGCCTGGCTGCTGTGCCCCGACGGTGGCAGCCAGGCGTTGGCTTTTACTTGCTTCGGTATTTCTTCCTCTCTTCCCTCCACAGCTCCTACCATCCCTTGCCATTCCTTCCTCTGGGGGCAGACTCTGGCAAAGTGACCTGGCTGTTGGCAGAGATAGCATTTCCGGGCGCCTTTTCCCTCCTTCTTTCCCCCCTCACTGGGCTTTGAAACTGCGCGCGCGCGCGCTGTTCCGATTTCCATCGGCTCTGCCGGCGGGAAAGTTGGCTCTGGAATGTCTGGAATGCGGAACTCCTTCCAACGTTCCCCCTTCCCTTCCCGCCTCTCCAATGCTCTCGCCTCCTGGCGCGCTCCTATGGTCAGCGCTGATTTGGTCAGCTGGTCCATAGACTCCGCCCTGGGCGCCCGGGAAAGTTCGTCTTTCACAGCCGAAGAAAGCCCTTCTTCAAAGAGCATTTGAATGGGTTCCGCCGATAGATCCCACCCCAATTTATGGATCAACATGGTGAACTCAGTCCAGTACTCACGGACAGATCGGCTCCCCTGTTTGCAAGCCATTAACTGTCTGCGGACCACTCCCTGTTCAATATCGCTGGAAAACATCAGATCCATGGCGCGAAAGAACTTCATCGTGTCCTTTAGGACGTCACTATTCGCTGCCATCAGGGGTCTAACCCAGTCTCTCGCCCCCTTTTCAAGATGCCCAATCACGAAAGCCACTCGTGATTCCTCGTCAGGGAATTCATCAAACTGCAGATTGAGGGCATATTGCATCTCTGTCCGAAAGCCATGATAGTCTTTGGGCTCCCCCCCAAACTTCTGCACCAATCCTGGTACCTTTCTGACGAGCTGGGTGTCTTTCCCCTTTTTGTCTGCATCCTGAGCCCTCCTCTCCTCAAGCCTCGCCGTCTGCAGCGCTAGCTGGACCTCCAACACCCGGTACCTTTCTTCCAGGCTTGGACCCGCTCCAGCTCCTGCTTCTCCGGTTCCGGCTGGGTTGCTCATGATGCCTTCTCCTGCACAAGCTGCTCACGAAGACTGTCGGAATGCTGTGATGGGACGATGAGCTGCTTGTGTGTAAAATCCTAGTCCCTCAGAGTTTGGTCAAGTTTGCAAACCTCTGTCTGTAACGGAGCCCCTTAAACATGGCTCCGTCAGTCGCTGGCAGATTCCGACAGTGGTTGCTTTCGGAATCGCTTCCAACATAAAAGCTCCTTAACGGAAACACGTCTTCTGGACTCTCTGCGTGACAGTTTCCGGCGAGGAGTGGGTGTCCCTACAGGAGGTCCTGAAACCTCCCCACTGTTTTCGCTGGAAGTGTCTCTGAGCCATCCCTCCAGCTCCCTTTCCCTCAGCTCAGCTCCTCTCCCCCTACTGGTTCCCTCTTCAGCTGCTGAGTCTCTCCCAACCTGTGTGAGCCCTTTCACTTCCCTTCCTTCCGATGGCAGTTCCCTGACACATAGCAAACAAAATCCATAAACTGACACAACATTAGTAAGCCAGGGACCACTTTCATATCTTAAGTAAAGCTAACAGGCCCTGGCATGGTAACAGTAGAAGCCTTGGAGTTAAAAGAACACAATGCATGCTGTGAGGGGCTTAATTTTCCACACTTTGAGCTCATTCATACGAGCCTTAGACTGTGGGGATATTTCTCACAGGAAATAACTTAATAACCACCCCTTCATACAAAGCAGACGATGAAGGGGTGGTTGCTGACTCAAGGCTATCAAGCCAAGCCATATTGCCATGCTACACAGATGCAACACAACATCTGTGAACCAATGTAAGATGGAGACAAGGAATTACCTGCGATAGGGCATACTATTTAAAGAGTTCCCCGGCTCCTCATTAAAGCACAAGAATAGAGTTTTTAAGAACAGAGAAGATTTACACTCAGAGAAAAATAAAAAGAAGTCTGATGCCTAGAGAAAATCTTGGCACATACTGGGGGAAAGCAATCTGTGTTTCACTTGCCAGTCACAACTCACAAGTCACAAACAGTACATAGGAACATAGACCAGCGATATGACATGGGATAAGGCTATCTAGCTAATCTAGCTATCTACACTGACTGGTAGTAGATCTTCAGCATTTCAGCGGGGGGGGGGGGTCTTTCAGAATCCTACCTGAAGAAGCCAGGAAAGTGCCTGGGGCTATAACCTTCTTACAGACAAGTAAATGGGAAATTTTTACTAGACAAACTTCTTTTAGTGGCATTTAATCAAGCTGTTTCTGTTCCACTCTATTCTATTTTGTGAAATATCTCAGGGTGGCTAACAATCAAACTGTGAGGAAATAAAATGTTATTATCAATAGAATCACAAAAATACATAAAAATCAAAATATATAAGCCATCTCTCAGCTGAACATCAGTAACAATTGCCAGAAACAAAATATTGGGCTGCCATCTGAATGTTAATATTGCAGGCACCAACCAGGTTTCAGGGAGGCAAGAAGTTCCAGGTGAAAATAGCAATATTTTTAAGGAACAAAAAGCAACAGCAAGTGCAAGTGCATTAGACTGAAATGTTTGCCAAAGCCTGCTTTAACTATATCCACCATTAATTACCAGCTTTTCAACTCTGTATTTAATAGTAAAAACAATTAAAATGATGTCACCATGTCTGTAATTATAATATAGTCTGATCACAATAAGCTTTTGTTTTTCTCCAGGGACCTGGTAAATGGTTGGACTAACTGCAATAGGCCAAGCTAAAAAGCAATAACCCTATCTGAGAGATGCAAAGGACCTGAGGTGGGAGGGAAACCAGAAAAACCGAGAGAAAACTCATGATTCAAAATTTGTCTGGGCTTTTTATTTTTGAGAACAAATTAGAGGAGAAACAGAAAAATTGGGGCATCCCCCCATTTTTCCATTGTTTCCTACCACCCCGGGCCTTCCCACCTCCAGTTGAAAGATGGACAAAATCTGAATCTTATTACAATGACAAATTGTATTTTTCTTAAAAAAACAAGCAAACCCAAAGAATCCAGCACCAACCTGTTGGCCAAATTTATATGCCATGGTAATCCATGAACTGCGGCTTGCTGTGAACAGTGAACTACTGCATCCTACAGAATCACTCTCATTTTGCACCTCTCTTCATTAAGTAAGGACCAACAAATCATGAAGCCTTGACTTAGTGTGACATGGTAACTAGCATCAGTTGTTTGTTTCTGATGTTCAGCCAAGGCTTGTTCTTGGTTCACCAAACAGTTTGGAAGGAGCAAACCAGGATCACTGGTTCACACATAAAGGAAAGGTTCATGTTTTGTTGCTCCCAGCAAAACAAGATGAGGGCAAAATGGGAGCTATTCAGCAGTACAGTGGTACCCCGGGTTACATATGCTTCAGGTTACAGACTCTGCTAACCCAGAAATTGTACCTCAGGTTAAGAACTTTGCTTCAGGATGAGAACAGAAACCATGCTCTGGTGGCACGGCGGCAGTGGGAGGCCCCATTAGCTAAAGTGGTGCTTCAGGTTAAGAACAGTTTCAGGTTAAAAACGGACCTCCGGAACAAATTACCGTATTTTTTGCTCTATAAGACTCACTTTTTCCCTCCTAAAAAGTAAGGGGAAATGTGTGTGCGTCTTATGGAGCGAGTGCAGGCTGTGCAGCTATCCCAGAAGCCAGTACAGCAAGAGCGGTTGCTACTTTCACTGGGCAGCGATCCCTCTTGCTGTTCTGGCTTCTGAGATTCAGAAATTTTTTTTCTTGTTTTCCTCCTCCAAAAACTAGGTGCGTCTTGTGGTCTGGTGTGTCTTATAGAGCGAAAAATGTGGTAAGTACTTAACCCGAGGTACCACTGTATTCATTTGTACACTGCTCACTCATGGTAAGCCATACCACCATTCAGCCAATGTATTGTGACATACTTTTCATAAACAAGACTCTACTAATTTAATTCCCACCAATGACAGACTTCAGCAAATCACTTTTTCTCATTCACCCTACAACATGGGGATAATAGTACTGGCTCACCTAGCAGGGCTACTGTAGGGATTATTATTGTGCACAAAGCACTATGAATCTTTGAAATACGCTATATAAAAGTGTTATTCTGTGGGTTTTATAACAGGAGGACAAAATGGAACACAAACTTTGGCAAAAGAAATGCCAACGGGATGCTAAAAGATAATTTGAGAAGCACAATGCTATAAACAAACACCACCAACAAAAACTCTTCAAATACATTTGTAGCAGGAGACCAGCTAGAGAGGCAGCTGGACTTCTGGATGATAAGAGAATCAAATGTGTACTGAAGAAGATTACAGAGAAGCTGAATGAATTTGTTGCATCTGTCTCTGCAGCAGAATATATAGGGCAGAACTGTGTACCTGAACTAATATTCACAGGATAGGAGTCTGAGGAACTGAGGAAGAAAGGGGTGGTAAGAGATGACGTTCTCTAGGCCTAACAGAAAAAAATAAAAACTGACAAATTGCCATATGACATCCACCTGAGAGTTCTCAGA
The DNA here is from genome assembly GCF_964106645.2 of Podarcis pityusensis. Lineage (NCBI taxonomy): Eukaryota > Metazoa > Chordata > Lepidosauria > Squamata > Lacertidae > Podarcis > Podarcis pityusensis. The sequence continues at coordinate 36,338,408 of NC_138042.1, forward strand.
GAACTCAAATGTGAAATTGCTGGTCTTCTAACAAAAATATGTAACCTTTCCCCAAGATCATCCTCCATACCTGATGACTGGAAAGCAGCCAATGCAACATCAATTTTGAAAAACAGATCCAAGCGGGATTCTGAAAATTAAAGGCTAGTTAGCTTAATGTTTGTTCTGAGGAAACTGGTAGAATTAACAAGCATACAGTACAGAAGAACAAGTCTTCCTGAACCAGAACCAGAATGGCTTCAGCAAGGGCAAGTCTGGTGTCATTAAACTTTTAGATTCGAGAATGTCAACAAGCATATAGATAGAGGTGATCCAATTGACACAGCTTACTTAAAACTTTCCAAAAGCTTTTGACAAAGATCTTACTGTGGATCAGTAACTGCTTAAGAAACAGGAAACAGAATGTGGGACTGGACAGTTCTCCAAATAAAGAGATAGAATGTGTTCCCCAAAGATCAGTACTGGGATGTGTTTTTAGCATCTTCATAAATTACTTAAGAGCTAGGGGTGAACAACAAAGTAGCCAAGTCACCAAATTGTCCAGGGGGTTAAAACAAAACAGGATTGTGAAACGTTCCAGAAGGTTCTCTCCAAACTGAGTGAACAGAGAGTAAGATGGCAAATGTAATTCAGTGTAAGTTGGTGTAAAGGGATGAATGACGGTGCGGGGACGACACACACCTTAATTTCTAATATATACTCATGTGCTCTAAATTAGCAGTGACTGATCAGGAATGAGATATTGTGATTGTAGTGGATAGTTCAATGAAGTCGACTCAGTCTCAGCAGATGGCAGCTATGAAAAGGGAGAATTCCATGCTAGGGTTCATTGGGAATGGAACTGAAAATAAAACTGCTGGTATCATAATACCATTACACAAATCTATGGCATGAGCATATTTTGAATACTGTGTAAAGTTCTGGTTGCCTCCCCCTAAAAAGAAAATTGTGGGATTTGAAAAGTTCAGAAAAGGACAACCAAAGTGATCAATGGGTCAGAGCAACTCCCCTTGAATTGAGGAAACAACATTTTGGACTTTCTAATTTACAGAAAAGGCAAGTAAGAAGCCATTTGATAGAGGTGTATACAATTGTGAACAGTGTTGAAAAATGGAGAGTGATTCCCCCCCCTCCTTCACATAATACTTGAACTTGGGGACACTCAATGAAGCTTAATTCAGGAAGATTCAGGTTACACAATAGAAAGTACATCTCCACACAGTGTACAGTGGTACCTCGCAAGACGAATGCCTCGCAAGACGAATGCCTCGCAAGACGAAAGAGTTTTTCATTTTTTGAGTTGCTTCGCAAGACGAATTTCCCTATGGGCTTGCTTCGCAAGACGAAAAACGAAAACGTCTTGCAAGTTTGTTTCCTTTTTCTTAAAACCGTTAATACCCAGGGTGCATTGCTTGAAGAGGTGCAGTTGCGACTTGACTTCGAGGAGCAACTCATAGCACGCGGTGTGGTAGCCTTTTTTGAGGTTTTTGAAGACTTTGGTGATTTTGAAGACTTTGGGAAACCGTGCTTCGCAAGACGAAAAATTCGCAAGACAAAAAAACTCGCAGAACGAATTAATTTCGTCTTGCGAGGCACCACTGTATAGTTAAATTATGGCATTTGCTTCCATAAGATATAGTTGTGGCCACCATGGCTTTTTAAATGAATGGGTGTAAATGAGGATTAGACAAATTCCAGGAGGATCGAGCTATCAAATAGCTACAAACCACAATGGCTGAGTTTCTACCCTCCACTATCAGAGGCAGTGAGCCTCCAAATACCAGTGGTATACAAGTGTGGATAGTACTTTTGCACTCATGTCCTACTTCTTGGCTTTTCATAGGAATCTGGGTTCTAAGGGCAATGAGCACTGTGGTTGAGGTTACTCGGCTCTTCTTATATTTTGTGCATCCATATAATACCTAGCACTAGCACAGTTCAAACATCTTGGTTACAGAAAGCCTGGCCAATAACGAATGTGCCATGTGTTCAAGAGACCAAAATATTTCTGTACGGTGGTACCTCGGGTTGCATACGCTTCAGGTTACAGATTCTGCTAACCCAGAAATATTACCTCGGGTTAAGAACTTGGCTTCAGGATGAGAACAGAACTCATGCTCCGGCGGCATGGCGGCAGCAGGAGGCCCCATTAGCTAAAGTGGTGCTTCAGGTTAAGAACAGTTTCAGGTTAAGAACGGACCTCTGGAATGAATTAAGTACTTAACCCGAGGTACCACTGTACTCCTAAAATATTTCAGTACTCCTAATTTCATAAACACTTCATATATGCCTCTGTAGAACTAAGTATCCTCAAGCACAGGCAAAACTAGGCTTTATTTCACCCGGACCAAAGACCGTGTTTGGCACACACACACCCAACACACATTTGGCGCCCCTATGGAGGCTTCACCCAGGGCAAGAAACTTGGCTAGCCCCACCCCACCCCCTCCGTAGCTACAGCCCTGCCTCATGGCACTATTCCCTGCTCCCCTTCCCCAAGTTCTGTTGCCAACTGTGTTGTGTTGGAAGAGAGGGGGTGGCCAACACAATCTTTCCACACTTTGAAGCTGAACAGGACCGCAAATAGTTTTTCTCAAGCATGCCAACATTCCAGGCGCTGTCGCCCTCAGAGCATGTGAAAAATACATTTTCTCTGAACAGAACAAAGCTTCAACTCGCAACAGGCAAACAAGACCTAACAAATGCTGCGATATGGTATCCCTCCCTACAGCCTCTCACAAACTTGGGTCCCCAGGTGTTGTGGCTGGGACTACAACTCCCATCAACCCTTGCGAGCAGGAGCAGCGGTCGGGGAGGATGGGACTTGTAGTCCAACAACATCTGGTTGGACCCAAGTTTGAGGGAGGCTGCGGCTCAGCAATGCTTTGACCTCCTGACGGGAAGCAGGAGGGAGAGGTTAAGGACGCCGACGCCTTCGAGCATGAGCAGAGTGCTCCCCACCCCCCACAGAGAACCGTCCTTTACAAAAGTAAAAACGTAAGAAAACACCCACCCACCCGAGCGTTATTCCCGCCAGAAGGATGAAATTTGGGCAACCTGAGGAGAGGAGAGTTGGGTAAGGTCGGCGCGGGGGTGAGGGAAAAGCGGGCGCGCCAACAGCTGGCCGGGCCGGGCCGGGGCGTCAAGGCCGCCTAGTCCTCGAGCTCGCTCCCTCGCGCACGTTACTCACTAGCGCTGCCTGCTGCGACCAGGAAGCCCCTCGCGACCGGAACAGGCGCCTCCAACGACCTCCTCCTCCCGCCCCTCGCGTCGGGCTGCGCTTCCGCCCGTTGAGGCAAAGAAGGGGGGCGGGACGCTCATGGCCGCGCCTGCGCGTCGGCTTGCCACGGAGGCCAGAGCGCAGGCGCGCTGGTGCCCCGTCTCTCTCACACGCGCACACACAAACCCGGCGGGTCCTTGGCTTGAGGCCGCGGGCGGGGTGCGTGGGAGGGCGGAGGTGGCGGCGCTCTTGTCTGTGAAAGGGAGCGGCCGAAGCAGAAGGGCTGGGCGGCTGGGCGGTGAAAAAGAGGGGTCGGGCCGCGCCGGGGATCGTGAAAAAGGGCGGGAAGGGAGCGCTTGGGGGTTTGGAGCGATGCCAGAGTTGTCGCTTTAAGAAAATCTCCTCTTAGCGCCTGTGCTTCATGCAAGGCCGTCCTACCCATGTGGCAAGGTGCCTCAGGCAGCAGGATCCAAGGGGGCAGCAGATCCCAATCTTCCTGAGAGGAGGGACTTCAGCAGATCACGTTTTGGCTTGCTTCACCTACAGCCATCTGCCTTTTATAAACCGTGTATTAGTAGCATCCCAAGTGACACAGGATTAGTGGAAACTAGTTGTTTTTTATTGGTGTTTTTTTTTAAAAAAAAATAAAGGAATAAAAGGAATAAGTATGGGGAAAACAGACATAAGTTGTAGGTTGGCTTAAAGGTAGAGTTTGGGGCTGATCTCATTTAGTTGAATCACTCTATAGATGCTTTGATTTGTCCCGATGTATTCCTACATAGGATGCGGGTGGCGCTGTGGGTTAAACCACAGAGCCTAGGACTTGCCGATCAGAAGGTCGGTGGTTCGAATCCCCACGACGGGGTGAGCTCCCGTTGCTCGGTCCCTACTCCTGCCAACCTAGCAGTTCGAAAGCACGTCAAAGTGCAAGTAGATAAATAGGTACCGCTCTGGCAGGAAGGTAAATGGCGTTTCTGTGCGCTGCTCTGGTTTGCCAGAAGCAGCTTAGTCATGCTGGCCACATGACCCGGAAGCTGTACACCAGCTCCCTCAGCCAATAAAGCAAGATGAGCGCCGCAACCCCAGAGTCGGTCACGACTGGACCTAATGGTCAGGAGTCCCTTTACCTTTACCTATTCCTACACTAGGGAAGGGGACCTCAGTCCTGGAACCCAAATGTGGTGCTCCAGGCCACCCTATGGAGTTTTGAGACTTTCAGACCACACCTCTCATTTCCCCTGCACCACATCCATCTCTAGAACTTTTGCATGGCTGGGATGTATCCTTGAAATGTATAAATGCCTGTTGCTTGACTGGATCTAGAGGTACACATGTAGTGATCCCTGACTTTTGCATGGTTGGACTGCAGTCTACTGTACAAAGATAAGCTCATCTGTTGCTCCAGCCACTAGTGGCATGCAACCCCCAAAAGGTTTTCCCCAAAGGCTGGAAAAGGTTTCCCAACCCTGACCTAATTATTCGTTACAAGATGAAACCTCATGGAAATTGTGCAGTGTATATTCTTAGAACACCAGAATAACACAACCAAAAATGTATGATAGAATTAGAAGGGCAGATCTGAGAACCAGGCAAGTGAGGATCCAAGTACATGAATTCTGTAATTGGGACTGTTCTTACCTTCTGTGTTTTGGAGAGAATCCTACTGAAATCAGTGGAACTTGCACCAAAGTGAGTGTGCATAAGATCACAGCCATTATTACACTCTTGCATCATCCTGGGATGAAAGTGATGGTTGTGATGGTCAGTTTATGAACATACACCGATTCTGAAGCCAATGCTAACCAGGCTTATTGCAGAAAAAAAGAATATGCAATACCAGAAGACCTTTTAGCAATGGCTAATGAAGAAGGAGACTGGCTTGGGCGGTGATCCTTGGTGGGAGGGGTGGGATGTAACAAGTACATAAACATCCCTATGATAGTAAAGGCTAAGAACTAATACTAGGTAGGTGCAAAGGCTTGTGTGTGCTTTGTGGGCATTTTAAATGGCAGACCATATTGCCACCTACCTTTGAAGCTGCCCTCTTTTTTAAAAAAATGCTTGTTAAATGACCTTTTGGCGTGTCGAGTGGACACATAAATTTGTGAAAGTTTTTTAATAAACTGTTGATCATCAAATTGACAGTTATTTTAATGCCATCATACCTTTAAAAGTGCATGTAAGGTGTTTCAAGAAGCAGGACATTTGTAGCTGGATCCAGAAAAGTCTTTGGATTTACTTGACGAGGTGAAACCATCTGAAAGCTCTGCCCTGTTGTCCACATAAGGACAGAAAGTGAGGCTTCTAAAATTGAACCAGGCATGTCCATATTAGATATTTCATAATGTATGCCAGTCACAGGAGCTGATGTTTACTGTACTTACATTATTTAAAAGGCTGTGAGGCCTCAACAAAGACAGATCCACTTAGTTTACTAGCCTTGGTCTTGGATCATGAAGTTCCTGGTTGAAATCCAGGAGCACTCAGAAAATGCTGCTTTTTCTACACCTTTTGTCAGTTTCACTTTAAGTACCTGTTGCACACCAGCCTGGAATGCGTTTTGGACTGGAATCAATACTTCTACCCAAACCAGCCTCCAGTGTAGGAAAGTTTTATTATGAAAATGTCCATGTATTTTCTAACAACATGAGGCCAACTCAGGATAGCTCAGTTGGTAAAGCTTGAGACTTAATCTCAGGGTCATGGGTTTGAGCACCACATTGGATGAAAGATTCCTACATTGCAGGGGGTTGGACTAGATTACAGTGGTACCTCAGGTTACAGACGCTTCAGGTTACAGACGCTTCAGGTTACAGACTCTGCTAACCCAGAAATAGTACCTCGGGTTAAGAACTTTGCTTCAGGATGAGAACAGAAATCGCGCAGCGGCAGCGGGAGGCCCCATTAGCTAAAGTGGTACCTCAGGTTAAGAACAGTTTCAGGTTAAGAACGGACCTCCAGAACAAATTAAGTTCTTAACCTGAGGTATCACACTATTCTCATCCCTTCCAGCTCTACAGCTCTATTATTGATTGATTCTGTGAGGTATGTAAAGAGTTAACTGAACTGAATGCAGACTTGCAAGCAGCAAAGAGTCAGTTAAACTGTCAACCAGGTGCTATATTAGGGGAGGTTTCTGGCTTTATATTCAAAACCAAAGGGGGGCTGTTTTAACTGGTCAGTAAGTGGACATTCCGCCTCATCTCATTGGCCCATAACTACAAACCAATCACAGGACAGGATTTCACTCGGATGGTAGTGATAAAAGGCCAGGTTCAGTACTGGTCAGACGAGAGTAGCTGTTGGAGTGGAACAGTGAGGGTTTAGGGGAGCAACTAGGAGAAGAGGTTTGTTTCTGAAGGGAAGTTGGAGATGTAACCGAGGAACTGGTATCGCCAGGGCAAAGAGCTGAAGGTCTGCTAGGAGGAGAGATAGGTTTTGTGGCTATTGCCAAATGCCTGCTGGTTGTTCTGAACAGTAACCCTAAGAAGATTGAAGGGACCCAAGAGTGAAGGACGTGAGTGCCAAGTTGAAGACTACTTGTAAAAGTCTCTGGGTATAGTGAATTGTGTGTTAACCAGAGAGAGAGAGAGTAATTTGCTAGGGCTTGAATAGAGGAAAAAACTAACCTGGTACACACACACACGTTTTCCAAATTATTTAAATTTAATACAATTTTTAAAATAATTAGGTTTCCCATTCCTGTTACAAACTTAAGTCCAAATGCTTCCTGTTGATGCCACTTCATTCTTTTTTAATCACCTTCTGATCCTTCTATTAATTTTAATCCATTTTCATAGCTGGCTTTTTTTGTTTCCTTACAATCAGCACCTTTGTTGTTTCCCAAACATATAAAAATCCATTTTGTGTGTGTAGACCTTCCAACACTCTGTTCCCAGACCTGGTGTGTAGAGAGAGTTTATTGCCATTGTCCTTTGTCCATAACTACATTCTTAATGGTTATATGTGATCCTCAGATAAAGGGTAGTATAGAAATTTAATAAAGGAACAGTAACCCTATTTAAAGTAACTCAATGAAACCACAGACCTTAGTAAATCCTTTAAATAAACATGACTGCCTATTAAGAATAAGCCTCAATAAGCTTATAATGTCATAGATTTTTTTAAACTTTAAATATACCATGGTATGTTTTGGTCCATACTGCTGCAGGAGGAGGATTGGGCTGAGTGGAATTGTGGAAATGGGTCTGTTGCAGTGATAGGGAATCATCTGCCTACAGCATCTGCACAGAGACCTGCTGTTGTATTGTACTATGTAGCCAAATACAATTATGGTACATTTTTTTAGGATTTATTTCCACTCTCACACTTTTTATGACCATTAACAGTGGCTGATGAATAATAAAAGAAGCACCACCAAACTTAAAACAAGGCAAATCAAGGTAGAAAGCAGTGAAATGGAAACACTTCAACTTAGAGCTTGCAAGGATTCAGCAATTTCCCACAGTGTAAGGCTCCCTGGTAGTCAGCTAGCACCCAGTACTAGCCTGGACAAATCTTCTGAAGTGCTAGGTAGTCCATGCAAGGGGTGTATGGAGTATTAGGGGAGGGGTAGTATCTCTGATGCGGAGAACACATCGTGCTCCTTCTGGGGTAGTTTGTCCACCTTTGGTCCCCACCCCGCATTCACCTCTCATCTGTGGTTCCTATAAGCTATTAGCATGTGACAGCAGCCAGACCCTAGGAAACGTCTTTGACTGGATGGCTAAAGCAGGTGAGGGGTAGCCAAGGGTCTCAAACCCTCAGTGAGTTAGGGACTTCTATGCATGCAAAGACAGGCTCCAGCAGATTGTGTGGAAAAGACCAATAGTGGGTATCGTGGCCGAGAAGGTGGTTTCTGCATGTACTGTAAAGGGAAATGAGGGGCAGATGGAGAAGAAGCCAATCTAGAAGGATCCTAAACCTCCACTGCTTTGGGGGAGATCATTGGGAAAAGAAAAGGCTAAGGCGTAAACCCTACACAAATCTGCAGTGGAGTCACTAAAATGGTTTGATGTCGCCTTGTATGCCTCCTTCCAGCAACTCCTGAAGCCAAGCTGCAGCGAAACATTACTCTCCTTTACTTTGGACCACATCAGCAAGGCTGAGGGGGGATTTGTTGTCTGGACAGCCCAGGACCTCCATACACACTGCCCAGGCTTGGACAATAATGTTAATTTTTGAGTCAGGCCTGTTTTTTTAATTCTTCTTGTTGTTTTGTTGGTTCTTTTCCTCCCTCGTTCTCATTTTTCAGAGGGGGGAAATGTCCCTTAAGGAACACTCCATGATAGCTCATCAGACGAACATGTGAATGGCTGACATTATGTAATGCTTTGACATTTCGCATTCCCATGGTATTATCCCACCACCACCAATGCAGAATAAGCTGTCAGAGCATGAAATTGGTATTTTTACATATTCTTAATGTACAGATGTCAGTCTGAAAACCATTCACTGGGGTTAAGATTATATTCTTTGTTTCACTCCATTCATATGCGAAAATCTGTTTGAAGGGGTTTTTTTAAGGAGAGACAAACCTTAAATAAAGAATTTAAATTAATAGCTCTATCAAAACAGCACAAGGTAACTCTAAGGCATGGTGTGATGAAAGCAAGATAGACCATATCACTCCAAGACTGCAACACTCCGTTTAAGCACCTGTGTTTCTGGCACACTTAGCAGAAAGTCAACGAGAGCCAAATGCAAATTGGAAATATAATCAGTGACCTATTTTCTACTGCCAAATTTATCAGCATGTTCCAAATCAAATCTGCTCACAGTTTACAAGTGTGTTATTCTATGTTGATTGCCATGAAAGAATGCTGTAACCTTAGGGGAGGATTAGTATTTCTAAAAATAAAGTAGCACCAGGGGATGATGGGGTAGTGGGAAAGGAGTAAGAAAATGCTCAATCTAATGATCCTAGTTGTTGAGATGCTACCACAGGCTCTAGTAACTTGCCCAGAAATGGTGCATTCCTCATGATTAGTAAATGACAACAAGACCCACCAAAAGTCAATAAAAGTATATGATGTTATCATTCCTGCATCCATTTATTGATTTTTATTACATTTCTATACAGCCCTTTATCCAAGGATCACATGGTGGTTTACAATATAAAAATACAAAAATACATAATATCGTAACAAGCAAAAACTATATTCCCCATCCAATATAAATACACATTTTAGAAGGTCATATACTGTTTAGTTGGCCAAAAGCCTGGAATAAAGAGAACATTTTTGCCTGGCACATAAAGATATGTAATGAAGGTGACAGGCGAACCTCCTTGGGGAAAGCATTCCACAAGCAGGGAGCCACTGCAGAAAAAGCCCGCTCTCATGTTGCCACCCTCTAGACATCTCATAGAGGATGCACATGAAGAAGGGCCTCAGATGATGATTGCAGGGTCTGGATCAGTGCAAATGGGGAGAGGCAGACCTTGAGGTATTGCAGTCCTGAACCATTTAAAGCTGGGGTAACCCAGTTAGATGGGTGGTGAAATATACTCAGAGTCGCAAAGTGATTTCATGCTCTTTATTCAGCTCATAGTGGTGAGGAGGAATGAATGAATGTCCCCTCAAAGTATCTGCTTTATATACATTATTTACACAATGGGCGGCACATGATTGGCTAATTCCGGAATTCTACTGTAAGCCAATCAGGTTGTGGATTCGCTTCTATCTGGAGAATGATTGGGTGGTTCCTGCCAACCAATCATACTGCTGCATTGTTCTAGGACCAATCAGACTGCTGCATTCTGAATCCTATTGTTCTAGGACCAATCAGACTGCTGCGTTTTGGATCCTATTGTTCTAGGACCAATCAGACTGCTGCAGTTTGGATCCTATTCAACTCAGTACATAACAGGTGGGCTACAAATAATAAAATTATTATTAATATTTATAGGTCAAAACCAGCCCTTCATAATCTATGATGGCTTCTGTTTGGGCAGCAAAAGTCCTTGCATCTGCCCTAAAGATTAGATTTGCTCTTTTGCTGTTTTTTATGTTTAAAACACAGTATGCTTGAAGCGCAGTCAGGGAGCCCCTAACTGGCGCTGTGGACAGCTTGCTGACAACCACCTGAATCAAGGGCTACTGAAAGGCTGGAGTCAGGGAAACCCAAGTGGCTTCTGATGCACCTGCATTCCAAGAAAGATCAGGACCAAGGCGGCGGGGGGGGGGGGAATTCCTCCTGCAGTGAGGAGCTCCCACTGAGGATGCAATTCTTGGAATTATCCCTGTTCTGATTGTATCATGTTGACCAACGTTAAGTGACTGTGCTGGAAAGACCACCACATTTTTAACTTCTCTCTCTTGTTGCAAATTTTCACCACTTTGCTACCTTCTCCTTCCTCCTAGATGTGTGACTTGCTTTTTTGAATGACCCCTTAGCGGAGGATTTTGTTAACATGCTTGCACTTGGGGGCTCTGGAGACTTCTACTTGGATCAACAAGAAACATTGATTCTAACATGTTCCAGAGGATTTGTGACATTCTCAGCGTGTGTGAAACTCAAATCACCCCCCACAGGCCCACCGTCTGATGACATGTGGAAAGCTTTCCTCGGTATTTGTCCTTGGAAATGTGTAAGTACAGAAGTTAATCCTTCTTGGGATAAATCTCATTTATGTGTTTGTCTCCTCGGCAAGGTTTATCCTACTTCATTAAGTTTTGGCATCTCAAAGGGCAACAGCTGCACCGTCACACTGCCACCGCTTTAAGAACCTCCATTCATGATAATGTTTAATGCAAACTTATTCCTCTTGCCAACTGCAGGAACATTAAAGCAGATTTTCCTTATCTTATTACTATTTGCTTTTTAAAGTATTTTGATTTTAAACAAAGATACTGTACAGGATCTTCAGCTGGTATACCTTGGCATAGCTCCAGTAAATTAAGCATTGCTCCTTCCCTCCAACTCAGCTGGGTATCTGACCCAATGTGGGAGAGAGTGGTGGTTTAAAAGCGTAGGAAAGCTTGACTCAGTACTTGTTTATATGTGACAATAAGGACTGGGATTTCTTCTGTAGCACATTGTTTAGAAGGAATTTACTGGGCACAGCCTGTCATCAGTGCTGGAGCAGGTGCTCAGGCAAGATGCCATCGGTGGCCACCCTTTCTGAGTAGCTCCACCTCCTCAGGGGCAGACTTTGGTAATCTTTCATAATATGGCACCCTGTGCAAGGCCAAAAACTTCTCCATCTCCTCAGTATGGCCACTGCTTACTTGCTCATGTGGGATATTTACAATGCACTCAAACCAACGACGTGTTCACTAGAAAAGCACACACAGAGGAAGTTGGCAGCAGTCCTACCTGTGAGAGCCACTCCCGTTGTGTACTGCCAGGTAAGCGGGGTCCATGCTCTAAAAGCTGGTTATGTTCCTGGCCTGCTCTCTCTTTTCTCTGCTTCTTGATATTCAAATACTCATCTCTTCTCTTTGCTCATCCATAACTAAGGATGTAGGCCAGCTCAGATTCCATTTTAATCTAAAGTACAATATATGTCTGCAACTACTTTTAGTCACCACTCAAGACTGCTTCTGTGAAACTGAATGGGTAAATTTTTCTTTACTTATAAGAAGACTGTTTTGCGTGTTTATTGTTTTTCAGGGAGAAAAGGTAAATTACCAGGAAATGTAGTCTGCTTTAAAGCATCCTGGATGGTTAGGCTAAAGCTAGTTTATCAACAGCTTCCTTATTTTGATCTGCAAAGGGACATATGCTAAACTCACAAACATGAGCGAGGAATGATAATATCTAACTAATATATCCTTTCCTGGTTTTAATACATCCCTACAACTCAGAGACAGCAAAGAAGAGGAGGAGCAGGGCTAGGAGGTTCTGTGGTTTAACAGTGGGTGACTTTGCAGCGAGGGGCCTTGGCAGATGTCCATCAATGCACTCTCCTGACATTGGCCCTGCTTGCTGTGACTTATTTCAGCTGTTGCTGTAAGACAGTGTGTTGTGGTCAGTGTGGTGTAGTGGTTAGGCCGGGCATCGGACTAGGACTTGGGTAGACCAGGGTTCAAATTCCCCACTTGGCCATGAAGCTCACTGGGTTACCTTGGGCCAGTAACTGCCTCTCATCCAAACCTGTCTTACAGAGTTGTTGTTGTTGTTGTTGTTGGGATTAAATGAGAAAGGCAAGACCTGCTTTACATTTGCAACAGAATTGCTCACCACCTGCTCTTGACATCTATTTTTATCTTCTGGCCGTGCCATGTTGCGTGTCCTTAAATAACACGTCATTTGTGTTTTGTTTTGACATCCGTATTGTGGGACACTAGGGCACTTTGTGGTGATTAAACCTCTGGAAGAGATTTGGCTCAGTTCTCTTGTGACACAAATGCTTGTGACACAAATGCTGGCTAGGCAGAAGGGTCCCTGACAGTTGTAGGTGCAACCTACCTGCCTTGTGCCAAAGGGGCTCGCCAGTGAGATAAGCCTCTGGCAGTAGATTGGATGGTCTGAGTTTAGGAAGTCCAGGTAGGCAGAAGATCCTAGAAAAAGAGGGGTGAAAGAAACAGGGCCTATGAAAGCAAGCTTGAAAGGTGGTGTGCTCTTACAGGAATCATAGAATCATAGAGTTGGAAGAGACCACAAGGGCCATCGAGTCCAACCCCCTGCCAAGCAGGAAACACCATCAGAGCACTCCTGACATATGGTTGTCAAGCCTCTGCTTAAAGACCTCCAAAGAAGGAGACTCCACCACACTCCTTGGCAGCAAATTCCACTGTCGAACAGCTCTTACTGTCAGGAAGTTCTTCCTAATGTTTAGGTGGAATCTTCTTTTTGTAGTTTGGATCCATTGCTCCGTGTCCGCTTCTCTGGAGCAGCAGAAAACAACCTTTCTCCCTCCTCTATGTGACATCCTTTTATATATATATCCTTTTATATACAGGAGACTGGCATGAAGGTGAGACATTTGAAAGGAAGCTAGGAGAGATTTAGGTAAAGCAAGAAGGGCTAACATTGACTCATTCTGTTGAAATAATTAACTATGTATTTGGCATATAGGACTTTAACAATTAAAACATAGGTGGCTAACATTAGCGGCCCTCATTGAGCAAATCTGTCTTCATATGTAGCAGGTTGTACTTAATCTCCAAAACATCATATGTAAATACCTTTTCAACATATTGCGATATTTACAATGAAAGAGCTGTTCATTAAAACACATTTACTCTGGATAACCTGACACAAAAGAAATTATCTTGTTTACAGTGGAATCCTGACAAAAATACATGCAGAAAAGAGAGGCAAACACATCTGAATCTGGATTGCTTAGTGGAACACTGGTTTGCTGCCACATCCAATTTTTCTCATTAGAACTTGTTTTATTTGAACATGACTCAGTACCCCGTGTAAAATGTGAAGTTGTTAATCGTATTACTATATGGAAAACAAATTAATTATGCATGATATTGCAAATGGGCTGTTAGTTTGACACCGGAAAGATTAAACAAATGCAGGCATTGCTTCAAATGGTATCTGATATACATATAAGGCCCTCTTTAAGATCTTTTGTAATTTTCATGTAGGAAGAATTTATCTGAAGCCTTTTCTTGTATCTTCTAAAGAAATTTGAAATTAACATTTTGAAGGTTAGATTAACAGCTACATTGTGTGTGTCCGGTCACAGGAAATTAAGGTTATTAGTTATTGTTTTTTTTAAAAAATATGGTATTAGACCTTACTGTGAATGAATTTGAATTCTAAGTTTCTCCTCCGTTCATTTAAGGGAGGCAGCAATTTCTGCCACCTTCTCCTTCATCCGAAGCCCTCTTCCACACCCAGTTTTTGAAACTCCCATTGTCCTAGGTGCATTTTACGACAGGGAATTTCATTAGCACGAGTAGTTTCTGAGCTCTGGGTGCAATACTGGAGCAGAGAACTTCAGGGATTCCTGCTGCAGGACTGAAGTTCCAGGTAGAGACTTTATTGTTTGGACAATGTCAGACAAGCCCTGGGAAGAAGGGCCTGGAACCAGTGAACTCTTATTAGTTGACTGGCAAGCACTTCAAGGTGTTGCCAAGGACTTACAGATCCCAGTTACTATTTCCACACACACCCCTCTTTGGATTTGCTTCTACATTCAGGTGCCTATTCTGTACAGTTAAGTGTTAGAGCAGTTGCTGGAACCCAGTGTGATTGGGAAGAGGTTGCCAGCCCTGAAGTGCCTTCAGCACTCGCCTCAAGTCTGAGTTACACAGACATTCAACTGACTTGCACAATTATTACACAAAGATCCCAAGACTCATGGAGTATTCTGCTCACAAGGTTGCGCTTTCATTTTTACTGCTTCACACTTAGCTACTTCTGCAGATCTACTCCACTCCAAACAATCTATTCATTGAACCTCTTGGAACTTAGCATTCAAGAGGTAAGGGGTTGATTCTGTGTATATAAATTTGCAAAAGAACAATGGGATTAAGGTTTTTCTCTCAACTCTGTATGTTTATTTTATAACATTTTTGCTGTGAAGAAAAGGCATGTTATCTCTGAAGACACAAATTCACAATTTTGAGAACTGCAAGAACAAGCATCTGTGATACCTCGTTAGAAAAACTGCCCCAAATAATCTTACAGAAACCTCTGGAAAGGCATGGCATTGTGAATGGATTAATGGATGTTCATTTACCAAAAAATGTAAACACTATATATAAAGCCTCATGCTACATAATTAAAAACAAATCCTTATTTCCTGATGAATAGCCTTTGGACTAAAGATGTTTCCTCCAAAAGCATTTTTTTAAAAAAAAACACTGATTTAAATAAAAAAATCTGATTTTTAAAAATTATTTTAAAAAAATCATTGATTTTTATCCACCCTGACCCCCACCCCTCTTGCTGATGTGGTCCAAAGGAAAGCAGAGCACTAGATTTGGCACCAGCTTGGCTGCAGGAGTTGCTGGAAGGAGGCATACAAGGTGCCATCCCGTTGTTTTAGGGACTCCACCTCTGGATTTGTGTAGACTAATCCCATCTGCCCCTCACTTGCTTCTACAGCACATGCAGAAACCACTATTACTCAATCCAACAGAGTCTATCTTCGCATGCAGGGGAAGTCCCTCACTGAGGGTTTGAGGGTCGTTCCAGCACCTCTGTAGTGTTGTGTCACGGCATTCTGTTTTTGCACGATGGAGGCTGGGTATATCTCCCTTAAAAAGCTCAACAAGTTCTGGCACCTCTTTTTCTAGAAAAAGAGCCCTGACTGCCGAAGAACCAGCCTCATATAACCAACATGCTTAAGTCTAATGCTTTCTTTCTCTTTCTCCAAAACTTTATTAGGCATTACAGATATAGACCATCTTAAAACATCCATATACAATTTGTGTGTGTGTGTGTGTGTGTGTGTGTGTGTGTGTGTACACACACAAACACACACAAAGAAACAGCCATATAAGATATATTGTAACAGAAATTTTCATTGGAGTGTCTTCCCGCTAAACCATGCCATTGACCACTCTAAGAGATACTATTGACAGAAACTCAGCCACCCTTGCAGTTATCTCCAAGTTAATACCAGACAGGTAGAATCGGATATTTTCATTGTGCCATGACGTTAAACTACCCAAAAAAGGGGATAACACACATTTGTGTAGCTGGTTGTACAGTGGACAGTAGAAAATAATATGTTCTACAGTGTCCGGCCATTCAAATAACATCCGCAATGTCTATTATTTCTATGGATATTTAAATATCTGCCCTTACAAAAGTTGAGGGGGAAATATTCAACTGGGCTAATATAAATGTCCTACATTGGGCTGGAATTATTAACTTTGAGATATAGGTGAGCCTGTCATTGGTTGTATTTAAACCATAGAACTCATAGGAGATTATTTTATTTACAGTTGACTCAATGTTTTGTTTTTCGATATCCTTTAATCTAATTTGGATATTGTGATAAATAGAATTATACAATAATTCCAAGTCAATACCAATAGATCTAATTTTGCTGTGTATGAGTTGGAGCCATCTGGGTTTATAGGAATCCTTAAGTAAATCGGAAAGTAGACTTGAAGGTTGGGAACAAAAATGGCAACACAGCCACTATTTTATAGTGCTAGTCCATGCCCAGTATTCAGTCATGTGTACACCTAATTCTACCATGGAGTAAGCTGTCCTGCCAGGTTTGGTAAGGTCACCTCCCCTTACTTTGAAAGGAAATGGGTAATCAAGCCAGTTCAACACCCCCGTGTACTTGAGAAGCTCAGCATGTGAAGAGATTTGAGCTGGTTCTCATAAGCCACTTTTCTATACCATTGACATCTATACAAGTGCTCACCCATCATAAGCATGTAAGAAGACTTGCATTGCAGACAAAAGGTTCACCTCATCTAGCACCTTGTTTCTAATAGCAGTTAGCCAGATGCTTCTGGAAGCGCACAAGACCAGAGCTTAAAGATGATGACAATTGTATATTACTACCACTACAAACTGGATCTAGTATTCAGAGCCAATACAATATTGGTGTCCCTAAATCTAAATTGCTTCATTTCAGTTTTGGCAGGGCCAGGGGATATATCCCCTTTTCATTACATTCCTATCTGGCATGGTTGTGTCCTATTTGCCATATTATTTTGCTTGAGTTCAGAGTTTGCTGGAGAAAGCAGGACTCATAACAGTTTATTAAGAAGCCAGCATGATCATTTTCACCTCTTCTGAATATGTTTGTTTCACAGCAATTATGACTGTATATTGAGCCAACAGGGGAAGAGTTAGGAAATTGCTCTATTTTAATTTGAATTTTATTGATTTCAAAATTTAACTAAAAACAAAAAAGGTTTCAATTACAGAATAATCTTTTTTATATTTCACAGTTAGTAATTTTCATACAGCTGTATAATGGGGCTAAAGAGGATCTGGAATTAATGAAATTGATTTTTGTTAAGTGTCGCTTCACTACATTATTCTTAAAGTCTTTGATTAACTGGAATTCAAAAAAAATTATGCGTGATATTTCCCTTCCAATCAGTTGGCAGTAAACATGCATGCAGATTTGTATGAGCACACATAAAACAGACAATCACATGAGCAAATCAATATAAACCAAAAGGATTTGAAAAGACTGAAAATGATGCAATATAGCAAAACAAGATCTTGGTATAAATGCATTCTTGAAATCACACGGGGACCTATCACATCATGCGAATAAAACAAAAAAGAAATATTCTAATTCTAGGTGAAACCATTGCTCAGTGACCTACCATCAACCCTGCCATCTTCTTTGCCAAGGTCTAATTTGCCTTCTAGCAACAGTGTGGTTAATCACTTGGCTTCATGACAATAAAAAAAATATTTAATACATTTGAATGTGTCAGTCACAGTTTGGCTGAGTATTCAGCTGTGCAGCACAAAGCCCCTTCTGACTTTATGCTATAACACTGAAAAGTGAAAGACCCAAACCTTGGCTGTTTGGATTGAAAATATAGAAGTCTTTCCTTTTTATCAATATATACATTGTTCTTAAATTTTAAGGAATAGCAAAGTTTCCATGCTAAAATTAAACTGCTACAAAAAAAATAGTCTTTTGCCCTTAGGTATACATATATGGAGAACTACTAATCATTTGATAAAATGCCTTACTAAAGTTGTAAACCTAACCTGTCTATTCAGAAGTAAATCCCATTGAATTCAGTGGTCTTACTCCTAGGTAAATTGGATTAGGATTACAGCCCAAATCAGCTTTTGTGTTCATTTTAATGAACCATTTGCGTTTTTCAAAAAAAAAAAAAAAAAATTCTGTGTGAAACAAGAATCCCCACTGTATGATATCTGAGTCCAGGTGTGGTTTAGTCCCTCACTACCACAAACATTATGGAAATTTCGATTTTAATTTGAAGAGGTTAAGTTTCTACTTCTAGTTATTGCACAGAAACATTTGGAATACATGGCTGTAACATGTGCTGTAAGAGTCATAAGATGAATGAGCAAAGGGGGGGGGGGAATGCCTTTTTTATTTTTTCAGAATTTTAAAGACGATAGCCTTTGAAGTTCATAACCACTCCTAGGATAACCTATTAGCCATGATATCTTTTTTAAAATGTTCAGAGATATATACTGATGTATACTTGAGATTACAGTAGGAAGTCATTTGATTGACTGCTTCTTCAGATAAACATAACAAAACTCATTGCCTCTAGAAAACTGACATGTCAGGCAAAAGGTTAGGCTAGTACCATTTCCCCTACCATCCCAGTTTTCTAGGTGGATGAATATTTTTATTTTTTGTTGAAAAGGTATTGAGTCATACAAGCCATCAGCTTCAGTTTGAAGTGGTACAGCCCAGAGACAGGTTTGCCATCTCAGTTAGAAATTACCCTGTACTTTCTTCAGTATTTTGAAAAGGCGCCAGTATTGAGGTTCTGGTGATCTACAAATACATTTAAATAGATCAATCAATTTTAATCAATTGAAAGGCAGGAAATTAATCAGCTAAAAGTCCTTTAGTCTAGAGCAGCTTTAACAGTAAATATAGGTTTATACACAAATGACACTGTAAATAACTTAGATTTTGTTTGTATTTCTTCTTTCCAGGTGCTTTTCTTTTGCTAGCATTTTCACTTTGATCAATACAGCAAAACTACTCCTTAATCAAAACTCTATTTTCTTCATGAGTATTTTCCACTTTGCCTGCCATTGTCTGAAGCAGGCTGTTTGGAGATTTGGCTTCATATCGTTCAATCTTTTTTTTCCCCCATGAAGCAAAGGAATTCATTTTTACCTTTTCAGAGTGATAATAGTCAATGGAACAAAAGTTCAAGTGCAGAATGTTCTTGAGCTGAAATCTTTCATTTCTGCTTGCTCTTGTTGTTGCATTGATCGTGGAAATGGAAAAGGGATTCGTTGTTTGGTCATACCCCAGGTCTCCCCAGGAAAAAAAACCCCATCAAGAAATACCCTCAACAGTGTGTTTGAATTTATGGGCATTATTTGTGACAAGGATGGCTCCATTGTTTCAAAATACGGTAGCTGAAGAAACAATACTTGCAATAGCTTTAGTTGTCTGTGTGTATTTGGGGAAATGGGAGAAGCAATAGATGAAACGTGTGACACAAAGCTAGGAAATATGCTATTTTTAAATATATATTACAATTTTGAACCATATTTATGTGTAATCCAACAATGTAGCCATCAACAGTGGGGAAGCTGAAAGGAAACGGACATTCAAACACTCTGCTTGTATTTTGAAATCTTTCCTTTTATCTCAGTCTGAAGACAAATGAAAATTCCACCCTTGTACCCACTGTGTTGGCAGCCAAATGAACAAGCAGTTCTGAAGGGTGGTGTGCTGATTTGCATCTTTCCATTTTACTGCAGGGGAAGGTGGAATTTTTGACTCATAATCCCCTCAATATGAATAACTAATCAACTTTAACACACATGGTATCCAAAGAGGAAGTGTGCCAAAATGGACTGTATCCAAATTGTCGTATTTTAATTGGGTTCATGAAACCACAAGAAACACAGCATTTGGCTAAAAGTCAACACAGTTAAGTTTGTCTGCATTCTCAGATTATCTGTTAGTTTCTATATGAAAAGGTGATCCCAAAGCAGTTAGCTTAGCCGTCTTTGAGGTGGAACACTATTTGCATCTTATCTGAGCAGATGAATATCCTGCACCCCATGGGGTGCTGCAAGCCTTTTTCCAAGGTACATAAAGTAACTTGGTTTTGTTCTCTGAGCTGATCCACTTTATGCAGGATAGCAACAGATTCTGTTTCTTAGAGGATATCAGGACTAAAGCATAGGGTCGCCAACTTTTTACAGGCTCATTCCCTCTGGTCACAGTAGTCCATAGTCTGGTAATCTCTGGATTAGATTACTGTAATCATCATGGGGCTGCCCTTGAAGATGTTTCAGTGACTGTAGCTGATGCAAAATACAGCAGCCAGGGTGTTGACTGATACGGTTGTCAGAACCATGTAACAGCAGTTCTAAACAGTTTACATTGCTGCTTATTTGCTACCAAGCCCAGTTCAAGGTTTTAATGCTTATGTACAAAGTCCTGAATGCCTTAGGACCCAGTTATCTGAAGCAGCGTTACCCAGGCTTAATGATCTGCCAGGGATGTCCCTTTTGTTATCCCATACAGAGCAAAGTCCAATGTGCTTTTTGCTTAAGATGGGGCCTTCTTGTTGGTGGCACCCTGGCTGCAGAATGATTTTCCTTTGATGTGTGACTGATACCAGCAGTGTTTAGTTTTTGGCACCAGCTGTAAACTTTTCATTTCCTCCAGGCTTAAGTAGGGATAGGGGTTGAGATATTGAGCCACTTGGCATTGCTATAGGGAGCAGATGATATTATAGGATGGTTTTAGCCCTTTTTATTCTATGTTTTTGTATTATTTTTATGTGATCCAGCCTGAGGATGCTTGCAGTTTAGGGCAGGATATAATTTTAGTAATAAGAAAGACAGGGACTAAGTGTCTTGAATCTCTGGCCTACCTGGCAGCAAGTCAGTATGTCAAGTTCAAAGTCTGGATGTCAAGTCAGACAAGCAAAGTCCAAAGGTCAGGAAACACAGTCCAGGGTCAAACCAAGTAGCCAAGTCTGAAGTCCAGCAGTCAGAATACAGTCCAGAGTCAAACCCAAAGCACAGTTCCATAGATGTCCAGGAGCATCCAAGCCAAAGACCAGTGTGGTGTAGTGGTTAAGAGTGCTGGACTCGTAATGTGGTGAACCGGATTTGATTCCCCACCCCTCCACATGCAGCTGCTGGGTGACCTTGGGCTAGTCACACTTCTCTGAAGTCTCTCAGCCTCACTCACTTCACAGAGTGTTTGTTGTGAGGGAGGAAGGGAAAGGAGATTGTTAGCTGCTTTGAGACTCCTTAGGGTAGTGATAAAGCAGGATATCAAATCCAAACTCCTCTTCTTCATCATCCACAATGGGCAGTTGAACAGACATAGCTCCTCAGCTCTGGTCCCCTTTTGTACTTTGCATGCTGATTGCAGCATCTGTGCTTGATGAGGCATGTGACCCTCACCTGTTCCAAGCCTACTCCAGCTGAGGAATCACATCCCTCCTTCCAGAGCTAGCAATCACCTGCCTTAGCCTCCTAGAGTGCTACACCCGCTGCTCCCTACACCTCAGAGCCCGCCATGTTTGTGGGGATAGGAGCTCCTCTGGCTCTGGGTTCTGTGGCTCTGGTTCCTGTGCTTTGACCTTCAACTCCTCACCATCCTCCATCACCCTGTGAGTACTTCCTTCCCCAATCCCTGCTTGCCCCAGTGTTTCCTGCTTGCCCCTGCTTCCTGCCAGTTCATGACACACAGGCAGCAATCCTAACCCCACTTACCGGGGGTCGCCAGTTGGTTTAATTCAGCCCCTGTGGTAGTATACAACTTCAGTCCTAAAAAAAGCTCAACAACTTTGGTTGGCCGTCACGCATCAAATGTGGCCCTCTTTGGAAAAGGTTCGGGCACTCCTGCCCTAGAGGAAGCCCCATTAAATTCAGTAGGATTTACTACTGACTATATATGGTTAGGATTTCATCGTAATAAATACTTTTATTCCAGTTACCCACATAACTGTGCTTCTGCTGCAGCTTAAATTAACTTCCAGGTCAGACCAGGCAGCCAAAGGCATTGTCTAAAAGAGGTTATTTCACAAGTTCTTCGCAATATTGCCATCTCCTGCATTCAGTATAATTTGGCAAGGAAGAGCCCCAGCTGCAATCCTACGTAACCTGCAAAAGTTAGACTCTGTTATTAATTGTGTAATTAATTGTACTAGTTTATGGGTTAACAACTGCACATCTGTTAATTAAGGAAGCATTTTGGAAAACATAATGTTATATATTTGTACAAGGAGGCCTCAAGTAATTCTGTTGATTTTTGGCCTTTTTCAACTGGCTTGGTTCTCATTATATTCCCTGGACTTGACTAAAAGGATGCCTGCCATAGTACTGGGTCCTGGTCACTTGTATCTCATTATTCAACATTCACACTGGGATACCTACCTGCAACAGTGTAATTATACACACACACACCCCTTACAGCTTCAACAAAGTTATCATGAGTTGGGATATCAGGCATGTTCAGTGGTCAGGATGCAGTGTCCATTACCAATCTACCATTTGCCTGTTGTAATATGGCAAATCTTAGGATCAAGCTGTGCATGCAGCTGAACATGCAGAAGTGTAAGAGATGAGCAGGCAGCAAAATATATTTGATATATTAAAGGCAATTACTACATTTTGCCTTTTACATTTAAAAAATGAAGAGAGGAAGCAGAGACCAAATATGGTGGCAGTGACCAGTATTGTCTGGATTTATAAAGCTTGGTCAGATTACCTTGACCAGCCAAAGCCTCCATCTTCCATACTTTGTAGCAACCATTGGATTAGGTTGCAGCAAAGGGAGAGATGGGAAACAGAGTTACTCTATCAGCTCAGCTGAGAGACCAGCTCTGTTTGACACCTCTGTCTGTCCCTGAACAATTTCCATTCCAGCTAGTCATTTCAAGAGCTGCTATTTCACTTTAAGAAGCGGTGTCTGAGTTTGCTTGTTCTCTTCTATTTTGCCTTTGATACGATGTCTTTTAGATTGTAAGCCTGCATACAGGGATTGTCTTGTCTTGATTGATTGCATTTAACCTGTTCTGGGAGCCCTTTTGGCTGTTGAATGTGGTATAAATGCAAGGGAAAAGGTATTTAGTGGTTAAGAAGAGTCCTGCTGGATGAGGCCAAAGGTAAATCTAGCCCAGCATTGAGTTCTTGCAGTACCCAGTTAGATGCCCATGGTAAGCCCACAAATCAAACCTAAACATAACAGCCCTCTCCTCACTTGTGACTTCCACTAACTGGTTTTCAAAAGTGCATTACATCCAATAGTGGAGGCTGAACACAGACATTGTGAATAGTAGCCACTGGTAGCCTTAGTTATTGATATATCTTCCAGTTTGAAGTTCATATTTCATAATTTTTGACCTGGCAATATATTGCAAATCACGGTGTGTGTGTGTGTGTGTGTGTGTGTGTGTGTGTGTTATGCAGAAATCATGATGCGGGGAAAACCATGAAGCCAGCCAATACCTTTACATAACTCAATCCTTATTTCCGACTGTCAGGCTTCAGGGTATCTGATCCCTCCCATGGTGGGCAGCCAAGAAGCAGATAATAAGAAGAGTTCTTACCAAGTCCTTTATTCAATATTCACAGAGAGAGGCTTTAAAAAGTGCCTTGCCATCCCAGTAATGGCATTGCTCTGAATAAAGTTCCACCCCCTCCGTCTCTTCTATTGTACGTCATCCCTGCGCTGGCTGATCTGTGCTTTCTGCCTCTGAGCTTTCTGTTCTACTACTCTCAATGCACGCCAGGTCAGGAATGCTTTCTAATGATAATGTGTCAGCCAGCTGCTCTGGCTCTGCTGTTCCCCCCTCCTCTTCCATTATCTCCCAGCTTTTCCCCTCTTCTGCCTCAGAGTCAAGACCTTCTGCAAATCACCGTTGTAAATCTATACTGCCCTCCTCTTCTCAGGAAGGTTCAGGAGAAGGGGGCGCTGTCTCCTCCATTCCTCCTCCTGTGTCCAGTCCCTGACACAGATATTGTGATATATTGATATAGCCTGATGTTGAAAACCAAATATCACCTAGCCCTCCTCCATGGATTTGCCTAATCCATTTTAAAGTCCTCCAAGTAGGTGTCCATTATTACATTTTGTGGAAGCAAATTCCATAGTTTTAACTATGTGCTGTGTAAAGAACTGTTTCCCTTAGTCTCTCCTGAATCTTTCAACATTCCAGTTAACTGGATGGCACCAATGATAACAAAGAATAAAAAGTTTTCTCTGTCTACTTTGATAACTGCACCCAGGGCAAGTCTCCATGGAATCTTCCCTTAAAGCCAGAAGTGCAGCCAGGAGTACTTGGAATTATTTTACAATCTTGGCAGGCACTAGGCCTGTTGGCAGACCAATACTGCATTACAAAGATGTCTGCAGACATGACATGGAGGCTGGCAACATCAACCCTGCCATATGGGAATTCCTTGCAGATGATTGCAGTGCCTGGAGACAGACAGACAGACAGACAGACAGACAGGTTGTGTATCTACAGCAGTGACCAGAGGAGGAATGACTGCTGGGAGGAATGCAGAGAGAAAAATGCCATGGTGCACTTGTAGCACCAAAAACCAGACACCTTCATTTGCCCCACCTGCAATAAAACATGTATTTTGTGTATTGGCCTCTGCAGCCACAGCAGGCGATGTAACTCTTCAATGGTTTAACTCATGGGTAGGCAAACTAAGGCCCAGGGGCCAGATCTGCCCCAATCGCCTTCTAAATCCGGCCCGTGGACGGTCGGGGAATCAGCGTGTTTTTACGTGAGTAGAATGTGTCCTTTTATTTAAAATGCATCTCTGGGTTATTTGTGGGGCATAGGAATTCGTTCTGCCCCCTCCCAAATATAGTCCAGCCCCCCACAAAGTCTGAGGGACAGTGGACCGGCCCCCTGCTGGAAAAGTCTGCTGACCCCTGATTCACCCCCGAAGGCACACTCTTCCATTGTCTCTTGAGACGGACAGATGCCAACAACAACAACATATTGGGCAAGAATAGTTACGTTCTTCCCTCGCACGGACTGTGCCATTGCTGATGCTGGAAGAACAACAAGAGGGAATGGCTATCTCCATCGCTTTTTCCTTGTGGTTTTCCAGGGGGGAAATGCAAAGGGTACCCTCTCCCTGTATTCTCCTGCTGGGGTTGGGAAAGACCCTTGAGAATACAAGAGAATTTCAGTTCTGTGTCAGTAAATGTGGGAAATTCATGTTCAGCATTGCAAATTATATCATTTTCTGCAGACCCTTGAGAATAATTCCTGGTCAGTGTAGACATTACTGAGCTACAGTAGGTGGACCAATGAACAGACTTGGTATAAGGCATATTCCTCTGAAGAGAGATAACCAAACTAGTTGGACCTTTATTTTGAGGCAGCAAGATAATATTCATATTCCACATTTCCCTTGGTATTCTGTGCAGATTTTGGGCTAGGGGGAACTAATGTCTCCTATGCTTGGATTTCCTGTGGCTTATGAGGACCAGATACACTGAGATGATAGATAGATAGATAGATAGATAGATAGATAGATAGATTTAAAAAGGTGTAGACTTGTTCCAAATGTGAGACAGATCCTATAATCCTGTGGCCATGTTTTATCCATGCACCTCTCAACTAGCCTAACATTCCCAAGAAAATAAGTGAAATCAAATGCTTTGAAAATGGCATTAAACTGCCGATGCACCAGTGCAATATTGCTGTTTGTTCCTTAAGGGAGAATAATCCCTCCTAATGAATACAAATTTCCTATGCATGAAAGCAAGCATGTAGTTGGGGAGTCAAATGTTTGAAAAACAAAACAAAACAAATAATGCTGGATGTTGCCAGTCATTTGGCTGTGAGCTGATACAATGAGCACTGTCGAGTGTTTGTGCTTTTCCAAGTGTCTTTTTATCCTTTCCTCCACATTTTCTTTTGCTACCTAATTTCATGCATGGGAGGTCAAAAGACAAAAGGTCAGGCCTGGTTTAAGAGCCATCTAAACAGCCTGCCATTAGTTAGGCCACGAGAAAAGTGTCCCTGAATCTGTAAACATCATCAGGTTTCTCAAGCGGCACAATTCTCCCCACCCCCCACCCCATTGAGTTATATTTACAGAAAAACAAAGCAACTTCACATGTTTGCTTTTAGTGCTGGAATTATCATGAGTGATGCTTTGAAAACATAGGAAATAAGGGGTTAAGTGAGATAGAATAGCTTGTGTCTAATTAAAGTAAGGTTTTAAAGGGCAAAAAAGGATGTAAAATAAGTTTCTTGTACTCGATATGTATTTTATGTAAATATGGAATCTTGATGGAATCTCTCCCCCTGCTCGTCACTCATTGAACCCAGGTTCTCAGGAAATCGGTCCATATGTGAAAATAGGTAGTGCATCTTGACGCTCATGTTGCAGCCCAGGTTTCTGAAAGCAGTCAGCATGTTGTTGACAAGTTCTGCGTAGTTTCTGGCCTTATTGTTGCCAAGAAAGTTCTTCACAACCAGAACAAATGCCTTCCACGCTTCCAGTTCCACTTCATTCATTGACTTTCTGAACTCTGGATCTCTGATGAGCTGACGGATCTGAGGACCGTCAAAGATGCCAGCTTTCAACTTGTCCATGGTCAATCCTGGAAAAGCCTGGCACAAGTAAGTGAAGCAGTCACCATCCTTGTCCAGAGCCTTGGTGAACTGCTTGATTAAGCCGAGCTTGATGTGCAGCGGTGGGAAGAGTATTCTGTCTCTGTCCACCAGAGGATCGTTGATGACGTTCCTTTCTTTGCAGGGCACCAATTCCTCCCGCACAGGCCAGTCCTTCTTTGTGTAATGCTGAGCACGGTCCCTACTATCCCACATGCACAGAAAACATGGGTACTTGGTGAAGCCAGACTGTTGTCCCAACAAAAAGTTCACCATCTTCAGATCAACACAAATAAACCACTTATGCTGATCATAACCAATTTTCTCCAGCACATACTTCACCGCTTCATAGTTCTCCTTCAGTGTAGACGAGTGAGCCAGGGGTATAGAGGCAAACTGGTTGCTGTTGTGTAGCAGAACACATTTCAGTGATCACTTGCTGCTGTCAATGAACAGTCTCCAATCTTTGGGTTCGTACTGTGGCACTCCAAGCTCGAGCAGAAGCTGCACAATATCTGCACAGTACACCAAGTCCTTCTCTTCCGAGAAAAAACGGAGGTACTCTTGATGCCTGTTGCGGAAGAAGCTGATGCGAGCACTGTCAGAGAGGAGGTTTTTTTCCTTCAATCTGGATGCCAACAGTTCGGCAGAGTCCTTTGACAAGCTGAGGTCGCGAACTAGATCACTGAACTCCTTTTGGGAAAATGGATGTGGAGCATCATCTTCAAGAACCACTTCTTCTTCATGTCCTTCAACACTGGAGGCATCTTCATCACTAATGTCAGGAAGTTCTCCGAAGATAGGCACTGGAATTTCATCACAATGAGCTACAGGACGACGTGCTGATTGAAGATCAGGATACTTTTCCCCCCCCCCCCGCCCCCCTTCAACAAAATAGCTCTCTTCTGCAGCATCCTCCCTCCCCCCCACCCGCCCCACCCCTGGGCGCCTCGGGGCCTCCCCCCCTGTGGAAGATCAGGATACTTGAAGCTGCTCCAGTTCTTTCTGTTGATCCCAGCCGCACCAATTTATGGAAGATTTTGAGGTTTTATGACTTCAAACTGATCCCTTTTTGACATAATCACCCAGAACTATCGGACCTGAATACTTTTTGTCATTAAAATAATCATTTCCAATCAAAACAATTATTCGACATGGCATTTTACCCCCACCAACTTCTTCTAAAATGCTCCACACAAGCGTACATGTGAACAAAAATGTAAAAAAACGACATGTGGCCATAGCGCAAAAACTTGACCTGATTGAGCAAAACCAATGTGATTTTTGGATTCAGTGCATCAGATTCGTCCTAAATCAACTGAAAAAAATGCAGACAACAAATTTGTTGTTGACCAGTGTTATGTTCAGTAAGCCTTCACAGAATTCCCAGAGTTCCTTGGATATGAACCATCAGTTTACCCAGTTTGAAAGGGGTTTCTATTTAGTGTAGGTGTGCCCTTTGCATGGAGGTATGTTCCATTCAGATCCATGGGACTTGGTTCCTAGTAGATTTACTGAGAATGAGGGTGCCAATTATACTGAAGTCTGTAAAACAACAGTCAATAAAACTGCCCAGGGAAAGTCATTTGTACCACAATAAATCACCCAACACTTGATCCTAGAGGCAAATGATGTTATCCAGTCTCACGTAAACACTTTTTAATTCCATTGATTTCTGTGTGGGAGTTAATCACATTCTTAAGGCTGCAGTTCAAAATACACTTATTAGGAAGTAATTCCTGTAGAACTAATTGGTGCTTATTTCAAAGTGTACTTGCTTAGGAGTCTTTTGCACAGTTTTCCCGCTGAAACTATTTGGACTTCAGAATGCTTTACTTTGGCTGGATTGTGTCCATTGTCTGAAACTTTTCTACCTAATTAGCTGTTTAAATCCTGCTGAAGACAACAGGATTTAAACAGCCAAGCAGTGTGCAAGGATCACACACCTTTCCTGGTTTGTTCTCAGAACTGAGGATTGCAAACCAACAGAGAATCTCACTTTAAAAATGTCAAAAATTCTGCACTTGGTTCTAAGTAGCAACCACCAGTTGTATAGCAACCACCAGTTGTAGGGTTGTCATATTTCAAAAAGGGGAAATCCGGACACAAAATTGTTCAGCTTTTTTCAGTTTTGCCCAAAGTTGTTGAGTTTAAGCAAAATTGCCAAAAATGGCACTGCAGACATCCGGATTTTCCCAGACATTTGCTGATTTCTGCCCAGACACTGCTTCCAGCAACAGTATTCCGAGTATGTCCAGGAAATTCCGGACATATGGCAACCCTACGAAGGAAAGCTAAAAGTTACGTAGACGTCAATGAGGATAAAAATATACCTAATTCTTACTTGGTTGCGCCCAATACGTGGAAATAAGGTCCGCTCAATCAATGGCCCATAGCTTGCAAATAACTCATGTGTTTAGATGGATAAGGTGTCTGTCTCTAATATGCCTTTTGCTGCTTTACTGCTAGTCATTCAGCTCAACAGGTGTTTGAGCTTGGGCATCTAGTGAAGCAAAATTGATAACTTTCACAGGCAAGGTGAAGGAGAATTGCATGCTTTTTCTGAAACTCCCCTCCCTGTATATTAGAACTACAAGTTCATTACCCAGTTATATTATCTAAAGCTAGGACTTTTTTTCAGTCAGAACTCTCTGGAACTCTTAAGAGAATGAGAGAGGTGTTTATGGTGAGTTCTGGCACCTATTTTTCTAGAAAAATTGCACTGTCTAAAGGTAACGTGGAGATGGGCCTGTGTGGTACCTTCATAGGAAATCGCCCAGTGCAACACAACAAACACCAATGGTTGTTTGAGGGGGGTGCCTTTTAAAAACATATAATCATTATTATGTATTTATTTCTGCGCCACCTTTTTGCCCAAACATTTCCTAATCACTGGTGACAGTTTTAATTGCCCTCACTGTTATACTGATGATGTTTTAATTGTTTTGTTTTTTGTTGTAAGCCACCTTTGAAATTTTAAACGGAAAGCAGTCTAAAATAATTTTAAGTAAATAAATATAAACTAAATGAAGTGAAATGAAGAGAATAAGTAATGGCAGAAATTAAACTTCGCATTTTCACTTCCATGGAACGGCCCTTTCTCATGGGGGTCCCAAAACTATTGAATTCTCTCCCCCCCCCCCCATTGATCCTCTCTTGCTGTTTACCCATCCTGGAAACTAATTTAATAATAATAATCCAGAACATTAGCCAGGTAATCCAGGATATCGGTGTAGAAAAATGTTTGCCAGAGATAAGGTTCAGATCCTGCCTTTCCAAACCCATTTTTGTAATCCACCTTGTCAGAGCACAGAGCTGGAAAACAAAAAATGGTGAAATCTGAGCTCCTCGGCTTCAGAGAGTTAGGGAGATCAGTTGCAGCGCATTTTAGGTTTCTGCTGTAGAAAATGAACTTTCTTTCACTCTCCGGTCCTACTTCTTTTCGTCCACTTTCCTCTTGCTGCCTGGGGTTCGCGTCTAGCTAGCCTCCACTGAGGTCTGGCCAGTCACCAAATCCTTCCGCGCAAAGGGGCCGAGCTAAGACGAGCTTCCTTGGGGGCCTGCCTCCCTTCCTCCTTGCTCACTTTACGCAGTCAAGTCGCTGCCTTGACCGTCTGTAGGGACGCTTCTTCTCCTTTGGGCACTAGAAGAAGTTAACACGGCGCACTTGCATGTCTTTCCTGGCAAATCCACAAGTCCGGTCCAAGAATAGATGTATTTTTCCCTCTGAGCCTGTTTATAGTATAAAATCATGGTGCTTAGAACACTTCGAAGAAGAAAAACCAGAAGTAGGAGCAGCAAAATTGAAGGAGATTGGGAACGGAAGAACATTTCTAACCAACGCTCCAAACCCTAAGAAATCCCACTGAGAGCAACTGGGCTTTTTCCCGAAGAAACGTGAAATGGATCGGGACGCGGTGGGAGAAAGATTCGCGCAGCTAATAATAGTAATAATAATAATTTTTATTATTTATACCACGCCCATCTGACTGAGTTTCGCTAGCCACTATTGAGCCTACGAACCTTTCCAAGGAAGTAAGCCTCCACAGTTCAATGGGTTTACTTCCAAGTACACTTGCCCAGACTTAACAGCCTTAGCGAGGATTCTTGCGAATGTGCCCGAAGCTCTTTGAACCATAAACCATATTTACCATAAACATTAAAAAGTGCATTTAAAAAGAAGAAAGTTTTTTGTTTTTTTTACTTTAACTCTCCCCACTTTCTTCTACAAAGTGCGTTCATCCTGCTGCCCAAAGCTTCAATCCACTTCGATTTAAGTACTTTGAATAAGCCTATTTAGACTGCCCTCCTGTGCCACTTCTGATCAGATTTCCCCTAATAAAAATACTGGGCAAATCTACCCGCGCTGTAGACAAGCTGCCACCCAATATTACTCTCTATTCATTCCGGTGGGTTTGCGCAAGAGAACATCCAGGTGGTTTCTGCACATTGCAAAGCGACCCAGGAGGTTCCTAAGCACTGTATCGCAGGTCTGAGCACTCAACAGTGTTTACTCGGGAGTCAGTCCTATTGATTACAATGAGATTGATTCCTAAAGGAGCGTGATAGAGTGTCAGGTGTGACTTTCAACAGAACGCAGATGGATCAAATAACCGCGCACAGCCTGATCCTAAACTTTTTTTTTACTCGAGTGTAAGTCTCTTTGGACTCCGTAGGGCTTACTTCCGAGCAAACAACAACGTAAGATTCAGGTTGGGGATTGTGTGCTCATGGCTGTGGCATGAGGGAAGTTTTAAGGGTGCCTTTCTTAAGTAAATCCCATAGAACAATCTAGCGGATTTACTTATGAGTAAAGCAGGAACTGAGATTACAGAGTGACCCGGCAGGCATCTCCATACAGTCTAGTCTTTCCCTTTTATTTGCCACCACAATGAATTTCTTTAAAAAAAAAAAAACTCGCTTCAAAATATTAGTTCTGTAGCAAAACGGCAACCCGCTTAATCTGTTTTAGTGGAATAATCCTCTGCACATTTGCACATCGTTGTGAAACCGAAAAGGGTGACGGGGGCGACGGCGGAAGTGGATTCGCGGGAAACGAAATTCATTTAATTTAAAATAATGGATAGCCGACATGATGCGATTTTTCAAATGCACCAGAGTAAAAGGGTCAGGAGTAAGACTCTTCAGCTTAAATTCCTAAAGTTGGCTTTAACTGCAATTCGACTCGTACTTAATTAAGTATGTCCAGTTTAGGGGCTTACTTCCGAGTAAACACGGCGAAACCCGACCAGCAATCGCATCCATTTTCGATAGCATTTACTCTTTTAAAAGAAAGACAGAAACAGGAAGAAAACAGTCCTTTATTTTAGGCACACCAGATCCAAAATACCCGTGTGAATTGCGGGGTGGGGCGGGGAGAGTGCGCGTGTGTTTAGGATAGCAATCTTGCCCGAAAGTTACCGACACGCCCCGTTGACTGTAGACTTTCGAGGTAAGTATGCGTTCAAACAGCCAAGCCATACTGCAATTTTAAAATGCCCCCCCGAACCGTTCCGTTCAATTCTATGTAAAATTCGTACTAAGGCATCGGTAAATCTGCTTTAAAAGGGATTGGTCTGGTTTTTAAATTATTTTAAGAAGACCTTTTCCTCCGGATGCGAATTCCCTTGCCATAAATGTGTTTTTTTCTTCAAAGGGATGGATTTAAGAAATTGTTTAGTTAAAGTCTTCGATCTTCAGAGCACACTGAGCCCTGGAATTAAGCCCCGTGGAATTTAGCGGGACTTACTTCTGAGTAAACACGGTTAGGATCACACTGGAATTTAAAGCGATAAACAGACTGAGCTTCGACATGTTTTCCTGGAAGTAAGTCCTGTTCATGTAAGGGAAACTTTACTTATGATTATGATTAGATTTTTATCATCTTCACAACACCCCTGTGAGGTAGGTTAGGCTGAGGGTTACCTCCTGAAATTCTTGGCTTAGTGCGGCTTTGATCCGGCGTCTCTAACGTTGGTCCACTGACATCAGTACAGTACTGAGTACAATGAGGCGTATTCTTTCAACAAACAATGGAAGAAAATGCCATTAAAACCAATCAAGGAAAAGTATTTGGAATAGGATTTTAAATGTCTTAATCCCAGTATCCTTTTGTGGGGCGGGTGCTTTTTTTTGTTCGATTGGCACCCTAGTCCTAAACATATTTTCAGCAAGTTTCCTCAAAGGTATTTTGTTCCATACGTAAGCCTTGGGCTGAAATCCTATCCAAAAGTATTTGGACATAAACTCCATTGATCCAAGTGGGGCTGAACATGCAAAGACAGGATCAGATTGTTGTGCAATCCTATCTACTCAAAAGTAAGTACCACTGAGCACAGTGGAGTTTCTTCTCTGGAAATAGATACAGAATTCCTGCCTCAAGCCACTTACTTGGAAGTAAATACGTCTAGAAAGAAATAGGAATGATTTCCAAGTAAACAGAAAAATACTCAATAAATACGCTTCTAATTCGGGCTTTGTAAGGAAATCTTAGTATGTTCAGTGGAATATATTCACCCTAATATTTTTAGAACTGCAGTCCTAACAACTCGATCCTAAATACATTACCTCTTTTAGTCGCATTTTACTGTTAATGTGATTAGAGTCTGGTTTTAAGATGATTAAAAATAAGCTCACATCACACTATTCCTAGACTTCGGTGACACCAACCCAGAATGAATCTGAGCAGACTTTGGGATGTATTTATTTGAAAAGCAACGCCCATCGACTAAATGATCGTTATTTTATTTATTATTGCTTTTGTGAAAGCCCTGCTGGTAGAAAGAATGCTTGCGTGTTTATATAAATCCTTCAGTCCTTCACTTGGTCCATTAATAGATATCTTAATTCGAATATATGCTAGGCAAATGATACTACTCGCCTACCTTTAACGGTAAATCAGGGTAATAATATATGTGTAATGCTTTCAACACTTGAGTTATAAAACAAATGTCAAAGGCACGATCCAGACAAGGTTAAAGGTTATTGGAGCCCCCTAATTCCAGTCATTAAATAAAACGCATGGTTAACTTGCCCGTTTAAATAAACAGGACCAAAATGCTTCAGGTTAGTAGCAGTAGTAGTGATAGTAGCAGCAGCAGCATGCTTCAGATTATTATTAGTAATAGCAGAAGCATACTTCAGGTTAGTAGTAGGCATGGTCATAGTAATAGATAGCAGCAACATGCTTTAGCTTAGTAGCAGCAGCAAGGTGAGAATGGGTACTCCTTTGATACTCAGTGAATCTGCTCAGAGGGGAATTGTCCTATCAGACAGTATTTCTTCCATCTTTTGGGTGCTGGGGGCAGGAGGGGGACTGTGGCGCTTTACACCTGACTTGAAACACTTCTTTTGTGCCTGTTCAAACAGGGTTTTTCCGGGGGGAGGTCTCCAAAGAGCTGGCTATTGTCCTTCCCGCTGTGGAGTCCCTTCTCTTCCTCAGAAGAGAGTGACCTTGACCTCGGATAGACCCTTCTGAGGAGGAGGAAGCCCCCGGAAGTTGTTTAGCTGCCCTTGATTTTTCCCAGGAGGGCGACCAGTGGTGGCAAAGAAGAACATGGGCTCACCCTGATGTTTAGCCTATTTGTGTTTACAAAAAACAAAAAAAAACCTTGCTGAAAAGTGGGTTTGCGCCATCATTCTCTCTTTTCTGAAGGGGGTGTCTGTGTGTGATGGTGGGGAAGGTTTCTGAACTGTCTTCTCTGCCAGATGGAGATGGGGGGGGGCGACGAAAACATAGCAAGACCCTGCAGTCAGCTCCAGGACCTGTTTTTGAAATGCCACTGCGCAAGAAGAAGCAGGAACAATGAAGACATCTCGTGGCACCTTGAAGACGTGGCAAATGAAGCATTGGAATTGCCCTGCTGGATCCGACTAAGGTCCGTCTAGCCCAGCATCCTTCGGTTTCCAGTTCACCAGCCGGGCAGGAAGGTGACTTCGGGCCCTGGGGGTGTTCAGACGTCAACAGGAAGACCTCGTGCGGCTCCAGAGCGTTTCAGAAATTATGCTCCATTCATTGGTTTCATTCCCTGGCTTGTTAAGCCAGCTAACCTAAAGGTCACCCCTACACCTTGTCGCGGGTCATTCCACAAGAGAATCCGGAGAAAGGGACCATTTCTGTTCACAAACTTGTCCGGCACGGACTGAGGTCTAAGCCAGAGCCTCAAAACGATGCACAAACGCACAGGAGCCTTCCGCGGCGCAAGGAAACAAAGAAACTGTTTGGCAAAGCAAGGCTGAAGGTAGCACACTACGAATCAATCTGTTTAAGTTAACACGATTCCATTAACAACAGAGTGCCTCTGGGCATGTGAGGAGTGCTTCCTTCAGCAAGTACTGACAGCTGCGGGCGTTGCAGACGGAGAGCATTTCCACTCTGCAAAAGGGGCGCCCGTCAGTATTAACAATAACAACTATTATTATTATTATTATTATTATTAATTTATTTGTACCCCGCCCATCTGACTGGGTTGCCCTTGATAGCCGCCCCTCACTTTTGGCACCCAAGTGGATCGGAACACCCCTAATTCCTAGAGGAAGAGGGGAAAGTAGGGGGTGTCCATACTCTGGTTGTTCTTGTGTGCGTTTGCCGGCCTACTTCTTACAGCGGAAAAAACCCCAAACCTAGTCCTAAATGGGCGATCCTATTGGCTCAGAAAGAAAATTCCCCCAGGAGCGTTTGTTCCTTCGGCTGCGAAGGGGTTTTCAGCCAGGCTGGATGTCATGTCTTTTCTGGTGCAACCCAGGGAGTTTTAAGGCCACTCCCTTTCAAAGAGGCGACCGAAGTGCAAGCCATGGGGGGTGGGGGAGCGGAGAAGAGAGAGGAAGAAAGAGAGAGAGAGAGAGAATGTTAATCGCGCAGGAATTTCCTCCCCCCCGCCCCTCCCTCCTCGATCTGGTTTCTGAAATCCGGGCGCAAAATGCTGCCCCTTCTTCCCTTCCATCCAGTCAACACGCGAGTTTCCACTGAGCGGAAATGTTCCTCCGCTGAAAGGGGCGCGAATAGCCGGCCTTCCTCCCCCGCCTCCGCCTCCCCCGCAGAGTCGCTTTAATTAAAGTCACAAAGTCGCGGTTGATCCTCGGCTTGGCTTCTGCGCCTTGAATCGGCTTTCCCCGCCTCCTGCCTCTCCCCCCCCCTTTCCCCCTCCCCCCCTTTCTTTTTTTTCCTCCCTGGAGTTGACTCGGATGCAGTTGAACACTTGCAGGGGCAGCTTCGTCCAGATGTTACAACAGCTTTTCAGGTGGACAGAGCAAAGCATAGGATAAAGCCATCTCCTAGGGGCCGAGGTCCCTTTGCCCCCCCCCCCAGTAAAATATTTCAGGGGGCGGCCTCCCAAAGTTAATGGGCATTGTTTACCTGTCCCCCATATGTTATTCAAGTTGGCACTCCTGGGCAGATGTGTGTCATCCCCCTCGACACACACCGTGAACTATACAGCCTTCCCACTCCTCTTTTCTCCGCCCAACTTCCTTCTCTCTCTTCTCCCCTTCTTCAAACTTTGCCTTTGGAAAAGGTTGAACAACAACAAACCCACCTCTGGACCGGCCCTTATTTGACCTCGGTCGTCTGAAAGGTCCTGCTGGCAGAACGGCAAGCCCACTACCGTCGAAATAACTCGGAGAATGATTTTATTTTATTTTATTTCACAACATTTATTGCTCGTTTTTCCACTTGGGGAAAAAAAATTAACACTAACAAAACGGGGGGGGGGGGGACGAAAACTGCGGAGTCGGGGCCGTTTTTGCGGACCGAAGAGGTTTAAAGTCAAGCATTTGCCCGCAAGGGCCGAGTAGATTTGAAACTCAGCTCCGTTTCCCATTCCTAGCCAACAATTCTCGCACCTCCGACTACATTAACTCCGGCTGGAACAGCCTCGGCGATTTTAAGCTCCTCAGGGCAGAGACCTTCCTGTTTGTCCTTCTCCCACCCGTTCCCACCTAAAAGCCCCGACGCGCGTAGATTAAGGGGAACTGCGACCGCCTGGTGGTGGAGCACGTTCTTTGTTTGCATGAAGCCCAGGATTTGACCCCTGACGCCTCCTCTTAAGAGTCTCCCAGGTGGCCACTGCTGGAAAAGATCCCTGCCGGAAGGTCGCAGCCAGTGAGTAGACAATACGGAGCCTGATTTGTAGAGATGGAAGGTACCCCAGGGGTCATCTAGTCCAACCCCTTGCAATACAGGAATTTTATGCCCAACGTGGGGCTCGAACGCAGTGAGCTATCCCAGATGAACCAACGGCTTCGCTCAATATTTGAGCAGTTTCCTATGCAGTACTACTACTACTAATTAATAGCAATACAATTTTCTTCAAAAGTCAGCTCAGCTGGACGTAAACTCTTTTTTAAAAATCTGCAGGTGGGATGTTGTTTTTACTTAAGTGTCTGTCCTTCCTCCCCTTAAAAAAAAAGGTAACTGTCAGTGCAAGGTGATTTTTGTGAGCTGACACTCCCCTCCTCCTCCCTACCGTAATGTCAAATGTTTCTACGCGGGCAGCTATTTCAGAGTTTGCACCCACCCACACTCTACCTTGTCTGCCTTTCTTCTTCTTCTTCTTCTTCTTCTTCTTCTTCTTCTTCTTCTTCTTCTTCTTCTTCTTCTTCTCTGTTTGATTTCCTTTTGTTGCTAATCTCCGGAGATTTAAAACAACAATAACAACAACCCAACCCCCTGTCTTTTATCTTTTCTGGGTTAGCTGGCCCGCCTTACCTGTTTGCAGCGTGTGTCCGCTGAGCGGCAAAAAAGCCCTGATGTTTGGTAAATGGCAACGATTGCGCGTGTGCGCCCTGCGCCGCGCCACCTGCGCGGGTGTGGCCGTGCTGTTCAAACTGCGCGGAAAAAGAGGCCGAAGATTAAGGTGCCAAGACATTGTGATTGTTATGACGCCGCATGGAGAGGTTGAAAGGGTCAGAGACTCTCAACAAACCCCTCGCCGCCGCCCCCCCCTCCACAGTGCAACTGTCTTCTTTGCTGCAACAATGCGCAGGATTTTTTCCTGGTGGCAACTGGTGGTTTTTTGTTTTTTTGTTTAACTCAGTCAAGGTATTAGCTTTGGAAAAGGGGAGGGGATTCCTCGGGAAAGCACTTAACAAAGTATGTGCCGCCAAAGGCCATTCAGAAGCCTTTTTCTCCAAAGTGTTAGTTCCACTACTAAACCCGGGAGAGGATTGTTTTGTATGTGTGTGTTCTGAAAAGCCACTGAGAAAATGAAAGGAAAGGGGAACTAGGCCTTAGGCTGAGAATCGCTGACATTTATGCTCCGTGCATGGGTGGAATGAACCCCATTTTGGGTTTGTGATGCACATAACTGGGAGGCGAGCAAAGGTGGCTTAAAAACTTATTGGTGATAGTGTCATTGTTTACTAGCTCCGAGCTTGCCTTGGCCTGGGATGGCACACACCAGCTCAGCTGCAATGCAACCATGCAATGCGCAATGGGTCAGGGCGATCCTGTGCAGCTTTACTCAAAAGTAAGCCCCACTGAGTTCCTTGGTAAGTAAGTGTGCAGACAAGAGCCGTGTCGAGGGTGTTCTGCTGCGTCGGTAATGGCTTGTTTCCATTGTTATTCCTACGGTTAAATACAATCCTGTCAAGACGCTCTGGTATGTTTAGCGTTCTCCTCCACTACCGCAGCCTTAGGACATGCCACTCCTTTATAGTTTGGGAACTGGTTTGCACAGAGAGAGAACCTGTTCAAGACAGGCCGCGACTCAAACGCTCACTGGTCACAAAGGACTCCTAGGTAATCTTGGGACAATCGTCAGCTCTTTTCCTGGACAATGAGCCCACACCCAAGTCAAAGTCACTCCAGCAGTGGGTCCAGAAAGGATATAGGTTCCGAGTTCCTTGATTCATCTACTAGTCCGGATTCAGTTTATCAATACCAATCTTATGCTGAGCTCTGCTTAGATCCTCTGTTTCCAGCTGGTGAGCACTAGCCAACCTCCCTTATGCATCTGGAAGAAAGTTCCAC
This sequence comes from Podarcis pityusensis, assembly GCF_964106645.2. NCBI lineage: Eukaryota > Metazoa > Chordata > Lepidosauria > Squamata > Lacertidae > Podarcis > Podarcis pityusensis. The sequence continues at coordinate 36,376,782 of NC_138042.1, forward strand.
GGAATTCTATGAGACTTTCTCCCCCGGCTGCAAGTCTATGTGTATTTACTGTACTTGGGGAAAGTACCACCAAATATAAGGAAACTTCTTCTCAAATGCTCAAAGATTGGGCTGCACACTCCCCACCCCTCTTAGCTAACAGGTTACTACCAAACGAGAGGAAGAATCGACCCAAACCAATGGCAGTACTGTACAGCAGTTCAAAAGAGCTACTCCGCTTGCAAGCTTTGAATCTGGAATCCTCAAAAGGGTGTGAGTGGGAATCCGGATAGAAACTGTTTCTTTCTTGAAGGGGGTAGGGGCGATTCTCTTGACCTGAGCCTGTGCTGTTGGCACCCATGCTCTCAAGAGGCAACATTACACACACGTGCACACACGCATTTATGTTTAAAAACAAATATTAGGAAGAAATTGATTGTGGGTAGAATCAATTTATTTGAGCGCTGCCGACGGGTGTAGATGCAAACTACAGGTTTTGCCCTTTCTAGGTATTCAATGCGCAACGGTTTGCGCGCGCACTGAATGAAAATCAATAGTTTAGGCATAAAGGTGTATGTGAGTGTGTATAGGCTCGCTCAAACCCACAACCTGACTGATACTGAGTGGGCTGACTTCTAACCATGCAAGTATACAAGGGCATCTATGGATAATCAGCAAGCCCGTTTCCGAACAGGCTTACACATTATGGAACATGGGTCAGCTGATATGCCTGTTACGCGTAGGTGTGGGCGCGGGCATTCTATGCGCTGGTATCTTACATGGCTACGGGTCAAAATAGGTACAGAAATGCAACACATGTCTTCATTTGCAAGGGGGCAGTCAGGCCCACAACCCAGTTAAAAGCGTAGTTTCATTGGGACTGTCCCCCCCCCCCATTCTTCGATAGTTAGTACCTTTTGTTTCAGTGGGATTTTATGCCACCGAAAATTGTATTTCTAGAGAGAAGCATGCACCAGTTTAAAGCTAAATGCTGCTGCTGCTGCTTAAGTAGAATTCAGGATTTATGCATTCACACGCAAATAGGTGTCTGTATTGGTATCCCCAAATAGTCACATATGCCTTTATATAAACATCTCTCCCCTCCCCCTTTCAAATCCTAAACAGGTTTACTTGGAATTAGTCACACAGATCAGAATAAAGCATACACCCAGCTGCCCGGTCCTAGCCATGTTTACTGTGAAGCAAGTGCTTTTGCTCCCGGTGAGGTTCACTTCCTAGTAAAAAGGCGTTAGATCTGATTGCACACGAGTGTTTCAAGGTGGGAATGAAAGGTCTTTTTTACTCGGGTGCATATACACACGCGCGCGTACACGGCGCTGCAATGCCAGAGATGCAGTGACGTCCAGCCCCGCTGGTGAGGAGCCACGAGGATGGATGTTGCCAAAGGAACTGTTTGCCTTCGAAAATCCTGCCCCCACCCGCGCCGCCCCGGTTGTTTTCATTCTTCCTTTCTGAATACCTTGTAACGCTCTGCAATTGGGGTGAGGGTTAAGTAAACAAGTGCAAAATCTTTATAGGGTTGGGTTTTTGGGGGGAGGGATATGAAAAACAAAGCAACTTCCCCCCTTGTAAACTAGGATCAAGGAAGCCAGACACATTTTTTTAATGGTAAAATTCGAATATGTTTTTACTGGGTTTAGAAACAGTTCCTCTTTACACAAGGAGCGTTTTTCATATGACACCGCATTCTCTTATAAGTCGAAAGGGATGGTTTTATTTCAGAGTAACCAAAGTGTGTGTGTGTGTTATTTATATAATGTATAAACAAATAAGGCGACTGAGACGTTAGAAAAAAGGGGAAGTAATGCAGCTGAAAGCAGAGGCAAAATATGCAGAAAGTCAATTCGGGCGTGTTTTGTTTTGTTTTGTTTTTTTAACGCAAATAGCTGCGTCTCGAAACATTTTGATATCTACTACGTTTGGGATACAACTGGCGCGATTCTCCGGACAGTTCTCCTGCGCAAGGCCCATTGTAGCGTGTTGGGGACTCGTGGCTCTCCTTCGTCTCGCTGGCGGTGGGGGTTTGCGCAAGAGCGTTTGGCAGAGGATTGTGTCCTGTGACGTGCAAAAATGTCCATCCGAGGGAAAGTGGGGCTGTGCTGGGAGGCGCGGTGGGGAAGACCTTGAAGCGTGTTGGAGATGTAAATATTAAACACCACGGTCCCAATACATTCGCCTGGAAACAAGGGCGCTTAGTTAGAACTGAGGCGCCAATATTTTGAAGGGGGGGAAGCACTTCCCCCTTGTTTATCAATCCGGATCCTGTGCATGTGCCCGGACCCTACTACTTTCAAAGAGGCTTAGCATAAAGGTTTGCACATTTATGTATTATTTTATTTATTATTACAAATGTAGAGGCCCTTCTTCTCCTCAAAGGGGGCGTGGGCGGCTCAAAATAATAAAATTGCTTAAAAAGAATAGACTACAGCAAAAGAATTCTACTTCAAGTAAACCAGATCATTCTTAGTTTTCAGAGGATACTCCTTCCTCTTCCTCTCTCCTCATCCTCATCAGTTTTAATCGATCTTACCTGCACCTAGCTCCATCTGTAACAAAGCAATTGTATTATTTTCATCTAATATAAGATTTTTCAAACGTGCGCGCTGGCATGTTATCCTATGCTTGTGTAAAAATCCAGTTTTAGGTCTAAGCTTTTGTAAGTACTGTGTGCGAAAGGCGGTTCACATATTTATGAAATAAATAAATAACTTGTTTGCAATGGCACATGACCTACAAGCAATGGAGATTTATTGCAAATAAATAAATAGACGAACGATTTTACTGGTATGGTGGTTATTTTCCCGGAGTTTGCAAGGATTTGCATCCTGGTTATATGAACAGAGTTCACGTGTAAGGAAGCATTATTGCGGATAAGCGAATTTCCAGCTTTGGGTTACTGAAAACAATACGACCACTGGTATCATTTACTGGGATCCTCGAACTGTTAGTCAATACCTTCTAGGTTCTTTTTCTTCTTCTTTAAAAATGTGATCTATTGTTTCTCAAAGACCTTGAAAAGATTTTTTTTTGGGGGGGGGGCAGGATCTAGACAACCTTTAAGTCATTACAGCCCCATAAATATCAGTGGGAGAATTAAGCAAGTGCTTAGATATATCCTGTTTAAATCAATGGACCTAATCCTACGTACACAATACATGCGAGTAAGAGCCCTGTTTGAATTACTTCCCAGTAAGCTATCCCATTAAACAGTCGCAAGCTATGTAGCACAATGACTTGGAAGTAAATCTAGTTGACCTCAGTTGAAATTACTTTCCAGTAAACATGGGGCAGGACTGGACAGCGTAAGGACTTAAATTTGGCTGTGTTGTGAAACACGCGCATGCTCAGCAGGCTTGTACACAAGCACACACCATGCACATTTTCCACTGGCAAATGTTTTGAGAGCATGATCCAAACAGTTTACCATGCGTTTGCGTGGATAGGACTAAATCCTGGGGAATGTAGGGATCCCTTCATAGGTTTAGTTTTCTTTTTTGTTTTGGCAGAAGATGCTTTATCTAAACTCAGGCTATTTTCTCCCATGTCCCTGTTGACGAACTGTGCCTAAGGTGCCTTAAGGTGATTGAAGAAGGCGGCCTGCTGGTTAATTTAAAAGACCCAAAGAACCACCTTTCAATCTGTAACGGAGACAGGTAGCAGTTTAGCTCCCCAGCAGCAGCAGGAGGAGAAGATGGGAGGGGAAGAATGCCTTTTTGCCTCCCTTTGCATGGTGAAGAGAATTATTTTGCATAAATGGACTGTTTGCCATTCTATCGATATGGGGTCTTTCTCACCACCAATATTGTTCATTCGCTCGGTCTACTTCGCTTTCCTAAAACTGAACTCACTGAAGCATCCATCTCTTCTGCACTCGAAGGGAGAGAGAAGTGTGTGTGTGTCTCTGTGTGTGTGTGTATGTATGGTCTAGATTAAGAAACTATTTTGATACCAAGTTCAACTGTAATGGCAGACAGCAAAGAATGAGTGGCTTAGCTGCCTGGTGGAACAAGTAGATTTATTTTAGACAGGCATGAATATTTCAAAATTAATCAGGCCGACTATTACAGTGAAGGAAATTAAAGTGCAAAGCCCATTCCTTCCCACCCCCCGCCCCATAGTGTCGTGGCTAATATTTAATTTTCTCTTTAAAAAATGCCACCCCTTCTTTATTAGAATTGAAGGCGTGTGTGTGTAAGAGCCTTACAGCCTGTGTAAGAATCGAGCATCTTCTGTGGAAAAAGGCGGGGACAGACGGTCAGAATACGGGCTATTAATACGTTTGGATAATACAGTCTCTCTCTTCCTCTCTCCATCCCTCCCCCCAACTCCCAACACGCGACGAATGAAAGAACTGAACGTTTTCCCATACATCCTTTACGCGGATAGATCTGGAAGTTATTTCCAGAGATTCCGTGCCTTTCTGTACAGCTGTGTTAGGAGGCACTACTGTGACTAGTGAGGACGGGACGACCAAAGATGAGTTGGCCGTGTTGACATATGAAACAAATAATAAAAAGAATTAAAAAGAGGACATTGTTTCCTTGCACTCGCCTATAAGGACCATTGGAACATGGCAGCACCTAAAACATGCATTGGCTTTGTTGCGTTTTATAAACACGAAAGCAAATACCCCTTCATCCAGGGAAACTGATATTTCGACTTCAAAATAAGAAGTATATAATTACTTTGGGTTTGGTGTTTTTTTTTACGTGTTCTTTCTTCTTCTTGATCTCCACACCCCCCCCCCCCAGGCGTTGGCTTCAATAGCAAGGGTTCTCCCTCCCTCCTTTTCTCTCATTCTCTTATTTTTAAATTTGGTTCGGTTTTATTTTGGAGAGCAACGTGCAATTTTAATAACTCCAGGCGAATACGCTGCCAAGAGCTCTCTCTCTGTGTATCCATCAGTTTCTATTTATTGTCCCATTTAATGGTGGTGAATGGGTTTTTAATGAAAAGTTGACCGGCTACTTTACTTTCTCCAAATCCTGTAGGTTTCAGTTAAATCAATGGCGCCTTTTCTGCCTCCGCCTTCCTTCCACAACGTTGTTCTGTAAACAGCTCCAGTAACAGTTTAAGGCTGCAAACAAACTTTGATTCCTGCTACAACAGATGTCAGAGCTTCTTGAGTTTTGGCTGCGTCTGGGGACATCTTGTGATGTTTTTAGAGAACAGGACATGATCTCACATGGCGAGAAGCTCTTTAGTTCCTTAATCATTTCACGGTTCCTTCGGAGGCTTTCTTCCCACCTAAAACGTTTAGTTTCAGCTCACTGATCAGCTGCAAAGGCTCGACGGGGAGCGGAAGAGTTGAATTATTCCAACCTGCAAGCAGCCCCTAAAAAAAAAAGGAAAAAAAGTGGAAACTTTTTTTTTTTACCCCTCTCTGTCCATTTCACCAAGTCCTGAAAAATCAGAATGGAATTAGAGAAAAACTACACGACTCCCAGGACTGGCAGATCAGGTAAGGACTGAGATTATTCGTTTGAAATGATGCAAATGAAAACATTTTTTTTAAAATAAAAAACATCTTAGGGTTTAACATGTGTTTCAAAAGCTATAGACACATATACAGATAGAAAACCCCTGATGTTTATAGATTTATATAGAAAGGCTGCCCGTTTAAATAATATTACTCAGGAGTAGTCGCAGGGAAGTTCCATTGGGGTTACTCTGGAGTAAATTGTTGACGGACTGCATTTATTTCTCGCAAAGCACGTCCTGCCAAAAATCGGAGCTCTGAGTTTGAAGAAAATGTTATTTCGGGTGTCAATAAGAAGTTACTATTTAACCATACAGTGTGACTGCTATGTGTGTGCCTTTTAGGTGCGTGGATGTACATATCCTGTCTCTCTCTCTTTCTCTCTCGATGTGCGTTGTAGAATTTTCTTCAAAGAGGTTTATGTGCATAAATGTCCTGGAGACAAAGGCAGTAACCGGATCCTAAATATATTTTAAAACTTGGAAGGAATCTCAGCTGCCACATCGCTAAGATTTCTTTCTCGTTTGGGACCGAGATTTCTTTTTCTCCCCCCCCCCCCAGGCTGCTGTGAATACAGCTTGAAACGCCCAAGTTGCAACCTGCATGACCGGAAACGCTAGACCCTTTCCATTAAAAAAGTCAGTGGAAACCTCCGCTATGTTGGTTTAATTGGGGTGGCGAGGATCCGGCTGCTGGAGACTTCAGAGTCGACCCGGATTATCTGAAGCGGTGGCACGGATGCTACTACCAGATCCAGGGTGCCTGCAGACTGTCGGTCAGGAGAGAGCGAGAGAAAGAGACAGCAAAACGACCTGCCCGCCTGCCTGCCTTTTTTTCTTTCCCTGCTCCCCGGCTACCCAGTGGGCTGCTATGACTGCGGCCACTTTCGAGCTCTACGGCCTCTGCATACCAAATCCACAGCTCTTTGGCCTCTGGAGCAGAGAGGGGTGGCGGTGTTTGTAAGGAGAGATTTCAGAGCCAGAGAGACACTGGGTTAGCAGCCGAAACAGGACACTTTTCGACAAGCCTTTTTCGAACATTAGGACGAGCCTGTCATGCGGCCTTTCCGGGAATCTTCCCAGCTCCTCAGGGTCTCCTTTCTCTCCTTCCAGCGGGAAAGCCCCAAAGCTTAACTCTGGGGGCGAGCGCGCGTCTGGAGAGTGCCCTGACAAGCTGTCTATAAATAATGTGATTTCAAGGCGATCGATGAGCCCTTTTATTAGTTAAACCGTCTGAATAATCGTTTCATCGATAAAGCATTTCATTGCTCTTAGATCCGGGCCGGGCCAGGGTGGGGTGTTAGGGGGTCTGGGAAGGCCCACAAGGAAGGGAGGTGAAGAACTGGATTTTTTAAATATATATATTCTGTGCCACCCCCTGCGCCACCTGCTTCTCCGTTCCTTCGGTCACCAATTCCAAAGGTGACTTGCATGCTGAGCACCAGAGGCAGCCCTCCCCCTGTCCTCCTCCTCACCCCCGGCACAATTCGCTAGCCCGTCTCCCGGCCATCCGATCTCCTTCCGCATTGGTTGGGTCGGTGGGGCGACGAGAGAGGAGGGGGCTGTTGGCGCAGCAGCGTCTCCGCGCCGTTCGCCGCGATCGATTACTTAGCAATTATTTTTGCACAGGGATGGAGCTGCGCGCGGGTTGATTCTCTGCGGGTTGCGAGGAGGGCTGGTGGCTACTGCAGGCCAGCGGGTCTTCTGAGCCTCAAGGCCTCTGTGTATGTGTGTAGGACAACCTGCGATAGAGATATCCCAACCCCACTGGGGAGATTAAAGGCAAAGGGGGGGGGGGGTGCGAAAACCCCACCCCGTCTCTCTCCTTGGAGCTGGTGGGGAAGAGATATTCTCGGTCCTTCTCCTCCCCCTGCGTAATGTCGCCACCCGCGCCTGCTGCGCGCTGGCTGCTGGCTTGGCTTCTGGGGCCGTTTGCCAAGAATCTTTGCCTACCCGCCGACGTACAAGGCGGGCAGTTGTTCCACCGCTCTCTTTCCCTGTTTGAAATCGCTGCTCGTCGCTCAGGCACTCTCTGATTTGGGGGCACAAGCCACGTCTCATTCCCTGAAAAGTCGTCTCACGGCAAAAAGTCGGCAAAAACAAACTCCCCTAAGGTTGCGATGGCGCTGAGCAAGCGCGCGTAAAAGCGGCCAATGCGCACATTTTGGACACTTCGGGCCCTCTTCGGTTCCAAAGATCAGCCCAGGACAGGTGGATTTTAAGCCGAGTCGTGTTCCCCACTCCCGCCTCCCAATAGAGTGTGCCTAGGAAATTCTTCTCTGCTCTGGGAAGATCAGCTTGTTTGTTTGTATAAGGGGGGGGGGTTTAAAACGCCAGACATAACACACGGCGTAAAGAGGGCGGGGAGGGTTGGCTGAAACAGAGCAAAGGTCATGGAAAGGTGACCCCCGAGGTGATAATGATTGGGGCACGTCGCAGAACTGTTAAAAAAAAAAAGCGGGGAGGGGGGAGAAAACATGGAGACGTATGGTAGTAGGATATTCTGCAAGAGGCGGAGAATACTTTTATAGAGTTTATTATGTTCATGACGCTTAATCGAGTAACATAAGTAGAAAGACCTACCCGGCAGGGTTTGCAAACCGCATGGGGACAATGGGTGGAGAAAGCAAAAGAAGGACTGGACTCATTTTGTATAGCCTACTCTTTGCTAAGAAGGAAGGGCTACTTTTCCATACTGAATGAAGTCTATCCCCCTCTCTCTACTAGAAGCTTCTAAACGATACATACAATAGCCCCCCTCCCCCCCTACAGTCTTCAGGTTATTTACTTCTGAGTCGACGCTTCGAGCTCCGTTTAAGCCATCGGGACTAGCTTGCAACTATCCTCTCAAGAAGGTGGCTCCATTACATCTCAGACGACGGGCTCAATCCACTGGGAAGTTCTGCGCAAAGCCCCACTGAAACTTAGGGAAGCGGCCCATGTGCAAGGTCTGCTCTTTGCCGTGGATTGTGTCTAGCCTCAGCCACTTTTCCCTTGGAAAGAGAGGGAAAGGCGTCATGTCAATTTTCCATATTTGCTCAGCCCAAGACGTGGTTATTTACTCCGAAGAAAAGTCCGCCGAGTTCGTGTCAGATAGGTGTTTCCCCCCCTCTCCCAGTAAAATTGAGTTAAAGGTAAACACCCTTGGTTTTAAAGACCATGCTTAGGCTCAAATGTTCCTCTTCTGTGTCATTTCTAGACTTAGTACTTGGAAGGAAGACATATTCCTTGATTTCATGGAAGCGTGGCTCCAAGCCAGAGTTGCTGTACCGTGGCTGTGACTCTAAACATGCAAATGGGATCCTAAGCTTGTTTATTCGGAAATAAAAGCTACTGAGTGCAGATGGGTTTACTCCTTAGTAAGTGTGGCGAGGACAGAACCTAAAGGGACTTATGCTGCAAGGAAGCACCTTGGATGCAGGCCCGGTTACGCGCACGCAGCTTTAACAGAGCCCGTCACATCTACCCATGCTCCAAATAAAATAAGTAGGTCTGATTCTTCGTTGAGAAGGCCTATTTCAGATACAGCCCCCGCCCTAGAAAACCTCCAGCAGGACTGTGAGCTTGGTTGGGGACGGGGAAGTGATGCAAGTCCATGAGCGTGAAAACGTAGGCCAGGCGAAGCTCGATTGAGAGCCGCCCCGGATCGACGGCGTGGGGGCTATGGGGAGTTCACTTGTTCTCTGCACCGAAACTTTCTCTCTCTCTCTCTCTCTCTCTCTCTCCTTCATTGAGAACAACGCCGTGTTGATGGACAATCCCGGTGCCTCTCGTGCCACTGAATCCAGACAGTCTGTTAAGGGAGGCGCTTTTCCCCTCTGTGACCCGTGAAATAATCTATAGAATTGTTTACTTTCAGCTCTGATCTCACTGTCAAACACACTCCTGGGTGCAACACACGTGGGACCCACGCTTCCACTCTCGGCTTGGGCCATCCTGGGTGGGTAACATCGTTACTCGCCTCGCTTTGTAGGGTATAGTTCCTTTTCTGGTAAAAGGGAGCGAAGGGGGGTGGGATCTGGCTGTCCTTGAGGGCGATGGCAGGAACCAGCCCCACCATTTAGCTATGGGAGAACAGGAGAGGGTGTGTTAAGCGGTATCTGGGGCCTATGGGCAGAAATCAGGGGAGATTTCGCCCGCAAAGGAAATGTGGGCAGTCCAGATTTAAGTGGAAGGGGAAATGTCGGCAAGGACCCGTCTTAAATCAATCTGGGAATGAGGGTGATGGAGGGAGATACTCATTTAGTGTGTTTGTTATTACATTACATGAACCAGGGACAGTGTTGATAACGGCAGGCGTTTCTACCTCAAAGGGCAAACTGTCAGCCTTGTTATTTTTTTATAAAAGTAAAAGGATTTGCTGCTGTGACGTACACGGTACATAAGGTGAAGATGGTGATAATGGTGATGAAGATGATAGCTGGTAGCTTGCAAGATACAGAATGGTCGTTGCTGCTGCTGCTGCTGCTATAGATCTCTGCGTGCCTGGCACTTTAACAGAAGCACAATATTCCTTGCACCGAGGACTGTACACTTTGCTTTTGCTCGGGGTGGCGGGGGAAGGCTGTCACTAACTGCGTAGAACCAGGGAGTTGGCCTTAGAGGAAAGTGTTCCTGAAGAATAATCAATGGTGATTATTGGAAACGCGGGTGTCTGTGTGGACTGCAGTAATGACACTGATGTGTCCCCCTCCCAGCAGTCAGGAAACGGTGAGCGACAATCTGACAATGCACAAACCACTTGCAGTAAAGGAGCTTGGATTAAAGTGATGACAGCAAGCGCGGATAACCTACAGGCCTACATCTCTTGAGTTCAGGTGTAACTGGATTGCGAGTCACGCGGGGAACGTGTGGAAGAAGATTGCCACCCGGGTTCTAAACATATTTACTCGCAAGCGGAGGATTTTAAAATGGAACTTAAAGGCGCGCACAGCATCCTGGTGCTAAATACAAATAGGCCGCGACAGACTACAGGAAAGCTCCTCCCCAGCTAAGCTTCTTCTCCAAATATTTTTGCGCGTTAGTGCTGAGTTCTGAGTGCCGAAGTTCTCCAAGCGTAAAGCTGGTGGCAACACAGGCATGGCTGAAAATATCTATCCCCCCCCCCGCTGTTTCACACTCCCTTGACCTACGCAACCACAATGTTATTAAAGGTAAAAGTAATAGCCTACTAATACACTGGCTTCAGTTTAGTTTAGCATGGAATTCAAAATCTCTCTCTTCCCCTCTCTCTCCCTCTCGTTTCTCAAACACACACACACGGAGTGGGGGGGGGGGGGGCTTGCAGGTTCCCTTTTCCATTCCAAAACAAACCCCGCGGGCTCCACTGCTCAACTGGCTACAAGGAAATACAACAGCAGATGCTCCAAAAAGTGAAAAGCGCGCCCTGCAATGCAAAAATGCGAAAGAAAAGGCGAAATATGAAAACGTTTCTTCCCAGGTTGTTGATTGTCTGAAAATGAGGGTTGATACAGAGTATCTCCTGTCTTCTTCCGTCCTACCTTCCTTCCTTATTTTGCTCAGGAAATCTTGAGGAGGCACGTGCACCCTGCCTTAACTTCAGAGAGATGATCTGCATATAATCCAATTAGTCTTGCTTTCTGTACAAACACAACGCGCCTGCAGCCAGATCCCCCCACCCCTCGGCCCGTTGTTCAACCTGCTTCAGTTAATATAAGAAAAAGAAAGTAAGAAGGTCAAGACTGGCAACAAATTAGGCGCCATTAACACCGAAGGCCATAGTCCATCAGGGAGGTTCTCCCATTGAAATGAATGGGAATAGTGCTCCCGCGCTGGCCTCGTTTCTCTCCATGAGGCTCGCTGCCCTAGTTTCGAAACGTTTACATTGTTTATGGGCGCGTTTTGCAAGGGAGAGAAAAGAAGGGAGCATGTGTGGTGGGACTTCTTCAAAAAGGATTCTTTGAAAAATCTGCCAAAGTTGCTTCTTTTCGTTACGAATGGCTGTGACTCACGAGTGGGATCCCAATCCACAAATTAAGGGGAGGTCTGGCATGAAAAGAGAACGGTTTGAGACCTATATTTCCTAATAGATCTCAGTCACCTGTGACTTTCGAATTCTGGAGCCAGGATTCCTTGGGAGATCTCATTTTCTGAATTCCCTCTTTGAACACCAGGACGATCTTAAAGCTAGGCGGTCGCTGGCAAAAAGCATGACTTTTTAAGTGGTGGCTCCAGTCCTCATTAATCCCTTCTCTGGGGTGTTTGCCACTGGTCTTGAGGCTCATGGTCAAGGTTATTATTCTGTTTTAAACGTATTTTCGTCGTTAACTCTGCTGCTATGGCTGCTTGCTCTTTTATCTCACTTGATTGCACGACGGTTGGTTTAGTAACTCAATGTATGTTTTTTTTGTGTGTGTAAAGCCCACACTGTTCAATGGAGCTTTCTTCCAGGGTAGTCTACAAAGGTTTGCAAATTTAGCTGTGGTGTTTTATATTCTCCTGCGTCTAGACAAAATGTCTGTACACACAGTAGTAGTAGTAGTAGTAGTAGTGATGGTGGTGGTGATGATGTTGACAGTAATAATACTAATACTAATACTTTCAATGGGGATAAGCAACGAAACCCCCTCCATGCATCTCCTCTGACGTTCCCCCCTTAAATCGGAGGGTTGCGTGAATCTCTCTCCAGCTTTATCTGTACGTGTAAAACCGAGCAGGATTCGTGAGGTTGAGAAAGAACTGTGCAGAAGGAGAGAAGTGCTATGCTCTGGATGGGGAGGGGAAAAATAAGCAGTGTAAAGACCAGTGTAAATTCTGCCTACTAAATCAGTGTCGACCAAACCACATATCCTGGGGCACTTTTAAAAAGTTATTTAATCGGAGCATTCAACACACGCTTGGAAGGCAGCAGTCTGGGCACACCCTTAACGTGGGTTGGAAGCAGCAAAAGGATTAAATTAATGGGACCTAAGAGATGTGGTGGGTCGTAGTGCACATCTCTCCGGCTGAAATCACTGGGATTTAAAGTTGCTTAATGAATGAATGAAAATCGGTCATTAGAATGAAGACTCCATTGCTTTCAATAGGGCTTGGTTCCAAGTTAATGTGTCCAGCCATGTTGGTTGCAGAACTTGATCATTATCATTGCTGCTGTTCAGTTGTTGTTGAAGTGTTTCACCTCTCTAGCAGCAGTGCTAGAATGACTGAAGAGACAGAGGGTTTATATACTACAACATCTCTCTCACACACATCGTCAGAGGACACAGCGAACGCTCTCTCACGCAGTTAAGCCTAAGCACTTGGGCTGAAGCTGTGAATTCCACTAATTTTAGCACGATTGAGGAGCTGGGTTCAATAAACAGAACACGGCCTTTAAATCAGCGGTTGCCTGATCCTCGTAGATACAAAGACGCGCGGAATTAGAGTCCTCTGAGAACGCAGTTTGTGTGTGTGTGTGTGTGTGTGTGTGTGTGTGTGTGTGTGTAAAAACTGGCCCTGTATTTTGTTATGGCAGCTCACACTGAGCATTATTTTGCAAACAGAGAAAGGGTAAAGGGGAAGGGAGGCCCTCCCCACCCCACTCCGCGATCACGCCCCTAACATCTCTGCTTTCTATTTAGTCGAGTATGTACACGCTATGCGAGCAAAAGTGAAGTCGACAGGCGCTTTAGAAGAACTTCGGCATCCTCACCAAATCCCATCTAGCTGTGACAAGCGCATTGGGGAGCTGAGCGGGGGCAGGGCAGGGCAGGGCGGGGGGAATGAAGCCGTGCTACGCCACTTTTACAGCCCCACCACTATCATAATCCTAAACATGTTTGCTCACAAGGGGGTCTAGGAAAGTATTCGAGGCTTAAGCACGAGCACACAAGTGTGCTGTTCACACGACGTGGACGTTCTTTTCTCGAGGACTTCCCGTGCCCAAGGCGTGGATGTAACAACCCCACGAACGAAACTGCTCTAGGAATGGAAAGACATTGTATTTCGACATGCTGTGAAAGAGCCCTCTCGGTCTTTTTTTGATCTGGGGTGGCTCATTGACATACGGGTGTCACCCCTTCATACTGTAGTGATGAATGTGCCATGCGTGTATATGTTGCGCTTGGGTGTTTGCATTCAGAACTGTGTGCGTGTTTTTCCTCGAAGGATGTAGGCTATCTTGACTTTCTCCCGAATAAGCTTGTATGGAATTGGGCTGCACATGAGCGTAGCCAGGATTTTTTTGGAGGGGGGCAGGCCTTTTGTTGGGGGGGGGGCGGAAACTCAGTGTGCTCTCTATTTTTTATTTTTATTGATTTAGGGGGACAGCTGCCCCTCCCTTCCCCCCCTTGGCTATGCCCATGGATCTGCATCTTAGAGCTAAGTCTATCAGGGCTTTGCCCTTGTAAATTTCCCAGCACCTGCTTTGAAAATTAAAGGAGAGAGTGTATTTGACCCCCCATTCCCCCCACTTACACCTACAACCGATTTCTGATTGACATTTGCATTTCTGATCTCCATCACTGAGGTCCTTTTAAGACATGGAGCACAAGGGTACCCTCTGGCTGAATCTGAAACATCAGGCCAAACCGGTGCCTGGAACCTGGTGTCTTATAATGTTATGAGGATCCTTGGAATATATTACTTCTTTTGCCCCTACAAAGAACCTTGATTGAGAGTCATTTCCATTAAAGAGGTTTGAACCTGACCAGTTAACATGAATGAACACAGCATATGAGTAGAGAAGGAAAAGAAATGGAGTTTGGAATTATTTGTATCCAGCTTAGTCATGCTGGCCACATGACCCGGAAAAACTGTCTGCGGACAAACGCAGGCTCCCTTGGCCAATAGAGCGAGATGAGCGCACAACCCCAGAGTCATCCGCGACTGGACCTAACGGTCAGGGGTACCTTTACCTTTAAACATGATACACATACAGTGCAATCCTACAAGTGTTCACTCAGAAATAAATCTCATTGTGTTCAGATGAAGCTTACTTCTAGAAAATTGTGCATAGCACTGCAGGTCTAGGAAGTTCAGTGGGACTCAATGGGATTTTGTTTCCAAGTAAATGTATTTAGGATTGGAGTGTCACTGTTCCCATTCAAATCAGCGAGTGAGGCAAAAACAGAGGACACATCTCTCCCTTCCTCCCTCTCTCGCAAACACACTCACACACTCTTCTATGACCAGGTCTAAGCAATACCAGGTAAGCACCAAATCCCAGGACCTTGCAGGTAGGAAGCCACCTAGGTGGAGAGAGGACTCCATCCAAAAACTTTGTTGTGAGGAATGTGCAACCAGGGTAAATGAAGGTTTGCCAGACTGGAACTCCCCCTGCTGCTAGTTCCATAAGGCTGCAGCAGTGAGTTGCCCACCATCACAAGGAGGATTGGATGGGCTTCTTTTTAGATCCGAGACATTGTTAGAACTGGCACGAGGGACTTGTTCCCCAAGTGGATATTTTGGGAGGAAAGGCCTAGAGGACTCCAGGTTTACAACCCTGGGAATGTGGAGAGGCAGAGCTGGAAGGCTCTATTCGCAAGCCAACTGAGCAAGAGCTCTTGGGTCGGAGTGAATTGCTAGCCATTGAGGTCAGATAAAGCTGGTTGCTGCAGTGGGAGGCTGGAGTCCAGGGGTGTTGATGGGACTTGATAGGTGACATTTTAACAAGGATTTTGGTGTTTTGAAATGCACCTCTTTATACTTCAGAGCCCACTGAGGCCAGTGGCCTCTCCAGTCTAATGCCTTGTTCTCACAGTGGCTAGCCAGAAGTCTGTGATAAGCAGGACCTGAGCACAAAGCACTTTCCCAACCCGTTATTCCCAGCAACTGGTATTGAGAGGTGTGTGTGTTTTTCTGTTTCTGTGTGAATGAGGTATATTCCCTCTGACAGTGGAGGTAGAACATACCCATCAGGGCTAGTAGCTATTGACTGATAACCTTTTCCTCCTTGAATTTATCTAACCATCTTTTAAACCCACCCAAGTTGGTGGCATCAGATCTTGTGAAAGTGAAGTCCATAGTTTTAACTATGCACTGCATGAAGAAGTACTTTCTTACTTCACATACATACACCTAAGTGGCTTTTTTACCTAAGTAAAGCATATACAGTGGTACCTCGGGTTACATACGCTTCAGGTTACAGACTCCTAACCCAGAAATAGTACCTCGGGTTAAGAACTTTGCTTCAGGATGAGAATAGAAATCGCGCGGTGGCGGCGCACCAGCAGCAGGAGGCCCCATTAGCTAAAGTGGTGCTTCAGGTTAAGAACAGTTTCAGGTTACAAACGGACCTCCGGAACGAATTAAGTACTTAACCGAGGTACCACTGTACTGAACAGAACTCATACAGGTGTTTGAAAACACTGATACCACACAGGTATTGGCTGTGACTTCCTGCTAATTGTACACTCAGTAGAAAACAGGTATGTGACTCTGTAATGTGTGAAAACAGGCTGCAGAATCCCTTTAGAAGTGATTAAAAACCACTAACAGTTCCATAGGAGCCAACTTCTAGGAGCTGAGGTCCCTTTGGCCCCCATAATAAAATATTTGAGGGGGCTGGGCCCCCCCAAAGTTGATAGGCAGTTACCGTACATTCAAATGCTGTGTGCACCACATTTTGTGATTGATTGCACAGGGCAGGGCTTACCTGAGTCCCCCAATATTTTATTCAAATTGGCACCCCTGAACGATGCAATCCTCTGTGTGCCTATTCCAGAGCAAAATTATCAAATGAATGTGCACAGGATTGCAGCCTAAATTAACTTAACAGTGGACTTAAATCCAATGTGTTTTTGATCAGCTGTTTTGTGGGTGGTGGCCTAATGTCGCTGAACTCAACTGATTCAAAACAGAACCTTGAATGTAGTCATTCCCTTTCCTTGCTGAATAAACTGTTATTTTTAATTAATGTCCAAGAACATTCTATTATAACAGCAAAGTGAGGATTCGAAATGCCTAAGGCTGTTATTGGCCTTCTTTATGCAGGCCACGGGCTGTTTCCCCTAACGTGGGAGCAAAATTAAACAGTCCACGGTGAGGCTTAGCTTTAGAAATAATCAGACATAAACATACTCTAAAAAGTCACTCTCAGTCTGGACAAAAGTCAACCCCATGTTTTCTTCAGGAAAAAGAGACAGATTTGAGAACTGATGCACATACAGCTTGCTGAAAATTCCAGTAAGGCGCTGACATGGAGTGGAGGGTAATATGAAATGGTTAGCATTGACTCTGGTGAGAGCATATGGGTGCAGCAAGTTTGTATGGGGAGAGGCGTTCATCAATGACCGGAAGAAAGTGTCCAAGCTTGAATACAAAAGGGAACCATCTTCAAAGGCTGTTGAGCTGGGAAAGGGGGTGGGGGAAGAGGGAAAGAAAAGAAAACCGAGACACTGGTCTCTGTGCCCTGAGAAATCTTTGTGTTGTTTCATTTTCTCTCCCTCTTCCTCACCTAAAGTTCCTTGCAAATGAATACACGTTGAAAATTCACAGCCTGGTTCATATCCCACTCACAACGAAAGCACACTTGAACCTAAGAATACCATTTGACTGTGTTTTGTGGAAAGGGTGATCAGAAGTGATTTTGCAGCGGAAAGAGGCCTAGAGGAACTCACTCTTATAGTGGGTGTCTCCTCTCAAGGTCCTTGACAAATGCGGTTTGGGGTTACTATGGAGCTGAAAGATCACATTCTGAGACGTTTCCTTTCCTTTGTAAAAGTGCCCTTCACCCTCTGTTGTTGTTATTTAAAAACATGCTTCTCTGAGCTTTAGATCTAACTAGGAGTGTCATTTTAGATTTCATTCACACTGGGGGGGGGGAGAGGGAGAGGGAGAGAGAGAGAGAGAGAGAAGGAGCAGATTCAGTGGCAACATTTAAGGAGCACAGGATAGCACCCTGCATTTCAGACAGATGAACTACGTGCTAACATGAGGTATAAAAGTAACATGCCAATGATCTGAAGAAAATTGTTTCTGGCAGTTAGTTTATCCAAGAGCAGGCCTTTGAGTCGTGCTCCCTCTGATAATCCCGCCAAACATACTCTGCCCTGCAAGAATCAAACACTAACTATTTGATATTATATTCAATATTCAATATTGAATATATTAAATACTTCTGCTCAGAAGTAAGTCCCAATGGTTGAAATGAAAAAAAATATCCAGTACATTTTAAGACAATTTTTTGGTGAATTTTAAAATGCCTCATAATATCAGTATATCAGCCACACTCCTTTTGTTTAAGTCAACGGATCTGTGGCTTTGCCATAGGGTATAGGCCCATTTAATGTAACCACAGTAGAAGCCTAGTGAGTCAGTTTACCTGAAATATAAGTGATTTGTAAGGACAGCCAAGTGGCCTTAAATTTGAGGTGGTGTGTGCGCGCCTCTCTAAATGACATCCCTGGGCTTACTCTATGAATGAAACATAAGATCAAATAAACAAATAATTAGTCAAAGCTGCATGTGAGAAAAGCCCACCCCTGATAAAACACACAGTTGGAGGGCTATTTAAACAGCGAGGCAGTTGTCTTTCTTGTGTTTCAGACCATATGTGATTATTCCTTAGGTTTACCTTCAGCCACCAGAAAAGCTCTTTAAAAACATGCAGCTTGGTTTGTAAATGCCTGGGAGTCAGACCTTTCAGATAGGTTCAAAAGCAGATCTTTCCTATGAGTCTTATCCAGCCCACCAAAAGATACCCCCTCACACTCCACCAGTACCACAAAAATCAGAAATAGAACTCCCATATACTCCAGGAGAACCCAAGAGCTTCCCCCAAAAGGCAGGTGGGGTGTGGAGTTTGTCTAAAAATTGTCTTGGGCTTGTGCTTCTTCTGGAGAGAGGGACACTCTGCAAACATAATGCATAAAAGCAAACACCCAGAGCACCAGCTCCCCCATTTCCTACCCTGCCCATCCAGAACTGTGGTCTTAACCATGGACTGGGCGCTTTGCCTCTCCCGCTGACATCCATCGAAAACAAATAAGCAAGAATTGGTTTAAGGACTACAAAGCCATCTCTGAACTTTACGCACACACAAACTCCACCACTCTTTTCAAAACACACAGACCGTTCCCAGCACAATGGAGGGGAAACAGGTTATTGGCAGTGGTTAGGGACAGCCGCTGTCCAGTGAATCTGAATGGCCTAAGATTTAAACTGTTCTAGCACTATTTTTGCAGCTAGTATTAATCCGGGCACCACCATAATATTAATGGACCTTGTGGCATTTACTGAGAATTCTGTGGACGGATTCTGGGCTTCAAACTGCAGGTGAGGGGTGGGTGGGTGATGGTTTTGTTGACCCATGTCCTCACGTAAAAAAAACCCCAGCAACAGCGCCCGAGGACTGGTGAGCTAAACTAAGTCTTTATCCATGATATGCTAGTTTTCTGTGTGCAGGCAGAAGTTGGGGCGGGGCGGGGTTAAACTTGTGGGAAAGTGTTAAAAAAATGCAGTCCTCTTACTCTCACCATTTTAAGCTACAGTCCTAAAGAGCAACCTGGGAACTAAGTGGGAACGTCTGAATAGAGGCGCTTAGGATCCTCGCTGTCTTCCAGTCGACCCTCTAAACCTGCATACCTTTTCGAGCAGCTCTTGTCAGTCTGATCATTCTTGGGGATGCTTGAGGACGGATGGATGACCATCAGAAAGAGAGATAGGCGTGTGTGCGTGTGTCCTGATTTCCACTGTCAGCAAGGGGCCAAGAAGAAGCCACACTTGTGACGCCTCGCAAGAGGAAGTTCTGTCCTTCAGATAAGCCAACTTTGGCTTCTGACACCGCCCTCTTTCGTCCCCTTACGATTTCCGGGAAATTCGCTTCCTGATCAGGACGATTAGGATCGCAGCTTGGTGCGCCCTCGACCTCCCTCAGCTATCGATCTTTGCGCGCACCTTGGGGCGATTAATTCTGGAAGTACTCTGGAAAGAGGGGGGGGGGGGAACAGGGCCTACTTTCGAAGGCCTCGCGTTAGGAGTGAATTTCCCCACCGCCTCACAAACAACACCCCTAGATCCTTGCCAGGCGGACTCATAGTGGTGGGACGCGCAAGGTTCTCGCGCTCATCCTCGATAACTGGGAAAATGGGGCTGTTTTTTTCCATCCTTGCATTGGATGGGCCGGCCGGCGGAGAAGCAGCAGCATCTTTGCTGGAAATGTCCCTTTCTGCCAAAGCCTCGTGACCTTTGCTGCCGCTTTTCGCTAAGTTTGGAGCTCTCCGCGCTTGAGATCTGCTTGAGAAAAAGGAGCAAAAGCTTCAATAGCTTCTCATGTCGCTGCGCACAAAAAGGTCTGTCCTCAGGCCTCCTCGCGCACAACACTGCTCAGTCACAGCAACCCGAGATATCAAGAGCGCCATGTTCAATAGGCCAACCTATAGATGGAGGAGTACCTCTGCATGGTGGGGAAACGTGCGCACAATTTGGGGGCCTTGCTGTCCACATTTCACACAGGGTTTTTCAGTGATCCTTTTTGCTTGCGTCTTTGCTAGGTGTGTGCGTTACATTTTTGTGTGTCAAGACATACTGTGAATTGTACCCTTTGGTAACAACTCTTTGTTCAGACAGACACAGAAATGTAGCCTGTGTTTCTTTGCTAAAGGGACCCTTTCGAAATCGCCACACCATTAACTGCAGCTGTAGAAAGAAAGGCATCCTGGGAGGACGGTGTGGGTTTTTATTTTTATTTTTAAAGGAACTCCCAGACATGACTGCAGCTGAGCAAGAGGCATTCGGATCCAGCTCTGTTAGAGTCAATGGGGGTTTTTCTTCTGATTCCAAGGATGAGTCGTATCGACGTAAAACGATACTTACTGGTTTTTTGGCGTGCAATCTGGGAGTGACTGTGCCTGCGGCCGCAAATATTCACCTGTGCTCCTGTAGCAGAAACGAATGCAACGATGTATTCAACTAAACGCAGTACACTGCTAAGTGTGCATTTACGATGCTTTAATTAGGTGCAAACGCCCATTGATACAAAAACTTATATTACCTCTCAGTGATAATGCTATGCTATCTTGAGCGTGTACGTGTGTATACTATGTGAAAACAGGGGAAATATAAAATGGCAGTTATACAAGACATAAGCATATTCACATATAGAAGGCCATGAAGGTTGTATAGGCGCAAGCACGTCATATGACACCTTGAGTCATATGACCAATATTGCTCTGTGTGTACCCCAATGTTTTAGGTGCAGTCACTGTTATGCCTATTATATTACAGTAAATACAGGACAGCAGAACAAATGTGGGTCTGAATGTGTGTTCACACATATCCAGGCATAAAATCAGGCGCTGTCCCCATTTGCCTGTAGCTTACTGCGAAACACTTGCACTTGGAAGCAAGTCTCATTCATTCATTTCTGTGGAACTTCGGCGGTGCATTCGGATCCTAACGATGTTCATGCAGAAGGAATTCATTTTATTTCTTATCTGGGGTTTCAGTAAGTCTTAACCCCTTAACAATATACCTTAACAGGGCTGTGCGTTGTTCCCCGCTTCAGAGGGGCGCGCCTGTATTTCTATGCACATAGGAATATTTTCAAAATATTACCGACAATGCACGGGGATCCAGTCCTCGCGTTTTTATTTTGTTATTTTCCCCACAAAGTAGAATGACAAAGAGCATAGTTACTTAGTTCTGCCATGCATATGAAACCATATCCGGTAATAACTGTACATTTCATGAATTCTGAATAAAGCAGGCGAAAAGAGACCGTATCGAGTCACTTTAGGGCGGCGAGTCATGTGCTATTTCTAAAGCTAAAGAGACGAGCGAACGAGCGGTTGCTCCCTATATTTAATGATCCTTATCTCGCTTCTCTCATTTTGAAGCCCGCTTTATAAAAAGGAGCGCTCTGATTTTATATATTTATCTCTCTGTGTGTAGCTACAGTTTTAAAAACAATCGCAATAGGGTGTTTGTTTTTTTTTAAAAAAAACCCAGACTTAAAATGTTCACACACCCGTCTTAATGGGGTTTTACTAAAATGCAGACCGTGACAAGTGGGACTCACTTGCTACTGGAGAGGGAACAAGTTCAGGACTGGGCGACTAGTGGAGGCCTTTCGTTGCGCGCAGGGCACGAGTGGATCGCGTCCTCCGCCTCAACCGCCCGCGTCAGTGGCTAGGGCAGCCCTGAGGCCTCTTGCGAGACGGGTTTCCCCGGCTGTTGATGGGAGTTCAATGGCAAAATCGATGAGGTCGGACTTGGCAGGTGGTGAGACGGAAGCAGACGCGCTTGGAATTACGGGCGGGCAGCGGCGTCTCCAGGCGAACCCAAGACCCTCCCTCAAAAGGGAGCGAACTTTCCTAACCTCTGATGAAAGGAAACAAGTTCCTTTCCCCGAGCACCAGTGTCCCAGCTCCTCCCCACACCCCCCGCTCCATTCTCCGCGCCTGGGGAAGACGTTCTGGAGGCTCCCTCTATGGGGACCGAAGGAACACAAGGCTGGAGCTGAGAGAGGCTTGCAGATGCTTGGCTGATGCTCTCCATGTCCCAGCTCAAAGAAAGGGGCGACACAAAACACATTTCATTCTCCAACACACATGTAAGTGTGCTCTTATTCCAGGGGTACCTACTTGAATAAAAGGGGGGGGGGAGGTAAGCCCCGCCCCGCATAATCGATCATATGCACGCACACTATTTGAATGGCAATGCCCATCAACCTGGGAGGGACCCGTCCCTGCCCCCTCAAATATTTTATGGGTGTGGGGGGGGGCGAAGACCTCTCAGCCCCTAGGAATTGGCTCCTATAGCTCATTCTCTCTCTCTCTCTCTCTCTCTCTCTCACACACACACACGTGTCAAAACGGATAAGTATATATTTAGCTCTCTCGCGCGGGTTCAACTACACGCAACGCAATCCTGCAAGTCTCACACCTTGCGCACAGGATTGCAGGCATAGACACACGTTCGTACACAGGCAATACTTTCAGTCAGAACACATTCTTATACACAAATGCCAGGGCAGGAGGAAGTACAGGGACATTTTCTAAGGCCTGGTTCACACATGCAGCGCGCATCAGCTTCCTACATGACGACACCTGAGGAGTGACGTCTGAATGTAGCGAAGCATCCTGACGCGGGGCGGAAAGTGAAGCCCCGTCTGCGGTGATTAATCTGCGATAGCCAATCTTCACCTCCTGAAAATAATGGCTCGACGTGGCAGCTAGCAAGGGGGAAAACAAACCTTTCAGAGGCTTACAAATGTAAGCAAACATTTTTAGATGCGCTTCTCTCTCTCTCTCTCTCTCTCTCTCTCACACACACACACATACACAAAATCACACATTTCCACAACTGAACCAGGAAACGGAAGCTTTCAATGTTGGGGAGCCGGGGCGGAAGGTTTCTTCTCCCGCACAAAAAGGACAAGCCTTGAATAATGGGGACAGGAAGGAAAGGGACAAATGAAATGCACAGGCCCACTGCCTAGCCTTAATGAGCAGGCCCCCCCCCTCTCTCTTCCACTTCTCCCATATTGTGTTTTGATCAGGCCCGTCGAGACCCTTCGCAACCCCAAGTTCAACTCCCGCCCAGCTCAGAAACACATCAAAGCCCGCATTGACCCCACTCTCGGCTTCCGCGCGTGTGACGGCTCCGGCATTTTGCTAGAGATTTCACTTTTGCTGGAGAAAAGGAGAACGAAACAAAAGCTCGTGTGTGTGTGTGCGTGTGTGTGTGTGTGTGTGTGTTTGCGATCCCGGCCTCGCGACAGCCGAGGGAGCAGCAATCTTATATGCACTGCTTTGGGTTTCACGGGATCCCTTGTATTCTGCGGGATTTACTTCCGAGGGTCGGGTTCCACGGGCTGCAATCCTAAAGGCGTTTGCTTGAGCGTAAGCCCTCACTGAGGGCAGGACTTCTGCATATAGTCCGGCTATGAGGGGCTTTGCTGATTGATACACGCACCCCGGCACTATCCCCCCCCCCCGCAGTTGCCTTCATCAGCCCTCTTGCTTCTTACAGACCCACAGTCGCTCGGGGCAAACACACACACACACCCACACCCACACACACCCCCAGCCCGCCATCCCCTCCAGTTTGTCAATGAATCCGCCTCCCCCGCGGGGCTCCGCCCGCCGCCCTCGCTGATTGCTCCGCCGCTGGCTAATCAGGCGCCTCCTCCCCCGCCGCCCCCGCCTTCGCTTCGCCCCCCTCCCCTCGGAGCTCCCAAGCCCCGCAGCCAATGCGCGCAGGGCCGTAACTTTACTTTTCTGATTGGCGCTCGGCGAGCTGAGTGACGGGCCGGCCCGGCGGCAGCGGCCGGCAGCGCTTGCCCTCCCTTGCCTCCTTCCCTCCCCCCCCCCCCCGCCTCGGGCTCCCAGCAGAGGCTGCAGCCCCCCGCAGCCGCTGTCCACACGAAACTGGGTCCTGAAAGCTGCTTTGGCCGAGAAGCGCGCTTCTCCGCTGAGGGAGAGCGAGCCAGAGAGCCGCAGGACTGCGACGGCCGGCCGGCCGAGGAGGAGCGAGCGAGCGAGCCCGGCGCTCCGGAGGAGAGATTTCCTGAGGCGCCTGGAGCTTGAGCGCCCAGGTGTGTGTGTGAGGGAGAGAGAGAGAGGGAGCGCGAGTGCGCGCGCGCGGAGTGGGTGGGTGAGGGGACCCTCCCGCGAGAGCTGGCCAGGTGGAGACACACGCGCGCACACACGCGCGCCAGCAGCACACAGGCGCGCAACTAGAGCCGGCTTCCTTCGCGAGAGAGAGAGAGAGCGAGCGGGAAGCTTCCTCCGCAGCCGGAGGCGGGAGAGCGCAGGCGCGCGCTTGGCCATGGGAGAGCCGCGACGCCGGGCGCCCGAGGAGCGCGGCAAACTTTAAGCGCGCGCGGAAGTGGGCGCGTGAGGTGGCCAAGCGCGCCGCGAGCAAAACGCCGCCTCCCTCGCTCCCTCCCGCCTTCTCTCTCTCGCTCCCTCTCCTCGTCGCGCGGCGGGGATGCCGCTGGCAGGCTCCAGCCGCCGCCGCCGCCGCCGCTGCTTTCTCCTCACCTCCTCTGGCGCCTCTCCAAGCCCAACTTCCCGCCAACTTCGGGGGCTCTGAGGGCGCCCGGCGGACGGAGGTCGTCGCTCGCGCCTGCCCGGTGGGGGAAACCAAAGGAGAAGGGGAGAACGGACTTCTTTCCTCCGCCGCTCGACGCCGCGCGGTTCTCCTCAGGACTTGGGACGCCCGCCGAGCGAGACACGCCGACATACGCGCCGCCGAGGGAGACACCTGTCCGTAGCCTTCGCGCCCTCTCTGCGAAAGAAGCCGTCGCCTCAGAGCCGTCGCCGGAGCGGAGACCTCCAGCTTGGCTTGCCGGCTGAGGAGACGGAGGAGGAGGACGACGACGACGACGGAGGGGGACCCGCTCGCCCCCAACGCGCCACCTCGCCTCAGACAAAAGACTGACCCGGGGCACTTCCCGCCCCCTGAGGTAGCCCTTGCCTTCGTCGCGGTGCGGAAAAAGAAAGGAGATGTCCCTTGAAAAGTAGCCCTCGTGGATCTTGGCAGCTGACCCGTCCCTGCCCGCGTCTCTGCCTCTACCTTGGACGACCTCGGACTTGAAGAAGCGCTGCCTGTGTGGAGACTCTCCCCCCCCCCCAGCTCCTCTTCATCTTCATTTTCCCCCTTTCTTTTTTTTCCTTCTGAATCACCGGACGGGATTGATGGCTTTTTCCTCCTGGAGGTGGGAGAAATAAGGCTTCCTCCGCCGCCGCCGCCGCCGCCGCCGCGCAAGCCCGAGCCTCGTCGGAGCCCCGAGGCGGCCGAGCCTGGCCAGGGGGACGCGGGGGGCGGGGAGGGGGGAAGGGCGACTCCGGAGCGCCCGGCGAGCCCCCCCAAGCCCCTTCCGCTGCAGAGGAATAACTTCCGCGAGGATTGCCGTGCTTCCTGGGCTCCGGGCTCCGAGGGGGATCTTCTTGCCTTTTGGAAGTCGCGCGGTGTGTTTTTGTTTCCAATTTGTAGCCGAACAACATCGCTGCCAGCCACCCTCTGCTTGACCTTTCCACTCGAAAACAAACAAACTAACCCCCCTTGCCCCAGACAAAACAAAACAAAAAAGTGATCCCAGGGAGTTTAGCTTAAGGTGATCTGAAAGCAAAACAAAACAAAAGCCTCGAGCTCCGTGGATCGGCTGCCCAGATGGAAATACACTGTAAGCACGACCCGTTTGCAGCGATGCATAGTAAGTAGAGGCGGCTGGTTCCATTTCTCTCTGTCTCTCCCTGTCCCTCTTTCTCTGGCGTAGAAGGATTCAGCTGGCCGCCGTGCCTTCGCCCCGCTCCCCGAAGCGGCTGCCCCGAGCTTATTGGTTTAACTGGGAGGTGTGGGAGGGAAGGAGGAACGGGCTGCGGGGCCGGGGATGCCTCTGGGCATTGCTAGGGAGGCACGACGACGGTATTTGACCTGCTCTTGGCAGCCGGGAGCGGACGAGGGCAGAGCAGGAGGGAGCGAGCGGGGCGCTTGCCCGGCTCGCAGCCTCCTCTGTCCGGTTTGTTCCCTTTGTGGTTTCAGAGGAGTTAAAGCAAAACAAAACAAAAGAGCCACACGGACATCCTCCTCTCTATGCACAAACACACGTCCTGGGCCACAGTATGTAGGGAATGAATGGAAAGCGTCCTCCCTTTTGCTTTAGGACACGATCCAGCCAGAGCGAAACATTTTCGAAGTCCAAGTGATTTCAGTGGGAGGGTTTGAAGCATGTGCTCTAACTCCTCCTTCCAGCGCTGGGGAACTTAAGAACAGGTTCTCTTCGACTGGGTTGTGTTCTGTTAAAGCATCGTCACCATAATTATAATCATCACCACTTTTTAATAATAATAATAATAATAATAATAATAATAATAAACTCAGCAGAGAGTAGCCTTGCCTTTGTCTCCAACGCAGATTAAGTGCTGTTAGACCAGGAAACGAAAGCCAGAGCTTGAGCAAAAGAGCAGCTTCTAATATAACAAGCATCCCTATCTATCCTAAATGCATTTACTCGCAGCATTGATTTCAAAATTGCTTACTTTTGCATAACGAATCTACCCAGCAGGGTGTTCCTATGCATGTCTACTCAGAAATAAGCCGCACTGAGTTCCATAGGGCTTACTTTCAGGTAAGCGTGCATAGGATTGTATCCTTACAGTATTTTTTTTTAACCTATAGGAACCTTCCACAAGCAGGGTTTTTATTATTATTATTTTTAAACTATGTTTCCCCCCTTTCCTCCATCCACTTCTGTGTTTGTGTGTCTTACTTTCTCTCTGTCTTTGTGTGTCTTTTTCAAAGTTCAGGGTAGCCCTACTTGACTTCCCCCTTCCCTGTTTATTCTGCAGTTATGCATGGGAGGGAGAAAACGCCTAAGAAGAAAATATAATTACAACGACAGTGACCACCAGATTATTTTAACGCCTTTGTAAATAAAAACTCCTTCCGTATATAAAATACAAACTTGGATTTAAGAGTCACACGCCCCCACCCCAAAATAAAAAAAGTTTTGTCTGTAGTATATTGTTCGCAATGTTTTCTTAACACAAGTTTTAGAAATAAAAATGACCAGCAGTTTTAAAATGCAGTATAAGGATTCGTTCTCCCTTGAAAAATTATTTTAAAAAGGCAAATATGTGACGACTGAATAAGACAGGATGTTTAAAAAGGCCTTAAATATTGGAAGTTGGCTGTTTAAGTTAGCAGGTCGTGTGTAATGTGTTTGCTTGAGATTTGTTGTGCTTGAGAGGGCTAGAGGAGATTTATCCATTAACACAATGTTATGTGAAATGACATCTTCTCTCATGGTGAGTTAAACGCCGGATTAGATCCAGAGATTTCAAGGAAATATAGGGTAGAACTAATCGCATTTCCCTTATGCACAAGGGCCTTTTAGCCAAGACGGATTTTCCTTTCTAGAAAAAAAAAGGGGGGGGGATCCATGTGATCTATCTATCTATTCATCCATCCATCCATCCGGCGGCGAGATGGATGTGATCTATCTATCTATTCATCCATTCCCTCCCCAATAAAACAATTTCATACTAGATCATTGGATGCATGCAGAAAGCACAACGCAGGGCAGGCAGGCTGCAGATTCGCTTGGAAAGTATACAAGAGCCGTCACCCTCAGAGAAAAGTGGTAGAGGAGCACAACCTCCAGAGCTGAAATTGTCTGGAAAGGTTAAGGCTACTGATGTGCGCCCGCTCAGCCCTGCATCGGTGGAGAGAGGCTTTAAAATACGAACATCAAAAGGGGTCTTCTCTTTTCTCCCCCCCCTCTTCCCCCCTCTCTCCTGGAGTTGCCTTTGTGCTAATTTGAAGAGAGAGAGAGAGAGAGAGAGAGAGCGCATATGCGTGGAAGCTACCAGGGGACTAGGGGTTTCCTCCATTAACCTAAATAATGATAAATCGATAACTTCTTCAGGAATTTAAGAAGGAAAACAAACGCGAAAAAGAGAGAGTGGAGGGGGCGGGGGATAGGACCCTCACCCAGCGTCTTATACTTCCCCACCACCCCAGTCCCTTCACGATCTTATTATTTTAAAGCTGCGCCGTCAAAAAGAAGCCAGTTATTGCTCTCCTTTCCCAAAGTAGCGGATGGGAAATGTGACTGATATCTTTACTGGACATTAACACCAGCGCGCTCCTTTCTGCCAGGAAACGTATTTTGTTCTGCAGGAGGCGCCGAAACTTCGGCTCAATGCGCAGAAGGGAAAAGAGCCCTCGCAGTTCCCTCCCCTGCCCATCCAGAAGAATCGCCTTCTAAACCAGACGCAGCCTTTGATTATAAAGAAATCAGTGGTACTAGAAGAATCTGTTTCCCAGGAATCTGTTTTAGATTCGCTTCGAACCATGGCAGAACTGGGCGCTAGATTAGCATTCTCTTCAATGAGGGAACTCCCTGGAAATATAAACACGGAAACGGCTCGAAAGCCGTGCGCAAAAAAGGCACCAAAATCCCCTCCGGACAAATCTGATGGCTGCTAGTGGAGGTCTTTATAACAGCCTCGATATATGTTTTGGTCCCGGGTGGGTGGGAGGAAACACGCGTTTTCTCACGTTAACCATCACCAGGGTCAAAACACACAGGCAGGAGAAAACCTTCACGCCCCGTGGTAGCAGCATCTTGGGGGGGGGGGGAACCAGACCTTTGTAGGTGGACAGACAACCAGGGAGGAGTGAGCCTGCCTGCCTGCATACAATCTTGTCGTTTCCCCGACTCCCCCTCTCTGTTCCTGTATTGTAGTTCGCATCCTCACCCATAATTCACTCTGCATATTTTCTACATAGATGAAACTAGTTGATAGTCAGAGTTTTAAATCGCACGTTTCGCATACTCGCTGCATTAGCTTGAGCTGACCTGACTTTTCAATTAGCATGATAGAGCTGGGCAGGCTTGGGGGAAGAGACCTTTCAGCTACTTCTGGTTAACGAGGAGATTAAAACTGGACAATCTCTCCGAGCTTCATATATGAAGAAAACTTTTTCTTCTTCTCTTGGCTGCCGCTTCCTTCCATATAAAGTTTTTTCTCATTTAACTCAGTATTCCGTCATTCACTGCCGACGCCAACAGTTAGTTTACATGTAAAGGCACACTGAAACACAGTCAGGTTTTGCAGACGGAAGAACGGGCATCTGGGGGTGTTGATGTTTCAGCTGACGTCCTCTGTGATGGCTCGTTCAAATTATGGAGAGCTCCCAAGCCAAAAATCTCAGTTGCACCAATATTTGCCACCCCATCTGCAATATATAATAAGCCTTGCTCTCTATAGTGTGTATGGGAAGGCTGGAGAAAATGAAAATTAAGAGAATAAATTATTCGGAATTAAAGCAATTATTGTGTGTGTGTAGCTAATAGTTGATCAACATAAGGGATACTTTTGAGGATGGACTACAAATCAGGCTCTGCATATGATCAAAATGAACCCCCCTTCAATGGACCAGATAACCAACTGGACCAGATAATGCCGGAGACAGTTAAGTCTTGGACGTGCCAAAATCATGTGCAATAGCCAAAGAGAAAAAAACATGAATTTCAAAACGTGATCTTACCGGTTCCTTAAAAAACAACAACCAACCAAGTGACAGTGAAACTGAAATAGATAGTGTATTAGATGTTTGTTTATTGATTGCTAATGAGTTTTCGCCCATTGGATGCGCGTGCTTGCACCCCCTCGCCCCACATAACCTGTTATCTGTCATGCCACACTTTAGTCAGGAACCAGCGTTGGCGATTCATCAGTCTTGTAAAACTTTGTATCCAAACAGGCGGACTCATTGTATGCATATGTATAGATATTTTTTCTGCTTTTCTTGGCGGTTTAGGAATCTATCTATCTATCTATCTATCTATCTATCTATCTATCTATCTATCATCGTCCCTGAAGGAAGCATGGAATAAAAAATGATCCGTTAAATAAATAAAAACAGCAGCGTAACACACAGGCAGAGCTATATAGCAATACATTTAGCCATGGGTACACATACTTAATTCAGCCTGTTTTGTATGCAGATATCTAATACTGATCACCGGCAAGCACATGGGCAGAAAATGAGAAAGGTTCATGCCGAACTTGCGACACCGGCACATAGCATCACACACTCTCATACACACACAGACGCACCCAGCTTCCTTGTGGAAGTTTTTCGAGTAGCTAATTCTATAGTCGACATTTGTCGTTCCAGCCTTACTAAATATCTGCAACCTGATTTCTCCTGGGCAGACCAATTATCCCAAGAAGACAAGGAATCTTATACTGGGCAGAACAACGAACAATATCTTATAGGAGCTGAGCTAACTTGCATTCTGAGAAAGAACTATCTGATCTTTCTGTATCTCGAGTGTTTTAATGTGCTTGGCTGATCCTTGAAGTAACGAAGGTCTCATCAGTTCGCTTTCCCTTTCTGAATTAATGCTTTTTTATTATTTAAGTAAATTGAAACACCGATAACTTCTATCTGATAATAGAGAATTTCTGCCTGATAATAAGGAAGGCGCACACTGCAGCTTCCCCACGGATGAATCGTTTTCTTTTCATTTAAACTAGTTATTCCCTTTCCGTCCCATAAATTTCCCCCAGCTAGTAAGATGACCGACATAAATCCGTAGTCCCCTTTAACTGCCAGCAAGAGACTCAGGAATGACTTGTGCGTCGTTTCCTTAGCCCAGCTTGCACTTTGATGTCACGGGACAACTGCAGATCCAGCCCACCAAGGAAGAGAGTGCAGGTCGGTCAGGATTAACAGCAAACAACCCATCCAGGCCTTGGGTAGGAAAGGATCCTTTTCCTGGCATTCTCCCCAGTCCATATAGCTTTGGAATGGAAACTCTGACTGCCTTCTTACTCCCATTCATTTTGTAATGGATGAAAACCAAAAGGCTTTAGGTTTGAAATTGGCCATTGTGGGTGGGGAAGAAGGTAATATTTTTGGAAGCAGAATATCATGTGCCCCTGTCTGTGTCTACTGTATGTATGTGTCTTTGTCTGTTAGTTTTCCTAAAACATCCACTTGTTTAAACTTCCTAACTCATTTTTACTATCCATTAGCATTTTACTATCCATTAGCATTAGCTCCTTAGTTTATTTCCTTAACCCACCCCACCCTCCATAAGGACCAAACATTATATACACTCAAGGTCCGTAATTCAGGAAATGTGATACCTAACTCACCCCTACAAACCTTTTACAAAGGTGGAATATCAATTGTTTGATTTTGCTCCAATCATGTGCACTGTTGGGCTGCTTAAACATTCAAACATCCAGGAGCAATAGCCTTGATTATTAGAATTAAAATGTTCCATAGCCTTCTTAGTGAACCTTTATACACTAGGATGTGAGGGAATTCTCCCCTCTGTTATCCCCACTCTTTTTCTGTCTCTGCCTTCTTTTCCTCTCATAAATCGTCCTTGTATTTGGATATTACAGTAACAGTAATCATCTGGTTGCAACTTTGTTCACTTGGGAGGCTACAGTGCTTCATTCTTTGCCCTTGCCTAACTAGTCCAGGTACTCCCAAGTTTGTTAAGTTCAGCTGGGTTTCATTTTCTTTCAGCATTCTTATCTGTTTCAGCTGGGAAGCTGGAACTACTCTACACTACATAACTTCTAAGAGCAGGGATATACAGCTGTCTAAGTTAACTGATAAATCTGACCCCTTTCCTGGTTGCTGCAATATTAACCAGGATTTTAAATCAATAGAGATTGCATCCAAATGTATAGCTAACCAAGACCTAAAAGTACACAGTCCCTTTGCCTAATTTTGACTTTGCAATTTGTAATCTTTGAGGATTCTTGTGCAGCCAGCATAGTGAACAATATTTCTATTAAATAATGTTTAATATTGTTAAAGCACATTCACTGGGGTAAAAATAATGACTGAAAACCATGTTCTTTCAACAGCTGAACCCTTTCATTTATTTTTTTTTAAGCTCCCTTCCTTCCTTCCTGGTCCAGACAGTATTTTAAAGCTCAAAATGAAGGCACCAATAAAACAAAGAAAGCAAAAAGTGGACTCACCAAACTTCATTTTAAGGGCAGAACATATTTAGCCATAACTAGTCAGCTGAAAAATAAAATATTCAGTTTTTAAAATGAGTAGCTACAGTAAGAGTCTGTGCTTGGTTGACACAAATTACTTTAATAATCAAGTAGTTATTGTGGATTTTTCATATGTTCTGACATACTCCAAAGTTTGACAGCAATTTATGAATTGGGAAATTATTGGGTTTAAAATAAGTGTTTTATATATGTAACTGGTTTGTTTAATACAGAAACGGTTTGCCTTGTCAACTGATTCTGAACAGTTCAAGTCCTCTGTAAATAGAGAGATTAGCTTATTACTTTTGCTCAGTTGTTGCCAATGATGCTGGTTATTGCAATTATTTGTTTTCAACATTGCAATTTCTCTATTATAAGTAGTTTGCATGATTAACAATTTGGGAGTTAATTATATTTTCTCAGTTAGCTACATGTCATTATATTTCGCGCTCATTGATTTTACCCAGTTAGCTGCTATTCATCTAGTTGAGAACCATTTCACAACAGATAGATGTTTCACCTTGTTAAAGGAGAGTAGTGAAAATACACACAGAGAAAGAGTCATCTATTTAGTTTGTCTGAGCCACGCTCTGTAGGCTCCTAATATTTATAGAGGCTCTTCTACATTCTATCAGCTAGAAGTTATTGACTATACATACATACATACATACATACATACATACATATATCTTGAGGACATACATAATTAAACTGTGATTTTCAAAGTAAAAGCGAATGCTAGGCAAATTTCATCTTTGAATAAATTTTGCTAAATTTGCCCATATTTTCCCCTTATGGGAAAATATTTGGGCCTTCTTTTCTAACCAAGTGAGATAGGATCCCTGATCCTAAGCACGTTTACTGGAAAGTAGGTCTCATTGAGCTTAATGGTACTTAAAAGTGAGTGTGCTAAGGATTTTCAGCCTTTATATCCACCCTATCAGTTAGGCATCATGAGTGATTTTACATTGCCTGATGATTTCAGGCATTGGCCTAAAAATAACTTTTGAGAGATGGTTTTGCAAATCATAGGCCTGATTCTCATGCCACATAATCCTGGGTAATTATTGAAGTAATTAGAGTTACACAAGTGTAAAATTGCTATCAATGTCAAATTAGGTCTCAGTAAATAACATTGTTCCTCCTCCTCTCAGCAAATAAACCATAGCCATCATTTCAGAAATGGTGAACTGAAACTGAAACTCTTGTTTAAGAATTTGCCCAGTGCTTGATGGTAGATGGGAATCTATAGCTGAAACAGGCCTTATGTAAGCATCTTCTAAACAGTCACAAAGATGTATTTTTTTCTCTGCTTGTTTTTGTTTTTGTTTTTGTTTCCCCCCATATGTTTCAGGACATGGAGGAGTGAATCAGTTAGGGGGTGTTTTTGTGAATGGTCGACCACTCCCTGACGTAGTCCGCCAAAGGATTGTGGAACTTGCCCATCAAGGTGTCAGACCCTGCGACATTTCCAGGCAACTACGGGTCAGCCATGGCTGTGTCAGCAAAATTCTTGGCAGGTAAAAGGAGATAAGTGAATCTCATTGATTCTTAAAGAGAAAATACCATGCTGTTTGTTATTGGAATGTGTTTTTTAAAAAAATCGGTTTGTGACTAGGCAGATTCTTGGGAGTTAACCCAATGATGACAAGAATTTCAGAGAAATCCATATCTATCTAACAACCAAATTTAGGAAATGTTTTAGAAATAGATTATTGAGAATATATTTAAGAAGTTATTGATTAGGGAACTATTTATTATAGGCTTCCTACTGAATATGTTGGCAAATCTGAGTCATCTCAATATTATGGAAAATTACTATTTAGTGAGAGGTACCCTTTCTGTTTCTAAGAAACATTAGCAATTCAAATAGTAAATAGTTGAGGCACACTCAACAGAACTAAGTGAGCCACATTGAAACCCACCTGAAATCAACAAATGCTCGCTTAAAAAGCAAGCCATTTTTAGTCATTTAATTATTTAATTTGCATATAATAAAAAAAAATCAGTTTAATGATTAATAATCTTCATTACTGAACTTTAAGTGAACCTATCTGTTCACGGTGGAGATGCTCTAACTGTGTAGCAACAGCAGAATACTTAAAAAAGAAAGAAAGGGAAGCTTCTGTTGTTTCAGTATGTAAAGTACTACTTGACCTAGGCCGAGGAACAGTATGATTGTGGACACAATGATTTTGAACTTGCTATGATATAATGCTCCAATTTTTTAAATAAATTAATCAGGCAGAGTAAACTAATGTAACTTGGTTAAGATCACAATAATCAAGTATTGGCTCTTGCAAAGGAGAGTTTGTTAATGTACCATGTTACTCTGCTTCCCTTCATAATGATACTCTTTTCTTTAGTCACACAAAGCATATACCATAATATATTAGTCTTTAAGGTACTGCCGTATTCTGTATTGTCTCTCCGTCCACCCATTCCCCAGTAAATTTGAATAAAATCTGGATAGGTTATTTTGTTATCTATCACATCTTTGTTTTTCACCTGCCTAACCTAGAAAAAGTTAAAGGTTTTCGGTTGCATTTGAATAATTTCAGCTGTAAACCAATTCATGCTTTTGTGGAAGTCCCATTGCACATAGTGGGGATTACTTCTGAGTAACCATGCATAGATAGAACTCTTAAATTTTTATCACTGATTTTTCAACAGTATATAAATATCTTAAATTTCATTTTCACTACTATGACTTCTGTACTTCCACTGACCTATATAAAAAGAGCTACTCATAAGCAGACGTAAAGATTTGTAGTTAGTGCTGCACAAATACAGTTTCTTTAGAAAGTTGTGCAATTTCACGCTAACTAGAGCCAAATTCTCAAGTAAATTTGGTAAATTATGGTTCCTTTTTTAATAAGGTCATCTTTCCATCTCACTACATAAAAAGGAACTTTTGACCATGGATGCAAAACCAGTCCCATTTATATTAAAATACAAAATTCTGCAGTAAAATTAAACATTCCTTATAGTGTTCTGTGCATGTGAATCCTTTCAGTATCCCCATTCTCTGTGCGAAATCCTCGGAGTCAATAGTGGGATATAGCGAAGGTCAGCAGATACAAGTAGACCTGGATCTTTTCTGTCTTACATCTATTTGACAAAATGTCAGTTTACTGGATTAAAGGGAAGGAGTCTTGATTTTATACTGCCATGTGTGAAAAGACAAAAAACAAGTCAGAGGTGCTGCTCTGCTAACTTTAATGGAAATACTCTTGAGTAAGCAGTTTCAGGACTGGATCCTTAAGCATTCTAATATTGTTGATATTTCTTAAAAGAGGCAAGTTAGGAAACTCAGTGAAAAGCCTATCAAAGACACTGGTAGTGTTAAGATTGCACAACTGGAGATTTTTCAGATTTTTGTTTGTGATTCCGGAGCAGGCCAATATGTATGGTCTCAGGAATGTTATTTAAGTGCAGTTTCTAAAATTACCAGTGTCAACGGCAGCAGTCAGTTTTGTGACATTTTATCTTTGCTACTTCATCCCACCCCGATGGCAGTCGCATCAAAGTTCAACTTTTAGCTTACTATTTCTATTAGCCAATGAATAAAACTAATAAACAAGCAACTCATTACCAGTAAGAAAGAACATCTAAAAGTTTTACTGTTTCTGAATAGATTTGTCACTAGATATATTTGCATTGCTATGGAGCTAAGAATTGAGTTCCAGAGCTTTGTCATTTAAGTTGTCAACAATAAATTGGAATTTCATAGCTCATTATTTTCATAACTAATAATTACAGTTGGTAAAATGTCACTGTAATTGGAGCACTCTCTCTCTCTGTGAATATATATATATATATATATATATGGAACACGCACAGAAAATATGCTTGATTCTACATTTAGGAATCAATATTTCTTAATTTACAACACTTAAACACTGGCACAAAATAAATAGCAACAGTGGCAAACCTTTCAAAGATGTCAACACCAGCAAATTGTTTCTATATTTAATAGTTTGTTGCTGAGCCATCTTAACTATGATTGTTTAACTGATACTGCTTGTGAATATAATGGGATCTGTATAGGCAATGCATTTTAGCTCAATAACAATGCCAGCATCCTGAATATGGGTCTAGATTCTTCCCAAGACTGGACATTGCATTCTGGGACGTTTGGTCTCCTCGGACTACAAGTTAAGTTATGAATGGGTGCAGTTTGTCTTATGGTGGTTGTTCACAGCACAAATGAAATTATTTGTCATTACTTGGATTGATACACGTTTGCTAATTTACCTACCCTAGCATTAGATGAAAATAAGAATTATGTTTCAATCACCCAGTAATTCACGATCCATAGACCCAGATCCACCTATTTTGCTGTATTGTTTGAGGCCCAGAAGCCAGTCTGATGCAGAATCCTGTATACTATCATGTTTAAAATATTAGTGACATTTTAACCTAATAATAAAAAACAGTGCTCTCAGATCAGGTCTATTCCAAACCTGCTTAGTTTAAATAGTGTAATAGCATTAGGTAACACAGGGCTATGGCTTGAATGCTGACCTATTAATGAGCAAGTCCCTGGTTTAAATCTCACCACTGCCCTTTCACTCGGTGACTTAAGGCAAGCCATTCTTTCTGATCCTCAGGCCCTTGCTATACTTTTTATAGCAATTTAGACTTCACTTCACAAGGTTCAGCCTATTGCAAGCTCCCAGACCATTCTCTGGGTGGGAAAATCAGAATTCAAATCCCTGCTTGGCCATAAAGCTGACTGGGTGTCCTTGCGCCAATCACTCTCTCTGCCTCACCTACCTCATAGAGTTGTTGTGAGGGTAAAATAGGAGGGGAAATGGCACCATGTACTGTGTGCTGTTTTGAGCTCCATGGAGTAGTGAAAGGTAAGATAAAACAAAATAAGTGAGAGGTATATATAATAAATAAAAATGATTTCTAAATCAGCTACTGAGGGACAATGAGTGCAAAAGGATATGTAGAAAATCAACTATTTCCCATTGTAAAAATAAAAAGTACTCCTCATAAGCACAGTGACTGATGAGTGGTGACTTTCTTCTTAAGTACTTTATCAGCCCGGTTCTATTGACTTTGATGAGAAGAATTTAAATAATGTTATTTTCCTTAACTGAGTTGAGATCAGGCATGACTGATTAAAACAGGAGAATCCATGAAGGCATTTCTTATGCATTGTTTTGTCATACAAATGTACACTATCAATTATTTTATGATATTCATTGTATATACAGTGGTACCTCGGGTTACAAACACTTCGGGTTACAGACTCCGCTATCCCGGAAGTAGTACCTCGGGTTAAGAACTTTGCCTCAGGATGAGAAGAGAAGTTGCATTGTGCCGTGGCAGCGGCAGCAGCAGCAGCGGGAGGCCCTATTAGCTAAAGTGGTACCTCAGGTTAAGAATGGTTTCAGGTTAAGAACGGAACTCCAGAATGAATTAAGTTTGTAACCAGAGGTACCACTGTACATGAAAACTTTGCAGCTTCATTAGACTCAGTGCAATATTTCAGAAGGCTCTAATATCAAGCTTAATCCAGCCTTCCCCATCCTGGTGCCTTCCAGATGTTCACAACTACAATTACCATCAGGCCCAGCCAGCACTGTCTTGTTTCACTAGTATTTCTCAGCTAAAGAGTTGTACAACAGACAATTTCTTTAAAAACCCAATGGGAAAACATAAACACAGGATGTAAGTGAGCTACATATCCTATTGAAACCAACAGCAAGACTCTCATTGATTTTAATTGTTCTAATCTCACTTCAGTGTCTTGCCAGTGTGGTGAACAAGGATATTAGGCCCTGACAAAGGGCACCCAGAAAGAAGACGGCCAACTGAAATTGTGTAGTTAAATGAAAATATGATGGGCACCAAAGTGCTGGGTCCAAAATGCAGCCCAAAATTGTAAATTCATCTTATTTTAATATGATGTGTGTCTGAGCCTTCTGTATAGAAAAATGATTAATAATACAGATTTATGATATTGCTAGTTAGAGAGGCTTTGGTTGGTATACAAATAATTGGGTTTTCTGTGTTGAACTTCTCCTGTTGGGACACTGCTGGTTTGTTATCATGGCTGTTCTCAACAAGGTTAGTCCAGAGACCTTGATAGTCTTTAGTCTACAGTAGCTGAGCATTAGACTCAAAGGGTGCACATTACCTAAATTTTCTGTAATGTAACCATGTCCATTTTACTGGTGCCTGTATAGGAAAAGTGCTTGGTAGATTCTTCTTTCATTTGCGTCAGTAAATTGCAATGGGTTACTGAGGAGAATGGTAGTTTAACAGTAAAGCCAGTAGTTCAAAAATTCTCCCTACCCTGAAGATAGCAGTTAGGAAAGATGTGTTTTAATTTTTGCCCTTCACAATTATGAAGAAAAAGGAATGAAAAAAAAAAGAGAGAAATCCGTTCATTGTTTTGACTGCACTTACCTTTCCATGATATTGTTTTACCACTTAGTTGCAAAAAGACGGTAAGTCTTAATAGTAATTTACTACAAATGAGACCAATGCTCCCCACCCCTATTTAAGTAAAAAAAAATTATGCCAGTGCCAATTTCTTTTTATTATTGTTGCTATTACAGATTAATAACACACATTTTCAGTTAATTTTCAATTTTCACTTGCCCTTTAAAATCACATCATTTTTATTGCCTTCTGGCCATGAAGGAAAACACACATGCACCTATAGTTATATATCAAACAATCCATAATGGCAAATTTAAAAAAGAATTAGGACACAAATCATGTGAAGTTAAACACTTCTAAGTCTTATTGATTTCAGTGGGAGAATTAAATACATGGGTTGCAATTTACTAGGGGTCCATTACATTAGAATATGTAACGGGAATGACCACTGAAAATGCATTCCTGAATTGATTTTAATTTTTCTCCCTCTTTCCTGAAATTTTGTTGTAGGTACTATGAGACTGGAAGCATTAAGCCTGGAGTTATTGGGGGGTCAAAACCAAAGGTCGCCACACCCAAAGTAGTAGAAAAGATTGCAGAATATAAACGCCAAAACCCCACCATGTTTGCCTGGGAGATCAGGGACAGGCTTTTAGCAGAGCGAGTATGTGACAACGACACAGTACCCAGCGTTAGCTCAATTAACAGGTAAGGATCTTTTGGGCGGTACAATGGAGATGCATGTGGGCAGTGTTTCTTACAATTTTATGAAAATGGAATGGGTCAAATTTGACTATTTGCAGGGCTCTTCACATGTGTGAAAGGCATTCATAGCCATTTTGTGATCTGTTTCTCATGCAGTGTTTGGTGCATTGAGCATAGCTGGAAGAAGCATCTTGTAAGAAATTTTCTGAAAGGCAAGATAAAAATGAATATACAAAATAAATAAATATGAACATTTCTTTCTCCACAACACCCATTGTCTCTGTCTTTAATTTCCATTTTTCTGCCGTCTAAGACCCTGATATTTGTTATGTGAAAACTAGAACGTAACTGTTCTAATGCAAAAAAGTGTGAGTCTATAACTTTGGAATGTGGACTGGGAAATAAGGAAGAACTAGTCTAGGACAAGGACCATGGGGTCATATTTTGCTAGATTTACCATCCATCTTTATTATTGATTAATTGAAAGTGAACCTGGGTAGATCAGTAGTGCATCTACTAATAGAAACAAGTGTGGTAGAATCTAGAGTCTCCTCCAGTTTAGTGACCTGTGCAATGTGTCTATTAAATCTTATGCAGAGGGATCATTAATTTTGCAAAATTCTTTGGAGATTCTTGCATACAAAGTGCTATCTTAGATTGTGTATTATGAAGTTTCTGTAATTTGTACTTGTCCGGTGCATGAACAGTCATGCTTATGAACAGTGTGTCAATTACTGCTTTTCTCAAGAAGCAATCACTGTCCCAATGTGCATAATTGTAGTTCATCGCATCAAAAGTTAAGTATATATTTCATAGGAGAACCGAAAGAGAATTCAGCTGTGAGCTACAGTTTACTTCACAGTAGTTCCAGTTAAGTCCACCTTGTTACCCGGAAATGGCTTGCAGATCACATCCTTTGTGAATTTTTATGTTAAATCCCAAGAAACCAAGCCCCATTAGTGGGAAGTGTCTCGTGTTTAGGGTAGCAGCACAGCTTAAATTGGGATATTTGGATTTTTTTAAAAATATACAATTTATTTTAAATTTAGAAAATTCACACAAGTGGAATACATTTCTGTATTAGAAACAA
Source organism: Podarcis pityusensis (assembly GCF_964106645.2). NCBI lineage: Eukaryota > Metazoa > Chordata > Lepidosauria > Squamata > Lacertidae > Podarcis > Podarcis pityusensis. The sequence continues at coordinate 36,416,886 of NC_138042.1, forward strand.
CAACCCCAAAGAAAATTTTCATGGCATTTCATTTAAATGCTCTAACTTTATCTAACAATAACACACTATTTGTATTGCTGGACATGTAATATATAGCTGAAAAATTATTTTATTTGTTCTTTTCGATATCCAAGCATCTTTGGAACACTCACTAATTACTTAGTAATTTCCTCATAGGATTTTAAAATGTTTTTTAAAAGGTTAGGATACAAAAAATGCTGCTTTTTGACTGGTTACTAATCTAATTGCATATTTTCACCAGATCTTTTGCAGTGAGAATATACAGCTTTGCACATATTAATAATATGAAGAAAGTTAGTCCTGTTGAAATTAACAGGGTAATTTAAAGCACTTCCAGATTTTCACTCTTATTGGATGAGATTCAATCACATACTGTCCTGGCAAATTCAGGTTGTACAATTAAAGTTGATTGGGAGGTCTTGCACGGCAAACCAGCTTCACCTCCAGACTGACCTTTTTAAAATAAGGAAAGTGATGGGAAAATGTGCTAGAAAGTATGGGATAAAATTTGCTGGATGCAACATCATTTAACCTCCCCACAAGCAAATGAGAATGAATGCCCAATAAATTGCTGTTATCACCTAATCTCCTTAAGAACTTTGTGCAGACGAATAATGATAAATGTTCAATAAATGGGTCACCTGATATTGCAATTGATTTATTGATCCCATTGAATTCAATAGATGTTAAGTGCAAGCAGCTTCACTTTGGCTCCAACTTTTAATTCTAATGCCATTCAGAACATTGGCTTCTGTTTCCTAAACAGAATGAAATCTCAAGCACTTACATAGAGACAATAGAGCATAACCTAATTTATCTGCCTTTCCATATGCTTTGGTTATTTGGTATTTACGTGCCCTGTTGCTATGATCATTGCAGGACTGTGGGCAAAATTATGTGTTCAGAAAGTGTCTGGCTAAAATGAAGCTGTACTATTTTTGCATATTGCAAAGTCATTTATTTAAAATGTTTGGCTAAAACTGAGAAGTAAAACAACAGCTTGGCCTATAGGCCAATTAAGGGAAAGTACATGGACTTAAACCAATTTAGTCCCATTGATGTCAATATGGCAAAGCTGGCAGAAGCCCAAATATTCCTGGGTTGGTTTGGGCTGTCTGAACTATTTTTTTGCCTGAAAACAACATTTATCTTTTGTGTGCGCTAGAAACCACCGGCCCAGCTCTGCAATCAGCTATAGTCATACTACTAGTTATACTGTTACAAGGCATGTATCCTGATTCTATGCATAACTATCAAGTTACTTAACATTTTGGCTTCTGCTACCTGCCCCAAATGAAATTGTTAATGAAGAATACTGAAAAAGTTACGTATTGTAATACATAGCTTTTATATATTATAAAACTGACCTGCTGATTCCGTCATTTTATAGCAGAGACTTTGAAGAACTGAGTAGGGTTGCCATACGTCCGGACTTTTGTGAACATATTTGGAATACTGCACTCGGAAGCAGCGTCTAGGAGGGAAATCGCTTAATGTCCAGGAAAATCCGGGTGTATGGCAACCCATACCAGCAGTGTCATTTTCAGCGATTTCCCCTAAAAAACGTTTCTGTCCAGATTTTCCCTCTTTGAAATATGGCAGCCCTAGAACTGAGTATTATTAACTTTCTTTCCTTCTCTTCATCTGGAGGCCACCAGACTGGGGAAGGCTGCTTTGTAGAATATCATACATGAATAGACAGGCCCCTACCCAAAAAGCTTTAAGTCTAAGTTAAGGAGTGAAGGGGAAAACACAGCAGAAATGAGGGAAGGGGGAATGTAAAATAACAAAACAACAAAAGGAGGGAGGAATTTATTTATTGCACTGAAACCCACGTGGTTGCATTAAATATGGATCCTTAAACATAGATGCACCATGCAGCTTCACATTAGTCTCTGGGCACATCAGAGAGGCTAAGGTAATAGAGGATGGATGAGAGTAAATGCAGGTACATGTAAGAACATGTAAGAACACCAGCTGTTGGTGACCAGTAACAAGGGAAACCTATCAACTTCATGCCCTGCTTGTGAGAACACAATCGTACCTGTCTGGCCACAGCTGGTAACACTGCTGAACTAGATATATACCTTTGGTCTTCAACTGCAAGGCACATATTATGTTCATAAAAAGAGCAGGCACGGGTAAAATTTTTGCATATTTCCCCCCCCTTTCAGTTACTCTTGCTGTATTATTTTTGAATATTACTGCCTAATTACTTAAAATCATTAGCAGCTAAGTTCCGAATAAGTAAGTCACAAAACAGGTTGGTACAGTTTGCATGAGATAAACCCCCTGCTGCAATCTGTTCAATCTCTCTCTTTCTGTCTCTTTTCATAACACACATTTATGTACATACATGAGGGGCTTAAAGGAAAGTTGATACCTTGTTGATTTTTGCATTTCAGAGAAAGAGAGAGAGAGAATTAAATCTCAATCCTGACTTATGTGTCTGGGACTGAGGTGTTCTAGTTGTTCTTTTCTTTCAGTTCATTCCTCTAGGTCTGGTATTTGCAGCAGAGTCTTGATCCTACACCAATAATTGATAAAACACAGTGCCAGCTCAGCTGGGCCCCTGCTTACGTCATTTGTCTACTGTGGATATATAAAAAAATGTTTGCAAGATGGCAAGTAAACTTGAATTCACCCCTAGTGAATGAAATGCTTTATAGTTCTGGGAAGATAAGGTATAAGTGGAGAGACAATAGCAAATGGGCAGATCCGTGCACATTCTGACACAGAAAAAGTGCATGCTTCTGTCATCTACTGCACAACTTAACAGTTTCTAGGAGAGGGCAAATTGGTGTCCTTTGAAGAAGCGACTATGTTTCTTTCACCAAGTACATATTTCTGTATAGCAGGAAATATATTGATCAGATATTTTAATTTATAAGATGCAAAATAAATTGAAAATGTTTAAACAAAGAGTTTGCAGGGCAAAGAAAGCAGGTCCATCTGAATGTTATTTTAAAACCTAATAAAATCTAGCAATATTTAGGGATGATTCATAATTCAGGTGGCATTCATGTTTTTCATGTAGCGTTTGATGCTTGGACACATGAAATGAGGATGTGTGCCTGTAAACTTAGGGTGGACACGCAACAGGGAGTCACGATCATCAGTTCATTCAAGGCCAGTCTTCTCTAACCAGTTCCCCCCACAGAAGTACCTCCCCACCTGCCTTGACTAGCTTACACTCCACGTAGTATTGCTCTGTAAAATGGAGAAAGCTATGTCCTGTGTGGAAGCACAAAGCAGAAAGGAGACATATGGGACATTCTGCCTTATGTATTAAAATAAGAAGTGCCAGGTTGTTCCCTGGCCTGTCTGGAAGGCACCACCATCTCCTCCGTGCTCTGAACAATCCCATATGTGCATGGGATTGTTTGAGGATGCTCAGTAAGGAGGAAGTGAACTTTGTATATACTCAAAATTGGATTTTATTTTAATTGATCAGGAAGCCACTCTGGAAGTCTTTTTGGGGCAAACACTGGGCAAAATACTTTAAAATAAATACATTATACCTAAAGAGAGAGAGAGATTACTTTAAATTAAGTGCTGTGTGAAGGATCCAACCCCAGCCCTGCTCTGAACCCTATACAGATGCCAGCAGAGTGATTGGTGTGTAGGAATTGCACCAGTCACCTGTTTGGTTCCCAAGGCCATTTACTCAGTGCAAAACCACTCTACAGCCTTGTGCTGATTTAACCGGTCAGTTGCATGCTGAGATGCAGGCTATGTGAAATGTAGCAGCCGATTTGCAGCAGTGCAGATACAGCCTCCAGACCTTCATTCTAGCTAGATAGTGTGCAAAGCTTCCAGCTGAGAAGCTACTGTACATTCAGAGAATACTTGCAGAGCAGACCTAAGAAGTAGAGGCTCGTGTTGCCTCGTCATCTTCACACTGAAATTCTCAACTATGGGTTCCTGTTACTTTTAGGTGTGCCTCAGTTCCTACCCATGTAAGAAGGCTGCTCACTGTGTCTTTGTCTGATTTACTGCTCTTACCTTGCTTTCTTCTAATCAAACTCTTCTAGAGGTGGGTACTTTGCTGTATCTCTGCATTAGGTGTGATCAGATCAGCTTAGTCACCCATGATGCAAAGACAGAGCAGAATTAACCACCTTCTGCACGGCTCACTGCTCTGTTCCCTGGGCTTGTACAGTCTAAAACTATGTTCAGAGCGGTGCCTTGTGCTGAAACAGGCCTTGAACTAGAATTAGGGGTCACAAACTCTTAAAATGCAAACTCTTTAGTGCACAGGAGTTTTCGGCTTTACTTATTTCTTTGAAATGTGCTTCAGCTTTCAAAACATTTGGAAATATAGTATTACTCAAAGAGGGTCCCATCCTGAATTGTTCATTAAGTATTAACACAACACAACAACTAAACCAAACGCTTCAGGTGGAGTAAGCCCATTGAAATTAACAAGCACAACTACCATTATGCCTATTAATTTCAGGGGGTCTACTCTGAGTAAACCTTAGTTGAGAACCACCCTTCATAATCATCTACAGTTTGGTAAACGGTGCAAAGGAAGAGGCAGATAACAGTAATTTGGCACTGTCACTTTATGAGTTGATGTTCTGAAATGCCAAAGAGGAAAATGTTTTGTTTTTTTAAATGACAGGAGAGTGTTCTTCTGTGAACACACTAAACATGAAAAAACAAATCTGGAAGACAACCAGCCAAAAGCTGGGAGTGTGGCCAGGAACTCATCAGGCCACAAGCTGCCAGCTAAAATATTATATTAAAACAGGCATATATACTGTGTGGAGAATTATATCAATTAACTGTGTGCTATTTGATAAAAGACCGTTCTATAGTGAGTGCATCAATCTTGTTCTTCTTTAAATCAATGGCAAGATCTCCATTTGCGTCACTAGGAAAATATACAGAGAAGACCTCCTGCGTTCAGTGCTCTTAATGCATCGCCACGGTGGATTTTCCATTGTTAACAATTTTATTTATTTTATGCTAACTTCAGTTCTCCAACCCAGCATTAACAAAAGCCTAAACCATATGTAGCACACACACACATTTTGCTGCCTAAAATGTTGTGTTAGCAAATATTTTGAAAGTAGGTATGACTCTAGATATGTATGTATAAGTAAGTTGGCACAAAAACCTTAATTTATGGTGATGTTAATGTTTAGGGCATTTCTACAAGTCTGTTGTGATCAGCCAACAGGAATGAGCAGAGAGGAAACACCACAGAATTATTTACGGTAGTTAATGAGACATTTCCTGTTGCGAGGGTTTAGAACTGTGCAGATTTTGCTCACTGAATATTTGGTGCTATGAGGAAAAGCAGCAATCACCCACAAACCTGCACCAGGGTCCACATTTTGCCCCAATCTGGATAAATTAGTCATGCTTAACTCCAGTTGAAATTAATGAGACAAGGTATTATTGAGATCAATAATATGTGTAATTATTATTATTGCAGTTATTTTATATCCATTGGAAGTCAATGGAATTTAAGTACTTAGATCTTAGATCCTGCGTTTTGGACACTGTGTTGTTTATATTGTATATTTGGCTTTGGTCCATTTGCTCAGCTGCAATTCTTTCAGTCTCTCTTGATAGGGTGATTACATATATGAGTTACAGTGAATGTCCAAGCATTGTGAATGATGACATTCACACATGAAAGTGGGCAATTCCAGTTTTGTGAATGTATTTAAGTAGACATGCATTTCCCAATTTTTCAGCTATGGCTGATAACACATTTAGGCAGTTCTCAGCTCAGTGCATCTTTTTGGTTTTCAATTTGGGAAATATAATAGTAATGAAGAGGAATAATTTTCTTGGACACTCATCATGCTTAGTTATTGTTTACCTGCATAGCTGTTTTTTTGCTCTTTTGTTGTATACCTAATAGTAAGTAGCCATTTGTCTATATGCAGGATTATACGGACAAAGGTACAGCAACCACCCAACCAGCAAGTCCCAGCCTCCAGTCACAGCATAGGTAACTTTTTTAAAAATATACTTAAAAATATATAATGCAATTCATTCTAAAGAACTTTTAATCACTCTTATGGGCAGATAATTCTGCACAGAACACTTCAGCACACGTACTAATGCACCTTCTTTGTCATTCTCCAAGGGCTGAACATGGTAAATGAATTTTATAAATACTGCTAAAAGGTTTTGAATTTTACTGATTATTATGATAAATAGCTTTCACCATGAGACAGAAAATTGAAATCTAAACCAAAAAAAATATAAAAATCATCCCACTAATGGGGGTCTATAGAATGTCAGATAATTAAAGTAATAAATCAAGAAAGGGATAGTTATTCATAACATTTTCTGCATCATTAGTCAGTAAGTAGTTTTGAATGTGTTTTTTTCTTCTATCAACCAACCCTTCCATAATTCTTTGTGCACTTGCAATTTTGAGTGAAGAGGTAGCAAAACTTTGAAAACTTTTTACTGCTTTTTCTTCTTCTTCGCCTAATTCACATGCAGACCATCTAACTCTAGTCATTGAAGAGTGATGGACTTTATATTAGGGTTTTTTTTTTCTTGTGGAGTCTCTGACAGATGAGCATAACCTTGCTTAAAATAAGCCCTGTTAACTCAAACTACTTTTATAATATATTCAAGCTTATGTAGTCCTGTTGAACCAAATGAGTGAAATCAAAGTACTTTGGCTTAACTGGGTTGTAAGGCATGCTTCCATAGACCACTTTGGCTTAATATTCACTGCCTCTTTTCTCTTTACTGCAGATTTTCAAATTTTTCCTCTGCCTAATCCTTTAGAACTGAATTCACTAAATTTTATCTTGAAAAATCTCCATATTTTCTGAGCTGTCAGCATTTTAGAATACTAACAACCTAATCCACAATCCAGCAAAAATGAAGTTCTTAGATTCAAGACCAGCAATCTCAGTGATTTCAGTAGGGACTAAATTGGTTTAAATCCACATACTTAATTAAAAATTATGGACTGGACTACAGGCAAGCAATCCTCTAACCATTTACTCTGGGATAAAAATCCTGAGTCCAATTTTAGAATCTTGAGTGAATCTCATGTATGAAGTGGTAATTATCTCAACATATAGGAGTTTTCAGACAAATTGCAGCGTACATTTCGGTATTTCTGAATTGCACGAATATATAAGACATATGAGCGATGGTTTAAATAAGCCTCTAAACCACAGTTTCCTAAATACACAAACTAGAATGTCTACCAACCACAAAATTTAACATGAAAGAGACCACTCAAAACATACCCTGCATCGTAAGTCCAATTGATGCAGTTCTAACATATCTAGGATTCCCAGTGAACTCTATATAGCTTCAAGTATTGGACCGGGCTGTCCTTAGTATTTGGCAGACTGAGGTGCCTATCTCAGGAGCCATATTTTGGATGCTATAAGAGGGCAGCAAATTGTCAGTTATTTAATCTATTATTATACTTTTGGCTCTTGGTCTGGGCACCATATGCACTGTGTTGAGGCAGTAGTTCAGAGGATCTAGTGCCCCCAGTGCTATCTTTGTCTTACTCAAGTCCTCAAATGCTGAAAGAGTTGTAGATTACCAGTCATATCATAGATGTCCTAGTATCAGGGGTCCTAGCAAGAATGCAATCTACTGTCAATTTAGAGCAGCTTTTCCGAACCCCAGATGCTTTCAACTATAATTCCCATCAGCCTCAACTGGCAAGACTATGCCTGATGGGAATTGTAGTCCAAAACACCCAGAGAGCACCAGGTTGCAGGCAGGTGCTTTATTGCGTTGGACATAAATGGTGGGAGATGTAGGCTCAAATCTCTGCTTGTCCAGGGGTTTATTTGTCCAGGCGAAATAATCATAACAAACTTTTAGACTGATGCATCTTGCAGGATGACGCCATATATGTTGACCAATGCCTTGGAGATGCAACCAGCAATCTTTTGTGCAGTAATATAGCATAATGTTTAAGAACATGAGCTGTAAGCTACTTATCTGTAGTTCTTATCTCATTTCAGCCATGACCTCTATGGCATCAGTGGATTCCCTTTAGGCAGCCACTTCTCATCTTAACATGGGGGTAATATAACACTAGCCTATGGTACAGAGTTGTTGTATCAGTTACTGATAAAATAAACATGAAGCATTTTGAGCAGTTTAGAAAAGTGCTCTATCCTGTGACAAGGGTTGCTAACATGGTGACCACCAGATGTCTTGGACTACAACTCCCATCATGGCAAGTGGTTGAGAATGATGGGAGCTGTAGTTCAAGACATCTGGAGGGCACCACACTGGTTAACCCTGTGGTATGGGTTAGTAAATGGCACAGATCTCTACCACTGTTCTCATGGTATACACAGCTGACTCTCAACTTAGGCAGGGGTTATGTTGCAGGGATAGTGCATAAAGTCAAAATCGCTTATAGTCAAAATATTGGGTGGAATGGTGGGTGGAATTGCCAGTCTTCCCCCCCAGAGGTCCACCCCTCCCGCCTTTTATTTTTATTTTTAAAAATCATTTGCCAAGCCCTTGAAGCTGAATGCGCACAAGTTAAATGCACATATGTTGTGGGTCTACTGTGTGTATATATGAAAATAGACATGGCAGAATATTTTTGCAATGCTTGATAGGTACCTGATGCTAATTTAGCTTGCTGCTGTATAAAGCAGGTCCTTCTGTCAGCAACAAAAGCTAATAAGATAGGGCTGGGCTGTAAGACATGGCAGAAAATGAAATTTAAATGTTCAAGAAAGGTATCCAGGCTGCAAATTTCCCTGTTCCCCCTCTCCCAGCCTCCTGGTTGTAGGTAGTGGTATTGAAACACAACTATCAAAGATGGCAGTCATGGAAAAGTTGTTTGCATGGCTTCCTCTCTTGTGTGGATATGTGTACTGATTGGTTTCTTTCTAAATTACAGCTTCCACGGGTTCCGTGACACAAGTGTCCTCAGTAAGCACAGACTCAGCAGGCTCCTCCTATTCTATTAGTGGAATTCTGGGAATTACATCTCCCAGTGCTGAAAGCAACAAACGCAAAAGAGATGAAGGTAAGAATAAACACATATTCCTTTCATATTCTTTTTTTATAGTTTATAGAAAGAGTGAAATTTTATCCTCAATCTCTGCTGCAAAATTAATTATCTCCTTCTCGCTACAAACCTGTTTCCCACTTAGAGATACCAATTTTCTTTGTATGTTAATTTGAATTAACACACACACACACACACACACACGCCCGCAGATAGGAGCTAATAAAATTTTATATCAGTAAAAATTATAATTTCAAAATAACCCATTTGGAATCATAGAATCATAGAATCATAGAGTTGGAAGAGACCACAAGGGTCATCGAGTCCAACCCCCTGCCAAGCAGGAAACACCATCAGAGCACTCCTGACATATGGTTGTCAAGCCTCTGCTTAAAGACCTCCAAAGAAGGATACTCCACCAATTAGGAGCCAAATTAGGAGCCAAACTATCAACAAAACAGAGAGATTTGAAAAGGCTTGGAATTTGCCTCCTTTGCTATACCATTTTGGAGGACACCGTTGCGAACTTTTTGTCTAGTGATGTGACTATTTTAATTTTACTTAAGAACTGGGTGGGAGGAAAAAGCATGAGATTCTGACATATTTCCTCTTGACTAAAATGATAGGGGCTTGTGGCTTTCCAACACCAATTACTGTATGAATTGACAACATGGTAAAACACCTTCTGTTGCATAATCATTTTAATATGAGAACTGGGCAATGCCTCTGACTCTTCTTGCATGATCAGTTTGACTGAGGGTAGATTCACATTATGGTTTTTAATGCTGACTTTTTTATTTTGTAGATTTCTGAATAATTTAAAACTGTCTGGGTACAGAAAGCATTGTGGCAAATAGTGGTGGCACAAGATAAACCTTTTGTTTAAATAGACTTGCTTTTGTTGAATGAGGCTTTTGAATGGTTCAGCACAAGTTCATTAGCATCAACTTCATTCAGCATTTCCTGGTTCAAGTCACTTTCTAAAGACTTTTCAGAATGTGCCCAGTTGCATTTTGAATTAAAATCATTTACTAGGTTGGATCTGTCTGTGCTATGACTGAAATCTGTAATTGGTTTGATTTGTAGATTAATCAACTGAAGTTTGGTTGATTAATTTGTATGATTAATTTTTAACAATAGAGGTATGAATTAAAAACACATTTTGGTTTATTATTTTCTTACATTTTCATAGCTTACCCATAACAAAAATTCTTAGCCGCTCATGAAGCAATATGTTTTGGTTGGTATGCTAATAAAACTGGGATTTTTTTAAAAAAAGAAGGGAAAATATTAAAGATTATATTCTGTTCAAAAAAGAGTGGAAGTTATGTCTATTTAAGTTATGTTACATCCTTAAATATCTCAAAAAAACACCTATGGTGAGGTTCTGATAATGTGCAGTGTTATTCAAATCAAACTGATCAGTTACCAATCAACAGGCAGTTAGTACTATAATCAGGTAGTTTTTAAAATTCTAGTGTGCACTTAGTGTACACAAATCTGATGAAAAGTCAACTCATGTTGGCTTTGGAGCACAACCCCCTCCCATCTGAACAGACAGTGCTGCCTCCAGTTTTGGAGGGCTTTTATGTAAAGCGCACTCATTGGGCCCCCTTCCTAAAAGGGCCCACCTGCTGTCATTGCAATTACTGGTAATTACCTTGCCCAATCTGTATAAGCACCCATCCTATGGTGTGATCTTTGAGGATGCCCAGAGATGTCTGCCCCTGATGCCAGTGAACTGAATTCTATGATTATAATAATACGAGTAAAACGAAGGTTTGGAAACAAGCTTTTCAGCTGCCAGAAATAGTCACTTTGATGATCCAGTAATTCTCAATAAACGTGAAAGCACTGATGCATGTAAATGAAACTCGGCCCTTCCACTGAAAGGCGTGGGGAGCCTGCTTGCAATGTGAACAGGGTGCACCCAATGTTGCTCTAGTGCAGTTCTGCTTTCTGCAGAGGAAGTGATTTAGGTTTAGGGTTGTTTACAACTGTATGCTCATCAGGAGTTCATGAATGTATAAAGCGGTTTGCTTAAATGTGTGCAATGAATCACCAGAGAACTAACATGTTCATAGCACTGCTCCCCAAAGGGTTTTCAGTTGAAGTAAGTCACAAATTCAGATGTGAGTCACCAGTCGCTGAGCAGTCCAGTTATGGCTGTGCATGTGTGAACTAGTATTGAGTGCAAAACTTCTGAGTTGGAAATCATTTTAATTATATTCTGTTCTCACCATCTGTTTTGATGGAACTTGGCCTAATCTAACAGTTCCACAGATATAAAACTAATGCTTAGCAAGCATTTGCTGCTCATTGAAGGTTCAAAGCACTTTACACACATCATGACAGCAATTATTGCAATCATCCAATAAGTTAGGTCAGTATTACCTTGCAGGCAGGAATAGAGGAGATATTAAAGGTCTACATAAATATATTTAGTGAATTTACACCTGAGGTGAGAATTGAACCAGGTTTTCCTTGGCCACAGCAGTGCTCTCCACCACAACACAACAATTCTCAACAGCACATAATAATATATAATTCATAAGGAAAAAATGATGCTTTATTGAAATCATATAGCCTCATTAACTGTTCAGTTTGTTTCACCCATAACAAATAAGTTATAGACAAAACAGGCAGCATAGCTGATAAACAGATAATAGATAAAACCACTTAATCAATGTACATTTATTATAACATCTACAAACATAACCATCTGCATTAACTGTGACCAATGTAGGGGGGAAGTACTCCAGATATACCAGGGGTCAGTAAACCTTTTCAGCAAACCCTCAGACCTTGGGGGCCAGGACTAAATTTTGAAAAATAATAATGAACAAATTCCTAGGCCCCACAAATAACCCAGAGATGCATTTTAAATAAAAGGACACATTCTACTCATGTAAAAACATGCTAATTCCCAGACCATCCGTGGGCTAGATTTAGAAGGAGATTGGGCCAGATCTGGCCCCCAGGCCTTAATCTGCCCACCCATAAAGGTAAAGGTAAAGGGACCCCTGACCATTAGGTCCAGTCACAGACAACTCTGGGGTTGCGGTGCTCACCTCACTTTATTGACCGAGGGAGCTGGCGTACAGCTTCCGGGTCATGTGGCCAGCATGACTAAGCCGCTTCTGGCGAACCAGAGCAGCGCACGGAAACGCCGTTTACCTTCCCGCTGGAGCAGTACCTATTTATCTACTTGCACTTTAACGAGCTTTCAAACTGCTAGGTTGGCAGGAGTAGGGACCAAGCAACAGGAGCTCACCCCGTCACGGGGATTTGAACCACCGACCTTCTGATTGGCGAGTCCTAGGCTCTGTGGTTCAGACCACAGCGCCACCCGTGTCTACCCATGAGATATACTAATCCACTGATATTTAATATTTCCTTTGTATTGTGGGTTAGGGTACATGTGCATACCTGCTACATCTACTACAAAGTAGTATTTTACTCATTTATTTTTAAGGATCAGTTTTTGGCCAGTGTGCTTATGTTTTGTAGGGACAGAGCTGTTTAGGTATTGATGAGTACAGGTGTGCGTCTTACTTTATAAAACTGCTTACGATGCACTGGGTTGTATCCAGTTGGTTTCCTTTTCCTGAGAAGTGGCTCTTTCATCCAGCACAGCCTTCTGGTAGTGGGAGAAGGAAACCTCAAATCTGCTACAGAAGGTTGGGAAGCCATTTGCTTGGGAAGTGGCACAGGGGGCTGCAGGGGGAAGGGAGAATCTCTGAAGATTGCCCGATCCCTATTCAGCTGATAGAGGGCTTAGCAGGATCCCTTAGCCTTACATTAGTGGAGGGGAACCAACTGGTTATAGAAAGATAAACAAATTGACCCCAGCAATCTCTTTCTTGTGTGTGGAATCCTAAAACAACAAAACATTTTCCTTCTGTTAAGTTCCTCTAACAAATTAAAAAAGAGAAACTTGGAAATGCATTCCTATTAATACATTTGGGAGTAAGCCCTATTGAACTCAGGACATGTGCTGCAAAATGCCCACACTGAAAAATGGCTATAGATTTGGACCAAAGAGTTGTCCCAAAATGAATTTCCCAGTTTGAATGCTATCATAATTTTAGTGGAAAAAAGGAGGAGGATTTGGTTATTTAATTATAGGGAGCAGTATAATGCATAATATACAGAAGGGGGCCAAGTTAACATTTTTTTTACTTTTCCAAAGTGCAACATTCAGCCTTAAATATCATTTTTGCATAGTTGATATATTCACAGCTCTGCTCAAATATGGTGGGAAATACTAGGCAGTAATTATGTTCTGCTTGCAGGTGCTGTGTGAGCAAGGCTAGCTAGTGGTATAGAACAGGCTCTTTCCTTAGAACTCATAAACTGTATCCATGACACACTATGATTCATTACCTTTTTCTGTTCACCTCACCATTGACATTCTTTAGCAGATGTCACCAGTCTTTAACTCAGTGGGTTGCATGCCTGGTAGCAACAGGGGCAAACTATATCAGACAATCTTTATTGGTTTATGTAGCTGAAGGTGTCATTTCCCCCTCCTGTTGTAATATGAATTCAGAGCAGATGTGTCTTAGTGGGGGATCGGTTGTTTTCACTTATAACTAAAGGACACACTACTGGAGACTGACAAAAGAAGCAGAACATGGACAGCAACTAGACAGTAGATGGTTGCTAAATAGAGATGAATTCTTCACCTCCCCCCTTCTTAAAAGGCAGATACTTTTAGCCACAGTGGTGTTCTTGAACATGTTAACTCGCTTAAACTTTGCTAATTTTCCACTGCACCCCACTCCCCCCCCCCAAGTTAAGAATGTGTATTGGGAAAGAAAAGCTACAGAAGAAAATGTAGTCATTTTATTTTATAGTTTCAAAGTTGCAGGGGAAGTCATATGATATAACAACTGGCCATGTGAAAAGGAATTGTGGTTTATTTTATGCTATAAATTAGTAGAGAAATAAATGCTTTTTAAATGTTACAAATGGCTATGTTTTCAAGGTATTCAGAGTGGGAACAATGGAAATGAGTCTAATTTTAAGAGGATACCAGGTGAATGCCTTCTGTGATTATTATTTCTGCTGTATAATGCTATTTTTCTGTTCTTGTTTTAGAGTTAGTTTATAACTGATGTTTTTAATTTTTTATTCATGGGTTTTACCATGAGCTCTTCTGAGGAAAGATAGTATATAGATATTTTAAACAAACAAACAAACAAACAAACAAACAAACAAACAAACAAACAGAACTCTTAAAGTACTGTTCCTATTAACATGACTAGAAGATACCTTGACTAGTTAATTCATGTCACCACCAGCCCACATAGAAGTTGCTAGATTAATACATGTTTCCTATAAATACCTACTGTAGGGAATAGGTCCCATAGCATCTCAATATTAAATGCAGATTTTGATCATGTGAAAAAAAAACACTCAACAGTACTGTGTCAAACATTGCAAGCAAGTTTTTAGTGTGGAGAAGATATTTTGTTAACATTTCAGTACTTCCCAGAAATAGATAGATGATAGATCCACTAATATACAAACATTTTCCTGAGATACATGAATACAAACATTTTCCTGAGATACATGAATCCAGTTATAAGGAGTACACCAGTCTTGGTTGTACTAATACTGACAATATGATGTAAAAGCATTTGGCCTTGATGGACCAAATTTTATCTTGGCAATTGTTCTTTTTGCATCAGCAGACCTGCAAAAGGCCTCAGAGAAGCTCACGAGCAAGGCATGATAGTTATAACCATCTCCTGTTTGTCCTCCACATCTCATATTCAGCCTTAGTCCTGTGTTACATAGTTGATTAAGGCTGTGTACACACTGCTATTTACTCTGGGTATTCAAAAAAAAAAAAAAAAAAAAAAGGTAAAGGACCCCTGGACGGTTAAGTCCAGTCAAAGGCGACTATGGGGTTGCGGCGCTCATCTTGCTTTCAGGCCAAGGGAGCCGATGTTTGTCCACAGACAGCTTTCCGGGTCATGTGGCCAGAAACGCTCACTGGCATGCTTTCAGACTGCTAGGTTGGCAGGAGCTGGGACAGAGCAACAGGAGCTCACCCCATCATGGGGATTCAAACCGCCGACCTTCTGATTGGCAAGCCCAAGAGGCTCAGTGGTTTAGACCACAGTGCCATCCGCAGCCCTTATATCTCATGTACACATGACGCTACCCATGATGTAGCGCTCTCCTGTATTTCCACGAGAAAAACTGCTGTTTAATGTGTTTCCCTTCAAATTAGCTTCAGTCTGAAAGCACAAGTGATAGTTTCATATATAGGTGTTCTAGGGGGTGCTGGTCTGCAGGGGCAGGGAAACAAAAAATGGCAATGTGCATCAGCTAAAGACATGCTGGCTCCCTCTCTGGTGTGTACAGCAATGTGGAGATATGACTTGTAATGCAATGGTGGGAAACAACCTTGTTGCATTTTAAGCTGCTAATGTGTACCTAACCCGAGAGGAATAAAGAGGACATGGGAGCAGATATGGATCAGAAGGGATTTATACATCCAAGAAAACTAGAGCCAATAATCAAACAAAACATTCTACACAGTGTTTGAGCGTGTAGGCATTCAGTCTGAGTTGGAATTAAATACATGTGTCTAAGGCCGTATTTTTGTGCAATGCATTACATACATATATTTTCTGTTTCATTGTGGCCCAGTCAATGAAGCTGCAGAGAAAGCCGCCTGTAGGCAGCAGGGAAGGAAATACTTTCAGTCCCCAAAGAACATGCCGTCCCATAGATTATCCGGTTTATCTGTTTATCTTGTCTGCTTGAGCAGAGTGTGCAGGGCATTCTGTGCTTCGAAGGTGTTGACAAAGCCATCCAATTGGTCACATCCATTTTAATTTTGACTTATTTTGTTTTGCAAGAGGTCCAAAAGGCAGAGAAGGAGGGTTTTTCTTTTTTTCCTTTTACGTTCATAATGTAATCTGTTCAAGGTAAGACGGATCCTATGCCACACCTATTGGAAAACGAGGACAAGAGACTTCTTTAATGAAAAGTTTTTCATTTGCATTCAAGTGCTGCTGTTGCTCCCTCTGCTGGCAGGAATGTTGGTAGCTCTGAAAATCCATCAGCACGGCTGAACTTTCCTCTTCTTTAGAGACTTTAGGTCAGGGTTGGGAACCTGCAGGACCTCCATATCATTGGACTGCAACTTCCATCAGCCCCAACCACCATGACTAATAGCCAGGGATGAGGGGAGTTGCAATCCCAATATTGGTTTCTCATCCCTGTTTTAGCAGTTGCCCCTGCTTTATGGAATGAATATCCTGATTTATTTATTTATTTATTTTTTAAATGTATATGATGAGGTGGACATAAAAGCTTATTCCAAGATAAAATTAGATCGACTTCTGAAAGACTTTTTAGTTGGTGGTCAAAGCTCTTTGTTATTTTTTTTTTTATGCAAAAGACCAACACTGCCACCCATCTGAAATTTTGTTTTTAAAATGTTCACATTTTAAGCTCTCTGGAAAGTAAATTATATATATAATTTTCTTTCCAAATAGTTTCAAACGTGACCATCTAAAAAACAAAATTTCAGATGGGTGGCTGTGTTAGTCTGTTGAGATTTGTACAAGACAAGTTATGTAATTAATCTCTATTCTTACTTGGTTTTGCGAATGTTTCTTCTGTTTGGCAAGGTCCTAGTACGAGAGAGAAATGAGTGCAAGCTATTACAGTATACACAAACAGATACTTATTTAAACAAAAAGGTGTGCCCCATGACTTTTGGATTTGAGAATCAAATCTGGATGTAACATTTACACGAGTTACAAAAAGTAATTTTTCAGAGACTGCAATGCGGAGGTGCCACAGAATTACTTTCCCCCCATAGAGGCTGACTGGAAAAGTCACAGCATACAGAGAAACCAGGGGGACGAGTGGGGCTCTTCTTTGACTCTTTTAAGGAAATGCTATTGAATGTTGTATTATTATTGTTTCTATAAACGGCTTAGAGATTTTAATTACATTAAGTGGTATAATTATAAATAACTGTAGGGTTGCCATACGTCTGGAATTTCCTAGATGTATAAGGAATAATGCAGTCTGCAATCGTGTCTGGACAGAAATCAGTAAAAATTTCCGGGAAAATCCGGATGTATGGCAGCCCATGTCAGCAGTGCTGTTTTTGCCAATTTCCCATAAAAATAGTTCAAAACCGGCATTTCCTCCCCCCCCCCAATTTTGCAAAAAAGAAGCCCAGCTTTTCTGTCCAGATTTTCACTGTTTGAAATATGGCAACCCTAAATAAATGTGATTTGTAGCTGTTTACTACACTGAAATTGCATAGATTTAGAGAGGTGGTATGCAGCAAAAATATACAGTGGTACCTCTGGTTACAAACACTTTTGGTTATGAATGCTTCAGGTTACAAACTCTGCTAACCCGGAGGTAGCTGCTCCTGGTTGTGAACTTTGCCCCAGGATGCAAATGGAAATCGTGCGCCGGAGGCATGTGCGCAGCGGGAGGCCCCGTTAGCGAAAGCGCGCCTTAGGATAAGAATGGTTTCAGCTTCAGAACGGACCTCTGGAACGAATTAAGTTCGTAACCAGAGGTACCACTGTAGTAGTATTGATAGTGCATAATTTGAAGGCAGTATTTTTCACTTATTATTTGCCAAAGAATAGCCACATGATGCCAATGAACAATCTAATATATGCAAGTTGTGTCTGCATATATAAAATTTAGAGGCACAACAAGTGACTAATTATACTTACAAACTGATCTTTGCAAATATTTCTCCTAGTTCCTGTGACTCCCCCTCCCCGCCCCCTGCTGGTATACACTATTAAAAGAAGGACAATAAAGCTTAACACACTGTGTTATAAATGTGCAAGATGCATGCATTTGCTGAACACCTACCACTCCATTACCTAAGAAGAAATCAAAACTGGATTGAAATACCCACCCCTTTTCCAAACCAATGAAAGCTGCTTAGGTGATCTTTCTAATTTGCTAGTTTAAAGAATATTTGTAATGTTGAGAAGGGTATGGGAATTTCTTTATTATAGTTCATGCAATTATATTTTTTACATTTTGTTTATGCGTTCATGGTATGTTAAATATATCACTAGAAATTTGTTTAATAACTTCTTTATAGAGAGAGATGCTGGGGATAAAGTATGGGCTTCTTTGTAATTTTTATTTCTTTATTATTTGCCTTCTGATTCCTTTCTTTTTTTGCAGGGCAGTTTTTGCTGTGTGTGCATATGCATGTATGGATATGTGCTCTGGGTGTTTATATTTCGTGTTGCCAAGAATTCCATGTGTACACTGGAATTCCATGTATATATTGGAATGTGTATATTGTTGAGCTTTGCCTGCAATGCTATCTGGGTTTTGAGCTGGACTGTACACGGTCTTTTGTGATTGTTTCACAATCTCTTCCTAGGATGAGGTGATTTTCTTATTGGATAAACAGCCTATGTCTCTTTTCAAAGAGGCACATGAGCTGCCACCTTGCCATTATCTGAAATTCTTGTTTTGGGTGGCTGTAAGAGTATAGCCTGTGTCCCTGTAGAATTTGCTATGGTCTGTGCCTTTCACACCAGTGCAGACTTGTAGGGTGCCTCAAGTATCTTACTACTTTTGTGGAACTGATTCAAGCACATACCAGAAATTTACAGTGGATTAAAATATTCTGCAACAAAACCACTTAGAAATACACACATACTTTTTGCTGTTAGGAAAGTGATGGGGAAATACTCTGAAAAGTTTAGGGTGAACAAATGATTAACAGGAAGATGTATGAAAACCCTGGTAAGCAAATCAATATGAATGCTCATTGAATAACTACCCTGCAAACAACTCAGAAGGAATGTTCAATAACGAGTGGTTATAGTCTAACTTTCTGATGTTGTGTGAGCAAATCAGGATGAATGCTAAACAGGTTGTTTGAAGGAGCCCGTAGATGGTTGTGTTATTCCAAACATCCTCCAAGTGTGTCTGGATGTTCTATTTGGGGGCTGCCCAGAGAAACAGAGTATAAGATGCAGAATGACAAATATTAAATATCTGGAATATTATAATTTGGAAAGCCTGGATGATATAGTGGTTAGGATGCAGGACTGGGACCCGGTGGATGAGTGGGCCTGGGTTCCAGTTCCCAGTTGCCAGGAAACAATCTGGGTGACCTTAGCCTAACCTACCTCACAAAGGTGTTGTGAGATAAAATGAGTAACTTCTACACAATTTAATCTCACCCTTTCTCCAAGGAACTCAGAGCACTGTTGCTGAGGTTCTTCTTATCCTCCATTTTATCCTCATGATCTTCATCTGGATTTGAAAAGGAAAAAATAGGAATGGCACCAATATGACAGGGGAGGGAGAAGGAAAGCTGGCATCTCAAAGGTACACAGAAACTCAGCTGAGGACACAGCATGCTGTATCTAAGTGCCCCTAAGGAAGAATATACCGTATATGAAATGTGTTGAGCTATTAAATTTTTGTTCCTGGGTATCTTTGAGATTCCACCTCTCCTTTTTCTCCATCCCCTTCTCTGAATAGGGATTTGAACCTGGGTCTGTCTAGTCCTTGTCCAGCGATCTACACTGCCCCATACTGGTTCTAACACTGTCCTCTTCCCTCAAGACTCTAAGATCCTACAACTGCAGAGTTCTGCATTCCTCTTACAAGACTTGAACTGCTGGCAATCTTCTGCTCTGCGTACAATAAGTCTTCACACCATTGCTTTAGTTCCTGTACTGGTTTGAGAGACCAGCAGGCAGGCAGGCAGGCAGGCAGGAAATACTGTATTTTTCCGTGTATAAGACTAGGTTTTTTTACCCAAAAATTAGGTTTAAAATTGGGGCTCGTTTTATACACGGGTAGTGCTGAGGGGTGTTTTCTTAATTTGGAGTCCCCCCTAAATAGGGGGCGTCTTATACATGGGGGCATCTTATAGGCAGAAAAATACAGTCGTTCTTCAGTTTGTCCATCGGTACACAAACAGCTTCAAAAGATTAAAAGGAGGAAGGAACATTAACACTGGGGATTATCTTGCTACCTGTTAGATTGCACATAAAACTCTTGCAGCAATCCTCTCCTTGCAAGATAATGTACCCAATCTAAAAATATTGGCAGCCATGAGGGAAAAAAATACAAATTCAATTTGTATAGTGATAACATGACCAAAACAACAACAACATCTCAGTGGGAATGTGGCTGGATTAGCCAGATCAAGCTTTTGAAAAACTGCTGTATTTCCTTTGACTATCTTAAACAGAAGCCCAGTAACTCTAGACAAATGAACAATATAGCAAATAAGAGCATCTATCTCATGCCAGCTTCAGTTTAGAATGCACAAAGACTGTATCCCTCATGTTGCAATGTGATTACTACCATCTGCAGGAGAGCAGTACAGACATGAAGTGTAGATAGAGATTAGCCAAGTTTCTAGAGCTGTAGTCCCTATAACTCAGAGAAAGGACCCTAGGAGATAATGGATGGTGCCCAGCTGATTGGTGGCTGGAGCCTGTGGCACAGTCTGGTGATTCAGGAATTCAACTTGATAGACACAGAAGTGGAGCCAAAAGCAAATATTCTCACCATCCCAATCAAAAAATGCCTGGCACCTGCCCCTAAGATTTTACCTGGAGACCCTAGAGAAGGAGGCAAAAACATTTGAAACTTCAGATCCAACAACTTTAAGTTACTGTGCACACACACGTGCAGTAAAAGAGGACACTATCAGAATATATTTCTTGGTGTGTGAGCAAAATGCTGAAATATTGGTAACAGAACTTAAATTTCAGCACAAAACACAATTTTTGACAGGATAAATATAAAATAGTTTTGGTCCTGAGAAGGCCTTAGTCTTTATAAGCAATATAGATATGTAACTATTTCAGTATAATTTGCGATATGTTGCAGTATCCTAACTACTGTAAATACATGTGAGAGGGGGCACTTTCTCTTACATTCTTAACATTGCAAATTTGTGCAAATTCAGTTTATACATAATTTTGATCCTCTGCTCTCCACTACACAGTTAAGGATGGATATATGGCATGGCCTGATCATAGAATAATAGAATCAAAGAATTGTAGAGTTGGTAGGGACCATGAGAGTCATCTAGTTGAACTCCATGCAATACAGGAATCCTTTGCCCAAATGGGACTCAGATCCATCTGAGATTAAGAGTCTCATGCTCTACCAGTGCAGGCCTTACCGTACTTTGTAGAATATCTCTAGCTGCTACAAGCCTGTTCATAAAACTGTAAAATGTTGTTGTTCAAGATGTTCCTAAACTCCCCACCTCTCAGAAAGAGACCTGATCTTCAGAGCATTTGAGATGTAGTTGAACCAGTTTTTTAGTTCAGGTTTAAAGATATCCTGAGAAGTCAGCCAGGGAATCTGTCCACTCAAAACATCAAATGAAGAGCACTCAGGCAGAATGCAGTATCTTGATCCAGGAAATACCAAGTGCAACACTTATATGTTTAAAAAAGGTGTGATGGATATTGGCTTCTTCTTCTTTGATGTCTCATCCACATGCATGAGGAATAGTTTTTAATACTGTTTCATACATAGGAGCCAACTCTAGGGAGCTTGTCTCTCCTGAATGTATTTTTATATTGTAACCCAACACCAATAATCTTTTCCATAGGTGAGCACGTTTCCTATGCTGGGATCTGACCCACTCCTTACACAACATACACAGGGAAATATCATTAGAAAAAAGCAGTGGTCTCTGGGTTTGTTTCTTTCTCAATCAGGTTGGGAAGATAGGGATGCTGAGAATGCAGATACGCTGACAAATCCAGATCCTGTTCTGCTGGGGGGCATTTTATTTATTAAATTTCTGTACCACCCTTCATCCAAGGCTTTTAGTGGCACCCTCCCTGTTGAACGCTGTCCCATCAGATGTCAAGGAGATAAAGAACTACACAAGGCAGCCCAGTTTTTAATGTTTGATATTTTACAATGTTTTTATATGTGCTGTAAGCTGCCCAGAGTAGCTGGGGAAACCCAGCCAGATGGGTGGGGTATAAATTATTATTATTATTATTATTTATTACACAATCCCCCCAGTTTAAAAGGTCATAGACTGTTTAATTAGGCAAAGGCCTGGGAGAAGAGTTTGGATTTGATATCCCGCTTTATCACTACCCGAAGGAGTCTCAAAGCAGCTAACAATCTCCTTTCCCTTCCTCCCCCACAACAAACACTCTGTGAGGTGAGTGAGGCTGAGAGACTGAGAGAAGTGTGACTAGCCCAGCAGCTGCATGTGGAAGAGTGGGGAAGCGAACCCAGTTCACCAGATTACGAGTCTACCGCTCTTAACCACTATACCACACTGGCTCTAGAAGAGAAATGTTTTTGCTTGGTGCCTAAAAATATGCAAGTAAGGCTCCAGGCAAGCCTCCCTGGGGAGAGCATTCCACAAGTGGGGAGCCCCCACAGAAAAGGCCCATTCTCATGTTGCCCAAAATGGGTTCCACAGTGAGAACCAGTACTTCAATGGTTAGGTGTTCTTTGAAGGATTTCCTTCTGAACTGAGACTCTGTGTGTTGCTTCCATGCTTATTGGACATTAGGTGGTCATGTCTACATGCGGTAGAACCTGCATTAGAATTAACCATTGGATTAAAAAGTTTTAAGCATTAGTGTGTTGATGTGAACTTTCACTCAGCTGCCTGCATTTTAAAATTTAGAGTTCTAGCTGTGGTTTCTTCTTCTTGTTTTTAATCTTTTAAAAGTGCTCAAAGTATTTTATATGTATTATCCCAGAAACAATATCATTGCATAGTAGGGCAACATTATTATTCCCATATCAAAGATTGCAGGCGGTGACTGAGGCTGAGGGCAGTTGCTCAAAGGCAAGTTTGACAATATAAGAGGTGGGAGTCAAATCAGGCAATTCCTGGCTCACAACTCATGGGGCTTACTCCCAGGTAGGTGAGCATAGGATTTCAGCCTTAATTACACAACACTAGCTAATTGGATGTGGCTGGTGCTAACGTTATGTATTTTATTGTAACATGTATTTATATTTTTTATTGTAACACTCTGTGGAAAGAATATCCAACCACAAAGCCCCAAATAAGTAGTGACAAATGCTTGATTCTCCTGCACACCCCCAAGCAGCTTTTTCTCATCCTTAATAAGTTCTAAACGATCTTACAAACACTGTTTAATTAATCTGATGCCCTATTTCTGGCCCTACATCAATAAATCCAGTTCTTTGGGGTGACAATAGTTTCAGCTTATTTGACAGCTCTGGGAAGCTAGCTCTGCTGAGTGTGTGTGTGTGTGTGTGTGTGTGTGTGTGTGTATGTTTGTCAGATATAACTCCATCACTGTTGCCTTTCTCTCCTTCACTTCTTTTCTGTTTGTTACCCTTCCATTCACAACTGCTGTGTGTGTATATTTGGGGGCAAACCAGAACAAGATGGTGTGCTATCTGGCTGTGAAATGGCTGCTTTTGTGTCCCCTTTTGGCTAGCCTCTGAGAGGTTTTATGAATGGAACCGTGTTTGCCACGGGGATCAGGTTCTGTGAAGAGCTCATTAATGGATAATGAATTCTACCCCCCTCCTTCTCTGGGAAGGAATGGCAGTGGTGCTGATGGTGGAGGGTGCAAACAGCAATGACAGGCATGATCTGTCGATGAATAGCTGCCCGCATTGAAAGAGTGACCGGGTGGCAAGCAGCACTGCTGCCGCTCTGTTCTGTGGCTGTGACTTTGATCTTTGGGAGTGTTGGTTTCTGCTAGGCCTCTCAGGGCCACCTATTGAAGCCTTCTTTCCCCTCCCCCAGGCAGAACCCCTCCCCCCCCCACATACAGAAACATGCACAGGATGCTCAGCTAAATGCTAATGCCTTCCATCTAATACCCATCCGCTCCCCAAATAAAAGAGGAACGAAAAGAAAAAAACATCTTAGTTTATGCCTTATAGGCAAATAGTAGTGAGTGAGGGTTTCTTTACTGGAAATATTAAAATGTACACACAGACACACACACACACACACTAATTTTATTACATGTGTTCTGCTTTTTTTTTACACAGGCGTAGAAAGTGGCAACTTAAAATAGAGCATTAAACACTTTCCTTCCTTAAATATTTATATGTTCATTTCCTGCTGTAAGCAATCCAAACCACACCATGTGGATACATTAAATTAGTTAAACTCTTCATGTACTTGGCATTTAGTTGCTTAACTCTACAATATGTAAATTATCCGAAAATAACTAAAAAACCCCCACGGAAGCTTAAAGGTGGGAGAGAAAGCGGGGGTATTTTCTTATCTCTTTCATATGATGGAAAACTCTTATCCATTCTGTTGGTTATGATGTCAAAGTACTTCTGTTGGCTTACTTTCTCCACATCAACCCCCAAACTAATAAGAGGATAAAATGAGTGGATGGGGATGCCACTTTATTAGGATGCAAACTTATTCTAGTAAGTTAGTTATGGTTCTGCCTTATATTATATACCGTTGACTTGTTACTTATTTTTTTATATGAGAGGGAAGCAGGTGGCACTGTAGTCTAAACCACTGAGCCTCTGGGGCTTGCTGATCAGAAGGTTGACAGTTCGAATCCGTGCGACGGGGTGAGCTCCCATTACTCTGTCCCAGCTCCTGCTAACCTAGCAGTTTGAAAGCATGCCAGTGCAAATAGATAAATAGGTACTGCTGTGGCGGGAAGGTAAACAGTGTTTCCGTGCGCTGCTGTGGTTTCTGTCACGGTGTTCTGTTGCGCCAGAAGTGGTTTAGTCATGCTGGCCACGTGACCCAGAAAGCTGTCTGTGGACAAATGATGGCTCCCTCGACCTGAAGGCAGGATGAGCCCCACAACCCCATATTCGCCTTTGACTAGGCTTAACTGTCCAGGGGTCCTTTACCTTTACCTTTTTACCTATTTTTATATGGTAGTGTCAGGGTGGCTGAATGGACAAATGTCGATCCCTGCCCCCAAGCAGATTACAGACTAAGATAAAAAGTGGAGTATACAGTATGATGGGGAAATCCTGGATGACAGACTGAACAGACTTTGGTAGGGCTTTTCTTTCTAGTTTTTACACCTCTTTAGAGCCATCTCTAAACTTGGCTCTCAATGGCTTGGTCTAGGATATATTCAAAATTATTATTTAAATCACTGTACTTTAAAATATTTCTTAGACTTATGAAAAGACTAAATTGTCCATTAATTCCCTCAGCCACGTTGACTGGGAAGCAATAAAGTGGACTGATTCTGCAAACAGGAAGCTTTCACTTTAAATGAGAATTTACCTGAAAAGCCTCAATAGCAAATTTGCCTATCCACATTGGAGAGGCTGGTGTTGCAATTTTGTTCATTAGCTGAAGAGAATGGAAAGAGTCACAAATCATAAAAACATAGAAAACACTGAGATGCAATTCTTTGAAAACAATGTTTGGTGAATTCCCAGTGTGTGAAGAGAGGATGGCAATTCAAGAACAAAGGGCTAGTGCGGACACAATCATGCTCTCATACAGCAAAGTAATTGCCATATTCTTATGTGAACCCTGGAACACATTATAATGAGCTCCTGATGACTCACCACCAATCAGGAAGAGCCACATTCTGCATTAGCTATAGTTCTGAAGTATTCCTGAAGGACAACCCCTAGAAGAATGTATTAATCATGTTCTAGTCTTGAGGCTACAAACATATGAATGAAAATCAGTAGGTTGAAACTGGAGAAAAAAGGTTGCTGCTGTCTCAGTGGCCTGAGTTGGAGAAAAGTTAGGGAAGCATAACAAGGCTTGGCTTGAGCAACAGTAAGAGGTCAAACTCTGTGAACCACAGACCTACTCGATTAAACAATGGGCTGACCAATTTACTAGGATTAGCAGATTCAGATACAAGAAAGCGCTCGTGATTTTATGTAGAATTTTAGCAGCTGTAATTTCCCACATTATTTTATCATTAGTTCCAAAATATATATTTTCTGTGCACCTATTAAAAGTTCAAGAATTATGTCAGAAATTATTGTGCTTATAGGTTTTTTTCTGTTTTATGTCAGAAGTGAATATTACTTTGAGGAAAAAATATTTTATGTTCATTTTCACACCTATTTCTGTTTCTTTGAGACTCAACTGTATACAATTCCTCTTTGGACCAATAATGACTTTTTATTTTTAATTTGTTATACAAAAGCAACAAATTACAGTAGTGGTATTAAGGGGTGAAGGGATGAAAAGCAAGAAAAAGGTAAGATTTATGTGCGCTCTGTTCTGTCCATATAAGTAAATTCCAAACCTGACAATAGATTTAGTTTGACTTGTAAAATAAATCTAATCATATGTCTACTGCTCAGCTATGCAGTGCTAGTAGGCGTTACATTAAAGGAGAAAGAGATCAGCGTGTTCAGTGGCTGGTGCAAATCTGCAGGTGCAGGCCCGTAAAACAGTTCCAGCCAAGCAACTTCAGTTTTGTAATTATGGGTCAGTTGACCTCTTAGTGAAGGTCAATTGGATAAAATCTGCTTTCAATGGGCCAAGTATAAGGAGGTGAATTGTGACACCTGCTGCCAGGCTTGAGTGGAGCAGCCCAGAACATTACATTTTGCCGCAGCCTGCTGACATTCTCATTTAAAAAGGAAGCTTACGACATGACCAATTATGCATTTAGAACCCATTAAAAATTCTGCTGCAGAGTAGGTGTAGAATTATTCCTGGCTGTGCTCTTTTACTCTTTCTTCTCCCTCTGTTTAATAAATAGGAAAGGGAAGCAATCACACCAGAGGAGTGGTGTCATTTTTTGGACATGAACATCATATATATATTTAAAATTTGAATACTGCTTTTCTATTAAAAATACCGAAAGCATAAACAAACAAGCAAATATAGGAAGTGACATGCTGTATATTTAATAATATATAAAATACAGAAAGTGGCAGACTAAATATTTAATATTTACAGCATGGGAACCCCCTGTTCATTGTGAAAAGTCTTGCATATTGGGATACAGTGCAACTGGAACAAAACTGATATCACGTGGCCCTGTGAACTTCACCGGTTAACTTTTGGTTAAGAATAACAGTAATAGTTAACTGATGTGCAGGAAAAAATGTTTATGCGACTGTTTTGGGAAAGGTAGCTTCCAGTCTTAAAAGACATAAAGTTCCAAGGGAATTGAAACTGGCAAATAAATAAAAGAAAAACCAGCGAAATCCCCAAGGAAGCAGAGACATTATTCATCCTAAGTGGAAATGAAACTATTTTGAGTGACCTCAGCTCAGTCTCTAGTGTGAACTGGCCTTTATTAGAATGTAGAAAAAAATCCCTGAATGATAACAATCCCGAGAAGGGCTTGCAAGGCAGAAGTCATAACTACTTTTTTAGCTCTCTCTGTTGTGAAACTTGTTTGTTTCCTGTTGAACCTTTGCTTCTTCTTATTTGCTTCTTGTTGCTTCTGTAACTAGTCCCTAAAATAATCCATCTTCATATTCAGCAGCTGTTCAGGGCTGGGTAGCACCCGGTGTTTTTGGGAAGGGTACGCAGTGTATGAGGAAACCTTGCAATGGGTCTTCTCTAGTAGCAGGAAGCAGCAGGAGTCAGGAGAGCTTCAGTAGTTCTTTTTATTCATGGACAGCAGAACAATAATTTCGCATAGCAGATGTGACTTGCTATATAGGCAAGACTACATAGCTCTTATTCAGCTATTACACATACCAGACATGTCTCTTAATGGGACAAGCCACACATACTATAGGCTGGCCAATATGTTATGGATATTACTAGCTGGGATTTGCCTGTATTTTACATGTGTCACATCCTCGCCCCCATATCCAGGCAGCTTATTATTTAAATCAAGCACATGACTTTGGGACATTTTCTACTCATTTGTGTTTGCTCTTGGCCTGCACCACCAAAAGGTGGGGAAAGAGCAGTATAAACATCTGAGTTGACTGTTTGCTTATGCCAGGAAAAAAATATCCTCGCTGCCATTGTCTTTAGTTAGTTTATAAACGTATTTATTTGGTCCTGAAAAGGGCCTTCATGGTGGCTTCCAACGTTAGGGGCATACAATACAAAAACTAAAAAGTTAGAACATTAAAACAGACAGACAAAAGATAGGAAGAATTTTAAACAGGTCAAAGGCCTGGTGGGAATTCCAGAACTGAGGCACCACAACTGAGTTGGTTCGGACTGTGCCCTGTCCCAGCCGACTTACATCCACTGGTTGTGGCACCTGGAACAAGTCTTCTGATGATGATTGTAGTGGGCTGGCTGGTTTATATGGGAGGAAGGAGTCCTTCAAAAATCCTGACCTCAAGCCATTTCTCTCTCTCTCTCTCTCTCTCTCTCTCTCTCTCTCTCTCTCTCTCTGCCTATCTCCAAAGTATATTACCAGGGCCACTATTCTGCCAGGCGTTCCTTTTTTGAGGCTGAGAGCACAGATACGCACACTTCTCTTTCCCAGGCTTAGTACCTGGGAAAGACTTCTGACTATACAGATATTGGAGATTCCACCTGATACCTCCTACATGTAAAGCGTTCACTCAGTTAAACAGCTATGGCTTAACTTTGGCTGGACTATGCTATTTTTTTTTTTAAAAAAACACACAAAACTGTTTCTGCATTTTCATAATTTTCTGTTAGCATTTTTTTTTACACTTCTCTCACATAATCCTCCCCGATTAGCTTTCTGTTTCTGGTGCATTTTAAATACCTTTTGTTGTTGCCACCCATGATATTTCCAGTGATTTGCCATTAAATTCATTCTTTCCCTGTCTTACTACTGACTTGCATTTAAATTTCCAAAGTCTCTGCTGCTTTCTATAATCTGCTTACACAAGAGTCCACAATTGTTTCTGTGTTGTTGTTTTTTTAAAAAATATTAATTGAATTTGCTACTTAACTTTGTTGTTATTTTCTTGGCAGGAATGCCAGTTCCATGCCTAAAGATAGGGTCTGTACTACTTAATGAGGATGAAACTGCTGTTTCTATGCTTTACTCCAATCCTTGGAGCAAAGCTAGAGACTTGTCCCCCACAGCAGGCAGGGATCCTGGGGGAGAAGAATGGGCTTAACTAAGGGGCAACTAATTTCTAGTTGTGGCTCTCCAGATGTTGGACTACAAGTCCTATTGTCCATGATCTGGGAGAAAATGGTGGAAAGTGATAGAGTGCTACAAAGTAAGCATAGGGATGGGATGGGTTTTATATGCAACTCTACTTGGTGTAAAACACCCTCACTTTAAATGCAGATGGTGCAAAGGTGTTTAAAAATACACACAATTCCTCTTCATGCATATTTTGGCCCTATAAAAGCTAATCACAAAGGATTGGGGAGGAGGAAGAGAATAATAATAATAATAATAATAATAATAATAATAATAATAATTTATTATTTATACCCCGCCCATCTGGCTGGGCTTCCCCAGCCACTCTGGGCAGCTTCCAACAAAATATCAAAATACAGCAATGCATCAGACATTAAAAGCTTCCCTAAACAGGGCTGCCTTCAGAATGAGATTGGGACCATGAAGTTGAGGAAGAGGGAGTTTAACCTTTCCCCACTTTACCATTTTCCTTATCTACATCACCCCCCCTCCCCACAAATGTATTTTCTCTGCTGGGGAAAACCTGAGGTATGCTTTGCCAGGAGACCAATAGCAACTTTTGAGAAAGGAATATTAGATGAAGAAATGGCACAGGTGGATTTAGGGGAGCGCAACCGGTTTGCCTCCACTGGATGCCAAGCCGAGAGGGTGGCTCAGGGGGGCACCACAACAATGAATTAGAATGGAAGGTGAGAGGCGCTGCAAAGGTACCATTGAAATTTGAAAGCCCGAAGTCTGCCGCTGGAAATGACATGAGGGAAAGGGTTAAATCACTCCCCCACAACATTGCAGCCCTGACCCAGTTCATCCCATGCCCCTATGGATGCTTCTTAAATTGTTATTTAAAGAAAGCATTCAGAGATCTGATCACGAATGTCCCATGCTCCATTTAAATTGGCTTGCTCATTCTGGTTCTTACAGTCAGAACCTACGAATCTTTACTGAGAGGTATGGACTGAGGTCAGTTGTATGTATTCACTAATAAGTCTGATAGGACTGTTTTATTCCGTTTCTAGGGTTTGTTTCCTTATTAACACACACCAAGTATACACAGTGTTGCCCTTTGATTGCCCTTTCTTGTGTGCATCTTTCCTCAGACACTTTAATTGATTTAGTTAAGTGTAATTTTCTTCCATGGGTGTGTTGTCAACTCCTATCCTGTCGTTGGTACTTGTCGTCTTAAGAAGGCTCCAAAGAGATTAAAACTATTAAAAAGAATTAGTGGAAATCCTAGTATTATTTCATAGTTGTGTGATGTGTGCCTAACAGCCTGAACCTATGTTTTGTGTTTGGGGAGGGAAGGGGATAGGATAGCCACCTTGCTACTGTAACATCACACATTGCAGTGTTGCACCAATGCAGCAAAATCCGTGCTTGCAACAATGGCTGAAAAAAGAGCAAAGAATAACAATTGACCAAAACCAGTAGTTCTGAACTAATTGCTATAAGTAGCAAACAAATGGTCAGTGGCATTCATCACTACTTATGTTGCAATCCTATGCACACTTCCTTTAAAATTAGCCTTAGGCTTTTAAGGGAACAGACATAGGACAGGCTGCATAACTTTATTTATTTTTCCTAAGATTCTGAGACAATCCTAACTTTGCATCCAAAGTTTAACTTTCATGGCTCTCATCCAGGAAACTCTGGGCATTGTATTTCCATGGAAGGACAAGAGGTTTTCTTAACATTGTTTGACCTCTTACTGATAAGCTTATGATAGCTGAACTGGTTTTAAACTTGTTTACATCTGTACAGTAAATGTAACTGAAATAGAAGTGTGGAAAATACGCATGTGCGCACACCCTTCTCTCCAATAAAACAAATGACACAGTGAGATTTAAAACTGTTGCACTAATGCTGACTTTGTCAAAATAATGGAGTAAACAATTTGGGATTCTATAAACAAAAAAATAGAGGTAATTAATTGGTACATACTGAAATCACTTATATAGCTTAATGAGGAACTTGTACAGCAATGTGTTACCTCCCCACTCTTCTTCACCAGTTTTCAGGCTGAGATGATGAAATTAATTGTTTATATATATAGCACACTGGCATTTTGCTTACAGCTCAGACCTGAATTTCTGCAGGAGCTGTTGAGAGGCAGCAGATACTTATGCTGCAGCAACTTGGTTGACATCCTTATGCTATATAAGTTGGGTGGGATGCTGGTGGCGCTGTGGTCTAAACCACTGAGCCTCTTGGGCTTGCCAATTGGAAGGTTGGTGGTTTGAATTTGTATGACGGGGTGAACTCCCGTTGCTTTGTCCCAGCTTCTGCCAACCTAGTAGTTTGAAAGCATGTCAGTGCAAGTAGATAAATAGGTTGTGATGGCCTGGGAATCCGATTCAGAGGCTGAACCGGAGGAACCCCAGCCTGCACAGGAGTCCCCGCCTCCAGGGCCGGCTGAGCTGGGGCAGGACCTTGGATCTGAAGCGCCTGCACCTGTGCTGGATCCTCAGGAGCAGGCACCAGGTGATTCCACTCTGGCTCTGGAGGTGATTGAGGACACAGTGCCTACAGGTGCGCCTCTCCCAGCCCTGTCAGGGGAAGGTGAGTCTCCCCGTGGGTCCAGTAACCCTCCAGCCTCTCCTGAGCTGCAAAGGCTCAGGGCAGAGAGGCGGAGGGAACTGATTTCTCCCAGGAGGAGTGCTCGCCTTAAGGCCAGGAGAGGCGGGTCTCCTGGGGGCCGGGACCGCCCCTGGCCTCAGAGAAGATAATGGCCAGTCAGCCTGGTCCCAGGTTGCGGGAGCAACGTCATTGAATACCTGCTTCTGCCCGGACCCAGACCTGTCCTTCCAGAGTTCCCGTCCCCGCCTGGCTTCCTGCTTCGGACCCCGCCTCGCTCTTTGTGAACTGCTTCCAGACTCGTGACCCAGGACCGGACTTTGACCACGCCAACTGTAACCTTCCCCCCGGGACCAGCACATAGGTACTGCTGCAGCGGGAAGGCAAACGGCATTATTGGGCACTCTGGCTTCCGTCATGGTGTTCCTTTGCACCAGAAGTGGTTTAGTCATACTGGCCACATGACCCAGAAAGTCATCTGTGGACAAATGCCAGCTCCCTCAGCCTGAAGCGAGATGAGCGCCACACCCCATAGTTGCCTTTGACTGGACTTAACCATCCAGGGGTTCTTTAAGTTTTTTTTTACCTTGCTATTTAAGTTATGTAACGTGTTCAGACAGCCAATGAAAATTGAATCAATCACTGAGGAAATGGAAAACACACCTTTTGACTTTTCATTATTACCCCCAATGTCATTCCTATTACATATGGCTCAACTCAGACATCACTAGAAATAATGATTTCCACTAACCATAATTTAGAACCCCAATTATAGTTTGAGCCAACAAATCTAATTGTTGATCCATGGGTTTAAGCTGCTTTTCTGCGTTCATTTCCTACCCTCTCAGCACTCACGCTATTTATTTATTATGTTTATGTTACACACTTACTCTGAGGAGCCCAGGGCAGCCCACATAATTCTCTCTTACCTCCATTTTATCCCCAGAACAACCCTGTGAGGTATGATAGGTTGATGACTGACTCAAGGTCAGCTGGGGAGGATTGCAAGGTTGTGCTAAGACAAACGTTTCATCAACTCAAGCTTCCCTCACTTTCTATCTCCTCCCGACACATGCTGTTCTAAGGATTTTCCTAACCTCCACCCCTGAGCTTAATTGGGGTTGGGGGTTGAACAGTGGCGTAGTGGGGGGGGTGCAGGGGGGGCCGGCAGCACCGGGCGCAACATCTGGGGGTTAGGGTTAGGGGGTGCAAATCCACGGGTTAGGGGGCGCAAATTACTTGCCTTGCCCTGGGTGCTGACAACCCACGCTACGCCACTGGGGTTGAAGGAGGAAGGGGAAAGCCCCATTGTGTTAGTAGTTAAATCCAGTGCACAGGAATTTGAGCTAGCATCTCACCAGTTGTAGTCCAACACTCTAAGTCTATGCATTCCATCATGCTGGTGGAGACTTATGAAGGCCCGATCCTTACCTCCTGCACCTTTTGTGGGACTGCCCATCTGCCAATCATGGACATCAGAATGATGTCAGGTAGCCCAATTTCCTTTGCTCATATGGTTGTTGATGCCTGGAACACCCTGCTTTCCCTTTGCAAGCATCCATGATGGGTTGGTACTTACAGAGGCACGGGGCATTGCAAGCACCAACAATGAATTGATCAGCATTGTCCACAAATTCTGCTTCTGGCAGGGAGCTATGCCTTTACCTGCCCCAACTACATGCCCAAGATGAAGACAGGTGTAGGGCAGATGGATGTGGCTTGGCCAAAATGGACTTGCAGGCAGAGAACCAAAAACTCCAAACAGCTTTAAATTGGTTTGTATTTGTAGTGTAGACTGGACTGAACTGAGTCAGAAAGAATATTGTTGCTGATTTTACCTCTGTTTTTGCTATAACATGATTTGTGATATGATGCTGGCACAATGGCTGCAATGTGCTAGTGCAGAGGAGTCTCTAAAGTAGGGTGCAAGTCTTTCTTTTTCTTTGCAGGGGAAAGGTCTTTGCTTCTTTCAAATAGCTTCCTTTGCTCATGCAGCAGGACAGATCGTCAGGGTGGTTATGACCTTGAGGCAAATGGCCTATCTGTTACTGTGGCAGGCTGCCAGCTACTTTATGCTCAGAACCCTACATCCTCTCTTGCTTGCCATGAGGGTAACTGTTCTGCCTTGCTGAAATAAATAACTGTTCTGTCCTGTAATAAAATTTATGCTGCCTTATTTTCCTGAGAGATTCTGTTTTGTAACTCTTCCAGTATTAATTACATTTGGCAAAAGCAGCTTATAAACTGCTGGCATTCAGGGTTTAATACATCCACTCAGTTTTCCATCTGATAATCCTTTAAAGAACATGGATATGTGATTTGTGCTATGTGACCCCAGCAAATGCAGCAATGGTTGGATTTCTGAATTAAGATTATACTTCTATGTGCATTTTGTGTGTGAACAAACAGCCCAATCAAGCAGCAGGTTTTATTAAATTCATAATTTGATAACAGTGGCTATGTTGCCAGTTTATTATTTCAGTGGCGAATGTGTTAAAAATATGCTCCTTACGTTATTATTCCGAGGTTTTTGCTTGATACAACATCATTTAACCTCCCCACAAACTACCGTAATCAGAATGAATGCTCAATAAATAGCTGACATTGTCTAACTATCCTGCAAACTATGTGCAAACAAGTCAAGGGGAATGAACAGAAAACAGGTTGTCTGGAAGCCACATCATGCAGTATTCCATGAGGGGCGAAGAGAGGACCTGATTCCCAGGATTGTTTGCTGCAGTTTCTGAAATGAAAAGCTCCAGACTCACCACATGAACCAGTGTAGTTAAGTGTTTAACAGCATATTGATACATGAAGCTTAAATTGGCACTGAGCCTCCCCTGTGCTAATTGATGCACAAGAGGAAACAGAGGGAAAACATTTGTAATGCAAATGCTCCATTCAACACAGTTTTCCAGTTCATATTATCAACTTTATAGGTCTTTAAGCTGCATGTGTGAAAATGCCCTAGGAGTGTAAACTGGAAAGTTCCTAATTCAGATTTCACTCAGGACCAGATTTACTAAAAGGCAGATTATGCCTTTGCCCACGGTCTGGATTTATTTTTATTTTTTTGAGGCCTTGAAATTGCTGAAGGGGGAAAGAAAAAGCGACCCTGTGACTAAAATTATCCCTTGTTTTAATAAAGAATGAGACAGTACAGAAGGCTGCTTTGTTCAACCAGTAATCCTGGAGAAGAGTTACTGACTCAAAACACGGTGGGCTAAAAATACATTTTTTTAGTGATCTTCCGGAGTTTCCTCTTTCATTTCTGCATCAGTGGCCTCTCTCTAGTCTGAACAAGAAACAATCTTTAAAGAATTATGCAAAGAAAAATGGAAAGGGGCAGCATTGTATGCACCAGGGCCCCCAAATTTTTGGACCAAAGAACACATTTAGAAATCTGAGAAATTGTCATTGGTATCAGCACAAAATGGCTCAAGGATTCAAATCATTCTTTCCTCCTGCCTTGCTGATTTAAATCACCTTGATTTAAAACAATCCACTTTACCTGCCACTGCCAAAAGTAAAAGAAAGGAACAATCTTCAAAATGTAATTAAAAACCCTAATTCATGCAAATAAAACAAAATATAACTGCAAATTAAAATATCATAAAAACAGTTTTCTATAATGCCCCAATGTAGAATATCTAAAAGGACAACTAAAAAAATCAACTGTAAGAATTTTAAAATGAAAAAAAAAATTGTGATTATGACGCAGGCACTGAGAAAAATGTAGTAATGGCAGAGAAATAAGAACACTTATCTATGCATAGGCTTTAAAATGAGCTCTGAATCAGGAGTTTCCAAACTGTGGTCCATGCACCACCAGTGGTCCACGAGCTTCATTCAAGTGGTCTGCAGCATGTCTGTAAAAATACAATTAAAATTCATAAAGCATCTAGCACAGCACAAAATATTACAATTGCTAAAACTGTCAGAAAACTCGTTAAGTGGTCCACCAAGATCCTCAGCAATTTTAAAGTGGTCCATGGAGAGAAAAGTTGCAGGACCACTGCTCTAACTTGTGTTTGGTAGGATTCATCATACGTTTTCTCTACTTCTGCTTCAGCTATTGCCTTTGCTGCTTCGTTCTCTTCAGCTTCCAGTTATAGTATCAGTCCATTGCATTCTTTCTAGTGGAAAAGGTCATTTGAGAGCAATGATGTAACTGTCCAACATGCAGTTCTTGGAATGACCTACTTTGGCTTAACAAAGTTCACTGAATTACAGTGGTACCTCGGGTTACATACGCTTCAGGTTACATACGCTTCAGGTTACAGACTCCGCTAATACCTCGGGTTAAGAACTTTGCTTCAGGATGAGAACAGAAATCGTGCTCTGGCGGTGCAGCAACAGCAGGAGGCCCCATTAGCTAAAGTGGTGCTTCAGGTTAAGAACAGTTTCAGGTTAAGAACAGACCTCTGGAACGAATTAAGTACTTAACCCGAGGTACCACTGTAGTTTGAAAATTTCTGAACTATACCTGAAAGCTGTTCCTGTTATTGCCGAGTGAGCTGAACACAAGTTTGTTTAGGGTAGTACTTTGATTTCATATTCAAATTCATTCTCTTATGTGTCCTTTTTTCTCTTTAGGCTCATTGGGCCTTTAAGCATAAATATAATAATTGTTGGGGGAAATAAATTCAGTAATTAACATTCCACTGTTTCTGTGTTTTAATGTTTTCTTAGTTGTTTTAAGTATATTTTGTATTTCTGCACAGTAGGTTGTAACATTCTGCATGCAATCTCTCTCTCTCTCTCTCTGGATTATTTGGATTAATTTAAACTGTGACCTGAATGTGAATCAAATTACTTTGTTTTGTAAAGGGGTGAATGTGAACTAGAATTAATTCCTTTTTTTTGGACATGTTGAATTAGAACTAGAACTAGTTCCTTTTTAAAACAAACTTTCCAGTCTCTGCCAATCTCTGGATGAACAGGCTGAATTGCTGTATAGTAACAAAACTTGGCTAGACAAGACACCGTTGCATTCACCCAGTTCCATCCAGTGGAGTTTGTTTTTTTTAGAAGGCCTGACAGGTTTGTGAAGCACCTGCAGATAATAGCTTGCATTCTTTCCAATTTGGATTCCACTCTTGTACTGGTGTCCCTCCTCCCCCCCCAACCTGGCATATAACAGTAGCAACCAATGGAGCGAGGGGCAGCTGGCTGCCTCCAGGAATCTGCTTGTTGAAGAACGGCCCAGAACAAGTGCTGGTCATTAATTGCCTTTTAATTTGCTCCAGTCACTTTGATTTCTCTTTTTCTTGTTTCTAGAAAGTTTTTTTTATTTAAATGAGATAGGAGAAAAAAGATTATACTGGTATAATCAACTTTGATTTCTAAGATCCATCTACTCTGTTTATCTTTCGGAAATGCAAAAACTGAGATAGTTACACACACACA
Organism: Podarcis pityusensis; assembly: GCF_964106645.2. Taxonomy (NCBI): domain Eukaryota; kingdom Metazoa; phylum Chordata; class Lepidosauria; order Squamata; family Lacertidae; genus Podarcis; species Podarcis pityusensis. The sequence goes on from NC_138042.1 coordinate 36,453,924, forward strand.
CACACACACACACACACACACACACTTTCCCACAATGTTAGTAGCTCTTATGGCACACATCAACCTGGCAGGAAATCCTAATATAATATTTAGGGCATATTTTTGTGCATATTTTTTGTTTCTAGCAACTATACAGAATCTAATTCTATAGTGTTACAGCTGCAAAAACATATAGATATGGGCTATATCCACTGCTAATCATACACAGAGCAGACTCATTGAATTCAATGAATATGACTACCATAGTTCCATCAATTCAAGTGGGTTTGCACTGTTACATTTAGTTGGTTTCAACTCTCTGTCTGTACTTATAATCTGAACATAGCCAGTTGTTCAAACTTTCCTCAGTTCCTTTTTTGTTGTTGCACATTGTAATAAATTGCTGGCACAATTAATAATAATAATAATAATAATAATAATAATAATAATAATAAATTTTATTTATATCCCGCCCTCCCCAGCCGAAGCCGGGCTCAGGGCGGCTAACAACAATCAAGTAATCAAACAATCAAATAATCCAACATTCTAAAAACATTTCATTATAAAAATTAATTAAAATCAAATTAATGGCAACCGTTGAGCAAAATTCTGTGCAGGTTGCCAGGGGAGGGAGTCAGGCTGGGCCCTGACCAAAGGCCTGGTGGAACAACTCTGTCTTGCAGGCCTTGCGGAAAGATGTCAGGTCCCGCAGGGCCCTAGTCTCTTGTGACAGAGCGTTCCACCAGATTGGAGCCGCAGCCGAGAAAGCCCTGGCTCTAGTTGAGGCCAGCCTAACCTCTCTGAGGCCTGGGACCTTCAGGATGTTTTTATTTGCAGACCGTAGGTTCCTCTGTGGGGCATACCAGGAGAGGCGGTCCCGTAGGTACGAGGGTCCTAGGCCGTATAGGGCTTTAAAGGTTAAAACCAGCACCTTAAACCTGATCCTGTACTCCACCGGGAGCCAGTGCAGCTGGTATAGTACCGGATGAATGTGATCTCGCAGCGAAGACCCCATAAGGAGTCTCGCTGCGGCATTCTGCACCCGCTGGAGTTTCTGGGTCAGTCTCAAGGGCAGCCCCACGTAGAGCGAGTTACAATAATCCAGTCTGGAGGTGACCGTCGCGTGGATCACAGTGGCTAGGTCAGGGCGAGAGAGATAAGGGGCCAACTGCTTAGCTTGGCGGAGATGAAAAAATGCCGCCTTTGTTATAGCTGTAATCTGCGCCTCCATAGAGAGGGAGGTATCGAAGATCATTAAGATCATTGGCTATTTTGCTGTAAAGTTGGACATGCAGCTATCCATAGTGCTCAGTTGTGGATTCAGAAGGCATTTTTTATTGATATCTGCATTGTTACAGTAATGGTAGGATGTATGAGTTCCACTATTTCTAGGTGCTATACTGATGCATTATGAAACCAATCTATAATGTTTATTAACAGGAAACTAGATAAGAAGACCATCGGCTCTCTTAGTCCTTACATCTCAAGGGACTCTAAGAGGGCCATCTGCATCAAATTCCACTTTTGTACATGGTTTGTGTTTGAGCCAAGATGTTGCCAGTTAAAAGTTATTTCTGCAGAGCTTTAAAAACCTGTTGGTGGCTCTGACCTGCAGCTGAAAATATATGGAAAAACCAGACCCATAGCATTGGTAAATTTGTACACAGTGTTTAAGTCTTAAAAGTTAAGATGATCAGATACAAAGGGGCTCCTGCCCATTCAACTGTTGTGGGTAAGAAGGAGTTTTAGCAGGGGAGAGAAAAGCTGTAGCTACTGAAATTTCGTCTTCTATGTAACCAAGCTACAGCATCTAGAATCTTCTGATTATGGACACAGACAAAAATGTTCATCTTTCCCAGCCATGTATTGGATTGCATTCTGAACAAATGCAACCTACAGATCCGTGGTTATGTCTATATCTGAATGCCTTTTGCTCTCAAGCTGCATGGACACAGTCTGTTATATAGCCTTTAGAGTTCACAGAGGCCACTGATGGTTTACACACAGAGAATTCACTTTCCCCCACCTGCCTTTTTTCATTTTCCAAAGGCCTTTCATTCAGTTATCACACAAGAACACACTGCCAGAAGGCACTAGCCTCTCTTGATATCCCCATCTCCTCTTTAGATCCCCATCTTTTAAAGAAAAGAACAGTGTTAAAATAAATGACAGCCAGTTCTTTTCAAGTTTACTAATAAAGCAGATCTCATCAAGCAAGTTGCTTGTATTGGTGGTGTGGGTGGAGGGGAGCTAATGAAGTTGAGAGAAAAACATAGACTCCTGACGGTGACATAGGTTTCTGTGTGTGTGTGTGTGTGTGTTGCATGTATTATATATATATTATAACAAATTATAAACTGAGCAATCCTGGATACAATTGCATGGAGATGGCAGAGGTCTTTAGAAGCACTGATGGGCTGCCGATAGTCAGCTGAAACAAATGGTCCGATAGTGTGATACCTCAGCTCCCAATAACATAGGGCAAATGGCCTTCCAGGAGGAGATATAGATTTTCCTTTGAGATATGGAAAGGGAAATAAATTAAATTATGTTGGAACATAGTTTATAAGAAAAGGAGAGGGAGGGAAAGGAGAAGGGGGAAATACAGCGAGGTAAAAAGGGGAAAGTGTGTGTGGGGGGGAAGGAGGGACACAAAGATAGAAAATCAGTTTTTGCAGGCATTTGCAATTTAATTGATATTTGGCGGCAGGAAGCCAATCAGTATAAGTAAATTGACGTTATAAGATAAAAATAATTGCTTAATGGGATACCTTCCCCCATGGCTGAGGCAGGCCAAATAAATGTAGCCAGGCACACAGAACCAGCGTGATGGCCGTTACTGGTTGCAGCCTGCTGCTGCCTTACTGGCAGGGTTCTGCTCGGGCTGCCGTTTATTTTTATGGCGTCTGCCTCCTCTCCCCGAGAGAAGGCAATGAGCGGTTTCACATTGATTGCCGCTCCAGCCAACGGCGGCCAAGAGAGAGGGCCATAATTAATGACTTTATTTGCCGGAGCACTGCTGAGAACAATTGAGTTTGTTATGGTAACAACTGATGCCAGCTTTCCTAGAGGCTCAGGGGAGGTGTTTTAGTGTGGAGTCCAGCCGCCAGAAGCCGGGCAGTGTACCAGATGATCCACATGCAGCGGGAATGCTTTGGCAGATGAAGTGTCAATAAGCCTGAGTGATTCCACCTTGCGCTGATGGAGCCAGGGGCAAAGCATGAGGGGCTGGGATGAAGCACTGCCTTCTCGGGCACGGACTTCCAAGATTCATTATTATGATTCTTCTCCTTCTATATATATATATATATATATCCTGGCTGCAGGAGCTAGTCATCGTGGGAGAGCTAGCTCCTCTTGTTCATTAGTCTCCCTGTATATATATTATATCTGGGACAAAGCTACAGTTAAGAAGCTTGAGATGTAGGTGAGATGTATCGATACTGCAAGACTTTCAGAGAAACAACACTTTTCCTCCTGCACCCCCACCCCAATACTGTCTAGTTACTCAGCATCTCTGCTTCCTTGTAGTAACAAGGATAGTGTTTGAAAGGAAAAAGAAGAGACCAAACAGACAAAATCCTTCTGTTGCCCCAAGCAAATTCCTCACTTTGGCCCAAAGCATAGCCCAAAGTGAATGTGTGCATGCCATACGTAAATGTAACATTTGCTATATATGAACTTTCTTTTTTCTCTTTCAAAGGCCATTGCATCCTAAAGCAAAACGTATGCTGAATTCATGCCATGTCTCTCGCCCCCACCATTATTTGCCATAGTTGATTCCATGGAGAACTAAATCATGAGAATCATCCAGTTGTTTTCAGATGGCAGGCCAGCTGACATAGACTGGGCAAGCCTGATTTTTCAGTCTTCCTGGTCACCTTCTGTTGGACCATGTGACACAAAATGAACATGTGAATGCACTCCTAGAGTCAGTCTATGCTATGGTCTTCAACTTTGGTTCACCTGCCATTCCCTCTCCTCAACCTCCCCTGCCCTCAGGAACTGTAACTCTGTCACTGGGGCCAAAAAACCTTTAACCGAGAATCGTCACCACCCTCATCAAACTATCCAAATTACAATTTTTAAGGATATATTGAGGGAAGCAATGACAGTCGATTAATAATTAAAGTCATATATTTGCAGCACAGATAGGTGTTCAGGGTCTAACTGCACATTACATTCAGATGTGTGTAACCAAACCACAGTGGCCCTTTCAACCTATCCCATCCCAAGTGCTGCTTTGAATGGGGAAGATGTTCAGAAACTCAGTGGGGAGGGCACTTTCCCTTAACCCTTCGCTCACCTACCATGCTTTGTTCCAAATTCCTATCTCCAGCTACTTTACCTGAGGATGATTTTATACATACAAGTGTTATCTTAGAACTGTGCATTTGGCAAAGCAACAAATTGCCCCACTCCTGAAGTGGCTTTTCCAGAATAAGGTGGAGTAGGGTGGCTGTTGTTATTCAATCACATGCTTGCAAAGTGAAATGTGTCTTTGCATTAATATGCAAATAGCAGCCACTGCAGGGGGTGGGGGAGTAGGCAGGTCTGATAATTATAGAAATTGCAGCTGGTGTGAAGAAAGGAAGTCTAACTCTTTCCTTCTCTGCTCTAGTCTTCAAAAAATTATTCCTTCAAAGCTGCAATTTGCATCAAGAGGGAAATTCTGACTGGCACTTTTAGTTTCTGTTCACGTTTGCTGGCAGCTACTAAATTTCACTTTCACAGCTTGCAGTGGCGTGCGGTAAAATTTTTCATAGTAGAACAGTTGGGGCCAGAGGCACTGGCTTGTGAGGGGGGTCAATGTCACTGGGGGTGGAGGAAGGGGGGTGCGGTGGGGGCGGGTCGCCCAGGGTGTCATCACTGAGGGGGTGTGTGACAAAATGCCAGGCGGCACTCACTGTGGGGCCTGCAGCGCACCCGAGCCATGCGTCTCTCTTGGGAGTGACGCTGTGGCTTGGGTGCCCACAGGCTCTGCGCTGCCCCAAACAGCCCGCCCGCTGCCTCCCCCTCAGCTGTAGGGCGGCTGAGTGGGAGGACGCAGGCAGACTCCTTGGAGGCCCCACAGTGTGTCCTGCCCTGGCTGGCCCCACCCTGTGGGTGGCTGGCCCCACCCCTAGGCGCAGGGCATGCACACCGCCCCAGGCGCCCGATCGACTTGCTCCACCGCTGCGTGTGATGTTATGATGTCACACACGTGCATTGTGCCTCCCTCCCTAAGCCAGGCAGAAGCTTCCTGGGCTTTGCAAAGGAGGTGCCAGGGCTCTGACAGGAGGCTGGAGCCCTCCTTCCTAAAGGTAGATGGGCTTTGGGAAGATGGTAAGATGGATCCTGGACCCATCGGAGCATTGAGCCTCCCTCCCTAAGCTGGGCAAAAGCTTCCTGGGCTCTGGAAAGGAGGCACAAGGGGAACATTTAGGTGAGTAGCCTAGTCCCCTTAGTCCAGTGACCACAAGCCACTGACAGCTTGCACATTTAATCAGAAATGAGGTCAGATTTGTTCAGTTGGGAACTTTGAACTCTCAGGGTGGTCCAGCACACAGTGTACTGGGACATATTTTTTGGAGGGAAGGGCATGTGTCTTTCTGAATGGTGGCGTTGCCTCCTGACAGGGGAGCATTGCCAGTGGAAGCCTCTACCTGTCCCCTCCTTTGGTGGATGGAGCAAGGACCTCCATGGCAGCTGAGCCTGGTGCAGCGAGGTGGAGGGACACCTCTCCCCACCGTGTGCTGGGTCAAGGTTTTTAATTGCCGTGCCCCTTGATTAATTGGCCTGGGCAAACAAGGCATGTGTTTATTTCGCAGGCTATTTTGGTAATGGTATGTTAGAGAATGAAAAAGGAAATGCAGGATGGCCTTCCTTTCAGCAGTAATTGGTAGTACACATCTTTGCTTTCTCTGCTGCCTCTGTGATCTTTGGCCAATTAGATTTTGCATATTTTTGAAGCACTGCTAAACTTGTGAAATCTGTTGGAACAGAAAAAATGAATATATCAAATAGGTAAAAGGTAACAATACTGTCTTTAAGTCTCTGAAAAACTACTACCTGTGCCCAGCCTTTATGTGCTATAGTAGCTTCTAAGCACAAAATGTCTTTTTTTGTAAACTTTTTAAAAAATTGCTAGATCTATTAAAACTTTTTTTAAACACACACACACATACACACACACACACACTGCTAGATCTATAATGAATCCAATCCCAGGCCGTAGCCTTTTCAGATGCTTCTGTATACAAATGGTGGGAAATTAAATTCATTGTATTTATTCAGGTAACTACAGTGAATGGAATATTATAGACATGAAAGCAAAAGGAAGGAGTGATGGAAAGAATTTTTATAGTCAGTCTAGTGTGATTTGTGGAGTTTTATTTCCTAGTCATTATGGCTGTGAGACCACAAGTATGCATGAGGTGAAAGACGGGGGGGGGGGGGATTCCGAGTTCTTATAAACTTGGACATAAGACAATAGACTTTGGTAGTGATGCTGATCTCTATGTATCTGAGACCAGCAGTGGTCCAAGTATATCTAACAGGTCAAGCTTTGAAATGAAGAAGCAATAAGCCAGTGAAATGGTACTATCACCGAAACATGATTGATCAATTGAATTCTATCAGAGACAGTGGACAGTGAGATTAACTCAGGCCTGATAGGTTCAATGAGTTAAAGCATGATGTTCATTTCAGCTTCATTTCACCAGTCTTTGCTTGTGAAATTGGTCAATCAATAGAGGTTGAAGATCATATATATATATATTGGTGACCATCTTATAGGGAATATAATCTAGTGTTGTCAGCTCCTGACTCCGGCTGCCTTCAGTGGGTAATGGAGACAGAGCTGAGACTCTATCAGTGCCATCAAAATGGTCTGATATCTTCTCCAAATGAAAAGTATTTTTGGATCTCTGATGATTTATCTTTCTTTCTCTCTCCCCAACCTCCCCCCGCTCCTCACTTTGATCTACAGCAAAAGCCCATACCCATCTTGGAGAAATATAGTGATTTCTTTAGAAAATATTTGTGCAATGATCAGCTGCATACACTGCAAAATATAAGGCTTTTTTGTAATATTATCCTTTGGAAGAAAAAACAAAAACAAACAGATAGCACTTAGGAAGCACAAATAGAGCACGTGCAAAAAACTCTCCCAGTGTTTATGATTTTTAAATCACAGCTTTGCTACTTAATAGGAAGTGGCTATACTGCTTGCCAGATAAAGGTGGGAGATTTCAGGACTGCAGTGCACTTTAGCTTGCAAACAAAGCTTCCCAAGTGGTAATTAAACCAAGTGTTTCCTAGTCTCAATTAGAAGAAAATGCAGCAGGAAAAAGAATGGCAGTTTTTGTATCATGCTAATGTCTTGCTTTCATAGTTTTAAAACCTGTAATTAACACCTTTGTTAGCTAACCTGCATCATCTTATGAGGTGAAATAATTTGGTTATATTATCAGCTAATCAAATTGGAAAGTGTAGGCCTGAGATTTGAAAAATTGAATTTTTCATGAAAATACTGACATAGCATCATATCCCACTGTTTCGTTATTTATTAAATTAGCGTTATGAAAACCACTTAGGAAAATATAAGAATACTCTCCTAATGTTGTTTTATATCACTTATTTCATAACATCAGAAAGGAATTCCTTATATCTTATTCTACTTCTTTGTTCAGTGGTACCTTGGGTTAAGAACTTAATTTGTTCTGGAGGTCTGTTCTTAACCTGAAACTGTTTTTAACCTGAGGTACCACTTTAGCTAATGGGGCCTCCTGCTGCCGCCGCTGCATGATTTCTGTTCTCATCCTGAAGCAAAGTTCTTAACCCGAGGTACTATTTCTGGGTTAGCTGAGTCTGTAACCTGAAGCGTATGTAACCTGAGGTACCACTGTATTTGGCTTTTCCATAATAATAGCAATTTCAAGTGGGGGACAAATATATAAGATTTAAAAATGCATTTCAGCTACTAGGAAAAATGCATTTCCTCTTAAATAATTGCCTTCTGTTACTATCTAGAATGGTAACTGAGAGCCAATGCATCTCAGCAGCTACACTACAGAGTTAGATTTGGCTTCAGCTAGTTCCTTTTATGTGGAGCATAGTGCAGATGACCTCAAAATTGGTGCAGTCAGCAAGTGGGTTTGGGCAGCAGATTGGGATTATGCCCACTGACTCTATCTCCAGGGCTCGTCCAAGACATTTTGCTGCCTGATCTCAAAGACAATATGTACATTCCATATACAAAAGACAACTAGAATGGCAGTTGAATCTTACCTTGCTCAGACAATCTCCAGATTTAGAGAGGAGAAAGCCACATAATTGAGAAGGAATTAAATAAATAGAATAAAAAAATTGTAGAGTTGGAGGCACAAGGGATTCACAATTCACATTATCTCGAGTTATGAACAGCTCCTTAGCCTTGATTCTCTACCTAAAAAGTGGAGATAACAGCTGCCAAGTGAGGACAAGTGCAATAAATATTGTAAAATACTTTGCAAATTTAAGAGCAGCATATGAACTATTGGTAATTGTAGTGCACCACATGTTTTCATGAAAAAGAGATTTTTGTTGCATGAGAAAGTTAAGTAACTGACAAATCTTGCAGACATTAAACAATGTACATCAATCACATGAATCACACTCTCCAGTAAGCTGTTGGAAGCACTACAACCTGCCATTGCCTCTTCAGCATCCTCCAGTAAGGCTGGATTAAACAGTACCGCAAGCTGCAAACCTGATCCTTAGTGGGGAGTGGTGTCCCATCCAGAACAGGGTGAATGCCAACTAAACCAATAGACCAAAAACAACTTTGTCTTATCTGGTTTGAGCTTCAGTATGTGTGGTGTTGATTAGATCAATATGCAGCTATCTGAAAATAGTGATAGATTTGTTCAGAAGAGTGGCTGGCCTTACATGGTAAAAGGAGTATCACTCTTACTGCTAGAAACTTTTCAAGTGTTATGAGTGGCTAGCGCTTGCAGCTCTAGCATACATTTGGGATTTGGTCTGCTCTTTTATATGGTCTAAACCACAGAGCCTAGGGCTTGCCGATGAGAAGGTCAGCGGTTCAAATCCCCATGACAGGGTGAGCTCCCGTTGCTTGGTCCCTGCTCCTGCCAACCTGGCAGTTCGAAAGCATGTCAAGTGCAAATAGATAAATAGGTACCGCTCCGGCGGGAAGGTAAACGGCGCTTCCGTGCACTGCTCTGGTTCGCAAGAAGTGGCTTAGTCATGCTGGCCACATGACCCGGAAGGTGTCTGTGGACAAACGCCGGCTCCCTTGGCCAGTAAAGCGAGATGAGCGCCGCAATCCCAGAGTTGTCCGCGACTGGGCTTAATGGTCAGGGGTCCCTTTACCTTTATATGAATTTATATGAATTTGTAAAAGGCAACCTGCCTTGAGACTTAAAGATGATGTGGGATGGACATTGGAATGGATATGACTACAATCCTGTGCACACTGACCTGGGAATAAATCCCATGGAAATCATTGAAATTTCAGGCTTTCTGTGAGGTCAAGGCTGCATGACTGCACCAGCAGAGCTGATTCATGTCAGTGAGCCTATGCAGCCTCACCTCACTACCACTTAGCCTTGCCTTTTAGCCACATCCAGATAAACTGCAGTGATACCAGTGTTGGGAGGATGGCTCCACGTCACCACACAGACTGCTGCTGATGTTATGGAGTTGGCCATCTTCCTTATTTTTCTCCAGAGTCCAGCCATATTTGAAGGAAGTTAGTATTAGCATAGTTCTAAATAAGGAATGTTACTAAGGGCAAGTTTATGCAACAACTGTGAAGACTTGTGCTCTGCTAGTGGAATTTTCAACTTTTTGTTTTAGATTATCTTGTATTTATATCAGGTAATGAATTACTTTTGCAACTTCACACCTGCTGCTGCTGTTGTTTTGCAAGTACACTCTGCAGCAAGTCATAGATGCAATAACAGTGCTTTAGGGCTTATCCTCACTTACCTTTCATCTGCTCTTTCCAGGCACAATCTGTACTCCATGTACAGGCTCCATGTCGGAGTTCCCATCCTTTTTTGTTTTGCTGCAGCGCTTTTCCCATGAAAACCTGCTCTCTAAAGCTGAATTGGAGCAAACGGCAATCCGTAGAAAACTATAACAGCTGTTCACTCTGATTCAGCTTTAAAGAGCAGGTTTTCTTGGGGAAGCTCAGACACAGAGCTTTAAAATATGGACCTTTGTCTGGAAAGAGACAGGGATAAAGTACCGTATTTTTCGCCCCATAGGATGCACTTTTTCCCCTCCAAAAATGAAGGGGAAATCTGGGTGCGTCCTATGGGGCGAATGCAGGCTTTTGCTGAAGCTTGGAGAGCAAGAGGGGTCGGTGCGAATAGCAGCCTGCTTCCCGGAGTGCCGGGTGCGCTGAAAGCAGAGCGCCCGGCACTTCGGGAACACATCCGCAGCCTAGGCAGCCCTGCGGGAGTTCCCGCAGGGCTGTCTAGGCTGCGGATAGCAGCCTGCCGCCCGGTGCACAGGGCACCCTGAAGCAGAGCGCCTGGCGCGCTGGGCAGACATCCGCAGCATGGGGAGCCCTGCGGGAGTTCCCGCAGGGCTCCCCACGCTGCGGATAGCAGCCTGCCGCCCGGCGTGCAGCGCGCCCTGAAGCAGAGCGCCCCTCGCGCCGGGCAGACATCGGCCAGCCCCACAAGCTCGGGGGACAGCGGGGAGGCGCAGTGCCGCCATCCTGCTGTTCCCCGACCTGGTTTTGGGGGAGAAATAAAGGAAAACATTTTTTCCTTTATTTCCCCCCCAAAAAACTAGGTGCGTCCTATGGGACGGAGCGTGCTATGGGACGAAAAATACGGTAAATATAGATAAGCCCCAAGTTATGGATTTATACTGGATCATTCACACATTGTTCCACTTTATGAGTTCTGCAGTGGTTCCCCAGTGTTGCTACATTATTGCCAGCTGGAGGGGTGCTCTTACACTACAGCACAACAAAAGCAGAAGAACGCCCCCCCCCCAGAACATCTGTGTTATAACAAATTACAATATTTTAGCAAGTAACTATGGGGCATGTATCTATTGCAAATGAAGCAGTGTGACTGCACCCAACTTTCTGTAGGAACAAACAGCGTTGAAAGTGTGATCACATATAGCATCACCAATAATATAGTAAGCCCAAATAATGATGCATGCTCAGTGAAAACTGGTGGGTCCCTCTCCTTGGCTTCAAAAGCAGTTTGCCCTGCAGCTGTAAAGCTCCTTTGCTTTACTAGTTCTTTGGATCAAGGCCTGTGTTTACCGAAAAGTAAATCTCCCTGAGTTTAATGGGAGCTTACTCCTAAATAAATCTACCTATGAGTATAGCAGTAGTGCTATTGCCACGGAAGCATGTTTTTCCTAAGTGATGGAATGACTGGATGAAGAATTCCTTTACCGCTCCCTGGAGCATATTTATAATTTAAACTGTTAGAAGTCTGCCAACAGTATTTTTAATTATCAGAGATGTTCTGGTGTAGTCAAACAATGTCTGATGGTAATGGTAATTATCTCACATTTATGTGAGAGTTGAAATGAACTACCATGGGAATTGAAAATTTGACAAATTCCCAGCATTCGTGTGATTGTCAAATTCAAATCTGAATTGTCACAAATTGCTCCAAATAACACAGAACTTTGATTTTTGTTACAAAATTTGTGTTTTGGTTGCAAAACCCAGTTTTTGAGTTCCTGAAACTTCAGTTTTTGTGAATATCAAAATGTAGCATTAATTATTTTAATTATTTATAGTGTTATTTCAAATTTAACATTGAATTAATTTCAGGCTTAAGTCTGTATACGTACAGTAGGTCTTAAAACTCCTTTGAATGTTCATTTTTCGTTATACCTGAAATACTTATAAGAACAGTGTTATCAATAGCTTATTGAAACCTTCCTAAGGAAATGTAACAAGCTTTAAAAGCACATCACAGTAATGCCTAGCAGTTTCCTTCGTGTCAGATGATAACTTATTAAACTGCCATCCTTTTATATTAATTTAAGTCAAAATTAATATTACTATTCCTGACTAAAATTTTAAAACTGTGTGCAGGTGCATGACTGTACACATGTGTATGGGTATCTATAGCAGTTGGTGTGGAAGGTAAAGTTTGCAAAAATAGGCACAGTCTGAAACTGGTCAGCAATGTGACACTAAGCATGTGATCAGCACTTGTGTGCTTGGTCTTTGCTTGGTGACCCTCAACTTACATGGGGGCTATGTTCCAGGTAGGGCATAAAGCCAAAATTGTATAAAGTCAAAATATTTTGGGTGCAATGGCAGGTGGGTTTGCCAAAGTTCCCCCCACAGAGATCTGCTCCTTTCTGCCCCCCCTTTTTTGCAAGGCGCATAAAGCTGACTGAGTACAAGTAAAAAGCACGTAAGTTGTGAGTTAGCTGTAGCAGCTAGACCTCCAGCTGTGAATCTGGACTGCAGCATGGAAAGATAAGAAATTTTAACCATTTGTTCCTACTTCAGTCATGATCCATATTTGGGCTTCCATGGCTACTTATAAGGGGGGGGGGAATGTCATTAGTATCAGGGGCAGCTTTTTTCCTAGGGAAATTGGCAGCTGAGGACAAAGGAGGATCAGTATCAAGAGGACTGTAGTTAAATCTAATCTTCACCCCCCCCCATTGAAACACCATGATCTGAAACCAGAACTGGTCCTTTCATGATAAAAAAAGCATGCAAGAGCCAGTCACATATTTAATTGCATGTCTAATTTGGCCATAAGGAAATAGTTCTGTCTGTCTATTTCTTTACCCACTTACCTAGTTAATACATGTGTAAAAAACAGAACAAAATGTTGGCTGGGATCTATTCAGAGAGATGAAAAGCAGAATTATTCCCAAAATGGCACCTGTCAAATGAAACTGAATTAAAGAATTAATTAGGAAATATCTCACTCTGAGAAGGCCATGTGTACTCTCAAAGCAATTTGTATAACTGGATTGAGTTGAAATAAAGCTGGGAACAAGTGAAATACCCCCACAAAAGCAAATCAACTATTTCCCTAGATTTGAGCAACACGTGTGTGACCATTAATAATACCTTGCATGTGTTTTTTTTGGAGCTGAGACAAGCATTTTGAAAGGGGTTGGAAACCTGTGGCTCTAGGGCTGCCTAAAACCTTTTTTATGGAAGTGGCAAGGCGGGGGCAGGGGAGGTACGCAAGGGGAGTTGCCAATAGAAGGGCTCCGCCCCCACTCACCTTTGTCTCCAGCCCTGGCTCTTTTTGGTCCCAGTCCTGCCATTGTGTAGTTCCCAACAGCTTACTTCTGAGGCAATGCAGCAGGGGGAAAAATCCATTGTTCACCTTTGGGTTTGAGAGCTGGAGAGGTTGACTGACTATTTTCATAAGATATTTCTGATAAATCTGCTATGGAAATTGCAGCCACATCTGAGAAATCTGGTGAAATACCTTTATTATGGAGGGTGTGTGGTCTGACTGATTGTACACTTGGAGCTACAGCTCAGAGGTTGAAACTCATATTGCCTAGATGTGAATTCTCTTCCCTGTCCCAATTCTAGTTACTTTTTGCTTAGAACAACAACAACATACCCTTTACACAAAACCCATTCACTAGAAAACTTGGTTCTCGCTGCCTTATTATGGCATTGAGTCCCATTACACAGACAACAAATAATAATTCGGTGGTGTGACCTTCCCCCCACCCAGTACTGCTCACATGATGCTTTCCATTTCACTATTTTTTATACAATATAACTCCATCTGGTTCAATGAATGCATGGAAAATAATAAAAAGGTGACTGACTACCAGGTGCTGCAGGCTTGCCATTTGATCATTCCTATGTTGTTCAGTAAGCAATAGAACTGTAAATTCTAGGTAACTAATCAATTAATGTATTTAGCCCTGCAGAATTATTTTCATCCGGCCTACTCAAATTTAGTAGATTTCAGTGGTACATACTTCTAAGAAAACATGTATAAGATTGCAGCCTTTGGGCACCTTTCCTCATGATTACACCTGTGAAAAATATGCCTGAACACTATTCTTTCTAAATGGAGATATCTACAACTACATAAATACAAAATCATTGCATCTGATGAAATGCTTCCCCCCCCCATGAACATCCTATTGCTGCAGACAAGAGTTTATTTACCTTTCCAAAAAAAGCAGTGATTTACTCCCACATTAATTCAGCAATAAAGTACTTGATTTCTGTGCTGTCTGCACTACTGTTTCAGTGAGAAATATACTACTGCTGTTCCTCTTTGCTTTGCCCATATAGCTGAGAAGCAAGATGTTGGCTATCCCATAATCCTATTCAGTAAACAAGAGAGCCTTCTAAAAGGATACTCTACCCATCTCTTTCTGCCCAGGAAGACAGGAGTAGTTACACTATTGCTGAAGTGTCCACACCATCTATTAGCATTTCAGGGGAAACTGGAATAAATTATCGCTGAATCTTCTAGCAATAATTTAACAACTGCTAGGCAGACACATGCAGTAGTGGCAATCCTACAAATATATTCAACAGTCAATCAGCAGTAAAGTGCCAGGCTGTCAGAATGCCTCCAGTGTTTTGGCTTCTTCATGTTTGATTTCTTTTTCTTCGATTCTTAAAGATAGTGTTTAGAAGCTAAAGCAAACAAATATACTGGAAGCAACCAAATGCAAGGAGAGAAGACTTAACAGTTTGGATTATAGGACCATGTATGGAAGCGAACCTATAATCCACTCTGTTGCCAAAACCTGATGACAAGACCAACCTGTGCATCCTGTGTTCACTAAGGAATTGTGGCTGGGGTTGTGATTTTTTAAAAATACAGTGGTACCTCAGGTTACAGACGCTTCAGGTTACAGACTCCGCTAACCCAGAAATAGTGCTTCAGGTTAAGAACTTTGCTTCAGGATGAGAACAGAAATCGTGCTTCGGCGGCGCGGCAGCAGCAGGAGGCCCCATTAGCTAAAGTGGTGCTTCAGGTTAAGAACAGTTTCAGGTTAAGAGCGGACCTCCGGAACGAATTAAGTACTTAACCTGAGGTACCACTGTAAACAGACCCCTGTCCCTTATCCTGTGCTTCAAAGAACATTTTGAAACACAGACATTTACAGCGTAATCCTAAACTTGTCTGCTCAGAAGTAAGTCCTGCTGAATGCAGAGGGGCTTACTCCCAGATAAAGTGGGGTTAGGAGTGCAGCATTAGCCATGCCAGGTAAAGCTCCCACAAATACATATATATATATGGCAGGTTCCTGTTATAGACACAGGGGCAAGGGCAGAAAGTAGTGGCAGGTGAATTTGTGGTATTGTTGCAAATGGCTTGGAAGCAAATGCAGCAGCAATTTGTTCTGACGTCATTAATCCATTGCCATGAGATGATGGCTACTGGTTTAGATGGCTTTAAAAGGGAATTAATACATTTTAATGAAGGGTAAATCTGCCAATGGCTACAAGCCAGGATGGCTATGTGGAACCTCCTGGATCAGAGACAGTACTGTATTATTTTTCCACTTTTACTCTAAAGAACTCAGAGAAGCTCATATGTGGTACACAGGCTATCTTCCATGCAAGCTAATCAGGTAGTCAGGCCTGATCGGGTTCAGCAGTAGAACTGCATCATGTACCTTCTGGTCATATCCCAGGCCTGAGGCTGTTTCAGCTTCATAGAATCATAGAGTTGTAGGGTTGGAAGGGACCACAAGGGTCATCTAGTCCAACCCCCCTTCAATGCAGGAATAAATGAGTAAAGATAATTTGCTCAAACTTCAACTCACATTAATAATGCATTCTGTATGTGTATAACTTTAGGTAATTGATGAGTGTGCTCCATGAAAGTAACTGAAGGTGCAATGGATTTCAGTAAAGTAGAAGCAGAATCTTTTTGTTTCCATTTCACCAGAAAAATGTAAATGCATGACTTTTAAAGCCCAATTGCAAATAATATTGGTTTAACCTGGAATTTTAAAACAAGCATTTCCATGCTCTGTTACCTGGTCGTTTGGTAACATGCAGCTTCCTACCAGACTTTTAATTTTATAAGCTATGGTTGATTAAACCCAGCACTCGTTCTGCTAGACATGATATAATTTGGGAATGTGGGAAAAAGATAATCTGCTTTTTATATATTTGCACTTTTCCGCCCTCTGTGTGCCATAATGTAATTCTTACACAAGTTCAAGCTTCCCTCAGTGCAAGTACCTGAACAAATTACCTTTTTGTCTCAAGCTAGCATGGTGAAAACTGAACAAAAGTAAAAACAATAGTTATTATTGGTGTGTACCATCAGTATCATGCCCACATGTACAAGATCACCACAGAATCCACAGATTGTTTTGTGCCGTTGGACAAAATTTGAACTTTGTGATTATGTTGCCTGGATGTTTGAACAAGGTCCATTTATCATACCTTAGATCAGGTGTAGCCAACTTCTACATTTTCAGGGGCTACTCTATTCTTCAAACAAGGAGGAGATGTGGCCAGATCAATCAGTTTTGCATTCATACCTTAGATATTTATCTCTTTCTTAAATTGAAGCAACAATGCTTCATTACTTTTCAAATGAAGACCAAGATATGGCAAGAAAGAAATATTCAGCACCACCCACACCACATTTTAGCATCCTGGGGGAAATTGCAGTAAATATTTTTCCCTGAAAAGAGCCCAGGTTGGGTATATGACTATATATAACTATGTTATATTAACCATGTAGTACTATAGTTTTACTACAAAAGCAGAGCATTGTGCATTTTGGTGATTTTTGATGGATCTAGATTTTCATGCTGTTGGCTTCTATTACATATAATTAAGTATCTTCTATGATCAGCTATCCAGCTGCTGTATCATCTTAAAGCAATTCCCCATAAACTCTTCAAGGATTAATTTATCTTCTGATAAATACATAGATGTAAGCAAAGGTAACAGGAAAATTAAACAAGATACATTTTAAAATTGAAGCTGCCTATATTTATAATTTTTTATGTTATGCTGTTAAAAAAACAAGAGAAAAAGAAATTGTGATTATCACTGTAATAGCTATATATCTGTTTCTGTATTTTTTTCCCTCTTGGAAAGGCATTCAGGAGTCTCCAGTACCAAATGGCCATTCTCTTCCGGGTAGAGACTTCCTCCGGAAACAAATGCGAGGAGATCTTTTCACCCAGCAGCAGCTAGAAGTGTTGGACCGAGTCTTTGAAAGACAGCATTATTCTGATATCTTCACAACAACTGAACCCATCAAACCAGAGCAGGTAATATTTGGAGCTGAAACTAATCTGCCTGAGTTTTGTCTCCATATCTACTTCTAGGTCATCAACTCTTGTTTTGTATCTAGTCTTTCAAATTTGACATTTAATATTTGGCACTGAATTTGATACTCTTCAGTATCTGATAATCTGTATCTGATAGTTGTTGGCATCCGTCTGTCTTGAGACAATGGAGTGAGTCTCTGCAGGTGAAGTCAAACCACTATGTTTGCAGCACCGAAGTGACTTCCCTGGGGCACAAGGTTGGGCAATGTGTATGGAGGTCCTGGGTTACCCAGATGATGTGGTCCAAAAAAGAGAGAAAAGCATCATGTTTGACACCAACTTGGCTGCAGGAGTTGCCAGAAAGAGGCGTGCAACACACCATCCAACCTTCTTAGGGATTCCACTATGGATTTGTATATAGGGTTTACTCCTTAGCCTTTTCTTCCCCATAAGATGTATCACAAGGCAGTGGAGGTTTAAGATCAGAGTTTCCCTTCTCCTAAATTGGCTACCTTCCAAGGTTGGTGAGCCCCATCTGCACCTCACTTCCCTCTATAGCACGTGCAGAAAGTGCCTGCTTGATGGTTGGATTCATTATTAGTCTCGCCCTCTCAATCTGTTGGAGTCTGTCTTCACATTTTTTTTGAAAAAAAATTATTAAATTTTTATACTGCCATTCATCCAAAGATCACATGGTGTTTTACAATATAAAAGCACAAAAATACACAGCATAACAACAAACAAAAACAATACTCCTCCACTTTTTGAAAGGCCATAGATTGTTTAATTAGCCAAAGGTCTGGGAGAAGAGGAATGTTTTTGCCTGGTGGCTGAAAATATACAATGGTACCTCAGTTTTCTAATGTAATCCATTCCAGAAGACTATTTGAGATCTGAAATGTTAAAAAACCAAAAACTCAGTATGGAAGCCTCAAAACAGAAAACTCAATATGGAAGCTATGTTTTTGGTTTGACTTCTGAGGTGCGTTCAAAAACCGAAGCATTTACTTCCGGGTTTATGGCATTCAAAAACCAAAATGTTCAGCAACGGAGAGGTTTGAAAACCGAGGTACCACTGTATAACAAAGGTGCCAGGTTAGCCTCCCTGAGGAGAGCATTCCACAAGCAGTGAGCCACTGCAGAAAAAACCTATTTTTATGTTGCCACCCTCCAGACTTTTTGCCTCAGATGATTGCATGGTCTGGTCTGGAAGAGATGGTCCATGAGGTATTGCGGTCCTTGAGGTATTGCAGACCTGAGCATTTTAAGGTTTTATAGGTCAAAACTAGCACTTTGAATTGGGCTCAAAACCTAATTGGCAGCTGGTGCAGTTGGGTCAGGATTGGTGTTATATGTTCAAATACCTTGCCCCAGTGAGCAACCTAGCCACTTAAGTTTCTGAACAGTCTTCAGAGGCAGCCCCATGTATAATACATTGCAGTAATCTAACCTAGAGGTTACCAGAGCATAGACAACAAAAGTTAGGTTGTCCCTGTCCAGATAGTTGTTCAGCTGGGCCACCAGCCAAAGCAATCTGTGCCACCACGCCCACCTGAGCCTCAAGCGAAAACAGAAGTACCCCCAAGCTATGTACCCACTCCGTCAGAGGGAGTGTAACCTTATCAAGAGCAGGCAACCTCCCTTCCATCCAGTCTAGGAAACCACCCACTAACAGTGCCTCCGTCTTATCTGGATTGGCTCTCATCCAGTCCTTTACTGAAAGGCAAGACAGTGGTCCAGCACACCCTACTGCCCCCCCCCCCCCGATGTAAATTACACCACACTCAAAAGTTCAATGGAACTTATTTTCAGGTGAGTATAAGATTGCAGCTTTTACATATTTTTACATATCCCTAGGCTAAGGGGGTGATTTAATTCTGCCTGAATTATGCCCTGAGTAATTCCTCCTCATGTGCTGAGATATAGTATGAAAACTGCAGGATGAAGCAGATGTTTTGGCTGATGCTCTAAAAATGGAAAGTATACATTGACATAAAATTCCTAGAGTGACAGTTCTGATTATCATTACAGAGAAATGATCATCCTCATATTAAGGAGAAAAGGTTTCTGCTTAATTTATGGGTTTGCACTGAATATAAATCTAATGTATTTGTACAGAAGCTGAAAACATTCACACAATAGTATGCTTCATAGAAATATTAAGCTAATAAGTGCTCTGGTTTTTGCACCTGTGTGAAACAGTAAAGAGTGAAATGCTTTTGTGTACCATTAGGTGGAGTTCACTTTGCTATTGTTGTTGGTGATACTTTGTTAAAACTAGCACAGCTGAAGCCCAGATCTCAGGGTGTTTTATTTTTATAAGAAATACATGAAGTTGCCTTTATCAGGTCTTATTTAGCCCGTCAACTTCAGAGTATTGAAACTGAATTTAGAGGAAGCAACATTTTGAGAAAAGGCACTGTAATAATTGTTTTATTGTGTATTTCAGACAACTTTTTAAAAAGTTAAGTAGTGTCTACAAGGCATATTATATGATCACTAGGAACCTCACATAGACCTAGTGAATACCGCAGCACACATCTATTGAACAAAATCTGATAACAACTCATTTATTTTTCACACAAGAAATGTGCGGTTCTATAGCAGGCTAACCTTTGTATTGGCCCAAGGGCTGTTTTAACCTTTGGCCAACGATTCTGGGGAGTAAATTCCAGTGCTGCATGTGACCAATAGTGTGTGGTCATTGCATGCACCATGTGTACTTACAGGACATATAGAGCTCCTTTTGCAGACCAGCTGTGGAAGGGAGTTGTTGCTCCTCTGTGCTCATGAAATTATTATTCTGATGTCTAGAGAGGGGGCAATTTGCATCTCCATCTGACCCTTGGGCTGGGATTTAAATAGGAAGTGATCTTACTGTGGGGGATAGAAGAAGTGGGTTCACCCCAGTACCAACATGCCCTTAATCTTGTACATAAGTGAGCTGGAGTTGGGGTGAGCAGTGAGGTGACCAAAATTTCTTATGACACCAGAACATTCAAGGTGGTCATTTTGTTGTTATTGGTTGAGAAAATGTTTAGAATCCTCTTTTAAACAATTGTCTGTGTTTCTGGAGCACATAGTTGTTAGCTTTGACAGTACTGATCACTGGGTGGTGGTAGTGGTAGTATGATTTCAGATAGCTGTTCCCCCTTCTGTTGATTAATGCTGCTAAAGCTGATGGAAGCACCATTTTGTTTGGTGGAAGAAATCTCTTGTACAGCAGCATGCAAATGTATATGTATGGGGCAAAAAATGGGAAAGACTGAAAAATCCTAAGGAAATTAGAAATGGTATGAGAGAGAGAAATACCAAAAGGTTTCTGCTGTTTTCCACAAGCATTGGATTGGTTTGGGAATTTCCCATAGATATTTGCTCCTATAGCTTACACAACAGTTATACAGTCTTATTTACCTGAATGCTTTGGAGTAATAAATGGATTTGAAATAATATTCATAATAAACTTGATATATCTACCTTTGACATGTGATGATATTTGGTTTTAATATTGGGTACCATTATGCTTACCCTAGTGGTGAGAAGTTCCACGGGTGTTTACCTGGGCCTTGTTTCCTTTGGAAAGCTCACTGGGAGGCTTATGGCATGTATAATAGCTGAGTTTATTTACAAATACAAAGGCTGAGCATAGGTGAAACCACAGTTTAAACACTGCAACAGACAACCAAATCCACTACCCCACACCAGATCTCCACAAAGAGGCAGTTCTTCCCAAAAGGCACTTTCCAGAGCTTGCGGAGCCAAAGAATCAGCTGTCCCCTTAGTAGTCTGTCTTCCTTTCCAACCTAAACTGCATGGTCTATATTAATTCTTTTCATATTCAGACTTAACTTACATCATCCTTACATAGAAATGGGGAAAAGAAGAGAAAGGAAAGTGCCCCTTTCAGGACTTTTCAGATATATTCTAGAAAGCACCCGTGGGCCATTTAGCCAATAATCTCGCTAACAAGAGTATATATAGATCTTGCTAATTGACTGACTTTAATCAATCCTGGTTCAGTTAATCTTCTCCTGATGAAACCCCCAATCTTAGCAATAATACTTTATTTCAATATGTAATATTTGATTAACAGCGTTTGATATTTAGAACTCACCAAGGAGTTCAGGATGGCATTCAAGTTTCCATTCTCTCCTGTTTTATCCTCACAACAATCCTGTAGGTTAGGCTGAGACCTAGTGACTTGGGACTGCCCAGTGAACGTCACAGCTGAATGAGGACTTGAACCTTGGTCTCCCCAATCCTAGCCAGACACACTAACTGCTATACCACATTGACACTCTTCACATATTACATTCAAATGGTATTCATAAACTGACAGCTTTTGTCAGTTTACAGCTTGTGAGAACAGATATTTGACACTGGCCAAATAAAAACAACAAGAGTTGTTAACAAGTCAAAAGACCCAGAATTTTGAGGTAAAAATTCTCTCTTTTAAAAAATGTATTTTTATTAAAGATTTATTGGTTTACAAAAGTATGTGCAATGTCTCTTTTCTCAAGTTACCTTTTCTACAGATCAGTTTAATTTGTTGAGACGTTAGGAAGAAAAACGGGGAAAGAGGTGGAGTGGTGAGTGGGGGCGGGGCCGTAAAATTTCTCTTTTGAAACTCAAAATTCAAATTCAGAATTCCACATTCAGAATTTGCATATGTAGTAATACTGGGAAGTTGAGCTTACTGTAAAGAAGAACGCTGTTATAGATGTAGGCAGTGCTTCCCCCCCCCCCCAGGAACACTCAAGGGTACGCAGTACTGGAACCTCTTTTTGTTGTTGTTAAAAAGTGTGGCACTTACTATAACAACTTCATGGTGAGTACCGGCACCTATTTTTCTAGAAAAAGAATGTTTTTGTTTGTGGGACCAAAAGTACAAAAGTAACTATTGTAATGAAACTTGTAACGTAGGAAGGACAAATAAACTGTTTTATGAGGCAGATACAAATGACTTTCAGATCTGTAGATCTACCTGTGCTTGGCAGGGGAACAGGTATATCTATTATTCCCCTTGCAAAATTTTTAATTTTACCCATGACTTATATGTGTGTTCCTGTGAATGAAAATGTAGGATGCATCCCATTTTGTTTCCAAACGATTAGCCTTAACTTTGCCTCCAGACCGAAAGCTAACAATAAAGGAAAGTGCAAATAGAACTAGAGGGTTTTTGGTTTTTTTTAGACACGTTTGTAACAGTTTAGTCACTAATATGTGTCTCTTTCAAGTAAAAAATACCTTTGGGTCTGTCAGTAGTTATCTTGGGAGGGGGGGGGGGAGGAGCAACTTCTAAATCCAGCAGGAGAAAGCACATCAGCAGCAGAGAAAACCTTCCCATATTTACTCTCAGTAGACTATTAAACAGCACAAGGCTATTAATTTGGATTTTGAGTCTTCACTAAAGCCCATAAAAGTGCACAGTTGTCGAATGGAGTTCATTTTAATTTCCTTTCAATCACAGTAAATTATTCAGGTGATAAATCAGCTGGGGCAACCTCCTGGCTGTAATAGAAACCCTAATTCCTGGCTAATTATCCAGCCCATTGCTGCCAACAGATCAATACCGCTACAAAATGGAAAGGGCTAAGGCCCTGCAATGGGCAGAGTGTCAGAAAGACAGCTGGGAACAGTGACATGTGTATGACCCCCCTCAGAGTTCAAAGGTCAGGGGAGGTTAAACTGCTCTGGTGTCTCCACCCCCCCTTTAAGGAATGCATCCTCTGCTAGTTGTTAATTTAATCCAGAATTGACAATATTTTCTTTAATTTTGCCACAGTTTTACAAAAATCTACAGCTGGTGAGCCCACATTGTTGGATTTCTCCTGACTAGCTATATGCTTCTAACATGCTAATCTACTAGAATGTTCATGTATATTTCAGATAGCACTTGCTGGGCATTGTGTGCAGTGGAATTTGGTTGTTTTCTACAGTGTATGGGTGTGTTTGGAGTGCAATACTTAGTATGCTTCATAGTCTAGTATACAGATAAGTGCATGTAACCCATGCCAAATAACTCAGGTCTTCGGATGATGTCATTCATTTTATTTATGATATCTAACCAGAAGCACTTTTAATAATGATGACGATGGTGGTAATAATAATAATAATAATAATAATAATAATAATAATAATTTTATCAGTGGCAATATAGGAGAGTATCTCCATTTAGCATTGTTCTCCCTATACCACATAAATTCCTGGAGTTAATTTTGTATCTTCCTAAGATGGCAGAGATAATATCAGAACTGGTTAGGATAATCATTTTTCTTGTCCAAGCCAGGAAATTTCAGATCTTTTTTTGGAAAAAACCCCAAAATATTCCTTCACAGCAGGAGTTTGGACTAGATGATGCTTGTGATCCCTTCCAACTCTTAACAAGTCTATGATTCTTCCACCAATTTCCATGTAGCATTCGACTTGTTTTGCTGATTCAAATAACATAGAGCTATCTGTTCCAGTGGCTATCTGCTTCTAGTTATCTAGAGCTTTTGCAATAACCCTTTGAAAGCTGGAGCATCCTAGGTAGCTTAAGACTCATTTGGTCCATACTAACCCTATCATACTGATATTAAAATAGTTGTGAACAGTATCCAACCAGAGGCGTCAGCTTTTCAGAATGACTGAGGGGGCCTGATGTGACATTGCGAGGAGCCGGGCAGCAGAACTGAATGCCCTCTGAACATTGAAGGGGCCTGCCCCCCTAAAAAAAGTTGGGGATCCTAAAGTGCTTCAGCCCTTAGGACCTGGTGCCTATGTATCCAGCTAACTTGACCTCTCTGCACAAGGACTTCTGCTTGCACAGCAGAATTTCCCTTTCTCCCCCAGCACTCCCTCTAAATCTGTCCTGTGCCCCGCCAAACCCCCAGAGCAGATTTGTTGGGGGCTTGAGGCACATACCTTTCAGTACCTGCTACACCAGCCCTTGAGTACAACGTTGCTAACTGGCATTTTGTGCAATGTGCTGCTTGATGGACCACCACAGAAGATCAGGTTGTACCAGCATCAGAGGCCCACTTTGCATAACCAAAGAACATGTTTGGTTCACAAGAAGCAGGAGGCACTTTTCACATAACAGCAGGAACAACCCTTCTTTTAACTGGCCTTTTGCCTGTGAAAATTGTGATTTACGGCCGATTTAATTGTTTTGGTTGCATTTGCTATGCAGGGATTACAGTCGTATAAATAGTCTATGAATGGTCCCTTTTAAGCATGAAAGCTGAAGCCTTCAAAGGATCTTATGCCCCCCCCCCCATTTCTGACAAGCTGCTTTTGTGTGTGTGTGTGCGGTTTTCTTGGAGGACTGTATAAAAATTTCCTACACATTGTAGCATGTTGCAGCATGTCATGTTGGGTGGCATCAGTCATATTGTGTTATGTTATGTGACAGAACATAACGCAGCATGATTGATGCAGCCTGGCATGTTGCATGACAATTGGATTATGGCAGCTGAGAAGTATTATGAAAAGAATACCTGCTGGACCCATGTATGCAGCTAACAGGTTTTGCTTTTGAAAGGGTCTCTACATTTGTGAAACTGTTTAGGCCTCCTTTGTGAACTTAGAAACAGTTGTGTGCTCTCCACAACCTTGACAGCATGATCCCTAAGACATGCCATTTCAGCACACAAGCTCTTAGCATGGGGTGTCCTTTAATAGCAGCTAAGCAAGTCCAACATCACAGGACCTGAAGAGACATCTGCAGTGTAGTCAAATGTGCTGGATCAGATGTGTGGGTATGCTTCAATATTTCATTCAACACATTCTCATTTGTTTGCCTTCTTAGTAGCTTCTTATTCATGGATTCGTTCAGCAAATGCTTCTTGTCCAGGGTTTTTTGGGCAGATTGTATCAAAAATATATCAATAGTTGAAGCTGGTGAAGACAACTTATATTCTGCTGCTACTGTTTCCAGCTGTTACTGAAAACCAACCCTTTCCCAATGCAGGAAACAACACATGTGCATGTTTTGCCCTCTTTTCCTGGATATCATTGCAGATCCCAGTCTCAGGCTATTTCATGTTAGGGATGGAATTTTCTCAGAATATTGAAATCAGAACAGATTTTTTCTAATTATTGGGTGGAATTAAACATCATGATAAGCAATGGCGAAGCTTCATGCTCCAGCACCGGGGGGCGGAGAGCAGGCAGAGGCAGGGCTGGTGCGCATCCTGGGGGCATGGCACGCCACCTGCGGGGGGGGGGGGGGGGCAGCCACAATGGCACCCTGCCGGGATCGCGCTGCCGGGGGTGGTGCGTTCCTCCCGCACTCCTCTTCCTCTGCCAGTGATGATAAGGCAATTGTTCTATCAGCTTAAGCATTTGGGCTTGCCAGTTGGAACAATCTCCCTTTCCTCCCCAATGTGTTGTTTCAGAGTTTCTCCTGACCTCATCCAGAGGCAATTTTGGGGAGCACACGGGGAGGAGAGGGGGAAGCCCATTTGCTTTAGCAGAAGTCCTTGCTCAGGACTTCAGCTGATGGGATTCGTTAGCAGTTGATTGGATTCCTTAGTCATGCTCATGGAATATCAGGAGAATAAAGTTTGTTTAATTTTTGTGGTTTCACTAAGAATACGAACTATTAGCACATATTTTTATATGCATTACTATATTTATAATATTATATGCATAAAGTGCAAGGTTTCTTAAAGTAACCAGCATAAAACCAGATACATGTAACAATGCATATAACTATATGCAATGATTTATGTATTAATATATATAAATTATGCTGCAGCAATATGGTACCACATGCAGCATGACTCTTTTATACATCTGAGAAATATAATATACATATTTTCTGCAAATAATTTTGCAAGTACCTATACATTTGAAAAAAGAACCCAGCAATGCACAATCTGCTCAGACATAAGTGGCATTTGATGCAAGAGGTAGTCCAATGCAGCTGAAACTCTATCAGCTCAGAACCTCCAAATTTCTAGTGTAAATTCATTTAAAATTGATACAGCCCCTTCCATTCTTACTTCATGAATGAAGAGGGGATACCCACAGCCCAACATCCCACTCTTTCTGTGTAGTGGCTTGCTTATGAAGCAGATATTATGTGCTCTTTTCAGATGTTTCTAGTAATTCTGTCGTCCTGGACTATATGTGTACCTAGCTCCTGACTGGATGAGAGGGTGCTACTCAAAAGGAAGGGAACCTGCACACTGCCCCAGCTGCACCGGTTCAAGAGATATGCATATCATAGTCATGGCTGAACTTGTCTATTTAGTCCAGCTAAGTTTTGGAACAGAGTTTTCTCTTCCTTCTCATATGCTTCTATGTCGGTATGCTTATTCATAGCAGAGAATACGGCCTGTATGATTTCAAATGGGGGCGAGAAACCTTTCTTTTGTCTGGTTGTA
The DNA here is from genome assembly GCF_964106645.2 of Podarcis pityusensis. Lineage (NCBI taxonomy): Eukaryota > Metazoa > Chordata > Lepidosauria > Squamata > Lacertidae > Podarcis > Podarcis pityusensis. The sequence goes on from NC_138042.1 coordinate 36,480,509, forward strand.
AAACTGTTGATTTTAAATTGGCCAATGTTCTGCACCCAAGAGCTCACAAGTGGCATCTCAGAAACTCACATTCAGATTAACACAAGCATGCAATCTCTCACTCATTTGCATATAGATGTGCAAACTTATGCAAATGTATATAAATATGAATCATGCATTTTTTCACACATGTACTTTCACTTACAAGCATGCACGCGCACGCGCGCGCACGCACACACACACACACACACACACACACAGAGTCACTCACATATGTAAGCTTTTAAGTACACACAAATCCTCTTCATCTCTTCCTACCAGGTTGTTTGAGCTTTCCTTGGAAACATTTAAGTGAGATGATGTGACAATGTGTCTTGGGCCAAATCAAATTCAACACAAATATATTTAGAGGCTCTGAACATGTTGGTAGGAGCTAGTTAGAAAGAAGACATTATTTGAGACATAGGCCTGGGATTCCCTGCACCAGGTCCACAGAGGATATAGCTTTTCTACATAATTTGTTCATATACACAAGGTATAAGCTGCCATATAATCAAAATTCTCAACGCAAACAGAGATTAAAACAAACAAAATTACAGCAACTGAACAATACAACAAATACAAAATCACTTCAGAACAGGGGAAAAGAATTTTTGCAGCAATTAGTAATGTACTCAGGGGGATTGCCATGTAAATGTTATGAAGCACAAAACTCTTGCACAAATCAATGAGAGTGATTAGGGAAGTTTTTAATATTTGATGTTTTATTCTGTTTTTAATCTGTTGGGAGCCGCCCAGAGTGGCTGGGGAAACCCAGCTGGATGGGTGGGGTGTAAATAATAATAATAATAATAATAATAATAATAATAGTTATTGCTTGTTACATTTAACAGCTTATTAAACACTCCCAGTGTGTTTTCCTTCTAAACCAATTACATGTTGAAATCAATGCACAAGCATTAAAATAGCCCATTCCCAACCAATCAAAAGAAAACTAGAAAGATGGTAGCTGTGAAGAGGACTGTTCCTTTCCTAGCATTCATATCTCTGACAGATAGCAAATGGCAACTCTATAAGTCCCCAATGTCATAGATAGTAGTGAAGGAAACAACGGACTCTGCACATGAACTGAGGCAGAGTAGTGATTTACTGGCCATCCATCAGATTTTCAATATCATGTCAGGACATAATATATGAGTGAGATGAGTACAATATAATTGCTCACATAGTCTTTGTGCCTTTGGAAAATAATAGAGCCAGGGAGATCATCCATGCAGTTTACAGTGTGTATGTGATGTTCACTACTTGCACTCAGAAAATAGATATAGAACTGTCTGCTACTGGGCATTATAACACAGACAACACAATACTGCTTTATATGGATGCTTCACTTTACACAACATTGACCTACTTCCTGCTGTCTACATTAACCCTACAGGAGAGTGAAAGAGAAATCTATAAGCAAATAAACTTGCCTGTTGACTTGTATAATGGGAAGCTGTGATAACCCAGAGCCTACTAATTTAAACGGAAAGTCTTTGTGCTGCATTGCAATTGAGTTTCGAAAATGGCAAGAAATATTGCACTCAGTCTCAGCTAACGGGACAATCCTGCTATATTCGTTCAAGGCATAACTCTGCAATTATCTGTCCTTTTGTTTCTGAATAGACCAGAATAGGATTCTCCCATGTTTAGGTCTGTAAATTGCTAATACTCCCCAGCTCATTTTGTAGGCATTTCCTACATTTATGAGGCAATTTACACTCCAAAGGAACATATTTTTAAAGCAGCATTTCTCATATAGCCTTTAAAACATGGTGTATTGAGGTAGTGCTAAATTATTTTTAAAGACATTTCTACAACTTGGCAATATTATTTCAGACTTTGTTGAATGACTGAGGCGAAAATGTGTCCCAGCATTGAAAGCTCCACAGCAGAAGTGGTCAGACTTCATGCTTGTGAAAACAATTTTGGGGTTTTTTTTCCCTACACCCCATGGTCCAACAACTGCAAAATAGTGGCTTGGGGTGGCAGGTAGGCGTAGAATTAAGAACTGGGTAACAGAGCACATACTCAGCCCAGAAATTTGTTTTCATTACTCAAAGAGAGCTCATATAGTTGTATTCAGTGTTAGTCAGAGTAGATCCACTGGAATTAATAGACATTACTAACTTAATTCCTTTGGAATGTATCCAGCTAAGTCCTACTCAATATTGATGCATTGAAATTAATGAACCTAAGTTAGTCATGTCCATTAATTTCAATGGGACTACTTTGACTAATGTTTCACAGAGCCCTAACATTTCAGTGGATCTATTCTGAGTACAACTTAGTTGGATGCAACCTATAGTATTTTAACACTAAAACCCATGCTTGGTTTCTTCCATACTTCCTTAGTTTTATCAGCTTAATTTAGGAAGCCTAATTTATGTTGTTGCTATTGTTAAATAACTGAGAGTCAGTAGATCATCCAGGGGTATATTGGCACATCCCAATCTACCTTTTCCTTCCTGTGTTCTAGAACCTGTGGACACTTGAACATGGCATAATTTAGGATCTTCTGAAACCATCATTAACATGAAGGTCTAATAATATGGCTACGTTGTACAGTGTTAGTACTAGATTTGACAAATCAGAAGCCATCACATTGGTTCTGACCATGACATTCTATGGACTTCACTGGGATTTAGAACACAGAAACTGACATCATAAAATGTCAGTTTTTTGTATAGCATGGTCAATGTTTTGACCAATTTTGAATAACTTTACTGTTTTTGCTTCTGGTTCTGTATTGACTTTATTAGTTTTACTCTGTCTGGTCCTATTGTTCATTTTTATGACTTTTCTGCCTTCTTTATTGTATTATTGTTTTATCAACTAGTTTTTAGAGATTGTGGCTTTTTATTGTCCAAGCCGTTTTACTTTTTTATGGTATACTTGTGATGCTGTAGTTTTTGTTTGTAATGTGTTAAGTTTTATTTGACTTCAGCTATTTGAACGTTGGATTTAATTTTATTATCATTTTAAATATACAACCCCTTGAATGTAAGGTGACATATAGATGCCATAAACAAACAACGCTAAAGACTTATGTTTGTTCAGATACAGGATTCTGCTTTCAGAGGTAAAAATTCTAGCCAAAATATGTTTCTTAATTATGTGCAAAAACCCCATCAAAATGTTATGTAGGGTGTGTGTGTACACACACAAATTTTTATCACGCTTTCATAAGTTTACTTCAACACAAAATAAATTTGTCTTTTTCTTCTTTTTCTTTTACGTCCCATCCCATTTTCCATGGTGTTTTCCCCCCTCCCCTACTGCTGTTAGTTTTGCCAATTCAGTATAGTCCATCACCTGTAAGGGCATTAAATGAGACATGCAGAAATATGTTTAAGAGAAAGGAGTTGAACTGCAGGAAAAAAATACATCAAAAGACAAACTTGGAGTCTTTACACATAATAAAAAGCCCAGATTCTATTCTTAGTGCTATATCTGTGCTAGTCCTGATTCGACAGCTGTAGAGGATTGCACCAACCCCTCATAATGTGTATGTGTTTATGGATGGATTCACACAACCATGGTTTCAGTTACCGATCATTTGGTCATTCATGCAGCATTCTGATCACATGTGTCAGAACCTGTTTTCAAAACGTTACCTAAGCTGAAAAGCAGGTTATAAATTGCCTAAATAAATAAATAAATAAATAAGGGAATAATGCTGTTCTTTCTCTCTTTTGCAACACACAGCTAGAGCTCTTTACAGAATGAAATCTAGCTGTCCTCTATGAAAAGAGAGGGGGACTGCCAGCATGAGCTCAGGTTTAACTGTTTCTTGGAGTGCTTTAATACGATGTTGTTTTTCCTGCCTCTTAACAATTATAAGCACGAGAGTTTTAAAAACAGATAAATGCTTCTGAGGACGTGGAAATTTACAAGATGATGCAGGGATGGTGCCTCCTGTTTCACTGCTTGAGGTGAAACAGGAACATGGCACGCCCCTGCCGCTGCCCTGTCCCTGCCCCTCTCTTACCTGCGTTGGCACCCGTGAAGTGCTGGTCGTGGTGCTGGCATCCTGTGAGATCTTGTGAGATCTCAAGTGCTTCATGAGATCTCATGAGATGTTAGTGAGATCTCATGAAATCTTGCCAGTAACCGGTGCCTCTTCTCCACTGATGGCAGAGGTGGAGAGCTAGGTAGTGGAGGTGAGGTGAGGTGGGCACTGCACCCTGGGCTTCTGCTGCTTGAGGCGGGCGCCTCACCCAGCCTTCTAGTATTTATAGCAAGCAGGCTTAACCAATCCAGGCCTATTCTGTTCATTGTCAGGAGAAACCCCAGCATCCATTGCACTCAGAAAGTTTTTTTTAACTCTTCCAAATCCAGGCAGGTTCCACTTGAGATATAAAAGGACAAACATGAATCTAATTCTACTTTTAGTCCTGCTCTAAGGCAACTAGGCTTTACCATAAGGTGCCCCAAATTGTCTTAACTAAACTTTTTTGCTAGATGCAGTAGAGAAATCCTGTCATTGTCATTTGCTACTTGCTTACGTCTTCCACCATACTCTTCTAGTAGATGCATCTTTCTTGGCCTTTGCATCCATACGCTTATTACTGCATAGTACTGTAGTTTAATTGCATAAAGACACATAGTATTGCATAAAGACACATAGTATTTCATGTTACTTAGAAACAAGTGGAGATTTGTAGAAAATAAAACAAAGCCCACTGTTGTGTCTATTTTGCTCCTCTTTCTTTTCCTTTTCTCTCTTTCTCTCATATGTGTAGTTATATCTGCATCTTGGTATTTTCCCATCAACATTCCCTTTATCTTTATCCTCTCTCTCTCTCTCAGCATGATTTTCTCTCTCTTCCTTATAAACCTTTTCTATCTAACAGCACTGCACTATATATTCATTCCCCACTTAGGCTCGGAAATTGTAGCCTCCACCTGTTTTTCTACCATGAAGCCCACAACAATGGTGAACAGCTAGCTACAGTTTTTCAAATGTGTATACATTTCAAACCTGCTATTACTATCCCAAAATTCTAATGTTTGTCCAAAACTTTGCTCAAATTTCCCTGCTGTTGGCATCCTTCTGTATGCTGAAAGTGTCTTCTGCTCATAAAAGGGCTGATTTACACACTTTTGGTGCATTCTGTTGCATGAAAAGAGTGAAAGTATAACCAGAGATGTTCTACTTATGCAAGAGCTTTGTGCAATCTCTCCCAGAAATATGAATGCATGAGAACTGCTATAGAACCTACCTGCTACAACACTGCATGAACTCTTGTTTAAATATTTGTAGAACAGCACTAGAAGGCACTAGTGCTCTTCTGCTCATGCTTTTTGGGAATCCAATACAAAATGTGTTCTGCACATGTTCAAAATGTACGGTATTCAGTATTGTCAGGTTCATTTATCTCTCTGTACATGCTCAGAAATGTGGGCATGTGCGCTTGTTGCCTGTTTGCTGTTTCCCCCTTAAAAAAAATCACCACCTGTTTAGGTAACTTTATTTATTAACAGCCTTTTTGAGCAGAAAGCTTGTTTCACTCATTCTCTGCCTACTCTTCCTAATTCTCCCACTATGTTGTGTTGTTACTCAAATGACCCTTTCCAGGCCTGTGCAGAGGGGGCAGGCAGCTGGCCCCACTTGCCCTGGGTCTCAGCGGACCAGCTGGGAATTAGCTGCTTTTTTGTTTAAGTTTATAACTTTATTCTAACAAAGCTCCCACCCTGAGCCTCAGATAAGCTCTGCATTGGCTTGACCCTTTCCCTCATTCTCACATGTGTTTTCTTACTGAGCCATTTCCCCAGTCCTCAGTCTTCTGCATGCACCCTACCCTCAATTGCCTGCCATTGTTTCTTTTATGTGCCCATGGAGACTCACCACTCTTGATGACTCCAGAGACCTATTCCTGCTGTCTCCTTCTACCTGCTTTTGCACCCAAGTACTTTTAAATGGACCACAGCCCTAGCAAAGCGATAAATGCTTGATATTGCAGTTCGTCTTACTGTGTGAAATAGCTGAGTTTGAGATAAATTCTCTGGTCTCTTATTCAAAAAGTAAACAAATGTCAACAGCAAACACTGCCGCCACAAGTGCCAATAATTTTTCTGCTATTTCATGTATTCCAGTGTTCATTTTGGAAATCTTTGGTTTGTGTATGAGAGAGTGAGTGAGAGTGTGCATGTGATTTACGGATCTGTGGCCTGTCACATGTCTTTAAAATTACAGTGCCCATTTTCCGCCGAAATAATTTCTACAAAGAGTGGCTCCTATTACAGCAAGAGGAGCGTGGACGTCATGATTTATTATTATTTATGGTCCCAGGGCCTTGTTTATGCACGATGGGTTAGGTGCGCAGGATAGAAATGCCATTATGCAAATGACATTGAATGTCCTTACCGAGCCTAAATAATTTTTGTGTTGGACGATTAAACCTCATCTGTTATTGATATGGGCTGCAGTCAGGCTATTAAAGAGTCCCAACAGTACTTACTCCCAGTAATGGGAAAATTGAGAGGAAGAGGCTAAACAATTGCCTCAAGTGTGCTGTGATTGTCTGGTAGGAGTGGAACATAACAAACCTCCTGAATGGAAATCGTGTTCACTACTTAGGGATAAATAAAGAAGGGAGAACACGCAATAAATTATACTTTGTGATTTGAATCAGTGCACTAGAGAATTTGTGTACGTTCAATTTGTTTATCTAAATATTTGGGGGGGATGTTGGTGGGAGGGGGCTGTGTTTGAAACTGCCAGTGATGGCCTGCATACAGTGTTATTGTGTGTTCTCTCTCTCTCTCTCTCCCTGCTCTGGAGGAGCGGGCTTGGGGGATGAGGGGGGGAAACTGGGGGATGGACTAGAGAACCAATCTTCTTAGTGAACAAGGGAGCTACGTCGTCATTGCTCCTTTCTTTTTTGACACAGCTGTGCGGTCACATTTTGATCAGTGTTGATAGCTTATGAATTCCAAAATTGACAAAATTTACAGAAAAATGAGGATAATCCATCTTCCTTAGCAGCCTGTCAGGAGCTGGCTATACTTCATAATCCTCAATTACAGATGCTATTTTCAGACATTTACATGCAGATATTAGGAGAAAATGAAAATGAGAAACAAAGAGAGAATGGAAATGCAGCTATTTATATGTATAAAAGAAAAACAACAGGTAAATTCTAGGCATTTAGATTGGATTTGGGGGTCCCTTTACAAAAGGCTCTTAGTGACTGTAATATATTTGCAGATTTTAGTAGGAAATGCAGCATATATAGCTTCAGCACGCAAATAATAAGGTTTAGGTCAAAAACAGGTCAGTTATTCTGAAGTATCGGAGTAAATGTGTTCATGGCAGGGTGCACTAAATAATTCCCACTCTTTTAAAAAAGATCTCCAGGGAGTGTCGTGATTCTAATTGGATTTGGGTGAAAATGAAATACAGCTGCTAATTTTTTCCTCCAAAAATCTTCTGCAAAGGGGAGATTTAGAAATGTTTTGAGTGACAGAACACAATAATAACAGAATATTATTTCAAGTGTTATATGGAACTCCTGCATTTTTTAAAAAAGTCAGTTGACAAATGTTATGTAAAACAAAGGGGATTTGGAATACTGCCATAATTGGCTGTGTAAATAGGATTTACCCCAAAGAAAAATTAGTGTCATTGATAGTGCAAGGTGGAATTGAAACTGTGATGTAAATGATAGATAGATGAGGACAGGGGTGAGGGGAGGACTCATTTTTGATAAATGGTCCATCAGAGCCTTGCCAGTTCAGATCTGGGGGAGTCAAGGAGGAGGCTTTGGTAATCAAATTTCAATTCCTATAAAATTTAAGACAGAAGAGCACCAATGCCCATACAGCTGTACATGGCACAGGGTTTCTGCCAAACTGGGGAGATTAATTAGAGTTGCTTTGGATTAAAATCTGTGAACCATGTCAAATGTTACAACCGCTCCCCCCCCCCCCGCTTTGTGGCCTGACAGCAGAGCTTTTGTAGAAAACCTGGTTGCTAATATAATCCTTATATTTTCCCCACTCAGTTTGGGCAACACAACATTGCTCATGGCTGTTGACGCAATGAAAATGTAGACAGTTCCAGTGCAACATACAGATAATTTCTAAATATGTTAATTTCTTGGGTTTAAAATACTTTCACTATATGTGTGTATCAAGAAGCACAAAGACATCATAATAAATATATTTACCAATTTTTTTATACAGCAAAAAGGGAGATTCTTTCAACAGAACCATTTTTGTGTTATTTTGGATCCAGTCATATTTGGTAGGGAAATGTGAAGAAATTGATCTTTGTGAATTCTGATATCAATTCTATATGCAGATAGAGACTTCTTTCTTCACTGGCACTCCTCAAGTGATCCAATGTAGTTATTGGCTCAAAATCTTTACAGTCTTTACCAACGTTGGAGCTCTGCCACCAATAGGGCTGGAGATGGGGTGTGCCAGTAGTAGATTAGGGGAAGGCTATCTATCTGAAGGCTGTAGTCCTCCAAGCTGCCTTCAAACTAGAGAGGAAAGTACTCCAGTCCTGGAGCTTGAGTAGTGGATTTCCCTCCTATCGGGAATGAGAGGGAAATGGTTGCACCTCAAGGCTCCGAGGACCCACTCCTGAAAATAACTTCACTCAGACACATATTTTAGTTTTAAGTTTTCGGGCAAATTTTGGCCACAACTTTATTGAAATTACAGTCACGTGAGCTGTGTTGGCTTAGGCATTGACTCCCGACTATAACTGACTCCATCTCTCTGGGTGATAGTCTAATGGGGTAAACCAAACGAAGCTCACCCTGGGGTTCCTGTGGTCCTCGCATGGCCCTAGACTCTCAAGCGGGCTTCGGACAAGATCCAGGACCCCCAGATTCCTTTAATGGAATACCCAGTTCCTGGAGGGGCAGGTGATAGCCACACCTCCCCTCCCCTCAATCCAACTGAGCCAATGCCTAACCGCCAATTTACAAGTTGTGACGATTTGCTAAGGGGTAGGCAAAAACCAAGTGACTAGAGCCAGTTTGCCACTTGGAAAAAATTCCTACCCAGCCCCTGTTCCAAAACAGGCGACCCAAACCAAAGCAAGGCCAGGCGAGAATACCTAATTCTAGGGAGGGAGGCGGGTGTTCGACAACGCGATGCAAGTCCCCTACTTGCATGAGTCACGCTGGTGCTTTTTAAAGCCCCTGAGATCACGCCACCCTCTGGGGATTGGCTAAAACAGCCTGGCGTGATCCAGGGGCTGTGGCCAGGGCTTTTGCTATTCCCCCCACCAATGACTCCTATGGGGGGGGGGAATCCCAGGAGCCCGCGTGCAACCAGGACCCTCTAAAAGGAGGATCCCATTTAAAGATGCCTAAAGATTGCACAAGCAATTGCACTCTCCCCACTGACATTCAGAGGATTCTACCCAGCAACTGTCATTCAGAGGATTCTTCCCAGGGCTTTCTTTCAGTTGGAACTTGCCGGAACTGAGGTTGGTGCCACTGTCGTTATCAGAGAATGAGGGAGGCATTGGTGGTGAGTTCTGGCACCTCTTTTTCTATAAACAGTAGCGCTGATTATACCACCTCTGATAACAGCTGAGGGAGGAACCTGTTGGAGCTGGACTTTTGCAGAGCAGGGGGAGAGGCCCTGAAGCCCCATCTATCTCACGCTCTTAAACCAGATGGAATGGCTGCTGCAGATGACAGTTATGGGTGAACACGTGTGAAAGTGACATGGACCAGAAACAGAATGAGTTACACATCTCAGAAATACAGTAAAAACAGTACTATGTCCAATTTTGTGGTTCCAAAGTATGACTTATATATTGATGAAAGATATCAAACATGGCTAACAGAGAGCACTTGGCCTCAAATTTCCAAAGAGATACATATTTGGGAATGAAGACCAACCGTATTATATATAAGCCAAACAAGAGAAAATAAAAACTATTATTTTTATAGTGATAGTTTCAATTGGAATACTGTTTTCCTTCTTGCTACAATGTTAAAAAGAATAACTTCAGTAGGCAAAGAGAATGGGGAACCATTCAAATGACCCAACAAACAACTACATTTGCAACCTGTAAATACTGCTTCTCCATATAAGTAGTGCATCACAAATTGCATGTATGTTTTTATGTGCCTTTCCAACAAGCCTCCAAATTATTGTAGGCAATAATTACCTGATGATGAATTTGTATAAACAAATTATTTTGCCTATATTTAAAATAGGGCATGGGGATTTGGAATCGAGGATACGGATACATTGGCTGTTGAAATAAGAATAATGAATTCTTTGTGGGTATAATCCAGGGATTTCATGAATGATCTGGATAGAAAAGTGTTAAAGTCTATGTGAGGAAAAGGGGGGGGGGGACTTAGAATTTACAGTATTTACCTCTACTGTGATGTCACAAGGTCAGATGGGCAACCAGTTTTACACGGCAGGTAGCCTACTTAATATTCGGTCTGTTTGAACAGGTCACTCACTGTTGGAAGTCTACAGTAATGGTGAAGTGCCCCTAATCTAGCATCTATTTTCACTTGCTGGAGATGAGGGGAGTGAATTTATAAGCCATGGAGAATGCGTTGGTCGGGGATCTAACCTCTTAACTCTCCTCGGCCTCCAGGGTCAGAAGAGTGTTTTAAATGAAAGCTTATATTGTATGTTGTTGACAATATTATTTGACCCATGTCTCCAAGGCCAAAATCAACATCTCTTTTGTGTAGACATGTTACTGGAAAAAGTGATCTAATAAACAGTAGAGATGCCATTTTCCTTCTAGATCTTTTTATGTTCTGTTCTACATCTAATGCAAGTTTTGTACCATACTTGAGGAAAAGGTTTTGCGCTGAGCACTTAGGAGCATAATCTCCCAGGAGCTGCACCTGCACATTCCTCATTCATCTCAATAGGGCTTGTGCAGGAGAATATACCAGAACACTTTGATTTACATTATATTACTACATTACATTACCTGCCTTTCCTGCCAAAGTAACGCATGGCAGCAAACAACAAGTGATAAAACAAATAAAAATATTTAAAAAAGAAAACACATACACCTTAAACATCTTTAAAACAATTCTAATGTAGATGTAGACTGTCCCCTTATTTTTTGGGAAGTATGCATGATATTACAGATTATCTATCTCTATCTATCTATCTATCTATCTATCTATCTATCTTCTATCTACATAAACCCCACCCCCCACCCCAGATACACTTGCGGAACACCCTGGAACAACCAGGGCTATTTGTACCTAACCCTGTCAGAAAATGTTCACAGTTTGTCAAGGAGTGCCTACTTCATCCTCTTCAACAGCTGATTGGTGCTGTGATAATTTGGAGAAAACTACACACACAGCTCTGGGGCCTCATCCAGATAGTGATATGTGATCACAACTTACTCCTGTTTATACACCCCACCCCCCGACCAAGCTCGATTGCAACACATTTCTTTTTATTTTTATTTGAGGGGTATCATGAGGATAAAGGTACCCCAAAGGGCTGCTGGAAGCAAAGCTTTTTTAGATGTCCTCTTTCTTCTGTGTTAAAATTAAGTGCTGGTCAATCAACTGAATGTTCCATTCACACTGAATATTCCATTTGAAGAATAATTTCAGTAAAAAGTTTCTCTAATTGTTCAAAAATCAAAATGATGGCTTTTTATTTAGACATTTCTGACAGTTAATTCAAACGTTTAATTTCAAAGTTGTCAGGCATAACAGCCTGCAAATGACATTTTCTGGGTTAAAAACCTGAGATCTTATCACTCCTGTTTCAGAGGGAATTACGAAGCTTCATTTTAGAAAGAATAAAAGAGGGCAGATTTCCCCAGTTTTCAAATACCTCTATATGGCACATATACATGTTTATTCAATTGAGTCTGGCAGGGTGGAGGAGAAACTAACATACACATTCAAGAGGAGACTGTAGTTTACTAAGTCATAGGAATGAATTCAGTGTAGGACTATGGCAATCATTCTGTCAGCACTAGTTTTTTAGCTTCCTGGATGCTCCCCAGTGGCAGAGCGTATGTTATCACTGCCTGGGGTGTGTGTTCAGGGCGCCCCCCCACAAGAGAGAAGGCAGGAGAGGGGCGGTAAATTTGCTGCAAACTCTTCTCTCTCTGCCCCCCAAAAGTACAGCCCAGGGTGGTCCACTTCCCGCCTCCTAGCTACAATAGTGCTTCTCCCCTGCGTGCCATTCTGCAGGTTCTCTTACTTCCCAAAGCCAGTTTCAGGGTGGGTGGTGGGGGTGGGTGGGGAGAGAAGTGGGAGGAAAGCCATCGTGAATTTAAATAGTTTTGCATATATAGTGATCCTCCTGCCCAGGTCAAATGCAGCCCACCAGCAAGGTCTGATGTCCCTGCAAGATGCCCCTCCTGTTTTTTTCTGCCTGCTCAGGGCTGTGAAAATACAGCAACTGGCAAGTGCCTTGCAGACCACAAGGCATAACTAGAGGACTGAGTCTAGCCTTGTAGCTAACATGTTGTGTTGGCTTGATGTATACGCTGCCATCCCAGGGCAAATTCTTATGAGTAGATGCAGGAGATTTAGCCCTTAGTCAGGCCATGGTCTGCTAGTACATTTGGAGTACTGTCTGTGAATTTTGCAGCGGCTCTTGAAGCTCTCTGCCTGTTCCCTGAATCCTTTTGTCCAGAGATAGAGGTCAGATTTGGGTCCTCTTGCAAGCAAAGGATGCCTGAATGAGCTATAGCTTATCCCTAAGAGTATCACAGATTTCTTCATATATTGCTACCTTCTGTATGTGTTTTTGGAGCATTCAGCTTTTTGCTGTGAAACGTGTGCCTTAGGCAGGTGCAAATTGTGACCCACTAAGCTTAACAGAGCCCATCAGCCAAGTATGGTGGCCCATCAGGGATTTGATAAACTTCTTACTTTTGCTGCCTACTGGGGTTATCAAGCACAATGGCAAACCACAATGCATAGCTAATGGACTGTGTTCAGTTTTTTGGGTCACAGTTTTTGCAGGCTTACCATCCTTCGAATGATATTCCTGTCACAAGCTTGGGCAGTTTGAGATAGCTAGGCCTGTACAACATAGCTGCAGTTCCTGCTTCAGGTCGCCACGCAATGCTTAACTATATGTCAGTTTCTTGTTAAGTAGATTGGGGCACAGGAATTATGGAAAAAGAGAGTGCTTTCATAATACAATATTTAATATATATATATTTATTAAGTTCTCACTGCACTCATTTTTAAAAAAATATATATTCTCCTTACATTTCTGTTTTTTTTCTCCTTCATGCTATGGCAGTGGTGCTCCATGCTGATGAGACAATACTTGGTGCAACCCCAGGCAGTCATTTTTCAGGTAATTTCTTAGGATACCAAACTCCTGTCTCATACTTTTTCATGTATGAAGCAGGTCAGATTCCCCAATTATGGCGGGAGTACCCTGGCTGTACCCAGATAGACTGGAGATCAGTCTAATTCTGCTCACGCCCACACCAAAGCCCATGCAGGTGGAAAAGGTAACATATACTTTTTAAAATCTTAGGCAATTAGGATATTAGCACGAATAAGGCCCTAGGTGAGACTTGCCCAACTTTTTGACCCACTGAATTGCATGCAGGCTTGCCAGCTATGTAACAACTTCCTTGTTGTTGTTTTTTACTTCCAGGCAGGTATAAAAAACAGGAGGCTTATTGAGCCAATAGTGGACTGGTAGTTTGCATTTGGCTTGGTCTCCCTTAGTTAACCAATGCTCTTTCTGCACAGTTTTTAATGTAATGAATGCAGGGTGGGTTGTTTTTGTTGTTGTTTGTGGTGGTAATCTTTAACACGAAGGCCACATGGTTTAACATAAGGTTATTCACCTGTTGCAGAAAAACATTGCATTTTCCCAGCTCTCCAGGTATAGTTTGCATTTGATAAAATGTGGTTCTCGTACCCCAGAGAGACCATTCATTGCTACTCTACACAACTCTCTACCGAATATAGTTTGTGATGTCAATGGCAATGAATAGTACAGCCCTTAGAGTTGCACGGACACAGAATTGATTTCCTAGCTGAGTTACTTTTTATGGTGGTGAATACCAGCGAGCATAGCTTCTCTGTTTCCACATCTCTATATAACAGTGCTCCAATGTGTTAGTTATTTAGTTATTTATTTGAAACCTATTCATTTTCCTTTTCTTGCACTAGATTGCACTGCATAGTAAATTTGTTTGAAAAGAGCAAACAGTGGAAGTACTGCCCCGCCAATCTGCAAGCAAGCTTCTGTCCCTTGGAATAAAACTATCCCCCATTTATTATATACAGGATATTGTGCTATTTACCTTGGAAAGGATTTGCAGGAATATTGTCCATAAAGCTAAAAAGAAGTATGAATAATTTGGCTTATTGTACAGAAATGCCCCAATTCTGAATGTTCAATGATGAGATAACTCAGGAGATTAAAATAAAAGATATTTCAACGTTAGGAGGACACAGTGGCTACTCATATACAGTGGTACCTCAGGTTACATACACTTCAGGTTACAGACTCCGCTAACCCAGAAATAGTGCTTCAGGTTAAGAACTTTATAATGATTATAAGCTATTTGCAGACATAATGGCGGAAAGATTAAAGAAGGTCTTGATTAATAAAATTCATGGTGATCAAACAGGATTTCTCCCAGGGAGACAATTACGGGATAATGTAAGGAATTTGATTGACATTATTGAATACCTGGACATGAAAATAGACAGAAAAGCCGCACTGGTTTTCATAGACGCCGAAAAGGCATTTGACAATGTTTCCTGGAACTTCCTAAAGAAGGTTTTGGAAAGGATGGGAATTGGCGAAAAATTTAGAAGAGGCATAGAAGCAATATACAAAGAACAGAAAGCAAAGCTGGTGATAAATAATAATACAACAGAATATTTTAACATTTATAAAGGGACCAGACAAGGTTGCCCCCTGTCCCCCTTATTATTTATTGTAATTTTGGAAGTACTTAATAAGAGACTGAGGGAGGCAACAGAAGTGAAAGGAATTAGAGTAGGAAAGAAGGAATTCAAAATTAAAGCCTTTGCCGACGATATTGTTCTGACTTTGGAAGATCCACAAGATAGTGTAAAAGAAGCATTACAAAAAATTGAGGAATTTGGAGAGGTGGCAGGTTTTAAGGTAAACAAGAATAAAACTAAAATGCTGGTTAAAAATCTAACTAAGGAAGAAACGAAAGATTTAGAACAAAAAGTGGAAATCAAGGTGGTGAAAAAAGTGAAATATTTGGGAGTGTGGATCACGGCAAAAAACATAAACCTATATAAAGATAATTATGAAGTTACATGGAAAAAAATAAAGAAAGATCTGGAAATATGGGGGAGGATGAAATTTTCCTTTTTAGGGAAGATAGCAGTGGTTAAAATGAACGTTTTGCCGAGGATGTTGTTTTTATTTCAAACTCTTCCAGTTATTAAAGGTTTAAAACAATGTAAAGAATGGCAGAGAACCCTGATGAAATTCATCTGGCAGGGGAAAAGACCAAGGATTAAACTGAAAATACTAACTGATAAAAAGGAAAGAGGAGGTTTTGCTCTCCCAGATCTGAGCCTATATTATGAAGCAGCGTGCCTACTTTGGCTAAAAGATTGGATAAAATTGGAGAACAGAGACCTACTGGATTTAGAAGGTTTCAATAATCGGTATGGGTGGCACGCATATCTCTGGTACGAGAAGGTGAAAGTCCACAGGGCTTTCTTAAACCACATTTTCAGGGGACCAATATATCAGGTCTGGGAAAGAAATAAGAACCTTCTCGAAAGAAAAACACCATGGTGGATTTCACCAGTAGAGGTCTTAACAATAAAAAAAAACAACATGGAAGGGAAGACAGCCACCTACGAAGATTTGGTAAGAAAATCAGAACAAGGGCTTAAACTTAAACCGTATGAGGAAATAAAGGATCAATTCACCGGTTGGCTACAATATCATCAGGTGAATGATATGTTAAAACAAGATAAAAGAAAAATGGGCTTTGAGGACAAGAAATCAAAATTTAATATAGAAATAATAGAAGGTAAAAACAAAACATTGTCTAAATTATATGACATATTACTGGAATGGCATACAAAAGACGAGGAAGTCAAAGAGGCAATGATTAAATGGGCAATTGACTTCGGTTATAACATCGAGTTTGAAAAGTGGTTGAAATTGTGGAATAGAGATATTAAATTTACGGCCTGTACGAGTTTGAGAGAAAATGTCTGGAAAATGCTCTATAGATGGTATCTTACGCCGGCAAAATTGGCTAAAATCTATAGATCAGAAAATAAGACATGCTGGAAATGTGGTGAAGTGGAGGGAGACCTCTACCATATGTGGTGGCAATGCAACAAGGTGAAGGTTTTTTGGGAAGCAATTTATAATGAACTTAAAAAAGTTTTTAAATATACTTTTCCCAAGAGACCTGAGGCCTTTTTGCTGGGAATAATGGGTAAGGAAATAAAAAATGAAGATAAAAAAATATTTCTCTATGCCACCACAGCCGCAAGAATTATGCTGGCACAAAACTGGAAAATAGAAACTATTCCTAACATAAGTGACTGGCAGGTCAAAATGATCAACTATGCCGAGCTAGATAGATTAACAGGCAGAATACGAGACCAAGACGACCAGAAATTTCAAAAAAATTGGAGTAAATTTTGGAAATATATTGGAACGGATATATAGGAGGAACTGGCGGTATTAGAAAAACTTTATCAGCTAATAACTATAAACTTTAATAAACTAACTACGCAATCCGAGATTTATTTGATACTTACCAAAAGGGTGAAGGGAAGTCAAAGGCTAAGGAGAGCCTAATGGTTATATTATTATTTTTTGTATGATTGTATGTTTTCTTTTTGTATAGTATGAAAATAGGATGAATAATTTATGTTAAAATGTTTATTTTTGTATCTGTTAGTTCTTTTTTCTTTTTTTTTTTTGTACAAATTCTGAATAAAAATTTACTTGCAAAAAAAAAAAAAAAGAACTTTGCTTCAGGATGAGAACAGAAATCGTGCTCATGCGGCACGGCATCAGCAGGAGGCCCTATTAGCTAAAGTGGTGCTTCAGGTTAAGAACAGTTTCAGGTTAAGTACGGACCTCCGGAACGAATTAAGTACTTAACCTGAGGTACCACTGTATCTACAAAGCTATATGTGAGTGCAGGCAGGTGGATTTTTTTAAAACAAAAAATCCTATGGCAACATTTCACATTGTTGAAGAGGCCAGTCACCTTTCAGCTGGAGATATGGCTTGTCTCTTCAGCAGTTCATGCAGATGAACTTCAGCGAAACATCCAATTATGTGCATGCTTCTTCTGCTTAAATTGTGACAGACAAATGGTTTGGGTTTGTTTCAACTCATTTTGAAATATAGGCCAATAACAGGATATTTAGATTGACCAGCAGAGCTTTTGTTTTGCATTTGATTAAGGTCCATAATTAGAACTATGGCATGGGGAAAGGAGTATTGTCTAGTAGGGTAGATAGATATTTTTGATTCCCACAGAAATATATTGTCTAAAAATTTGAGGGGGTGGGGAATATAATTATGTTTGTGACACTTGGGAGAGAGCCTCCCCAAGGTATTCCTTTCCCAGAAACTGTATAGGGGAATGACACTGGCTCCCCTTGCCTTTGTGACATTGGGAGCTGTTACAAATATACTTATCCTTAACACAGACTTATTTGTGTGCCTCATAACCAACACACTTAGGAAAGGGTAAATATATCTGAGAGAGGTAAGAGCAGCAATGGGGCAATGACTGCTGATGTCACAAAAGCCCTACTATTTGCTTGCCTGGCAACCAACACGTGTAAGAAAAAACACAAAAGCTGCCATGGTTGGGTACATCTGTGCTGGGAGGGTTGACATGGCAACCCTCATGGTCTGATCCCAGCATCCTGGTTGCTGGCAGGCCAGCAAACAGTTGCAAGTACTACAACACTGTGTGGATTTCTTCAAGCACAAGGTATAGGAAGGAAGGAGGCAGTGGCCTAGAGTGATAGTACAATTGAGAAAGTGGAGAGAGATATGGATGAAGCAAGAAATAGATATGAAATGGAAGGAATGGTGAGTCAAATACAACTGGGAATAGATGAGGCAAGCCATGACCTTATGCCCATCAGGGTTCCACCATTTGGGCTGTGTATTATGTTGAGCACATTCATAATTACTAAGAAAAGGCTGAAATCCTATGCATACGTGGGAGTAAGTCCCATCAAATGGTCCCACTTATGTGGCTGCAGCTGTATGGGATATTGTATTAGAGAAGCGGCTGCCAAATGGCTTGGTATAAATGTGAACAGGGGTGCCAACTTAAATAAAATATTGAGGGGGCAGGTAAGCCCCATAATCAATCACAATACGCGGTGCACACATACCATTTGAATGGCAATGCCCATCAACTTTGGGCTCCCCAGCCCTCTCAGATATTTATTGGGGGGGGGGGGAATGGGACCTTAGCCCCTAAGAGTGGGCACCTATGAATGTGAAGGTTCCCCTAGGTGTATTTAAGAAAGGGAATTGGACACATTCATGGAGGATAGTTCTAGTTACAGGTAGGTAGCCGTGTTGGTCTGCCGTAGTCAAAACAAAATAAAATAAAAATTCCTTCCAGTAGCACCTTAGAGACCAACTAAGGTGCTGCCGGAAGGAATTTTTTATTTTGTCATGAAGGATAGGTTAGCGAATAGCTATCATAGGTTAGCTTAGGTTAGCATTGGTTAGCATAGGTTAGGATAGGTTAGCTTTACCTATCATAGCTTCCACATACAGAAGCAGTATACTCTATGGTAAAACAAGGGAATGGCAACCACTTCCACGCTGAATTGTGAGCTCCCCAGTGTATCTGGCAGGCCAGATTCTGTTGAAAACAGTATGTTGGACTAGATGGGCTTTGATCTGATCCAGCACAGCAGTTCTTATGATTCATGATTTAGTCCCTCTCTGTGCAGTCTTATTAAACTGCTCAGAACCAGTTTGATGACAGCTGAAAGTGCATGTTCCTTGATAAACACTGAGCAGCTACATAAGCAAGTGACTAGACAAATATGGAGCAAGAACAAGAGCTTAGGGCTATATGAAATGTCACTTCATGTTTAGCTGGGACAAAAAGAGCTTTTGGAAATCAAGACATCAGCCGCAAAAGTGATAAACACAGTTGCTAAACTGGATCTATGTATAGCCACAGGCTCCTGGCATGGGATCAGTTTGACTCTAGTTAGTTTTGCATCCCTTTCTTAAAGCTTATAGCCTGCATAAGTTCCAAAAGTAACTTGTATTACCTTTGGAACATTTATTTGCCTTTTGTGGTAAGATGTGGGATATTGGTCAAAGGAAGGTTCTATTCACACAATCACATCAGGAAGTCAGGGCATGTAACAATAATTCATTAAAACAGCCAATATAGAATAAAGCCACAAGAATGCACATAAAACCACACCATTAGTAAAGCATTAGCTTTACTAAGGCCACAACTTACTTTTAAAATTCATTGTGTATGCATGTCAGCAGTTTTGTAGTGAATTCATGAGTAAAATACCAAAATAATCAGCCAGGGCTTAAAAGAGGAGCAACTGAAAGTAAAAGTTGTACAAAAATAGTACTGTTCCCCTTTTACATGTGTGTGTGTGTGTGTGTGTGTGTGTGTGTATTTGCCACACCCCTTCTCCCCTGGAAAACGAGGAGAGGTAGTTTCCTCAATGGGGAGGAATGCATACATTGCTTTTGTCCCATTGTCATCACTGACCAAACAAGTTTTGTAGGTTTTTGAAATTCTATAAAA
Source organism: Podarcis pityusensis (assembly GCF_964106645.2). Lineage (NCBI taxonomy): Eukaryota > Metazoa > Chordata > Lepidosauria > Squamata > Lacertidae > Podarcis > Podarcis pityusensis. The sequence goes on from NC_138042.1 coordinate 36,500,280, forward strand.
ACATCACAAAACCTGTTTGACTACAGCCAGTAATGGAACGCATTGGAGATTGGTATATATATTGCAGTGGAGTGCAAAAATAAATAGTCTGTTAAGACTGCTAGTTGAAATAATAAAGAAACTTAAGGCTTATTACTCCTGGCAAACAAAGTCATTCTGAATAGAAGTTTACACTAACTGACTGGAGGAGAAAGCAAGCGAGTAAAGCCCAAGGGGAAAAATAAAGCTTTGGAGAGTTACTTAAGAAGGAATCAGTAAGGGAAGAATAGATTGCCTTTTTGTCTATTTTGTTCAGGTAACCAATTAGAAGTGTTGTTGCTTTAGTCCCAGCAGAAAGATGGTGTGCATTTACAGATAAAATGCAATGATTAGTTCCATCATATAAAAGAAGAAGAAAATGTCAGCCTTTTGGCAAAATCAGTTGGACGGTGAATGCAATAATAGCTAGGGATGATCAAGGTATGTATGCAGGGGAGCTGAGGAAGAAATAAGGTTGAGCTGCAGACTTAAGAAGTGTAGAGAAAGATTTCAGTTCAAGCTTCATTGAGTGTGACTGTGACTAAAGGACGGAGTAGGAAGCATTACTCTTCTTGCTGAGAAATATTATTAATAATTCAATTTCTTACCTATCCTTCACTGTAAAGTCCCAGGGCAGGTTACAGCAATTTAAAATGCAATATTTAAATCAGTTTAAAACAAACTGCAACCATATCTCTCTCTCTCTCTATCTCTATATCTGTCTATCTATCGATCTATCTATCTATCTATCTGGTGTCAAAGGCCAGGATAAAGAGTTGTATCTTCTGAATACGATGGAAACTACATAAAGAAAGTGCAGTGCTCACCTGCCCATGGGGCTCAGTGAGGCAGTTGCCTCAGATGGCAGACTGGGGAACAGTTGGAAGGGGTAGCAGATCCATGCCTCATGGACTGTGCCATGCTGTTTATCATCTGTTCCTCCTCCTCTGTTGCTATCACTCACTCTTCAGTCTCCTTTTTTCTCCCAAAGATGGAAGGGGGAGGGACGCTGCTGCGTTGGGTGGGTGTGGTTTTGGCACTGGCAGGGGTGGTGGCTTGAGCAGTGGCGGTGGGTGGTGGCTTTGAAGATGGTGGGAGGCAGCATTTTCTGTTTTGCCTCAAGCAGCAAAACATTGCTGACCAGCGCTGTGATGGTTCCAGATGACCCTCTTTGGGGAGGGAATACCACAGCTTAGGGGCTGCCACAAAGAATGCCCTCTCCATGGCAGCTGTTCTGAATTTCTGGGGGTTGTGGAACCTGAGAGTGTCTGAAAGGCAGGAGATGTTATTTCAGAGATTTGGGGCCTCAGTCATTCAGGGCTCACTAATGTGAGGGCTTTGAATTGGGCCCAGAAATAAACTAACAATAAATCAGCAACTTTGTCAATATTATGCAACTGATATATAAGTCAAACCGAAGAACATTGTGTTCAGCGATTTCTAGCTTAGGATATTTGGTAGTCTTCCCCTTCTGGGTCAATTCATGAAGTTGGGTAGGCTTATGCTTCCTTCTCCTGCACAGATAGTGCCTGAAATGGACTCTGTGTAGCAGGAGAATGGTGTTTTTTCAGGGACTTGAAGGCAGTATATATTTTATTTATTTGTTGCATAAAACGTACACACCACTTAATTTGTAAAAAACAACAACAACGGAAAGTATGACAAACCATTGCTTGAAGAGTACACATGTTCATTTCTTTTCAGAAATATCTGTAATGGTTCCACCTGCGTTGCTGGAGGCAGTGTACCTCTGAAAATTAGTTTCTGGGACTCACTAGTCCAGAGAGCGCTATTCTGTTCTCAGGTTTCCCATAGGCGCATGTTTGGCCACTATGAGAACAGGACATTGGATTAGATGGACCATTTGCCTGGTGCAGCAGGGCTTTTCTTAACTTCTTACGTTGTTCTTTGGTCAATAGGTTTTGCAGGGTTTTTCTCAATGCAATGCAGGAATAACATGGTATCACTGTATAGTTTACCTGAACTTATACATGTGACTGTCCACTGCCACAAGGGGGCTCATTATTTTAAGGACAGAGAGGCAATTCAATAAAATAGTGTTGAGGACAGAATATGACAAAGTTAATTGACAGTGGAGTGTGCAGAAGAGGCAACATTATTGCAACTCAGGAAAGAATTTGCCGACAAAATGGGGTCTGACAATCTGGCAGAAGGATCAAGAGGTGAGAGTGGAAGAATGAAACACAGGGAACAAATAAAATATGTAGCAAGAAGAAGAAAAAAGGGTGATGCATGAGGAAATATGTGCACAGTTGTATGTACGCTGTGAGTTTACAGCAGCACAAATAAGCCACAGAATGTGGTTTTGTCTGTAGATTTCAGCATTCTGATCTTTTCAGTTTTCTTAAAAAAATGATTACGTTTCCAGACCTTGTGTTTGCAAAGACATGGTAAACTGTAAGTTGTTTAAAACTGTTTTAACATTCTTTTTTAATTGTTGCAACCCATGCCTGGACCTTAGGGTGAAGGGTGGGTTATTATTACTATTACTATTGTGTCTGCCGCACCTGGTAAAATATCAGCAATCCAAAGAGTAGCCATGGGACGCGGGTGGTGCTGTGGTCTAAACCACTGAGCCTAGGGTTTGCTGATCGTAAGGTTGGCAGTTCGAATCCCCGCGACGGGGTGAGCTCCCATTGCTCAGTCCCTGCTCCTGCCAACCTAGCAGTTCAAAAGCACGTCAAAGTGCAAGTAGATAAATAGGTACCGCTCCGACAGGAAGGTAAACGGCATTTCCGTGCGCTGCTCTGGTTCGCCAGAAGCGGCTTAGTCATGCTGGCCACATGACCTAGAAGCTGTATGCTGGCTCCCTTGGCCAGTAAAGTGAGATGAGCACCAAAACCCCAGAGTCGTCCGCGACTGGACCTAGCAGTCAGGGGTCCCTTTACTGAAAGAGTAGCCATTTTGGATTTCCAGCACTAGGGGTGGAGATTCAGTCACCTTTTATCTTCCCCATATTCAGATTGAAACATTAGGAGTGATTACATATAGAATAAAATAATTTTTTTAATAGTATGCAACTATTTTTGCAAACTGTTGGTGTTTTAAATTGTACATCACTATGGGTGCTTTGAGGAAGGAAGTTTAAACTTTTGCTTGCTTATTTGTATTTACATACTCTGAAAATAATTGTGACAGGAATAATAGTGATGATTTCTGTTGCTGCTTCTATTTTTCCCCATTGTGATTTTTCTATTATTTTTGCAATGGTGTATGTTCCTTGAGTGGTATCGCAAGTGATAAACACAGTCCATATTGTGGACGTTGTTTATGCCACAAAGACACAGTTACATTGCTGCGCCTTATGATCTTGAGCAGGAATGACCAACTTCTTTTGCCCAGGGAGGTCAGAAGCCAGTCAAATTGTGATGGGGCTAGATCCTCTGGCCATGAAGTTGCACTTCACACTTGTGTCCACTGGCCAGAAGAGTCCTCTTAGCAATTAATGTGAGGAAGCACAAGAAGCTTCAGGGATTAATGCAGACATTTCTGGAACATTTGGGGTTGACAACTACTGACAACTTTGGAGAGAAGCTTGAGAGTGTCACTGTGTTTTGCCAGGCTAGAAATTCTCTAAGGCTCAACCCTGTCTCACTAGTTTTGCCACACAAAGAGAGGATGCCTCTGAGACCTCTGCTAGATCACAGAAACCTGTTGGGTATTATGTCATGGTGCTCAGCACTGCTGCATTACACAGCATCCTGTTTTTGACCCGTAGCAATTCAAATGCCCTTGAAATGTGAAGCATTGTTGTGCGGGAGAGTAGGTAATCTTGTAATTGTTTTTCCCCTTTAAAAAGTTGTATGAGTGCTTTGACAGATCAATGAATAAGCTTTCACATATCTACAGTAAATATCCCTCAAAAACTGTTCCATAATTGTTGAGAGCATGAGATGGAGTTAAGTTTGTTACTTAGTATGGAGCTATGGGCATTCCCTAATAGGTGGTCATGACAATAGCCAGACCAAAATGTCTATTGCAGAAGAAGCACTGATTGCATTGCTGATGTGTAGTTCTGGTTTCCCCAGGGTACAGTGGTACCTCGCAAGACGAATGCCTCGCAAGACGGAAAACTCGCAGAACGAAAGGGTTTTTGGTTTTTTGAGTTGCTTCGCAAGACGATTTTCCCTATGGGCTTGCTTCACAAGACGGAAACGTCTTGCAAGTTTGTTTCCTTTTTCTTAAAACCGTTAATACAGTTGCGACTTGACTTCGAGGAGCAACTCATAGCATGCGGTGTGGTAGCCTTTTTTGAGGTTTTTGAAGACTTTGGTGATTTTTGAAGCTTTTCCAAAACTTTTCCGACACCGTGCTTCGCAAGACGAAAAAAACCGCAAGACGAAAAAACTCGCGGAACGAATTAATTTTGTCTTCCGAGGCACCACTGTATAAGCACACACACACACACACTCCTTTCAAAGCATGCAAAACAAGCAAGACCATTTTGTTTAAAGAGACTTTGTGAATCTGTGAATCAAGCCTGGGATGTTTCTCATATCCCTGGTTGTGGGATGGGTCTGAAAAACTATAGGCAGGAATTGAACATTGGGCTAAGGTGAACGTTCTGTCCACACAAGCCGTTCTCATGTTGCTATCCTCCAGACCTCTCGCAGAGGAGGCTCACGAAAAAGGGCTACAGATGATCACAGGGTTTGGTTTGGTTCATAGGGGGACAGGCAGTCCTTGAGAATGTTACCCTTTCTCCTCCCCCCTGTGTGTTGCTCTGGGGGTTCTGAGCCAATTTCAAGGTAGGGGGCACAGGGAGAGGAGGGAGGGAGAAAGCCCTACTGCGCTTGCAGAAATCCTTGCACAGGCTTCTGCTAGTGCGACTCATTAGTTGTATCAAGCCCTTAATCTATATTACAAACACTTGTTGAGACTTGAGGGGAAATCCTAGTTCCTACCTGCTTAAGGGCATGTGCCATAGAAAGGAGTGAGATTCATTTCCAAGCAACAGTGTATAGGAGGAATGGATTTGTATGTCCTATTGAATTTAGGGCACTTGCTTTCATGCTAGCACTATAGGATAAGGGTGCAAGTATTTCACTGCAAACTATGTTATGTTATGTTATGTTATGTTATGTTATGTTATGTTATGTATTTCAGTGTTCCTTTCTGCCACAAAGTTATATTCAAGGCAACTCACATGTCATTGAAAAATTAATGAAGTAAAAATATGATAGCGGTACAAACCCAAGAGCAGGAGACACAAACCAAATCTGAAAGCAGCAGTAAAAGCAAATCAAAGCAGCACCAACAGTCCACAGATAATAACAAACAATATCCATAACCAAAGACAATGACATTAATAATTATCAGCTACTAATTAATTTAACAGAAACCATTAAGCAAAAGGTCAGGCAAACAGGACAGCCTTTTCCGATACTTGTTACAGTCACGCATACTGCTGGCTTGCTACTCTTTGCAGTGATTCTGGTATTAGTTTGGTACTGGACAAGAGGCTTACCATCAGCTCCTTAGATCAAGGAATGGTACCTTATTTATGAACCTTATGAATTGGTGAGATGCACCATAACTGCAATAAGCAATTTTGATTTAATACATTACACAAAGTATTGTTCATGTCCTGAGGCATGCAATATATCATTTTCTTATGGCCTCACAATCTGTTCCATATTACGAAGCTCTTCAGGTGGCAACCTAATAGTAATGAAAGTCATGGCAGAAGAAAGCCTGAAAAGCATTGATTAACAACAACATTGCCAGTACTTAACCATATGCACCAGTAAAGCATTTTATTTTTCACCAATGTTGTTCTGCCAGAGATAAATCCTTGTTTAGACATGCAACCATTTTTCTACCACAGCAAGAGGAATTTTATGGAGTCACATCTTCATAGTTTCCCCAAACTAGTGTTTTAAACTTGTGTCGGCCAACACAAATTCAGCAATCCCCCAAGTGCATAAGTTCTCAAAGTGCCAAAGTGTTTTATTATGCTCAAAATGTTTTACAAGTTTTGCCTCTGATGAGGGAATTTCCTAATTCTGTAACATACTGGGCATAACAAAATGTTTATGCACTCTGAAAACTTGTTTTCTGTCCCCCCCCCCCGCCTAGCACATACTTAGCAAGCTACATAGTTTAAGCTTACAAAACTTGTGTTAGCATATGATCTAATCATAGATAGAAGCTACCCAAATGACATGTGAAACAAATAATAATAATACTAACAATTTTCACAGGAATCCACCTTTATAGCTTGGTTTTATCTTGCATTAGGCACTGATTTTTATACTCAGTAGATGTATTAAGTTATCTCATTTTTTCTGCTCTCAGTCAACAGAATACTCAGCCATGGCATCACTAACTGGTGGATTAGATGATATGAAGGCTAATTTAACAAGCCCTACTTCAGCAGATATAGGAGCCAGTGTTCCAGGTCCACAATCATATCCTATTGTGACAGGTAAGGAAAACTAGTTGATCTACCAAGAGCATGTTATTAATGGACATACTGAATGAAATGGCAAGTGGGAGGAGCTTATGGTGATGTAGTAGGAGATTTTGTCATTCCTTGTTGAAACTGTCTTAGTTTTGATGTTTGATATCTGTGATACCTATGATATGTAAGGTTCTAAGCAGCCCGTGTCCAGTATAGGTTTGCCATATAGTTATTATTTCAAGAAGTGAAATATTTGTTTGTGAGAGCACCATAACTGCAATATTAATACATATTGGCCAAACTCCTAGGAAAGTCAGCTCAGTGTTACATTAAATATTTTCTGGGAGATCAAATTCTATGGGTAGTGGCTAAATTTTACCAGTGGCAGTGGAAGGATAATTTTTGGGACTTCAATTGTTACTGTGTACATTGTGTTTGTTTTTACTATTATTACTGGTCTATTGAATGTATTAAAATGATGATGGTGAACATTACAAGAGGAGTATAGCCTAAAAAGTCTTACAAATTGTCTGACATATGCTGTTTTCTTATGGTCTCCTTATTTTGGAGCTTGGCAACTCTACTCTTTGAACGATTGATGGGAGAGGCCTTGTTCGGTATTCCCTTGATTTGGTGCTTGAAGTGGGTTTTGGCGAGGTTGGGGTGCCATCTAATTTCAGGCAGACCTAAAAGGACTCCACTTCTTTTCAGTGGGTTTAATTGACTCCGGCCTAATTTGAAGCGAAACCATCCCAGTTAATTTGGGTGAGGGCAGGGCTGGATTTAGATGAAGAGAAGCCCTAGGCTACTCCACTTATGAGGCCCCTCCCAAGCCCCCACCCTCACGACTAGAAGAAAATGGAAGAGTGTTATAAACAAAATTGAATGAAGCTAAGCATGACGATGGGTATTTAAAATTCTGCAATTCACAATTTCTCCTCTAAAGGACATCAGAAAACTCCATCAAAATTTGTTTCTCTAAGTTTGTCACTTTCAGTGTACAGAATGCTCAGTGTGGACAACCTCTCTTGAGACATCGTGGCCCTTCATTTTTAATTCTTTTGGGTCTTGAAAAACTCCTTTCTCCCAATCAGTTAGTGACTATAAAGCTAAGAAATAGCTGCAAAACTGCTTCCACATTAGGAAAGGTCATCTGAATTTTTTCCTTGTATATAATTTGATAAAGGTACCAGACAAAGAGTGCTCTGCTGTAAGCCCATGGCTTTGTCTCACGTACAGGTGAAAGTGCAAAAGTTCATCAATAGGTTTCAGGTATGCTTCCATCTTCTGGGTATGCTTCCATCAACAGTTCAACACCTTGCTGAATTTCTTGCTTAGATGCTATCAGAATAGCAAGAATGGAAAAACAATTGTGCAACATCACTGTACACAGTACTTCTTTTTAAATTGGCTTCAAGTGCATCTAATATAGGACAAAAGGATTTTATTCTAAACTTATCTCTTGAAGAAAGTGCATCTAAGGCATCAGGTGCACGTCTGTCATTTCTTTGCCGTTCCCTCACTTCTTTGTCTCCTTGTTTTGTAGTTAACATTTGGCAAGGTGGCTTTTGCTTGTTTCTCAAGCTCATCAAAATCTTCTCTTTAAAAAATCCGGAAGTGAACTATACAAACTTGCCCAAGAACTCAATAACAGGTCTGATTTCTGAAGGGCTTTGCTGACCTTGTGAAAATGACCTAGCATACAGATTTATATCTCTAAGATTCTGCAGATTTTGGCTGTGAACTAGGGCCCCACAATTTTTTTTCAAGTTGGGCCCTAGAGTTTCAAATTGGGCCCCACTAGCTGGTCCAGAGTCTCACAGTTGCTTGACCCGAGTTGCCCTGCCCTCACATGAATGAAGTCTTGGGTTTGCAATTTTGGGAGAGGGGAGACTGCCCGCTGGGGGGTGGGTGGCCTAGGGAGGCCCCCTAGATTTAGAAGCCCTAGGCTTCAGCCTACTTAACCTATACATAAATCTGGCACTGGGTGAGGGCTTCTCCTTTGCACTCACAATATCAAATGACCTGCTCAGCTTTTGCCAATAGTTGAAGACTTTCCTGTCCTCAAGAGCATTACATGATTATGTTGATGACTGGCTTATTGGATTATGCTGATGATTAGCTACTGTTTCATTCCTAGTTCCTACATTTATAGCATGTTTAAACATTTATTTAATATACCGTATTTTTTGCTCTATAAGACTCACTTTTTCCCTCCTAAAAAGTAAGGGGAAATGTGTGTGCGTCTTATGGAGCGAATGCAGGCTGCGCAGCTATCCCAGAAGCCAGAACAGCAAGAGGGATTGCTACTTTCACTGCGCAGCGGTCCCTCTTGCTGTTCTGGCTTCTGAGATTCAGAATATTTTTTTTCTTGTTTTCCTCCTCCAAAAACTAGGTGCGTCTTGTGGTCTGGTGCGTCTTATAGAGCGAAAAATATGGTAAATTACACTACACATTGAGTTCAAGGGTTTCAGGCCTGCAGTTTGTATAGATGAATGGCTTTTCGAGACTTATATGAGAAATGCTTCTGTCCTTTTCATCCTACCTCTCACCTAAATACATACAGTACAAGCAGCAAAGATTTGCTTTGCTTTTATGCCGGAAGTCCAGAATAGATGAAGAAGATGAGGATTTAATTAGCTATGTTTTATGCTGGTTTATTTCAGTGCTTGAGCAATGAGGACCATGGGGGTGAGTTGTGGGGAGGGGAGGATAGTTAAGGGTTACCTGTCCCAGGCAGATAATGAGCTAGAAACAGCTCTGGGCATGGAGATATACCTTTTCTTTCTTCACATATAGTGTGATGAGATTCAGTTTATTTCTAAAGCAATGCTTGAAATCCTTTTGGGGTCAAAGAGGTTTGTATTTGGATACTATGTAGAATTGGAGACTAAGTGCTTACTTTATAGACAAATGGACACAATGTCATTGGCACATTAATTAGCTGAAATGTTAATAAAGGCTTGATTGATTGAGAAGAGGCAAACAATAAGTCTTAAGTAATCACAAACCTTTATGCTATACAAAGTCCAGAATAAATTATGCCTCTCTCCACACCACTGCTTTTCTTTCTCCCCCGCCCCTTTCTGACTCATGACACCTTAATTCTGTTTGTATTTGGCATTTTTGTTTGTTATTATTTTTGTTTATTATGAGTTTTTTTGGGGGTAGGCTGTATGCCAAGAGCCTTCAAATCTCTGGATCCAGCAAGTGTTAAAATCTATTCCTGGAACAGCCAGACTAGCTTCCTAGTGAGGTAATAGGCCATTAAGGAAACAAAGGAAGTGGCTCATTGCCAGAGAACAAATGGGTGGGCCCCCTCCCCCCCAACTCACATGTAGTTAGAAAAACAAAGTTGAGAGTTCAGTTTTAGTGGCTCCAACTGTGACTAACCGATATCTGTAAACTAAATTGTTATCATCATTATTTATATGATAATGCACATAGGAATGAAAAGATCTTCCCAATTTGGTTATGTTAGTTTCTCATTTTTCTAATTTTAAATTTAGTCCTCCACATTTCTGTAGCAATTTGTGGTGGTTGTTTTTATTTTTTTTAATCCTCATGAAAATTCAGTGTTTTAATGTGAATTTCTCCTTAAAAACACATTTTTGCAAGCATTTCCCCTGAATATACTGCATTTTTGTATGTTATTTTCACTACTATATAATTTTTTATGCACAGTTTCTACTAATATATGCATTTTGGTAAACAATGTTTGGCTGGATAACTGCAGTGCAAAATTTGGATATTGAAGGATGGCTATATTTTAGATTTCCTATTTATTTTGAAAGTGTGGATTTGATAGTTTCACCTTTAAATGTGAACTGAATTGAATTTCTTCCCCCCATCCCTAAATGTGCCAAGAGATTCTGTGCTGTTGGTGGTGACAATGATGACTTTCCTTGTCTGTGACCACCTCTGGCAGTGATTGGTTCAGCTGTCTGTCTATAATGGAGCAGTTGTATGATCAGTAGCGCCTCTGGCAGTAACTGACTAGCTGCTTGCCAGTCAAAATGAAGTTGGCACAGAAGGGCCTCTGGCAATCATTGGCTAAGCTGCTTTGATCTGGGAAGGGCTGGGCAGGGAGATGTTTTAGCAGAGGAAGTGGTAAAGGAAATGGGGTTTAAGGAAAGCTAGACTGGAAGATGGGATGCTACAGGTGAATGACGGCAGGAGATTAAGAGGGAAAAGAAATCTGGAAGAGGAAATGGGAGCAGGAACAGTAGAGGAAGGCAAGATTTAGTAAGCCTCTGGGTATGTAGAAATCATTACCCTATTTTTGGGTGGCCCCATTGCGCTCCTAAACTGAAAGGTATTCAGCCACCCCAAGCTCTCTATTAACAGGGAAATAAACATTGCAGCAATATTAATACTACTCTGAAAAGTGTTTTTGTCTCAGTGTGCTACAGTTCAGTGAGCGTCTTTTATGGTTAAGATCAAGAAAAAACATAATTACCTTAGTTTTATTATTAAATGAATGTAAATCAATATTCAACATATTATGCTGTTGCTTATGTTAGTGAGCTACTCTTGGTTATAATACTCTACCTTAAAAATATACTAGAAATAAAAAGAAGCCTCGAAAAGGGCAAATAAATTAGGGTTGCCACCTTTCCCAGAGGGGAATAAAAATCTGTCAGTGCTCATTTGCATATGATTTATTTAAGCACATGCACATTATAAAAAAATCAATTGATTAGAATTGTCTGGGTGACAAAAAATAGTCAGTTGAAAAGGAGACATCCACCCCCCACCCTGGCAAGAAAGAAAGAAAGAAAGAAAGAAAGAAAGAAAATTACTCATCCTTTAAAATAATAATAAAAATAATAAATAGCTAGTGGCATAGAAAGCCTTTAGTTAGATGGAAAATGTTTAGCTTGGAAAGCTAATAAGCAAGCAAGCAAGCAAGCAAGCAAGCAAGCACCATTATAATATACAGAAAGTGCTAAATTGCTTTTATTTCCTTTAAGCACATGTAGTTCAATCATATGAATGTTTGCTTAGATGTAATCCTCAGGTAAGTGTGCACCAAACTGCACTATTAAGAGGAAAACTTGTAATCCTCTTCTCTGTAGTGGGTTGTGCACAATCATCTAGTGCAATTGTCTTCAACTGGTGAGTTAGAAGAGCATTGACACCAGGTTTGTAGGGGCTGCAGTCCACTTTCTCTCTATTACAACCACTCCGTTTTCTTCCCCCGCCCCCCACTTCTACTCCGCTGTGCTCTCTTCCCTTCAGCGCTGTCCTGGTTGCTTCATTCTTGCCTTTCCCCTTCTATTATTCCTTTATCTCGCTCCCCATCCCACCCCTACTTTCCCTATTCTCTTTCTCCTTCCATAAGCTTGCCAGCCAGGAAAGTCCTACCTATCCCCATTTTTCTTTCTACCTCTCATTTTCGGTGAACTCTAGTGCCTGGTGGTAGGTACCTTTCTTGCAATGAATTATTGGCACTATTGTTTGTTAAGGGTTGCTGGGAATTGTAACTCTGTGAGGGGTAAACTACAATGCCCAGAATTATGGGGGGAGATGTGCTTCGAATATGCTTTGTAGTATGCACAGAAGCCCTAGTCTGAATGTGCAAGGCATTTTCAGAGTTGTTAAATGATAAGATCCTCAGGGTCACTTAGTATACCTTTAGTTATGCCTTAACTTTTAAGAGAGCTTGAGTTTGCACCCTTATTTGTAAATTTAAAACATATTGTTTGACTATGGAGATTCTAGTAAAAAAAAAAAGAGTAAAGAAAAAAATAGCATAGAGCACAAATAAGATGTATAATAGAACCGAACTTCGTGAAAATCTGAAATTTCCTATCTTGGGCTATTTGGAGTTAGCAAGGCTAGCAGGAATACTGTATCTTTCAAAAATCACAAACCTATATGTTATAACATCTTCATTTTGTGTGGGAGACCCAAAAGTAGTGTTGTGCTTAAAAAAAGAAAGAATTGTAAATGGCACCAGAAGTCATTGACTGAATAGAGGAAGTAGTTCTGTTTCACGAAAATAAAACCGCTGAATTCCTTAGTGTTCCACGATTCAACACCCAGCAGGATATTAATGTGCAAAATGCTTAAAAGCCCCCATATTCTGGAATGAAGAGAGTTTGAGAAATGGGTTTTATTGTGGCCAAGAAAACTAATCTGGTTCTTTTGATAGGGCTGAGATCTGCAGTTCAAGCTTCAGCAGTTTTTATGAGAATGTCTAGGGACAGAGCTTGGCTTCCATTCACAAACTGACCTACGTCTAGTTTGTATTGTGAGTCCTGAGTTCTTAAGCCAACTCATAAAATAGTTTAATCAATGCAAAATAGGCTGAGAACCATGCAGATAAGAGAATTATGGCCACAGTGTTTCATTGTTCTTGTTTTCAAGCCTTTGGCTGAAGTAGGAAAGCAGCATTGAGAAATAATAATGTAAAAGATCCTCCGTGCAGCAGTGGTGTCAGTCTGAGGTTTGCATTTCCTAGCAGATTTGCAGATCTGATCTGTAGTAATATCATTTGAATGGGGGGTGGGGGGGAGTACTGTTTAGACATTGGCATTCACATCAGCATGTCCATAAAAATGGGCCTAAATTATGGTAAAAGGAAATTTTGATGACATTTTTCTATACTGCTTCATCCACCAACTTACTTGTGGTTATGGACCACTGGCTGAACATCTGATTAGAGAACTAGTTGATTTCTCTCCATCGTTTTTATGCCACATTAAATATTAAGTTAAAAAAAACCTCGCTCTTACTGCCTGCTGCCACGGTTCATAAGCGTGCTCTCCATTTGCAAGCCAATGACATGTGCCCAGCTCATTACTGCTGTAGTCAGCATTTCCTGAGCAGCCCCTGATTGTTACTAATTACCTGCAGATGCATTTTCTCTGCTCTGCTGTGCTGACTTCAGCTTGGTCGCTATCACTTTGAGAGGACAAAGTGGCACTGAAATTGACACCTTTGCTCGCCTCTCCAATAAGGCACAGAGGGCAGATTGACAAATCCACAGGCAACTCTGACTGCAGCTGGTTGGAGAGTCACTTTGCATTAGCAGTGCCCAGAAATGAGTGGATGAGAGTGCTAAGCGACCTAGCAAAAAGGAACTATATGAGAATATTTCACTTCAGCGGGATCAGATGTGAACTGTACAACACACAATTCCAAATGGCATAACTGCTTTGTGGGTATGCCTTTAGAGACTGTTCAGACTGACAAACCAGGTCACTTAGTTCTTCAAGAGCATTTGAAGATTTGAAAAATCTCTCTTTCCCCAACACGCTATCGCTATAACTTGCTGTGTTACATTCAGTAGCCTTCTTGGATGAGTGGCTGAGCCAATCCACACAATGATCTAGTCAGTATAGTCTCATGTTTTTTCCTGCACTGCATCACTTCAGAGTGTAGGTAGGGGAATCATATGTTTGAATACGTGCAGAAGGTTATCATAAATACATGCAGCTTCCCCCAAAGCCACTCCTGAAATGCAAGCAATACTCAGACATGGCTTCCAATGAAATACATAGAGCAGCGAAGGAAAATTTGGGAGATTAATGATGCATACGTGGAAAATGGTTGAATGAGCACATGAGCCTCTTGGGATCTCAGCCATAAAATGAGAAAAGTCTGTTTTCTAGAGAAGATACTTGCAGGGCAAATATCTAGAAGTGAATCCAGAAGCTGTGAACCTTTCAGGGGAACAAACTTGGTATTCTTTTAGGCATTACTGTCCAAAGAGGGAACGTAGACAGAGCAGGGCTGGAGCTGAGAGATTGACCCATTTACAACTAACCTCTGCGGTGGGGAGGGAGCCTTGATACACAGTGCTCCCCATTGAAGAAGTTTATCAGAAACTTGTGTGTGTGTGCGTGTGTGCACGCGCAGGTGGGGGGGAGGTTAAATGGGCATCACCCCTTCAGCCCTGTTCTACTCATGCTCCCTTATCAAGTGATGTCACTTGAAGGGGGCTCCTGTGTTTCCATATTAAAAAGGTAAAGGGACCCCTGACCATTAGGTCCAGTCGTGGCTGACTCTGGGGTTGCGGTGTTCATCTCACTTTACTGGCCGAGGGAGCCGGCGTACAGCTTCCGGGTCATGTGGCCAGCAGGACTAAGCCGCTTCTAGTGAACCAGAGCAGCACACGGAAACGCCGTTTACCTTCCTGTCGGAGCGGTATCTATTTATCTACTTGCACTTTGACGTGCTTTCGAACTGCTAGGTTGGCAGGAGCAGGGACCGAGCAACGGGAGCTCACCCCGTCGCAGGGATTCGAACCGCTGACCTTCAGATCAGCAAGTCCTAGGCTCTGTGGTTTAACCCACAGCGCCACCCACGTCCCTTGTTTCCATATTACATCTTCATTAATAATAAATGAGTGTGTTTGCACGCACACAGACACATGCACACATACACCTTTTAAAAACAGAGTGAAATAACTTATCTTTGCCAACATTGTATTTTATTGATTTGCCCCCAACCTTTCAAGTGCCCATGAAAAGGTCCTGGCTCTCTTGTTGTCCTCTGTGTCTGCACCCTCAGAGAGATATAGAGAAATGAAGAGAGGATCACAATCTTATGATTCTTCAGCTGCAGCAGTGAAGTTACTGCTCACTTTGTATTCATAGTGCCAGGGAACCTCACATGGGGTTGAACTGGGACTCAGTCTTGGTACCAGCATCTTCTTTAAGCAAAGCAGAGGAGTATTGCCATGTGCAACACTGGCCCCTGTGATCCCTGTGATTGACAAGAAGTATAAAGCCTCTGGATTGGCTGGGCCTGCTACAATTTCCAGAAGTCCTTGCTGGGCCAACAGAATAGAGGCTTCTGCCTGCTGAACTTCAGCCAGCCTGCTCTAGACCAGACCCCCCAGCTGATCTGGGGTGGCGGGTCACAAGTGTCAGAACAGTGATTACACAATAGGTCTAGATTGTGCTATGGTTGCCTGCAGCCCCACACCCTGGCCATAATGGAAAGCATTCCTACTCACTATGACAGGCTTTGACCCACCATAGGGGCCAGCTTGTGTGGGTGATTGGGGTGTATGTGACATTGCACATGTGTCATCAGGAGGGGCTGGAGCCAGGCTTTGGGAAGGTGGAAAGAGGGCTCTAGGACCCCGTTGGAGCACCACACCTCCCTCCCTAAGCCAGGCAGAAGCTTCCCGGGCTTTGGGAAGGAGGTGCCAGGCTCCTGACAGGATGCTGGAGCCCTCCTGCCTCCTTCCCAAAGGTCTGTGCTTTTGGGACATGAGGGGAGCCCAGTCCCTTCCCCAGAAATAGAAGGGCCAAAAGGAGCACCTAGAAGCCATGACCCTGGCACCCACCACAACACACATACCTAAATGCACAGAGAAAGAGGAGCTGGCATAAAGCTGGGAGCAAGGTCCCCTTGAAAAATGTCATATCAAACCACAGAGGGGGAGGAATGGCTGGATGTCAGTCATGTTGTATTACCTTCTATGGGCTTTATGAGGAGAACCCAGTCACCTACAATATTTCATTCACAACTTCAGTTTAAACTGAAGTACAGTGAGGGCACTGCCCCTGGCTGAAATGCGTTCGCCCTCTCATATAGCAACACGTGCTCTGTGTATTAATTCTGCTTCACAGGGGCTTTTGTAAGGCATGCTGAGATAATGCGTGGGAATACTACAAAGCAACATAACTGGGGGTAGTTGTTTTGTTATTAATTTTCTGAACCCCCTTCCCTTTTTTTGGAAATTGGTGTTGATTTTAATAATCTTCAATTAAAAATATTTGAAGGAGGCTGGTTTTAGTGAGAAAGTATGCTATTTGGGTAAAAAGATAAATAATAATAATAATAATAATAATAAAAAATTTTATTTATATCCCGCCCTCCCCAGCCGAAGCCGGGCTCAGGGCGGCTAACAACACTAAAATAGTGCAACATTATAAAAACATTATAAAAATTAATTAAAATCAAAATTGATGGCAACCATAAACTAAAGTTTTGTAAAGATTGCCAAAGGAGGGAGTCAGGCTGCGCCCTGACCAAAGGCCTGGAATAATAATTTCATATTATAGTACACTCCATTGAATTCTGAGCAGACAGGATCTCTAAGGATTTCTAGGTGAATGCCATCCACCTCTGGTGAACAGATACTGACATAACATTGTATCATAGGTGAAATTTATACTACTTTCTATATGCAAGTCTACATGAGTAATGGGATGCGGGTGGCGCTGTGGTCTAAACCACTGAGCCTAGGGCTTGCCGATCGGAAGGTCAGAGGTTCAAATCCCCACGATGGGGTGAGCTCTTGTTGCTCAGGCATTTCTGTGCGCTGCTCTGGTTTTGCCAGAAGCGGCTTAGTCATGCTGGCCATATGACCCGGAAAAACTGTCTCCGGACAAACGTCGGGTCCCTTGGCCAGTAAAGCGAGATGAGTGCCACAACACCAGAGTTGTTCGCGACTGGACTTATCTGCCAGGAGTCCTTTACCTTTACCTTACAAATAAGATTTATCAGAATAACCATAATATATTTTGCAGTATGCTTAGTAATATGATATCTTGGAGGCAAATGTAAACAATTCATGTGTATCCTTGTAACTAGTGAAGCAGAAGTCATGATCAGATGCAAAAAAAAAAAAAATGCCTGCAAGCTATAGAATAAAGCAAATCTAGAACTGCTGGAGTTTATCAATCAGGAAGCTACTCAGACAACCAGCAAAGGCTGTGAAATAACAAACATTTAAAAAGAATGGTTAAGGAAGGCAGGGGAATGAAAGAGAAGCTATATGAATCCATTTTATTATAAAATATGCTGGAGAGGTACCCATGTTTAAACTATTTATGAAAGTACACCTGAATCTGGTTTCTGGCTTCATATTATAATGTTACTGCCTTGGTCGTATTGGTGGATTATGTTCACTAGCAATAAGAGAGGGAGCTGGCGAAGAGAGAGAACGACCTTGCAATGCTGATTCTTCTTTGATATCATGAACTATAGCATCCTTCTATGCGGGTTGGCAGCGTTGGAGATAGCACGATGCAATGCTTCCATTCCTACCTGTCAAGGATGCAGAAAAGTATGCTTGGCTAGAATTGTTCCCCCCTGTAGGAGCTGTCCTGCAAGGTGCCACAAAAGTTTGATCTTACCCCACATGCTGTTTAATATCTATGTGAAGCTGCTGTGAGAGGTCATTTTGGAGTTCGCTGTCATCAATATGCTGATGAAATCCAATTATCTCTCTCCATTTCTGTCTCTGATTTCTAATATTATAAGGCAAAACTTTCTCTGTGCTTATGTACAGTTGAAGAAGTAACATGCTATCACTCTCTTCTCTTAAAACACCAAACTGTATAATTTATTAGTTGGCAGTGCTTGGGGGAGATTGTGTCATCTGATTTTTTAAAGTACGCCTACCCACCCTCCCCATCTGTTCAAGATAGCTTACAAATACTGTATGACAACATCATCTTATCCTTTTCTTCCAATTTGATAATCGCTTGCATGGAAAACATATAACATGATATGCTTTAAACCTCCAAGGTGCTTATGTGAGAGGTTGCTGGCCAACTCCAGGCACTCTTGCATGAAACTGATTGCGATCCATTTCACCTGGGTTTCAGGCCTGGTTCTGGAATAGAAACTGGCCTCATTGGCCAGTGGAATGACCTTTGCTGATTGGGGAGAGTACAGCTCTGTTCATTCTCTTGGACCTCTTGGTGGCTTTCAGTACTATTGACAATGGTGTCCACCCTGCGTAGGTGGTCCAAGCTGAATGTTGGAGGTACAGTTTTGCAGTGCTTTCACTCCTATCTTGAGCACCAATTTTAGAAGATGGTGCTGGAGAATCCATGGCAGTTATGCTTTGGGGTCCCATAGGGTTCTTTTCTATTACTCCTGACCAGGTGAGATGTGTGTGTGCAAACCTCTGGAGGACACAGCAACTGGCTGTAAGTGGATGGCTAAACACTTCAAGGATAAAGTTGCTTGGCTCCACAGTGATTTAGATGCTGCTATTGTGACAGTATCACCTGAAGTGTCTGATTTAACACTGAGCCCGGTGTTCTGAGATCATTTCCAGTTGATGTGGCCTGAGGATGTGGAAAGGATACTTACAGTGATGTACTTGACCACCCGCTCCATAGATTCTTGTTCATCCTGGATTATTAAAGCTAGTTGGGGAACGACTGAATGGGCCAAGAGTGTGGTAAATGCATCCTTGCAGAGTGGAGTGGTGCCCACTGCCCTTAAAGAGGCAGTGGTGCATCCACTCCCCCAAAAGCCCACCCTAGACACAATGGAGTGTAACAACTATAGACTGGTCATCAGCACCCCTTTCTTTGCAGAGGTAGTGAAGAAGGTGGTTGTGGAGCAACTGCAGGTATTCCCAGAAGAGACTACAATCTTGGTCCAGACCTGGCTTTGGAACTGAATCAGCCTTGGTCGCCCTAATGGATGACGTTTATTGTGTGAGGGACAGGGGCAGTGTGATCCTCTTATTTCTGCTTGATCTCTCAGCAGCTTTTGAGACCATTGACCATGGTATCCTCTTAGAATGACTTAGTGAGTTGGGCATTGGAGGCGCACTATTACAGTGTTTCTGTTTGTATCTTCAAGGTTGTGTCCAGAGAGTAGCACTTTTTCATGATACAGCGGTCTATAAATATTTTGATGAATAAGACAAAGGAAGAAAGGAAGAAAGGTCCTGCCGTGTGGTAGACTACATCAAAGCAAAACATGATTTTCACAGAATAGGCTTGTATGTGTTGGTAAAACAATTTATACCACTTGCCTAGAGTAAATGCTTTTTTATTTCTTTCATGGCTTTCACAAACGGGTTCATTCCATATCATCACAGCTGTTCTCTCCCCCCCCCCCACCTTATCTCTTCTTCATTCTAGTCATGATGAAAGGAGAAGAAAAAAGTTTAACTAACAGATAGTGCTCTGCTCCCTTCAACCCCTCTGGGATTGATGCCAAAGAAGCGACGAAAGGGCCATTTATCATTTAGTTAGACCACCTTATTTGACCTGCCTTTTATGACCTATTTTTGGATGATGATCCAAAATAGCTAAATTCCTTTTGTGTCAAATTGAAAGTAATGTGAAAGTGAAAGGTGGAGGAGAGGGTAGAAGAAAAACAAAAGAGGGAATGAGAAATAACCAAGTTTATTGGTGTTTTCTTTTACATCAAATCTTTTTTGTTTGCAACGTTTAAAATATTAAATTCCTTCTGTTTCCATTTACTCTCACCACAACAGCAATGACCACCAAACAACTGTCTCTATGACCATAGCCTTCAAAGTATATTGGGTTGAAAGAGCCAAGAATAGGAAAAGAAAAGAGAATGTAGGGGATGGAACTGAATGGAGTTTGGGAGCATCTGAGAGGGAGCACTGGGGGCTTGCTTCATATTAGTGTATGATGGGACTCTTTATTTAGCATAGAGGTTCAGATGTGGAGACCACATTGATCTCACTTTAAAATTGCAGCTTCAGTGGCTGTATTTTATAGCACCAATTGCCATAGCTAAAAAGATTCAAAGAACTAATCACATGTAGTTCTATACTACCAGTGGAACCAAGAAGTTTTGTGTAAATAATTGAGAGTGAGGGAAACATCATAAGCCCTGGGCAGCTGTGCTGATTTACTGGGGATGCACTTCAGAACTGGTGCATGCTTGATTCTCTCCTTCTGTCTGACTTCTGTGGTAGGCATGCTTTATAAGAGCCTCTCTTGCCTTTGCAAGGAGCCAATGCAAGCTCTCGTTAGGGTACCTGAGCACTTTGGGGATGGTAGATGCCAGCCAAGCTGATGGACTGGCATGCATTTCTTTAAAAAGACCATTGAGCTGGTGGACAGTGATTGATGCAATGGGATATTTCCATAACTTGCTATGTGGTTTATGCTAATTTTAATTATAAAACATATGGTGATAAAATCTTAAGGAGGAATAATGAAGCAAACCTTTTTATTTTAAAGAAAGGTAGCAGCCTAAAAGATAGCCCAGGTTTATTACAATCTATATTGTAGAGAAACCTTTTACAACCACACTGGTTTTTTTGGGAAAAAAGTTGCTCTATTACAGCCACCTTCTCCCCCCAACAGTCAGAGGCAGTATGCGGTTGCTCAGAATCAAAAGTGGAGAGATTTGTTCTTACACTGGTTTACCACTGTGAGAACTGGACGCTGGACCCGGTGGGTCTTTGGCCTGATCCAGCAGGGCTCGTCTCACATTCTTAGTTTGGTTGCCAAACTAGATGTGATGTTAAATGTGTGATTGCAATGGATGTGTCTATGTAATTATTATTATTATTATTATTATTATTATTATTAATCATTTCATTTCTATACTGCTTTATATTTTTAAGAAAAATCTCAAAAGTGGTTTACAGCAGATTAAAACATCAACGAAACAATCCAGAATCAAACATTTCTGAAGAAAGTCAAATATAGAGTATACAGTCAAAGCAAAATAATTAACAGAAAACTAAAATATGAAAAAATATTTCAAAATAAAACATTACAAAGGTGGCCAGCTACGGAATACATATTTATCACAAACAAAGTTAACAAAAAACTTAAACATTTCAAAAAAGAAAAATTGCTAAGTAAAGTAAAATATAAAAAACACATTTTAAAACAGCATAATTAACAAGAGAATAAAATATGATCATAAACATGACACGGCTGTTTGGCAGGCACAAAAAGATGGGGCAAAAGAATCCAATTGTTAGGATTTGTTGTCAGGCATAGCGGTGTCCCACCGGTCTCACCGGGTGCCTCTTTAGAAAAGCTGGGTGAGTCTGGGCCCCGCCCCCTAGGCCAGGTGGAAAGGGCCTTGCAGGGAGCGGCCTTCAGCACTCGCAGCCAGGCGATAATATTAATAAATTAAACTGAAGCCATAGTTGTGGATGCAGGTAGTGAACCACAATCAAATTCACAGTGTGCAAGGAGGAGGTTAATTATTTCCCCCAGCACTGACATCCCTATGAAATTTGCTCTGTCCCAAATTACTATTGCCCTAGAAAGCAAGCTGCAATGGTGAAAATAGAAGCTTTCCTCCTGGGTCATTAGGATCTTTGCACGGAAGGGAAAGGGTTAGACACCCCTCCTCCTGCACCGCAATATCAATCTTGGCCCCTCCCTGTTATTTCATTTTTAAAAAAAATAGTCCCATTAATTGCAATCACACAATTAATGTCACATCTAGTTTAGCCCTTAGATGCCTGGTAACTACAAAATTTTTTTTAAATGCATAAAAAGTGGGGTGGGGGAAGCCCTTAGCACCAGACACTGAGCTCAGGAATCCTGGATTGGAGAACACACACTTCAGGATTGGACTTGGGTATAGAGGCCATAGCCCCTGGCAGTGAAAGCATATACCAAGTTTTGTTCTGAAAAATCAAGGTGCTGAAACCTTCTTTGAACGCTAATACTAAAATTGTAAAAAGGCTTGGGCTGATAATAGTAAACAAACAAAACAGCTATTTCTGTTGGGGCATTTGAATGATACTGAAATATAATCTTGTTGTAATACTGTAGAGTGTTGATCTCCACTATCGTATACAGTTGGGTGTTAGTAGATGCCTTCTCCAAGAGCAGCACAATACCAGATTTACAGCTCCCTCTCACTGTACTTAATAGATAAAAGTGCAGATGCATTTTCCAATAATCTATTTGTCACTCCAAATGGGGCCTGTCATGTTAAGGACTTGGCAAAGAAGCACATAAACTCTCTTCAAACAGCAGCCAGTTTCAAAAACCAGAAGTGTCATATTTAAGTGCTCTTGTCTCTCCATTAGACAAGAACTAGGTTTCCAGTGTGGGACCTTTGCTGCCTTATTCATACCATTCGTGGTAAAACTGCAGCATAGATTCCAAAAACAACAGAGACAGAGCAGGCTCATGGAACACCTGGGCAGAAACAGAATGGTTTTAGCTGAATGCAGCCCACCAGCAAACTGTGTATGGCAGCCCACCTTCTGGTTTTGTTCCCTGCTCCTGGGATTGCAAAAACATGGGTTTGTCAAGCACTTGGGAGGACACAATACACAGCTGCATTCAGCTTGGTGGATCATAAATTGTGAACTGTCAACACAGAATTAGATCTGTGCTTTTGTCTGTCTTTCCTGCCACTGCACTACTGCAACATATGGATGGCTTGATATTTATTGGAGAACACACTAGAAAGGATTTGTCTTGCTCTGGCCCACTCCCCACACTTCCCCAAATTGCCATCTCTGATCTTGGCTCAGATTTGTAATTTGTGGACAAAAGCTGATACTGGGGTTGATAAACAAAGTCACACATAGCAGACCTTCCAAGTGTCCCTATTTTCTAGGGACAGCTCCAAATTTACAGAAGCCATCTCGGTTTCTGATTTGATTCCAGAACGTCCCGCTTTTCCTTAGGATGACCCTATTTTCATCAGAGAAATGTTGGAGGATATTGAGTTAGGCAACCTCTGAACCAAGGAGATAAGTAACTATACAACCTTTAGAAGATATCTGAAGGGGTTTAAAACTACTACTACTACTACTACTACTACTACTACTACTACTACTGAAATAGGATGTCCCTATTTTCATCAGAAAAATGTTGGAGGGTATGATATAGTCAACTTTCCAGGAGGGAGAACTTAATGTTTATGTAGTCTTGCAGACAGGAAATGACCCCATTTCCATGTTGAGTAAGGTGTTCCTAGCAATCTGCATGAGCTCCATGTCAGGTTCACTCTAGTAACTTATGCAAATAAGTGGTTAACAATTCCTCTGGCCATGACGAATGGGGTAGTATGGTAGCAGATAACATCTTCTGAGCCTTTAACTACCTGGGTAATTAATGGTTAAACACGGAGTTACGATGAGGTGGTCAATCAGGCAGAGTTATCCTGGGTCCCCCCCCCCCGAATCTGCAATTAGTGTTTTACTTCCACCAAGGAAATCTCCTGTCAGGGGCAGAGGGGCCAGGTGACTCATGGGCCAGGGGACATTCAGGGTGGCCATAGGATGAAGCAATATGAGCTGAGCTGAGCAGAGGATAGTAAGCCGCAGAGCCTTTGGCAACCTTGGCCCTGTGTGGCTCAAGGTAAATCTGTCTTGTTCCCTGGGGTGGAAATAAAGATAATATAGAGAGAAATGGTCTAGCTAATGAAGAAATTAGTGCTGAATGATAGTTTCTGAAATAAAAGAGTAGTACAGCACAAAAGGTTAAAGATTCCATTGTTTCCTTGAAATAAAATTTCTGGACAGAATGGTCTGTACATTTTTTAAAAAACTTAGGCATACAGACGCTGAGTCATTAGAACAATATTTAACAGCTAGTCTAGAGATCAAGAGAACAATAAAAATCTCCTATGATGACAGCAGTGAGAGAGGGTTTTTAAAAATAAAATAAAATAAAAACTACCCTGGAAAGTAATAATGGGCAAATTCAATTGCCCAAATAATAACTATGTTCTGCTATGACTTTAATCTGTTAAGAAAGGCAATTTATTGACAACAGAACTAATTACTTTCTGGGGCACACTAAATGAAAGGGCACCTCTGACTAAGTCCTAAGTAACACACTGGGACTGGTTCAAAATTGAGCCACTAAATACTGACCTATCTTATAATTAAAGTTCAACACTTCTATTGGAAGGATCATATCATAAACCAGCACACTGACATTCTACCTTTTAATGATTTTTAAATGAAGAAATCTAGTTGGATGGAGCTAGAAGATGCAACATTAAACAAACGTCTTCCACAGAAACTGGAGCCACCTTTGGATGAGGCAGCTATAGTTCCTTGGCAGGCAGAACTGTTGCTTAGGGTCCCCATCTTGGAGACTTTAAACATATTTCATATATCATGAGACTTTAAGGAAGGAATGTAAGGTTTAAAAATGTATGATGAGAAATCAAGAAATAAGGCCAGTGTGCTAACAATAACCAGTTTTGCAGAGGGGGTCATGATGCTCTGTACTATTTATAGTTTCCTGAGGACTGACATTCCATGCATAAGTAACCATCTTGACTTCAGACCACTTACTAAGTAACAGAAATGAATATTTCAGAGTCCAGGCCATAATATGATCAATGCCAGGAGGAGGATAATGTTTGACTTTTTATTTGTGTGCATATTCTGTGATTCTGATATAATGTTAGGATACCTGGTAGGGAATTGTGAGAAAAGTGACCTAAGGCATAAGTCTCAGGGTGTAAGTAACCGCACAGGGTTTACACTGGGTTAGCTAGTGTCTTCAAAAGATATTGAAACTCTTATTCCTAATAAAACTGCCCATAGGAGCCAACTCCTAGGGGCCGAGGGGTCTTCACCCCCCAATAAAATATTTGAGGGGGCTTGGCCCCTCTAGAGCTGATGGGAGTTGCCATTCAAATGGTGTGCATGCACCACATCATATGATTGATTATGCGGGGTGGGGTTTACCTGCCCCCCCCCATTTTATTCAAGTTGGCAACTCTGAAACTGCCTCTTGCTTGTTTTGCTGTTTTTGTTGGCTGCCTCCCACCCTGCACACCAACCTTTGGCCTCATGGGCAACACACCATATCCTTACTGCATAATTCTTACTGCCAGGCTTCCAAGGCCCAAGTGTAGTGCAACTGTGGGGATGATATTCATCCCTTTCTACACCTCCAAGAGGGAGAGGAGAGCTAGGAACAGTCCCCAGCTCCCTCCCTAGCTCCAGGTTTGGGGCTAGAGAGGGAAGTAAGAGATTATTTTTGAGCTCACACAGTTTTGAAGGTGGAGTGCAAGGTCTGGAACCAGGCACCATTCCTTGCGGGAGGGAACAACAAATTATTGGCTGTCCACAAAATGCGTTGATCCCTAGTTACATGGGCAGGGACTTGTTGGTTTTGCCTTGCCCCTCTGAAGTGTTCTGAGTGCCTTGGAGTTGCAGTGGCCATAGTAGCCCCTGCCAAATAAGATTCAGAGATTTAAAAAAGGCTTTTCAGTTCAGCCCTACTTTACTTTCCAGTTTCAAACTGCCTGTGGTGATGTGCAAAGCACAAAGAAGAAAAAGCCACAGCTCACTGGTAAAGGAAGGTCTCAGATCCAGCCTCTGATATCTCCAGATACAACTGGGACATGTTCCTCCTTGAAACTCTGGAGAGCCACTGCCAGTCAGTGTAGGCAATACAGAGCTCGATGGACCAATAGTCTGACTCATGATAAAGCAGTTTCCTATGTTTCTGGATTACAACTCCCATCATCCTTGCCCATTGGCCATGGTGGCCCCCATGCTCTCCATCCCTGCTTTTGGGGAAAGTATGGAAGGACCTTGCCATGGGGAGAATGGCCTGGCTGCGATGCTACATGACCAGGAGCCTGGTGTGGCGACAACCTGGCCGGGAAGGGCTATACTGTCTTTTATGGAGCAGCTCTGTAGTGGGGTAAGCAGAGTTGGACCTTAAGATACAGTACACAGAGACAACACCTTAGCAAGAGATTTCCATTGCCAAGCTGGTTCCTATGGGAGAAGGCAGTCCTTATTTATGGGTCACATACATGCTCAAAGATGAGGTTTGGTGTTCCCCTATCTCTTTACCTGCCTGTCTGTGTGTACTCTTGACACTGGACGCAGCATGGCTTTACAGGAATAGCACTCTTCAAGTGTCAGTGCTGTGGTCTTTCTGTCTGCCAAAATACAAACTTGTTTCCTGGAGGGATTCTTTCTTTTGACCTTTATAATTATTCCTGTTCAATCTTTCTTCGTGTTGTTTTTCCCTTCCCCAACCCCACCCCCCTCAAACTCCTGCACTCCTCTCCAGAGTATTAGGGATGTGAGTGAAATTGATGACTAGAACGTCTCCAGTCTTTATGATGATGAATGACTTTCACTGCCAAAGCTTTTATTGTCTGTGATTTGGGAAGAAGGGGGAACTGATTTATCATGGCTCACTGTCATGGCGTTTAATACAGTTATAAATCCTGACGTCACCCACTCTCCTGCAGAATGAACTGCTCTGGCCAACCACCCCTCCCTTCACCCCCATCTTCATTAAACTTTTATAGATTCTCCCTTTTCGCAGCTCTTTGCTTGACTGTCACTATTATACTCATCAGAGGGTAGCATTCAGACTGTAATTTAAAAGCATGGGAGTCCCCAACAGCCAAAATCTCCACCAGATGCTCAAGAGGGGAGGCAGGGAGTAGTGGGGAGAGGTGGGGCAGGGATCACATCAAATGGGTGATTACACTGGGCTTTCAAATTGCAATGCTAACCTGGGATTTCAGCGATGCCAGACAGTCCATTTAAGAACAGTGCTAGATAAGGACTATAGATATGGGCAGTTTACATCACAGGCATTAAGTGAAGCACCTCTTGGTATATCAGACAATCCATTCTCATGTTACCAGACTCTGATAAGGGAAAGTAAGTTTAAAACAGACTTAAAGGCTTTTAAGAAACACACCTCCATTATGGTTAACTTGTTTTACACATGTTGATAACCTCACCCCCCAAACTTGTACCAAACTATGAACATACATTGTATTCCTGAAACCCAAAATATAATTACAAAAAGTTTCCGAAATCATTATTTGATTAACATACATTTTTTAAAGGACTTATTCCTTGGTGAGTGGATACCAGGAATTACAAAGAAAATAAAAGGAAGCTAACTATTTTCTCAAAAGTGTTTAGCGTTGTAAGTCACTTTGGGTTACTTTTGTTAAAAAAAGCAACAAATAAGTTCAATTAATTAATTAATTAATTAAAACAATATTTACAAAACAAACATTTAGAACTGCTTTTCAGAAGCTGTTGATAAATGGCACAGAGTACAATCCATTCTGCTGATGCTGGAAATAGGGTGGTTAATGTTTGATTCTAAAAAAAGGTGAAGGGTTGGGAGGGAGAGGACAGGAGCGAATGGAGTTAGGATGAATTCTGGTAGGTGATGGTCAGAGCCTGGTGAATTGCAATTGTGCAGCCTGGAAAAGAAATGGAAAAGGTTTTGCCAGTCCAGATTTCCCAAAAATGGTTGCTATCAGATTCTTATACTACAATCCTATGCATGTCTACTCAGAAGTAAGCACCACTGTGTTTGCGATGGTAAAAAGGACTTGAGATTTAAGTACCCACTTTTGTCAATTGGGTTCTAAGTTGATTGCCGCTTCATACCCTCATCCAGATTATCTTCCTGAGCTGTTTTACTGGTTGGTTCAATGACATAATGGCAGTGTTCTTTAAAAGCCAAAGTATTTATTCATTCTAATTTCAAACATTTTAAAAGTTCTCGTTTCCACTAACGATTAATTAAAACAAACAAAATGTAATAAAAACAGTTAAAGCATTTAAACTAGAAAAGCCCCAACAACTACCAAGCAAGGCAGAACAAAGACATTAACAGCAGCAGCAGCCAAATCAACCAAAGTCCTCTCTAAACAGAAACTTTTTCACATTCTTCCTGATTGAACTCAGCAAACTGCTAGGCAGGCCTCAATAGGCAGAAAATTCCATATGGAAGGTGCTATCAATGAAAAGGCTCTGCTCCTCCTTCACCAAATTCCTCCAGTGGGAAGAGAAATTCTTCAACAGTTTAACAGGGGCAAGTCTCCCTATTAACAGCAGCAGTAGCACGCCTTTATTATTTTTCAGATATCACCCTTAAGTTTATAGGAAATGACTAAACCTTTACCAGTCACTTAATGATAAACCCATAGCTTCATTGGTCACTGTAAAGTGAGGGTGGGGAACCTGCGGGCCTTTGGATGTTGGACCCCATCAACCATAGACAGCGGTTGCTGAAGGCAGGGAAGTTTTTAATGTTTGATGTTTTATTGTGTTTTTAATACTCTGTTGAGAGCCACCCAGAGTGGCTGGGGAAACCCAGTCAGATGGGAGGCATTAAAATAAAATAATAAAAAAATAAAATTACAGATGATGGGAGTTGTAGTCAACTAAAAAGTAACCTGAAATCTAAGATGACTGCTTTTCAGTTGTGAGTTTTTCTTTTTCTGCACTCATTTCCTAACTGTATTGGGCTGGCCAAAAAACTGAAACTGGTAATCACCGTTATTTTCACTGTGCCGCCACCTAAATTCTGCTGACCAAAAAAGCAAACAGGCATTTGTAATTCTCCTGTATGTGGTGGCCTAGCAATAATTCTTGAGGCAACACCATCATGCATTCAAATCAGATGTTAAGGTTAGGGCTAAGTTTATTTCCCCCCCAAACCCCGGTATTAAAACCTCTGTTCATTGCATTTAAAATCATTCTGAATTTTGATGTCTCTCCATTCCAAATTAATTCCAGAGATGCAGATCATAAATATTGATTTTTCTGAAATAGGAAATTTAACACGGGATTAACTCCTCTGTGACATAAACCAATTGAAGTTTTCATTCCCAAGGCTTTTGTTGTTACTTTAATCATTGACTTATAATATATCTTTCAGGTTCATAATTCTGACTCTGTATTATGGAACATTTCTTTAGTGAATTATTTATGCTAATTTGTAATTTTGAAGATTCTTTCCTGTGATATCCCATCCTTCTCCAAAAATATCCCTGGTGAAGGTAATTATGTTGTAGCAAAGGACAATTATGTAACTAGTGATTGTCTTTGGGCTAAAGGAACCTGCAGCCAAGACCCTCTCCCCCAAATCATCACCCAGAGTGGCAGATAAAGGGCAGTGAGAAACAGGTTATGAATCAGCACCATTTTATAGGCACAAGTCATCTAGCTGGGCATGTATATGATTACAGATGCCCCCCCCCCCCCAATTTTCACTTTAAAAGTATATTGTCACTTTCTATAGAAAAATGGTACTTATTTACCAGCAGGGCAGCAGATCTTGGGCACATCCAGACCACAGATTAGAGGCACCAAATTCTGAGGAAGAATGGGGGGGGGGGAATTGTGTGCCTGACGTCAGGATGTCGGGAGGAGCCAGGAGTGGAGCCAAATGTGATGGCAGCATGGCTTCAATGGCTGGTGGCTCCTGCCTTCAACACTGGCCAGGGGCTGCTATCTCGCCCCTTCCCCTACATGGCAGCACTGCAGCTGTGATGCACTGAAGTTGCGATGCACTCGGTTCTCACTTGGCCTCCTCCACCCCCATTGAACCTGGGGGGGCATGTCTCCTCCCAAAAACATTAGGGGGGGCAAAAGAGCTCAGCCCTTAGGAGATGCCACCCCCCCCGCCACAGGCTTAAACCTGTTCAGTGATCAACTCCTCTTCTCAGGGAACTCTGGGAACTGTAGCTCTGTGAGTGGGGAAGGAGTCACCTAACAATTCACAGTTGTTGGGGAAAGCCATGGTGGTTAAATTGGCATAAAATCAATATGAATGTATAATGCAGATGAGACCCTAAACTCCATTTTATTGTCAGTCATGTTGGTGAGTTTAAAATGTGAAACTGCACATGTCCAAAGTATCCCTTAAAAAAGTAAAAAAGCAGACATGACGCAGTACACACACACCATTTAAATGGGAATGCCCATCAACTTTGTGGGGGCCCATCCCCCTCAAATATTTTATTGTGGGGGTTGAAACCACCACGGCCTCTAGGCGTAGGCTCCTTTGAGAGAGGTTAAGATTCTTAAGACAGAGTGCTGTGTCTTGTCAGAGAGGTTCTGAATGTTATGTCTTATGCTTCTATTCATTCAGTTTTTACATAACTGCATTCAGTAAATTCCTTTCATTTCACTTTTATATTTTCTTTGAATATTTGTTGAAAGAGGGATAAAAGTAGGCAGCTCCCAACCAAGCAACCCCTAAGACCTATAAAACTCATTTTAATAAAATAAAATTGGAAGGTGTAAGAGGCCTTGTTGGGTACTGGGAGATGTCTGAGGGTGACATGGTTCCCATTTTGGGGACACCAGCACTAAGGTGATCTGTGCTGTTGTCCAGTTCGTGGCAAAAAAAACTGGATTGCAGTCTGAGAAAAGTTGGAAACAACACAGAAAACTGCAGGAGGACAACAATTTGATGACAATATTGTGTAAATAATAGAAAAAGAAATGGAGTGAACAAAGTGTGGTGCTTCCGCAGTAAACATCTAGTATGGAAGGTTCCCAGCAAAATTATTGTAGTACAAGTTTGGGCAAGCTATAGTTCACTTCATCAGATACGTAAAAGTTGCAATCTGTCACAGTTGTCTCTCACCCAACAGCCAGCTTGATTCTCCCCCCACCCTTCCAGTAACCCTGAATGCAATCCCTTTGTTTCCCCTCATATGCTAATGTCTGCCATTCAGTCTGGAAAAAAATAAAATGTCATACTTGGGGACAATCCTGCTGATGAGCAAAATGTTTCCTGGTTGACCTAGGGATTAACCATGGAATTTGCTATTACAAAATGTGGTGATGATAACCAACTTGGATTGCTTTAGAAGAGGATTAGAGAAATTAATGAAGAATAAGGCCATCCAGTATCAGAGGCACCGTGCCTCTGGAAATCTTGGGAACCTGTGTGGCTCATGTCCTGCTTCTGGTTTTCCCATAGGGCATCTACTTGTTCACTGTGAGAGCAGAATGCTAAACTAGATAGGCTTTAACCCTTCTTTCATTCTTGACTTGTTCTGCTATGTCCATATAACACTAGTGAGATGCAATACACAGAGCCTCTACTCCCCCACAGTGATTGCTGCAATATGCAGAGCCTCTGCTCACATTTTGGCAGCTCCTCCCTCCCGCAACAGCCCCTCAAGCCCCATCCCACCATGTTCCAGAGGGTCCCTCAACTTTCAGGAACAGCTTTTCAGGAGGGCAGGGGGCTAGAGTCAGGAGCTGTCTAGGTTAGCCAGTACTCCATTCACCATGCTCACCAAGACAGTTAATCCTAATATGCACCAGAGCACTCTAAGATCCCTCCCTGCCTAAACTATCAGTCTGTGGTGGTCTAACAAATGTATCAGCCAAATTAGCCCATCATCCCTGATGACTGAGAGTATGCAAAATGTGGGGAAAGGTGCTCCTGAGGCCAATTGAGAGAATCACCTGAAAATTCCTCCTTAGTCCCCTAACAGGTAACTGGTTAATCCTATACTCACTTAAGGGATGGGTGAGTGCCCAAAGCCAAAGAGAAAGGGCTGTGGGGTGGGATTGCCTTAAATAGCAGCTGCTGCCCACACACAGAAATCCTACATATGAACATAGCTTGCACACCCATGTGCCCTTCCACCTTTTGAGGATGGGGTTAGGATAAAGTCTGAGTGAGAGATCTTCTCTTACCAGACTGAATCAAACCCAAAGCAGTAGGACCAAACGATGACTTCTAAGTGAGAATGACTTTGATTTATTTAATATTTATAACATACCTTTCATCTATAGATTCCAGGGTGGGATGCAGAGCATAAAATAAAACCAGACAACCAAAAAACATAAAACA
The DNA here is from genome assembly GCF_964106645.2 of Podarcis pityusensis. Classification (NCBI taxonomy): domain Eukaryota; kingdom Metazoa; phylum Chordata; class Lepidosauria; order Squamata; family Lacertidae; genus Podarcis; species Podarcis pityusensis. The sequence continues at coordinate 36,532,026 of NC_138042.1, forward strand.
AACAACAGTAGACAATGAGCACACCATGAATGATCCATCACATGTCATCAAATGCCACAGCCAAAACATACAGATCACTTCACATCATTTTAAACACAATGCTTTTTACAAGCTACATGGAATCGTAAATCATCAAGTGAGATAGATATAGGCATGTGTGAACTAAGAGTAAACAATATTTTCTCTACCATGGTCCTCCCTAAGTAATTAGAATCCTCTTTAAATTAAGCTGACTTTAAAAAGAGTTCAAAGGTGGATAGAAAATAGAGATTCAGGTTTTACTGTGCACTAAGGAAGTCTAACAACGGGACGCGGGTGGCGCTGTGGGTAAAAGCCTCAGGGCCTAGGGCTTGCCGATCGAAAGGTCGGCGGTTCGAATCCCCGTGGCGGGGTGCGCTCCCGTTGCTCGGTCCCAGCGCCTGCCAACCTAGCAGTTCGAAAGCACCCCCGGGTGCAAGTAGATAAATAGGGACCGCTTACTGGCGGGAAGGTAAACGGCGTTTCCGTGTGCTGCGCTGGCTTGCCAGATGCGGCTTTGTCACGCTGGCCACGTGACCCGGAAGTGTCTCCAGACAGCGCTGGCCCCGGCCTCTTGAGTGAGATGGGCACACAACCCTAGAGTCTGTCAAGACTGGCCTGTACGGGCAGGGGTACCTTTACCTTTACCTTTACCTTTAAGGAAGTCTAACAGAAGGACTGTCTATGAAGCTTTTAGCAATCTGTTTAGACTTTGAGTTTCCTCCTAAAATGTTGGAAATATGGAATACTAATCAATGAAAATAAATGCCTTTGCTGCCAGTGCTAAAGAATTTTTACAGAAGTTGTGGCTTGAGCTGCTCAAATTATTTTCAATAGTTTAATTAATCGCTCCCAAATATCCTTGTAAACATAATCTTATTAACTGCATCAGGATTGCATAAAACTTTGTAAGTTGATATTTCAAATGGGAGGTTATCTTTAAAATCTTTTTAGTTCCTGATACTGGTGGAGAGATACTAGGGAGATGTCCTTTAAGTGCCTGCTGAGCTGCTCTTATTAAAAGTATTGCTGTGCCACTGAAAGGAAACAACAATAGAGGGAATGTGTTGCTCCGGCACGCGTTAAGAGCACTGATCAAACCACATGAGATCCCATTTCGGGCATAATGTGCATCAGAGGGCAAAATTAGATTGAGAAGTAAATGGAGCCTAAAATTTCCATAGCTTTATCCGTCAAAAAGCTGTTTCATTGCGTGGTTTTAATTCTCCTAGTTCTTCCATTCACTGCATATAGCATGCTGGCTGCAGTACATTTCAGAAATAATGGGGTGAAAAAAAACCATCTTTAATTTGGCAGTGGTGGTGAGGTGCATCAGGGCAGTTCGATACTGAAATGGAAGTAGATATGAAATAAACGGTGCACATTGCACAAATGCGGAAAATGGCCCTTCCCCATGAGTTTGCTCCAGTTATTAATATTTTATATCTGTTTGGAAGTTATTCGTTAGATTAAATTTTCATTTCATTCTGATTGCAAAACTCAGAGATGAACATAGCTCATCTTGTATAAAGAAGATCATTTTGTGGCGTTTAAGCTCACCATTTGTGGTAAAACCAGTTGCTTTTCTTTTGTTAAAAAAAGCTTCCTTTTGTTTCAGTTTTCAACATGTCTCTATGACGGGAGTAGGTGAACTGGGCTCTCAAGTGAATAGACACATTGTTGTTGGGTTTTGTCTTGCTTTTTTTTGCCTTTGAAGGTAACTCCTGATGTCAGTTCAAAACTAACACAGATTGCCAAGCAAAACACCAATGTACAGGGGAAGAATTCCCTCCTGAAATTGTTCAAAATTGTAGTTCTGTGTAATTGACACCAAAGGTTTTTTTATAGAGTTAGCATTCTTTACCTTTTCTTCAACATCACTTTGTGAGCTAAATTGTTCACTACATTGAGCAAATTTTTATGAAAGGCAGTGGAAGAAAAAGTTTAAACAGAACTGTCTTGATTCTACAGGGTCTTTGATGCAATTCTTATTTTTATTGTGTATGTGGAGGAAAATATATATGCTCTTTTATACATCTTTAATGAAATTAAAATGGCTTCCACAATCAGGCATTAGGGTCTCAGTGTGTGTGGCTCAGAACAAGCTTTGCATGCAGAAGTTCCCAGGTTCTGTTCCCAATGTCTTTAGGTAGCACTGGGAAAGACTCCTGCCTGAAACCCCAGAAAGTCAAAGCCATCTATTGTATTGTGCCAAATGACCCACTGGCCTTTATTGGGCATAGGTATCTGCCCACATTTTTAATGCAAGGAGATTAGAATCGAGTCCCAGTCAGCATCAGCCCCTGTTACATTAAATGCAGTGACTCATAGTTATGGTACAACTCATGCAGCTGAATTCTATATAAGTGGTTTTCTTTGGTTAGCTTGGGAACTGGACAGCTGTGTCCCCATTGCCAGGTGTGGTATGCCACTTTAGCAGCACTGGTGCAAAATGCTTATTTGCAATGCAAGAATGAAAGTAAACGTATAATTATGAGCAGGATCCTTCCATTGAACAGTATCAAGCAAGAACATGATTTTACATACTTGTGAGGAGCTATCATAAAGTGCTTCAAACTTTTTAAATGTTAGATATATTTTTTTCAGTATTTCTTGGTTAAACCACTGGAGGATCTCTTAAGGAAGTTAATGTCTTTTGTTTTTTAAAAAATTAAAACTTCTTTTGAAATTATTTGGTGACAATCTCTAGTTCTGGTGCTCTATAGACATCTTTTGGGGCTCAAGGGACTATGAGAGGCAGGAAGAGATGCAGTTCCTTTAGTGACATGGTGTCTAAACCACACGCGAAGCAATCCAGAGTTGATAATTTCCTGTCCCTCAAAACAGCTTAAGTGGACAAACGGACTTTTACTATTCCACTGATGATCTCTCAGGCGAGGATGTGGGACTGAACAGCAGGAACATGCTCAGACCATGATGGAGGAAAGTCTTAACTTAGTAGCAGCTGACAGCTGTTTGTTTCAGTTGCATGTGCTTAGGTCTAGTATGGGGATCAGGGGGTTGTGCCAAAGGTTTCACAGAAAATATGGGATTTGATGAGGGCAAGTTAAGAACCTAATAAAGTTTTATTAGGAATGGAAATGAGCCTGTGGGTGACCACTTGGTCATCCCTGGTCATGACAAGCAGCTCTTTCCTACACATGTACCATAGCATTCTAAATGTACTTTGGGGTTGTGATTTGCTCAGAGCTTTGTCAAAATGAAACCTTAGCTTAGTGGAGGCCAGAGACGTTCTCTGGCATTTAGGCACATTGCTACTGCTATTCCTACATGAGTGGAGGCCATTCAGAATGGCCTGTGAGTTGTAAAATACATTCTGTAGTCCACTCTGGAATTTGGAAAGATTGGCATTAGTTCACCTCAGGGTTTGCTAAAATATTCTGAAGCAGAATCTAGTGGTTCTACCAATCCTGACTTAAATTTGCTATAATAAAAAAAATCCTTCCAGTAGCACCTTTAAGACCAACTAAGTTAGTTCTTGGTATGAGCTTTCGTGTGCAAGCACATTTCTTCAGATACCTGATTATCTGAAGAAGTGTGCTTGCACACGAAAGCTCATACCAAGAACTAACTTAGTTGGTCTTAAAGGTGCTACTGGAAGGATTTTTTTTATTTTGACTATGGCAGACCAACACGGCTACCTATCTGTAACTGTATCTGAAGAAGTGTGCTTGCACACGAAAGCTCATACCAAGAACTAACTTAGTTGGTCTTAAAGGTGCTACTGGAAGGATTTTTTTTATTTTGACTATGGCAGACCAACACGGCTACCTATCTGTAACTTAAATTTGCTATGATTGAGAAATAATACCTTCAAACTGTCAAAAGCTGGGGGCTGGGATGGGGGAAGGTTGTGAATATATTAGAAAGGATGTGGAAGGTATCTTCTTCTTCTTTGGCAATCACTTGTAGCCGAGTAAGATTGTCTTCCATAAACACAGTTTTAACAATGAGTCCATAAGTGACTGTGGAGGCCAATTCTGGATCCACACATCCTTCCACAGTGGGGACATAGGTTTCCAGGCAGGAGTTGATCACGGTGTGGATTTGCCAAGCGTGCCTTCCTCTTAGCACGTTTCTCCCTTGCGTCCTGAGTTCAAGTGTCTTTAAAGCCCATGACACCTTTGGTAAAGGCTGTTCTCCAACTGGAGCGCTCGCAGGCCAGTGTTTCCCAGTTGTCAGTGTTTATACTACATTTTTAAAGATTTGCCTTGAGACAGTCTTTAAACCTCTTTTGTTGACCACCAGCATTACGCTTTCCATTTTTAAGTTCGGAATAGAGTAGTTGCTTTGGAAGACGATCATCAGGCATCCACACAACATGACCAGTCCAACAAAGTTGATGTTGAAGAATCATTGCTTCAACATTGGTGATCTTTGCTTCTTCCAGTACACTGATATTAGTTCGCCTGTCTTCCCAAGTGATGTATAAAATTTTTTGGCGACACCGTTGATGGAATCTTTCGAGGAGTTGGAGATGATGTTTATAAGTGGTCCATGTTTCACAAGCATATAGTAAGGTTGGTAGTACAATAGCTTTGTAAAAAAGCATTTTGGTTTCCCTGCGAATGTTGCGGTCCTCAAACACTCTGCACTTCAGTCAAGAGAAAGCTGCACTCGCAGAGCTCAGGCGATGGAAGGTATAAGAAGGAATGGGCACATTGTTGTAAAATATTGCAAATCTTGCATTATTTTTGCTAAATAGACATTTATGGCTTTTATGATATTTAATGAACCAAGTTAATTATTCCTTCTGGTACATTTAAGTAATATTTAGTCAAATAGTGCTTAGCACTCTTTTATTTTTTCTTGTTTTGTGGGATCCCACTATAAAAACTTTAAGACCTACTCCTTTAGAGCTTGTTTAAATAGTGATGAAAAACCAATTTAGTAAAACCATATTGATGATACATTTCAGCTTAAACCATTCTGCTTCAACTTAGCTTAAATTTCAGTAAAATAATTTTAAGTTATATGGGAACATAAAATTTAAGCTAAACAGTTTCACTACATTCCTCACATAGGGAACTGAGCCAGCTAAATAAAAGCCAATGTCAGTTTGTCTCCACCATCTTCCTTGCAATGACAAATATATGTTTCATTTCCCTACATTTCTGTGTGGGTAAAGCATGGCCAACAACTCTAAAAGGTAAGTTCCACACCTTGATGTTGCTGTTTTATAGCAAGAATAAACAAAGCAGCAGCTGGACCATGATTTCTGCCATGTTTGTAATTTGAATTTTACGGCTTTAGATATCAGCTACGAATACTGCTGTCAGAGACAAACAGCAACAGTGTTGGTGGGCACTGTGCATTTCAACACATCCTTTGCTAATCTTTCCCCCACTGCTCCCATTCCCTGGCTGCTAATTTCACGCAGGCACTTAAACATGATGGATAATTGTGTTCTGCTTATCAATGTTTAATTTAAGGGCTGTTCTGTCTGACCTGGATGCCCTCTGCAAAGAGCTATGCCTCATTATTGATTTCACGGTCACACCTGTGACATTACCTGCTTTGTAGAAAGAAGACTTTGACATTCCTGTGAGGCCATGGCAGCCGGACCTAATTGTCAGAAGAATAATCGAGCTAACAAAATCATTACAGCTGATCTGTGTGTTACCACTGTTTTATCTCTCTCCTAATTAGGTGCAAGAGAGGTAGCAGATCATAGTAAGCATGCTACACTAGATTTGATGCCCATACATATTTGCTGGGCAATGTGATAAGGGGGAAAAAGGACATTTTGACAAGTTCATTTGGGTATTTTTATTTAATTTAATCTCCTAACACTCTCAGCCCTTTGTATGCCTTTGTTTTTGGATACAGCAGTATACACACAAACCAGTAGCTCTTGACTTGTTTTTGGAAGAAGAAATGTTAGTCTTGGATCCAACATAAATTTTGCAATAGGAAATGATTTTTGGCGGTAGTGATCATTTACGAGTTTTATTTATAGAGTCAGATATTGTACTAAGAGCAACATCAAACAGACTTTAAAACAGGTTGTTTGGAACTGCTAAATGGAACCTAAAAGGTTATTTTCTTCTTCAAAAATAAGGTTGCTTCAGAATAAATAGGATTCCAGAGTCATTTCTCCATGGCAAGATGCAGCTGCTAAAATTGCCCCTTCTTTAGCAAATCTGCCTTAGCAAAGTTTCTGGCTATGGACTTGATGTGTCTGTTTCAAAGGATACATCTCTTTATGCAAGTGGGATCTTGAGTCTGGGGCCTAAACTACATGTATCATTACCTCACATGTAGGACCCCCCCCCCCCCGATTCCACACAGCTACCTCTATGAACTGCAGAGGAGAGGCTGCAATTTTCAGTGGAAGACTCATTTGAGAGGAGTGGTCTCTTAACCCTTTTCCTTCTGGCATTTCCCCCACTAAAACCAACATTCTAACTGCTTTCACTCATGCTGTGGGAAAGATATGGGCAGCATTTGTATTTTCCCTTGCTGGGGGTAGAACTTTTGCAGAAAAAAATGCTGAAGGGGAAAGGGATTAAAAATTGTCTGCCCCTGTGTCAGAGTTGATCTTATCATTTAGACTGAGTGAGGTGCCTTCCATAGGCACCTGGTTTTAGTACCATTTAAAGGGCAACAAATGGTCAGTTACTGAATTTATTCTTGTTGTTATTTTTACAACACAATAATTGGGATAAACGCTTGGGGTTTATATGCTTCAGAAACCAAAATCACTTGGTTAGCTTGCACCTTGACTTGGTGTGGTGGTTTGCAATTTGCTATTCGGTCTCAGGCAGCAAAACATCTTGGACCAAGCCTGACTTATTGGCATCTTCTGCTTTGGATTTTGTTTTTTAAAAAAAGGAGAAAGGAAAATATATATATGTGAGCATCACCAGGATTTGGCATTAAGATCGTAATTGAAGTGTGCCGTGGCGTCTGTCAATTAGTTATGTACATACTCAGTTGAACATGCTGCCACATAAGTGGTCCAGAATAGTAATTCTTGTGTGGATACTGACCTGGAAATGCAGAACCAGGTCACATGGCATGCCCCAGAGGTCCTGAAATCCAATCTAGCAATGAAGATGCATTCTAGTAGAGAAGAGACCCTTTTTGCCCGTCAGGGATTCAGCCTAGACTACCCAAGACAGTAGCTCAAATTATCTAATGAGACTAACACAGTATTCTCTAATTCACTAACACAGTATTCTCCAGTTTTTCTTTATCTGAGATACTAATGAGCCTGCCAAGAGGCTATAGAATGCCAAAGGAATGCTAGACTCTAGGCCAGAGTGTAGCCTGTTTGAGAAATCTGATCCTCATTGAGCAGTGGTGCTTGAATCAGTTGTAATCTGGTGGTTGTCAGGAAAGTTGTGTGCCAGGGAGCTGTCCATGCTTTTGCATACTTGGTTTGCATATTCTTTGCTGTTGCACTTTCTGCACATGACATGCTTCACTAGTTCAACTGTAGGCCCCTCTAATCATAGGGCATGGCAATCTGCTACCACCTGTGCCCTACAGGGCTTCATGCTGTTTCCAATTACTCTGACCAGTGTATCATTCTGGAAGATCTGCTAAACTCTGGGACTGTAGGAGTGATCACCTTCAAAGAGAACTTTCCACTATTATTTTTCCATTCTGTAAAATAAGCTAGCCAAAATTCTCCTAATTGCTTTCAATAGATGTTGGATTCGACTTTGGGTGTAGGGTTGCCATATTTTGAACAGCATAATAAGAGGACACATTTGCTGACTTCTACTTTTAACTATGGATCGTTAATGATGACTCTCATTTGACCATACTCATGAAAAAGAGGACATGTCCAGAAAAAGAGGACGTATGGAAACCATAAAATAACTTTAATAATTTCTGCCATAATGTTTCTCGCAGTATTGATCTGACTGTATAATGATAACTGCTTTCAAAGTTAGATTTGAATGCTTAAATGCAGTCACCTGTATATTTGTCCAATGAACACTCAAAACATTACATAGATTTACAGTCCCACAGAGCTAAATGTTTCAAATAATGGGGTATCTTGTCCATATCTTAGATCAAATGATGGGTTGTACTGAGCATCTAAAACAACAACAATAACAAATAAACCAAAATGCATTGCCACTGAGCAATGCAAGTGTGCTATATTTCCATATATGGGGGTTTCTATTTTTCTGCAAACTTTGAATCAAAGTTTGATCCTTCCCCTCTTAAAAACCAAGTAATGCATCATTTCTGGTTTGAAGCACCATAATATACTGCTGAAGAATTTGAAGATGCATTCTTATCTCAAGTCTAAAGGGTCATGAGCACATCTATCCCAGTATAGCCTCTCATATTGAAATTGCTGCTACCTTTCAAACTGATCACCTGGTAAGGGAGAGGGGAAGTCTGATCTAGAGTGGGGTGAATCCATAAGCACACTGGCAGGTATTCAGCTTCCTGCTGTGTTCATGGATCTCTAGATTGGAGTGAATGCCATGCATGTAATCCCAGGTGCTACTTCAAGGTAGGGATGGATAGACAGCCTACGTCTGTTCCATTACAGTTTTACTTGTTCCTCAATCATAGGTCCAAATGAGCACATCAAAAATGTTCATGTAAATTGTTCACACTCTTCCTGTAAAATATGCATTCCTCAATGTATTGAAGTGCTTTTCAATGCATTTTCCCCCAAAACATTTTTTTAAAGTAAAATGTATATTTTTTGTGCACTTCTGGGGACTGAAACTGCATCAAAAAATCTGCAGAAATAGGAAATCCAATTGATAGTCATGTTCTGAACTGCAGGTTTGAGAACATCAAATCATGTTGGTCCACTCTTAAAAGCAGACTGAATGAATTATTTCCCCATTACTACTTCAAGAGGATCCCTCCATCCTGTGAAGCCTCTTTAATGTTTATCTTGGGAGGTACATACAGGGAACCCTGTTTCCATATGAAAGTACTCACTAGCTGAATTAGAGCTCTGGTTCTTCTTTGTTAAGAAAAATAAATTCATATATTTAAAAGTTAAGTCACTAAAAACAGATGAATGAAAAAGAGAAATGCAAGTAACAGAAGGAGAAACTACACTGAAAGGAAGAAAAAATGAGATTGTTTGGCACACTGTACTAGATTAATATGACGGAAGTATTAAGGGCCAGAAGGAGATACAAATCAGGTTTAATGTTTTCCAAAATTAAGTTGTAAATCCAAAGAAGGAATGCTTTATAGAAAGAGGGAAGTGAGATTTGGCCAAAGCTGAAAGTACTTAAAATCCACTGATTTTAATTTAAAGTAAGTCCTTAGAAACAACATACATATATCATAATAGAAAGAATACTATTGCATTTATGTCCTATTTGCAGCTTCTCAAAGGTAACTGGTTGGCTACTGTGGGAAATATGATGCTGGACTAAACTGGTCTTTGGTCTGATCCAACAGAGCTACTATTATGTTTTTAAGAAGGCTTAACTTTGACTAGATAGGGTCCTATGCTTTAAAACATTGTTTAACTGTCCATATACCATAAGGAAACATCAAAAGTCAGGCGCATGAACATGTAAAAAGGAAGAGAATTAAGATTAATTCAGGTCTGTACAAGTAGCAAAGCATCAACTTACCCACCACGTATGATTCTCCACCCGAGACTAAATAAATCCTGTCTTACTGGAGCTACAACAGCACAAAGATTGCAGATCAGTGTTTCCCTTATAGCTCCCTGGGGAGTCCCAGGATATTCCAGGGTAGCCACAGGTGAAAAATGCATAAATGGGGGGCCACAGAGGGAAGTGAAAAGTGATGGGGGGGGAAATCATTTATTTATTTTGTTAAAATCCTGATTGGCTGGCTATCCACTTGGCCAATCAAAAGCAGGTAAGGGGGTGGCACACCAAGGCCTAATGCTCCTTTTTGCCATGTGCATTTTCTTGGAGCAGTCCTGGTTTGTTTCAGGTGGGAGAGGGTGATTGCTTATGCTCCCATTTTGACCAGTAGAGCCCGCGATCCAGAACCCCCACATCAGTTATGTGCAGTGGTGGGGTGGCAATGGGTAGGACTAGGGGAGCCAGAGCTGCTTTTTGCTGCCCCCAGTTCTGGGCTGGAATACATTATACCAATCCTGCCCCTTGGACTGAACTCCTTTAAAAATACTGAGCATGGTGACTGTTATTCATATTATTAAAAAGCTTCTCAAAACTTTGATAATCTAGTAAGGCCAAGATGTACAATGCCACCCCCAATCAAAGAAAAATGGGGGGGGGGTATGACAAGGAGGGATGAAGAAGGATGAGAGTAAAAGAAGCTGTATCTGGATTTTGGTTTTCAAAAAGCCCTGCCTTCAGCTGGAGGGATATACAGTGGTACCTCGGGTTAAGTACTTAATTCATTCCGGAGATCCGTTCTTAACCTGAAACTGTTCATAACCTGAAGCACCACTTTAGCTAATGGGGCCTCCCACTGCTGCCATGCCACTGGAGCACAATTTCTGTTCTCATCCTGAAGCAAAGTTCTTAACCTGAGGTACTATTTCTGGGTTAGCGGAGTCTGTAACCTGAAGCGTATGTAACCCGAGGTACCACTGTAGGCATGCTGGAATATAGGTCAGTACAGAGTTCCACATGCCCTTTCATCTAGGTTTTCCTGCTGTTGTATATTGACAGTGGAATTCTAACACTGACACTAAGGAGGAAGAAACTGAGAATAAGTAATTAAGAGGGTAGGCAGGTCGGGATTGGCTAAGGACAGACTGAGGTAGGTGGGGCAGTGTCCCATTTGCCCTAATGGACCAGCCTTCATGGCACACCTCAAACATTATATTTCTCTATGTAGTCTCCAATACTAAGGTAGTCATCATTTCTATTTTTATTCATATCCACCACTATGAGATTAATTGTATCTTGTTTATTGATTCATAACTCAATAAGAATATGAGGCACCTCTGCATAAGTGTGCATTCACATACCACGTAAATTACATAAAAAGACTGAGGCGTCAGAATGAAAGCTGGCTTTCGTGTTCAGGTCACAATTCTGCATTTCAAGTCTGAACTGCAGCTCAACCCCTGAAGCTTTTGGGGAATGGGGGAAGCAAGATGCAAATACATTGTACTGTGAAATATGAAATGAGGCCTCTTGAGCACGAATCTTTACGGTACTTCTGTAGTTTTGTGTTCACTGTGTAGCTTTAAGTAGTTTTACTGGCTCTGATTAGATAGCAGGAGCATGAAGGTTCATCAAACCAGGTTCTTTCAGAATCTGACAACTTTGTGATGGTTGTGAGTTGCACAAAAACTCGCTAGGGATTAATCTGTGACAATCAAAATCATTTTTACGTGTGACCTATTCTAAATCTGAACTCTGATCCCTAGGGAAGTGAGGTTACTATATTAATCCAATACACTGTTATGTAGTGCCTGATCATGGCTCCTATTGTGTAATTTTACCAGTGGCTATGAAAAAGAGAATGAATTCTCACATTAACTGATAAATGCCTATACTAGGGAATGTTTCTTTTTTCAGTATGGTATAATTTAGGAATGAAGCAAAAAGCCTGTGTAAATAAGTAACCATAGCATGGGTAAGTAAGTGGCTTTACAACCCATCCTACTACCACCTGCACCCCCTCCTCATTTTCTAATGTATCTTTTGCAGTAATTAATTACATCTCTTGTGGATTCCTTTCTTTCATACTGTTGCTGGCAATCAGGTAGATAAAGTGAAAAAAAATGTTGGTGCCCTATGGTATTAAAAGTGAAGGGTTTTCACACTGTCAGGGTAATGAATTCTGCAAGGGTTTGAAGCGCTTGAGTGTGGGGGGACTCTCTCTGTGTCATGTGCCTGGGAGTGACAACCCCCAGTGGTTAATTACTGCCACGGATGAGAGCTGAGCTGGTAGCAAAATGAGATAAGTTCATTATGAGCTAAATTTGAAGTTAATTGGATTCACATTTTCACCCATTAGTATACAAAGATACACCCAGAAAGGCTCTTTTTTGTGTGAGAAGACAGTTGTATGTAAGCAAGGCACAGAAAAAGACCCCATTGTCTTACCTTTTATGTCTTCATACTTATATATTTCTACACACACACACACACACACACACACACACACACACTCCCCAATGGCTTTTTTTAAATAAAACCTTTGCTGCAGCCTTCCACTACTTTATAATGTTCAGCTGGAGGTCTAGTCCCACTGAGATCAATGGAACTTACTCCCAGGTAAATGTGCATGGGACTGGAGTCTACTCCTACTGAAGTTAATGCAATTTAAGCAGACAGACTGTGTGTACAGGATTGCAGCACACAGGGGAAGACTGGCTAGGTCAGATCAGTGGTCCATGAAGCCTGATATCCAGTTTTGTGATAGTGTTCATTTCAGGATATTTTAGAGGAAATACATACAACAACAGGGTATATAGCTTCCTGATATTTAGCTCAGGATGCAAGAAATGAGCTAAAAATGGAAACATAAGACCTCAGAACTTTGCAGTATTTTCCAAAAATGACAAAACATTTATGGAAACATGTTTTATTCTCTTCTTCAGCTAGAGGCACATGTTCTTTTCTTGCTGCAGTGATTTTTAACAGTGCTTTGAAACTTTCATCCAGTGCCACAAGCACTTTTTAGAATGCAAATTTCTGCCAGGACAAGTCCATATTGTGTTCACCTCCTTGTTTCACATGCCTGCTAACATATATTAGTTATGACATTGCAAACAACACTTAATTTTTTTATAGTTTGTTTGCTTATTGCAGAATGTGCAAAAACCTTACTCAGAACAGATTTTCGTGAACAGAATTCCACTCATTTCACTGCTGTGTGTCTTGTTCTTCATTTCCCCTAACCTCCTCTACCTTCTGAATATGTACTATGGGGGATTGGTGGGGGGAGCCTCTGGAAGAGTGGGCATGAGGGGCTATAGGAGGAAGGTGGAAATCTCCTTCTCCCACAGTTCTCTAAGTGTTGTTGGACTCCAACCGCCATCAGCCCTAGGCAGCATCACCAATGGTGAGGCATGTCAGGAGTTGTAATCCAGCAAAGTTGTGGTGGGGAGACACTTTTTTGGCAGATCTACTGCCAATCTACAACCCTGTCAGCTCACCAAGGGCTCCACATTGTTCTTGTTATTGGTTCCCCCCATCTGATATGAAAAATATTAATAAACTATTTTGAACCCTCCTCCACAACTCTGCCTGGCCCAGGGCTGGTATAGTTTTAATCCATGGCCTTTATAACATGCCCCGGATTTGTGCCCACCTCCAGCAAAGCACTGCTGGTGGGACAGCGACCACAGTACAGTTTTCTACTGCTGAAACAAGGAGGTTTCTGTTCACAAAGAGGGGAGGGAGTTCAGAGCATCCAGTGACTCCTCAGGTACCTTCCCACACAGTTTAAGATTATTTCCTTGGTCATTTTTCTCCTGAAATTCAGAATCTCACAGAAGAAATTAGCTGTACCAAGTGTATGACTGTCAGAAGACAAATTATTGGTGTACAGTCTTAGTTCCTTACTGTCCTGTGCCTTTCAGTGTGGTTTATTTGATCAATACACTGATTGATTTGTATTATAGAACTTCAAAACATAAATGTTTGTTGATAATTTTCAGTGTTACTGAGTTTCTAATTTTTTGCAATATACAGGAAAGGGTTCCAGCAGTCTTTCCCCTGCCTCTGCATATTTGGTGCAATCCGCAGAATTTCTGTACAATCATAGCCATCTCTTAAACTTTTTCCTTAATATGCTACTATGTGGCATGCTGTTATTTAAGACTCACTTGTGCGTAAAAGCTACAAGAACATCAAATCCAGGAAGAGAAACCAATGTATTGTATGTCGGATGCAGTGTCTGGGTGGAAATCGTCAAAATCCGGATGTATGGCAACAACTTTTGTGTCCGGATTTTTACTTTTTGAAATTTGGCAACCCTAGTATTTGGTCATTGTGATATTCATTGCTATTATTTTTAATGACATGTCAGTTAAATGGTATATAAATATTAATTTGTTTAATATGACTTTTAAGATACCATATAATAGGAAATTTGTTATGATGAACAAAATAACAATTTTAAAGGATTTAGTGACTTTCTAGTATTGTGTGTAGCCCATGGATATATCAAATATTAGTTGTTTATTGTGCTGCTGACTCTGCATATAGTGGATGACATGCTTATTTTTGAATAAATCCTTGTTGCTATTATTATTGTTGGCATTATAAGGCAGTATGACCTTTGCAGCAAGTTATTTCATGTAGCCAGTGGCACCAGACAATGGAGACAGTGGATTGCTTTAGCTGCAGTCATATAGTACCTAGGTAGCAGGTTTCATTAGGACTGAAATGGGATATGATCCACCAAAGTTTGTCAAGATACATTAGAATGAATAGGAATTGCATAAGAACACAATTGGCACAAAGCACCCAGAAGGGCACGGTGCTGTTTTTGTGTGAACATCTTCTATGGCTCTCATATAAATGTGCAGAAGTGCTTAGGAACCTTCCTTTTATAGTGTTTAACATTAAAGAGAGTAAAGTAACAGTTGTAATAACATATTTGCCTTTTCACAGAAGGTTGAAAGCAGTTGATTATCAGCAAAATATAAACTACCATTTGTCAGCTAATCAATTATCTGGAGGGCTCAGTGCTAACAGTAGACAATACTCCTGTTACGGATAGACAAGAGTGAGCTGTATATGTTCCCTCTGTCACTGACAATGACATACAGTCAGCCCTGTTTGAGCTGACATAAGGTCATCTTTTCCTTCCCAGTGAGACTGGGCAGCTCTAAGAACTGTCGGCTGGCATTTTTAAACTATGATATTACAAACTCCACTGGCTCCTGTGATCTGTTTTACATTCCTTTGTTACCGAGTTCCTTGAGCTTGTGGAGATTGAGTCAATGAATTTCCTGATTCCTATACCCTGTCCTTTCTTCTCTTTTCTGATTTAATTTTGATGAACAATAAAGGCCAACATTTCTAGCTAACTGTTGGTTCAACTCCCAGTTCTCAGCCAATTAGGGGCTGCTAATAGGTAATAATTCAGCAATTGATTTTTATCCCTCCCACCTAGTTTAATGGGACATCTCAGGACCATGCCATGTTCAGTGTATTTGACTTCTGATTGAATCCTATATTTTTAGTGATAGAGAAAGTATAAGCTTGCAACTAAATTTGACTGCTGCTGCTTCTACTAGTGCACTGTAGTTATTTAGCACCTATAGTGTGTAAAGCATTGTTCATAACATAGAAGCTACGTGAGTCTTGTCTGGACAGCTAGCATATCACACATAATATCAGGGTTCAATGGCATTCTTCTTAAGGTGGATTTACATATTTGATTTTAATATGAGACTGGTTTTCTATAGCTTGGATTGCTTTTTAAATATGTGTAGGCATTAACCCATCAGTGACAGAAAAGTCTCCCTGTGAAAAACAAATAATCACACAAGTGGGTAGTTAGCGGCCCACCAATGGGTTTCTTAAGGACAACAGGTTACTAAAATACAACAAAAATAAGAACCCCAAAAGGGAACTGAAAGTAAAATAAAAAAATAAGGGGGGCAGACAAGAGAGTGTGTTTGGTCCCCCAATATTTGTTGGGAGAGGGCCAGGCCCCCACAATGCTGAGGGGATAGAGGAGGCCAAGTGTGGAGCGGCTTCAGTGGCTGGCTGCTCTTGAGCGTGAGAGAGGAGGAGCCACTGGCCACTGAAGCCGTGCCATGCTGGGCTCCTCACTCAGCCTTCTCCCAATGGCGCAGCATCGTGTGCATGATGTCACATGTGCACGATGTGCACTGGACCCCCTCAATCTTGGGCGCAAGTTGGCGCCTCTGCATTGGACTTTTAAATATCTCTTTCCTCTATCCCATTGCTTTTTATGCCTACTTCTTGCGGCTTATCACATATTTCTTTATTAAGATTCATTGGGGTATATTAGTTGTACATACAGTATTTCTGCAAAATATTACATTTATAGTTTATGTGTACAATGTTTTACCCACCCAAAATTCTGAGTATAAGAAGGTATATATAGCAGTAGGTACATTCCTATCTAAATTAAATGTCTTAGATATCAAAGCAAGCATGTGATTTAAGTTAAATGGGTGGCTGCTACCAAGGAAGGGTCTTGTAGGTGGTGGTAGCCAAGCTGTGGAATACCTTCCCCAGGGAGACCTGGAATACCTTTACAAAATGATACTATATTCTAAACCACCGTTTATGTGTTGTGTAGATTCTGGTCACTTGTTTTTATTCTTCCCTTTGGACATTTATATGCTGCAGATTGTTATCTTAGCATATTGTGTTTTCAGTTGTATTTTGTTGCTTAATGCTGAAGGCTGAGCCTTTGTATCTTCTGTAACCTTGATTAGGGATGCCTCAAGTGAGCCAATAGCCTTGGGTGGCAGATTGACTCAGACTCATCAGGCCTTACTCAAAAGGCCTGAGCTGCCAGGCAGAGGCTCATATTCTTCTCAGAAATATATAATCTGTTTCTGGAGTATTCAGAGAATGTGAGGCGTGATTCTTGGGTGAGGTCCCTGTTAGAAGCTACACTCATGAGAGTCTTTGGGCCAGGTTGAGATTTTTCTATTGATTTTAATTTTGTCTTTATTTTGTGAGTAGATCTTTTGAGTCACCAGGCACTACTTGGGTCTCGTAGAACTCTGATTCATTTCAGTGTGGCCTGTGGCAGGATAAATATCCTTTTGGACTGTGCACCCAATATAAGGAGCTGTTATTTATGCCAAAAATGCAGCAGATGCTTTATAGTACTGAAAACCCAATAGGCATACAGCACAAATCTGATACATTGTTGAGACTGACAACTATTGAATGTCTGTATGGCTTTCTCTTCATTGCAACCTCACAAATTATTTATTTCAAGTCAAATCCTGCTGACATCATAAGAAACAATTTGTCGGTGGATAATTCCTGGTAGTGGTTTGACAAGTTGATTAAAGAACAATGACTGTTTGCTATGATCAACAGTGCTCTGAAAAGTAAAGCTTAGGTAGAGATAGAAATGTGGCAGTTTGAAAACGAACAGGGTTAACTTTGCAGAACCAGCCACGCTTTTGCTACCTCTAAGAAAAGAGAGTTCTGCTACAAGGATGACATTGTTATCTTCTCTGTGTGCCCTCGCTGTTTGGACTTAAGTTCCCAGCTAGTTCGGTGAAGAGGTGTTCTTGGTAACCCTAAAGTGAATGAAGCTTAAGAGAGGAGGATTGGGCTCTGGGGTAGGTGTGAGCCACTTGTGTCAGGAAAGTATTGGGAAGACAGGGTGGTTGTTGAAGCATCTGTATGACTTTAGGCTTTCGGTCTCTTGCATGTCTTTCATGAAACTTTTCTGAGCAACCATCATTAAAAAATGCAGGGTGTTTTTTTCAGGGGATTGGGGGAATTATGAGTGTGTGGTTGCTAACATTTAATACCTCTCACGTGTTCAGTTTTAGAAATGTGGAAAAAACTGTAAGATCACTCTCACCTACTCAGACCTTCAAAAAAGACATTCAGTCAAGTCATCATCAACATGGCAGGTAGTTACTAACAGTACATGCCATAGAGGAAGGTCATTGCTGACTGGTTGGCTGATTTAAAGCCTACCCTTGCTGATTGCCTCTGAAACTATAGGTATGCCTGTATAGAATAATTTATTGTCATTATTGTTGTAATACACTGGGAGTGTGAGTATTAGAGTGTGTAGTAGCATAAACATTGCAAAGCAAATATCAGTTCATCGGTTCATTAAAAGTCTATTGAATATAAAGCCTCCTTACATCTGCAGCTTATTTTTTCTGATTTCATTATGTCCAGGTTGTTGCTATACCTTACTCTGATAGCTTTAAAAAAAACCAGCCAGTGCTTGACCTTTTCCTCCAGTGGAACTGTTTATGGACTATTTTCTCATCTTGCGTGCGTGTGCGTGTGTGTGTGTGTGTGTAGCAATACCAAGTATTATTTAAAGCTTTATTGTCTGCAGATTAATGTCCAGTTCTAAATACTCAAGAAAAGCATGTGCTACAGCACTGCTGAGGCTGCATTATTTCAGAATGTAGGTGTGTAATGCCATATTTGAATTTTCAGTTTGCTCCTTTCAAAACTCCTTGCATGTAAAACCTACTTTGCCAAAAAGAAGGTTGAACTAGAGCTCAATGTCCCGATACTCTTATCTCCCATGCAAGGCTGGCCTTACCATTAGGCAAAGTGAGACAATTTCAGGCTGGCAGTTCTGGCACTGAAACAGGCAATGCTCCTTTTGACTTTGGAAGTGGTAAAGTTCCAGAATGTTCATACCATGTGCCCTTTCTGAATGAGTAGATTGCTCTCATGGCAAGAAATGTTGCTGAATGTAACTGAGCAGTAATGGTTATGTTATCCTTTTTTTGGCCCCTAATGATAATAATGTCCAAATATTGCCTTTGATGTTTGTTTGAACTTTTGAGAAAGACAAATTGTAACAGCGGAAGATCTCTGATCTTACTTTCACACAGAAGTAAATCTTCTTCAACACTAGAAATAAGGTTTCAAAACTTTACTTGCAGAACTTGTTTCAAACGTTATAAAATAACAAAGATACATTGTTTTCAGTTTTACAAACGTTCTCCCACTGGTCCCAGTCTGAGCCTCTAAATATATTTTACTAAAAAGTAGCTTTCTAGCTAAAGATCAAAATACTATGTCTCGCTCTTTCTGCTGCATGCATTTTGGCCAACACCCAAAGACCAACAGCTACATGGATTTATTTCTGTGTTTGTGTGATGCAAGCAGCTTCATCTGCATATATAAACACTAACAAAGGTACTCACGTAACAGCTTCTCTCACCACTGCCTTGTGATTTAACTTGTGATCCAAACGTAAAACTCAGTCTCAAGGTAGGCTACCACAATCCATTTGGAAAAATACTGGCTACGTGCCTAAAGTATTCTTTATAGCAACTTGAATACAATGCAACTAAAATACAGCATGCTATGTAACATTTCATAGTTTCATAATTTCAGAAAAGTCTGTCAAATTCCTTTTCCTTAGGTTCAATAGGTTTGAAACCTTCCCTTTCACTCCTTTCTTTTGATAATGTTGCTTTCTCAGGTGTTAATCTGAGCCTTGCAAAGTACACAGAGCTGATGGAGAAAGTAAGAAAGAGTTTTCTTTCAACTTCCACTGTCAGCAATATATACTTTTCACATGGGGGAAGGTAATTACTCTTTCCACCCCATGATGAAGGGACAGTAAGTAGGACCCTTATTTTAGTTGGGGTGCTCAGAGGTTTCACAGACACCCTAAGAGGTCCTCAAGGACATCATTGCAGCAGTTAGGAGTGTGTTGATGACTCCATGGTTACAAGATGATAATATTTGTGACAGATCCATCCCAGAATAAACAAAACCGCTTATTAGAATCAATGAGCTTCAAGCCCATGGTTTTTCCATTCACAGATGAGTAATGGATATCCACAAGAGGTGAATGTTGAAATTTCTTTTATTTGACAATATATTTTAGCTGTTCACAATAAATGGTATGTTTTTGGAAATTGGGCATATTTAGGGCATTTCTGTTTCTTTTATCCTTAATGTCCTTTAGGATGAATGATGACAGAATTCTGTTCAGATATATTCAGAACATAATGAATTTGCAGGTTGTGTTCTACATTTCTTGTGCATATTTAAATAGCCCTTCTTATCAGAGAGGTCTTCAGTTTGCGTTCTCTTTTTCAGTCATTAGGGAAAAGACACTGAAAATCTTGCACTCTTGGTAGCTCACCCCATTGTGTTGTTAATCACAAGTCTTAACCAAACCAGAATGGTGATGGGGGTGTCAAGAAAAGGGCTTATTTTATCATATGTAGTGGGAATATAAAATTGTAATATACTTTTGTAGTACAGTTTTTTTTTGCTGAAGTATCAAAAATGATAAAATAAATCACGTAAGTGAGCTTGTCATAACCTTTTTTTAGTCAAATAACTTGACTTGAAATAGCCAAAAGGTGGAAAAACTCACATATCAAACTTTGGTGTCAAAGGGTATGGCACTTAGCCTTGTCAGAAAAGTTAATACATTAGTTCAAACCCTCAGAAGAACAGACTGTAGCAGATTTGCTTTTATAACATGGTATATTTTAATTCAATATGTCAATGATGGTCTTTCTCAGATGCCACACATTTCACCAGTACTTTTTCAATGAGTTATTGAGATAGCTCTCACACTACTTGTGTCCTTCATTCAGGCTATGTTATCTTCAGGCAGTCTTTTTCAGTCAACCTGTTTATTGAGCATTCATTCTGAGTTGTCTGCTGGGAGGTTATATGATGTCACATCAAAGAATTGTTATCCCATATTTTCCAGTGCATTTCCTTATCCTTGCCACTAAGAGAGCTTTCTTTCTTGCTTTTTGAACTGGTTTTGTGCAAGGGTGCAAAATCCATTTAATTTTGCAACCTGAATTTGCTGGTATGCAGTTGAATTCCACCTGTAGTATAGCAATAGTCTAGAAGTGCTTCTGTTTCTATTTAATAAGAGTATATTTTACCTATACCTTGATTGAAGATTGTTTTATTTTGGGGGGTTTGTTTTGCCTCTTACATTAACTTTTTTTAATTCTATAAAAGGGTCCTCACATCACTCAGAAAAATAAATCTGTTTTCAATCTGTTTGACATGTCAGATCTGCAAAGAAACTTAAGAATAAGCAGGAACAAGTAGAGTTCAAAGCTGGTTTGCTACTAACCTGTTTGCAGTGCTGTTTGCCATTGCTCTCAGTCTCTTACTTTGTGGCAGCTTATAAAGAAAGGGAAATCTTTCTCATTTCTGCCAAAGCTAAGGCTGGGGGGAAAACATCCCACTTTGGTATTCGCAGTACAGTTATGACAAATGCATGGCCTGTGTTCTGAGTGTTAAGGGAAATGTAAAAACATGTCTAGTTGTTGTGAATGCTCACATGGTGATTTGTTGGTTTGATTCTTCAGGTCGTGATTTGGCAAGCACAACCCTCCCTGGATACCCTCCGCACGTCCCCCCTGCTGGACAGGGCAGCTACTCTGCTCCAACGCTGACAGGGATGGTGCCTGGTGAGTTTCCATTTAAAAAAAGGAAGAAAAGAAAGAAACAGTCTTTTAGCAGCAAAGCCAAGTGCTGCCTTTGTGCTCCGCTTTCATACCATTGGCAGGCATAGTAATGGCACTGAATGAAAGAGGAGATGTAAAACAGGCAAATTGAACTACTGCCTTTCTCACAGTCTTTTAATTTCACCTAGGCTGCTGTTCTATAGCGCAAGTAAACTGAGTTCAAGCTGGTTTAGGACTACTTGAAGTTAGAGGGAGACTTAAATCCATATGCTTTGGGTTACATAGGACTGTGGACTGGAAAAAGAGAATTTTTTCGGTCAAAACATGTAGGAAAAGAAGTGTCTAGCCTTGCTGCATGGCTGTTAGATACACATGATAAAATGTACATAAGGTTAATCTCAGAGTTACCTCACTTCTCTGAATTTTTGTCATGTGAATCATTTTAATTAACTTTGCTATAAGCATTTCTTGCAATTGTGCCAGAGGAATCTCATACTTTGAAATTATGCTGCTTAATATGGGTGCCTGCAAATGATCTCTTCCAAGGCTTTTCACACATGAGATCTTAGCCATTAATGTCTCCAGTGAATCACCTAATGTTCCCTTTTGTTCACCTTTGGTCTTTCTTATATTTGCTTTAAAAGAAGCCAACCATTTCCTGGGCTGTTATTTGATGTAAGAACATATCAAGCTTGGGTATGATAATTGAAAGTGCCCTCTGCCAGGAGCAGGGCTTTCAAATTTTTCTGACAGTGGGGAAGAGTTGAAAAAGTTTTACTCAGTACTTTGTAACATCAGACTTTAATAATGCATGCATACTGGGCAGTATTTAGTAACATCAGGAACTGGTGAATTATTGCCCCATATTTAGAACTGTAGTGAAGTAGTATAAATATTAAATTTAAGAAAACTGTTACTGTTTACAGAGAGGGACTGGTGGAATTTCGCATACATTTAGAAAAGATACTTCTCTTCCCCCACTGGAATGCCACATTTTCAATTCACTGGGAAGAAGATTGCCACATCTGCTTCCTCTGCACTCTGCTTCCTCTGGCCATTCAGGCAGTCAAAGTTTATTGGTCCAAACACAAGTAATATAAGCAACATCATCTACTCTTCTCCCGATTGCCATGAACTTTTTGTTCAGCGAGTCTATGATGGATTAAATAATTGAGTCCCCCCCACCAAATTCATTGTTACCAGCATAAACCAACCCCTCTATTCTTCCCTAGCTCAAATTAAAAATGTAATCTGAGAATCCCAAAGATCTTCTCTGCTATAGTGCTACTTCACACGTGCACCTGGCTTTAGGGATGAATGAATCTGCCATGTTCAGAATCTCCTAGTTTCTCATTTTTCCAATCTTAAATCCCGCTCCCACATTCCTGCATCAGCTTCCATTATTTAAAAAATAATTCAAGAGCATTTGTAAGCATTTTAATGTGCAGTCTCATAATTTTTGCAAGCAATTCCCCTAAGTTGCATTTTGTATACTATTTGTACAAGCGTATAAAATATATTTTCCTACACGTTATTTGCTTGTTGAACTGCATTGCAAAATTTGGATAAGTGCAGATATTAAAGGATCGCTGAATTTTGTTTTGTGTGTAGTTTGAGAATGAATTAGGGAGCCACACGAAAATGTGAATGGAACTGAATCCCCACTGCCTGGCTGGTTACCTAGCTTATGCAAACTGAATGTTGTACCGGCTTCCTGAAATCCTCCTTCACACTCTCAGAATAGGCATATTTTCTTAGAATCATTACACACAACATGGACTAATTGGAGAGTATGGTCATAATTCAGGCTGATCCTTTAGACAAATGTTGTGCATACTGCGCAGTCTCCCCCCCTTTTCCCCTTTTATTAGCAGTCTGTTCCTCTGCCACATTGCAAGCTCCCTTTAAAACTTCTGAGTTTTAAAAATGGTTGGCCCATCCCTCATGATGAGTTGCTATTAAAACGTTAAAAACCAAAGCAAGTATTTGGTGTCAAGTCACATGAATTAGGACGGGCAGTATGGAGTGCTCCTGTTTAAGATTTCAGCCAGCCAGCCAAGCAATTTCTTAAGATATTCCATTTTATTCCTGTCCAGCAACAGCCAGTCACAGTTCTGTATGTAATGGGCATATTCAGCCCTTATTGGATTGTTTTTGGCCCCCTCCCCCATATATATTCATATATTGGTAAAAGTGCATTGGGGGCTGAAGTATTGTCATAAAGGTTGTGTATATATATATATATATATATATATATATATATATATGCTAAACAAGTGTTACATAAATATGATCGTTCCCTTGTGAGCTGTTCTAGGTGTTGTCCTGACCCTCCCCCAGGGTTGGATTAACTTTAGAGACCCTAAGCACTTAAAATTGCATCAAACACAGCACAAAGTGACTGTCTTGTCAGTGCAAGGTTTACAGTTGTGCAACACTACTTCCCTCCCTCACCTCCATGCATCCCCTAAATCTGTTCTGGGTTTCCCCCAACCCTCTAGAGCAGATTTGGGGAGAAGGAAGGGTGCATGTGGAGGGGGGGGAGCCCTTTTGCACAAGCATAAATCATTGCACTGATGGGACAGTTGCATAGTCTCATGCTCTACCAACTGAGCTAGCCGGGCGATGTGGCAGTTGCTTAGTACTACATTGGATAGAAAACTATGTTTCTAACAACATACACCTACACAGATGAAGTTCCATGTTTTCTTTTAATAGCAACATTCTGCTCTACAAAAGTGAAAGTTATCTGCTGGTTTTAAAAAGCCTTCTTGCTCATTTAAACTAGGCTTTGCTAACTAGCATCCAAAATAACTTTTTGATCATCTCTTGTCACTTATTGTTTGGAGGGGCAGTTTCAGAAGCCTCTTATGAATGCATGCAGTCTTTTATGATTTGGCTCTGAAACAGCCAGGAGATCAGCTTTATTACACACACATCAGTGTTTGTACTCTAATATGACTGAATTATTCTGTCCTGACATTTATACAAGGAGGATTCATTTCACCAGTTCTCAGAAACTCACTTCTAGACATACTGATCTCCTGTAATTTTCAGAGCATATGCAAAAAGTGGATACAATAAATAATTTAATAATTAGCCATGAATTATGCCAATGACTAATTAACATGGGGTGCAAGATACAAAGCGAGTGAGGGAGTTTTTGTTTCATGTTTTTTGACATTGCTATATAACTTGATCCTCTTCTGCAAAGTGCTACACCAGGGGTGGCCAACTCCCAAGAGACGGCGATCTATTCCCAGAGTTAAAAACTGGCAGTGATCTACCCCCTTTTTGGGGGTTGATGTCAAAGGTGTTGAGCTTTTTGGGGGGAGCCGAAGTTGTTGATCTTTGGGGGGGGGGGAGCCAGTGATCTACCACAGAAGTCCAGTGATCTACTGGTAGGTCACGATCTACCTGTTGGACATGCCTGTGCTATACTATAGTCTTTTAATTTCTGTAGTATTTGCCAAAGGATGTGCTAGGTAATTTGGAAGCAGAATTTGTGATAGGCAGGTCAGAACTGGGAGGCAGCTGATATGGATCCAGGTGTCCCTATAGCTAGCAGATGAAAGGCTAGACCAGGAAAGCACCTAACAGATTTCCCCTCAGGAATGCCTGGACAAGTAGCGATCACACTCACCAGTGTTGAGTGGGGGAGGACTAGGGACCAAGCCCCCCAATTTTCAATGAAGGGGATGCCCCCCCAAGTTCCATGTCAGCCGTGCACCCCAGGCCCCCTCAAGCATGGGGGCAAGGTGGCACACCTGATCACATTGAGCTGGTCCATAGTATCAGTCACTTACGGCATCATCATGGACAATAGGAAGTGAATTTAAGCCAGTTTGGCTAGTTTCTGACCCCATACGATCACCACAGAAAAGTTCTTGCTCATGGCAATGGTACATATGGCAAGGATAATGTTTAAAAGTTTATTATTGTGTGCACAGTTCCTTTTTTGTGTAATAACCACATGCCACTACTTTATGCTTCTGGTAGCAGTGGTAAAGGACCCCTGGATGGTTAAGCCCAGTCAAATTCAACTATGGGGTATGGCACTCATCTCCACTTTCAGGTCAAGGGAGCCGTCGTTTGTCCACAGACAGCTTTTCCAGGTCATGCGGCCAGGATGACTAAGCCGCTTCTGGTGCATGGAACACTGTGACAGGTGCCAGAGCTCACAGAAACACCATTTACCTTCCCGTCACAGCAGTACCTATTTATCTACTTGCACTGGTGTGCTTTCAAACTGCTAGGTAACAGTAGTGCTGGTATGCAGCTACTACTCATGTGAAGAACTGCACCATATATGTTTCTTTCAGATGTTGGTCTCCTGAGTGTTGGCATGAGCAAGGCAGTTTCCATTCCTGCAGTCTTCCCTTGGGAGAACAATGTCTAAATTGGCCCTCTGTGGCATATAATTGGGAAATAATATGAAATGTGGAGCATGATCCAATAAGCAGAGAGGTTATCATGATATACATAAATACTGCATGAACCTGAATTTGTAGATGGCCTCTCAATGGTTACACAGCCCACAGTTCCCAGGCTGGATGTAGATTATCTCATTTAACGTGTCATTACATATGTGCTTCTCAATGTGCATGCACTTGTGGAGATTGTACTATTATTCTCCCATGTATTAAATTCTCACAAATGATTGATGGTGTAGACCTATGGTAGATGGTTACAAACATGCTTTTTGTTTTGGTCTGCAAATTTACTTTTTTGGGATTTAGAACCAGTTCTAACATGACAGCATTTCCAGTTGTTGTTTTTGCACTCAAGTAGCTAAGATGCAATGCATATGTTACTGCTTTGTGGTGTGGTTGCTTTTGCAAAAATGTTTCCCAAGGTGAGATCTCATGGTAAATCACTAGGAGTCCTTTAGGGGAAAGAGTATAGCTCAGTGGTGGAGCAAATATATGTTTTGCATGCAGAAACTCCCTGATTCCATCCCTCGAATCCTGCCTAAAACCCTGGAGAGGTACTGCTAGTCAGGGTACATAGTTCTGAGGTAGATGGACCAATGGGTTTGACTCACTATTAGGCAGCTTCCTCTATTCCTTTGCACTTTGAGATTTTTAAAGGAAAAGGGAGATGTAAGTATAATAAGTGGAGCTTTTGGATTCTGGAAAGATAAGCAGAGTTATTAAATGTCTGCCTGTTTGTTTGTTTTTAACCAGACTCTGGCAACAAGCAACAGGAGATGGCTGTCATGCTTAGCTTATGAGCTTTCTGAGGCCATCTTGCAGGTGACTGTAGGAGACAGGTGGACTCTTGGTTTGATTCAGCATATTCTTGTTAGTAATTTGTAAGAATATTTATCGCATGTTGTGCACTTCCACTGGAGCCACATTGTGATGCAGGCAGACAATGTGATTAGTGCTTTTATGAGAGTGTGGGGCATGTGCAGGTGAACAGTGTTGCAGCAGCAACCACTTTGCAGAAGTAACATGAAAACTGTGTTTAAGGCTGGTTGACCCTTAATGGCAGTGACACTTTCACACAGCTTCTTCCTATGCCTTTCCCATAACATGATCAAGAAGGAACAAAAAGGGTCTGGATCCATAATGTCATTTGGTTCCATACAAACATTCATTGGCTATGTAGAAGAAGAGGAGGAGGAGGAGGAGGAGGAGGAGGAGGAGGAGGAGGAGGAGTTTGGACTTGATAACCCGCCTTTCACTCCCCTTATGGAGTCTCAAAGCGACTAACAATCTCCTTTCCCTTCCTCACCCACAACAAACACTCTGTGAGGTGAGTGAGGCTGAGAGACTTCAGAGAAGTGTGACTAGCCCAAGGTCACCCAGCAGCTGCATGTGGAGGAGCGGAAAATTGAACCTGGTTCACCAGATTACGAGTCCACCGCTCTTAACTACTACATCACTCTAGCATGAACATATGGGGGGAGGGGATATGACCTATGTGCTTTTGGCTCCAAATCTGAATTGGTCCTTTGTTATCTTCATACAGCGATTAGTTTGTGCACTGGACAGACTGTATACAGATCCAACAAGTTGTTTTGTCCATTCTTGCTTTGTTCCTGCAGCATGATATATCTTGGGAGATATGGGTTTATCTGTGTGATGTTATTGGTTGGATTAATGTGTGGTGTTATGTCTTAATTTGTTGAGGATTCTTTCTTAAAGCAAGAGGGTAGCTCTAATGTTTCGTTTCTTCAGATCATTTCCAGTTTTTGTATTCTATCATCTATGATTCCTATTTTGACACTGAAACTGTCAAACCATTTCATGGATGGATATGTAAAAGCGTGAGTTCTATTACAGGTTAACAAGGTTTGAGGATGCATTTTTATGGAATCACTGAATATGTCCCACAGAAATGTTCCACATTTTGTATGCTTTTTGTCTTTTACTGTGAACACAGAAGGCAAGAATGGTCAAAGAGATTAATTCAATGAACCATAAAGAACAAAGCAATATATTTGCCTCTGCACATCAGTTATGCTAGTAGTTCAATCAGAATACATAGATGGGATAAGCTGCCTTTAAAACAGAAGATACTGTGTAGAAAGAGGATCCAATGTTACAGACTATTACCATACAGTAAAGCAGTTGTGGATAACCTGTGGCCCTCCAGATGTTGTAGGACTACAGCTCCCATCATCTCTGACCACTGGCCATGCTGGCCGAGGTTGATCTGGAATTGGAATCCAAGCACTAAAGTAAACCAAAGATTTTCAGAGGAAATCTAGTGTTCCCTGAAAGCTTGTCAAGGGTTCAAAAGTGAGAAGACCAGGAATGGCAGACAGTTTGTCCACCATTGTCAATCTTCCCTTACAATGCACTGTAAAAAGTGGTTGGTGGAAACAAGTTAAGGTAAATGCAGCTAAGAACATTAGAGGAGTGGGCTGGATCAGCCCAATGGCCTATCTAGCCCCAGTGGCCAACCAGATGCCTGTGGGAAGGGAGCAAGCTGAACATGAGCACATGTGTTTGGAAACACTGTGGCATCCAACTTTGGGGGCAGAGCATAGTCATCATGGCTAGTAGCCATTGATAGCACTCTCCTCCATGAATTAGTTTAATCCTTTTTTGAGGCCATCCAAGTTGGTGGCCATCACTGCCTCCTGCGGGAGTGAGTTTGATAATTTGACTATGTATTGCATATCTAGAAACGCTACCTCTTTGTCATGACTGAAACAAATACATAGTCAGATTACATGAGGGTAGTTGAAGTTTCCTACTACTACAAGATCTCCCTAAGCATTTTGATCAGGGATAGCACGTCCCCTCCACTAAATTATTCCTGAGCCTGGTATCACCACCCACAATGATTCTGTGGCTGGCTCTTTTTGGTTTTCTAGCTTGCTGGACTCAATGCCATCTTTGACATAAAGAGTAACACCACTGGCAGTATGCCCTTCCTAGTCCTTCCTATAGAGTTTATATCCCCAGATATTTGCTGCTAAATCAACACCTTAAAAATAAACAAATTTACAATGGCATACACTTTCATAGACTAGAGCCCAATTTAAATGATGCATGAAGTGTAATCCACAATTTGCAAGGACACACACACACACACACACACACACACACATGGATGTAAACAAGGGAAAATGTAACTGTTTGCTTTACATGGCAATGACATAGAAATAAGTATAGGGCTATATCCAGTGGTGCCATTCTGCTTGCACAACAGAGTTCTGCTTGTGCAACAGAACTTCTATACCCTCTCTTCTCTGCTGCAGCTCCCTGTGTACCCTCAAAAATCTCCAGATGGTTGGGATACCCTCTGGAGTGGCTTTTGGGGGTGCACAGGGAGAGAAGAGGAAGGCGAAGTCCCATTACATGAGTGGAACGCTGCATATGCAGTTTTGGATACAACTCATGGTCTGTGACAATACAAGTACAGTGGTAGCTTGAGATGCGAACGGGATCCATTCTGGAGCCCCGTTCGCATCCTGAACAGAACGTAAGACGCAACTGCGCATCTGCACGTGCGTGGGTCGCCACTACCGCGCATGCACGTGACGTCATTTTGACCGTCTGCGCATGCACGAGCGGCGAAACCTGGAAGTAACACGCTCCGTTACTTATGGGTCTCCACAGAGCGCAACCTGAAAATACTTATCCTGAAGCGTATTTATCCCGAGGTATGACTGTAGAGCTTAAATGTATGCAAAATAAGCAAAGTGATTCTTCTCAATAGGCCCAAAATTATAGAATTGAACTTATTGAAAAGAGGTGTTGTTTAAGCAACACATGACTAAAATATATTGGGTGCACAAAACTAGTT